>NC_133755.1:47665000-48292500 GCF_036562045.2 Rhinolophus sinicus | reverse complement strand
AAAAATGATCCTGCTTATATATTAGTAGTATAACCTGGCCAGCTGCTTTATTCTGTGGTAGACTGGTTGAATTGGAAATTACATGGATGTGTAAAACTGAAAGATACATAGACAGCCTCTTTAGAAAATGAATTATTTAACATTTAAAAGTAATATTTAGGAAATATTTTCAGTGACTGTTTTCTTCTTATTGAAGTACAGAAATATGTATACTATATTTATTTTTTCTCTCCATTTGGGGGGTGGGTGGGCATTTAGCTATCATTGCTTGATATTTTCCTGTTTTGTCATTAGCATACTCATATCTCTGTCCCAGGGAATGATGGAGTATTGAAGGACAGTCTCTGGTTTATAAACTCTGAACTTAGAGTTCTTTGTGTGTCCTATCTTCCACCAATACCATGGTGCTATGCTCATTGGAATTGTAATTTAGACTTTTTAACATATCTGAATCTGGAAATAGGGAGGAGAAAGGGAGAAATTATGAGAAATTCAGTGTATCTTGAGATCAGTTCCTTGTTAAGACTCTCAGAAATATTATCCTATATAAGGATAGGCTCTCTACCCAAGTGTATCAGTTTGTTACCTGAATTTCTTCATTTTAATCCAGAGAATTTCAGTTAGATGAACGAATAGAGATGCATGAGAAGTAACTAATTTCATCTTCCAAAAAAAATGTCACAACTTTTAAAAATGTTGAAGGCTAATAAATCTCCATGCTTCACCGTGAATTAATTCTTTTAGAGTCCTTTTCTGTGAACACCTAGCTTGGCTCGTTTGTCTCTGAAGGACTTTTATTTTGATTGATGGGAAGGCAGCAAAAGAACTTTGGATCATGGAGCACTGTGAGAGTGGAACAGACCTGGGCAGACACCTGCAAGGGGAGTCTGAGGGAGGCTTAAGGACAGAGACCCCAGAGGAGAGGGACACTAGTAAGGGAATAAAGGGAAGATGTCAGGACACAAACTCTTTTAACATTTGCCTAAAGTTATCCCTACTCCGTAATCCAAACAAAAGGGGAAGTGAGAAAACCTAGGAAAGAGAAAATTAGTTTAGCTTATCTTATGAGACTTCTTATATCTTGTCATCATCCTTTCTGAGAAGTGACCTTGAGCAAATCAACATTTGACTTTGCATTCTCTCGTCTGTGAAATGGGTTGAAAGTTCCTACTGTACATTTTACAGGGAGGCTATAAAAATGAAATGTGAAACTATTTTGAAAAGAAAATGTTCTACAAATGCAAGGAATTATCACCATTGACTCTAGTGGTAGACAATGGAGTACATAGAACATTAGCTCTTTGTCTCTCACCACTTGCAAGGAATTCTAGGAAGTGAACACTGTGTTTCCCCAGAAATGAGACCTAACCGGAAAATAAGACCTAGCATGATTTTTCAGGATGACATCTCCTGAACCTAAGCCCTAATGCTTCTTTTAGAGCAAAAATTAATATATGACCCGGTCTTATTTTCGGGGAAACACGGTATTTAATTGGCCTGACTGCTTCCTTCCTTTTCAAGTCAGTCTTCCCTTGTGAGGTGTAAACCTTGTATGGACAGCTATTTTTATGGTTTCCATTCAAAGAGTGAAGAAATAGAGTGCTTTGCTAACATTTTTCCCTTTGATTTTTCTTTCTTCGAAAAAGAGGTAAATTCTGAGTCCCTTTCAAGTTTCTTCCAGCTTCTGCTGGATGTAGTTCCTGAGCAAATCAAGACTGATACACTGAGATCTGAAAGCCTCCTTAGGCTGAGCTGAGGATTACCTGGGACACAACGGCATGCCTCACCTGCAGGTGTTGACGGACACAGGATTGTGCATTGCTTTAGACTAGAGTTTGGGTCTTGAGGGGTCTGAGTTCTATTACCACTTCTACTATTACTTTTGTGTGATCTTAAGTAGACATTTTATCCCCTACTTGTTTCAATTTTATTTATCTGCAAAAGGGCAATAGTATGTGTGCTTTCATTAGACAATTGAAGGGATTAAATGAGATGACTGAGGTCAAGGTTGTAACAAAGTGACTCAGATACAGTAAGTGCTCAATGATGTTTGCTGTTATGAGTGTTTAAGGATTTTTAACTTCTTGGTTGGGAGAGGCTGTGGCCAAGGAACCAGAAGCTAAAGATTTAGGACATTATGCAAAATAAAAATCAATCTGAAACTAAGATAAAGAATTACTGATATTAAATACTTTAAGATAATGGGAAAACAGGATTTGACAAACAAATCGGATTGTTATGCTAACTTCAGAAACTCCTCCACTACAGAAATGATGATATGGACCTACATTAAAATGCCAAGCCCTTGTGCTGGCAGCTGTGTACCTGCTTTACTTCCTGGGAGAATTTAGGATCGATTTTGTGGGAATTGGGTAGGGTTTCCAGCTGAGGTAGCAGAGTGGAACAGCAGAGCTCGCCAGACCAATCAGATTCAGATTTGGCCTGTGAGGGGTGGGCTCAACACAGGAAAGACAGCACCGACCTGCCGGATGCCGGGGCGGAAACCCCACAGGGAAAATGGTGACTGTCCTCCAGCCCTGTTCTGAAGCCACACACTTCAGTCTGTCCCTCGTATGCTTCTGATGCCTTCTGAGTCACTGTCCCTCCGCCAGAGCCCAGGGTGAGTGCCTGGGGGTGAGAGAGTCTGTGCATGGGCCGTTTAAGAGGAAGTCTGGGTTTCCCACAGCCTTCCGTCCCACCCGGATGGTCAGAATCCCCACTGTTTTTCACAGCGGGATGTGGATGCTCCTCTTCTCTGCACCAATACTCTGAGCTGTGGAACCTGGTGTGAGGTTCCACAGCCCAGAGTGAGGTCCCTCACTCCTCTGGGGGGAACTCCCGTGGCCGAGATATCCCTCCTGATTCTCAACTACCACACAGAGGTTTGGGGCCAGCACCTTTCGTGCTTCCACCCCTCCTACCAGTCTCCACATGGCTTTTTCTTTATATCCTTAGTTATAAAATTTCTGTTCAGCCAGATTTCAGATGGTTCTCCAGGTTGATTTTTCTATAATTTAGTTGTAATTTTAATGTGTTCCTGGAAGGAAGCAGGAACAGTGTGTACGTACTCCGCCCTCTTGTATCTCTCTATGCCTCATGATATTTGAGGTGGGTTTTTTTTTTTTTTTTTTAAACGCAGTTCTGTGCCATCTCTGCAGAAAGATTTCACTTTTAAATGATGACTCTGAAAAGATGTTTGTCAAAATTCAGTAACGAAAGCAAATATTTTTCTGTACTTGACATTTGTTTGGCTAATTTTCATGAATCTTTACAGTATAATAAAGTCAGTTCTAATCTAATGCAGTACATAAACTCAGAAGGACACATTTTATCCATTTATCCCAGAACCTGTTATTTGATTTTAGCGTGAAAGGAAGGCGATTATTCATTTTCTGGAATGCTGTCTCTATCATCAGAACTTTTTAAAAATGTAGCTGGATTTAGTTTTTCGTTGTACTTCCCAAGTGCAGTCACCACTCTGCTAAAGAAGAGAAAGGATTCCAGTGATCTTCTCTTTGCCAGATACTTCCTTACTAGTGGTCGGCTGGCCTGAGGGAAGAAGCATGGGAATCCATTCTAGGGTGTGGCTTCTCTCAGGGCCCCTTCCTCTTTCTCTTCCAGGTAGGGTGATTTGTTGTAGCCCCAGAACTTTCTTAGATTAGTTCCATCTCTCTCAGGATTATTCCACAGCCTCATATCATACCAAGACTTGGGTAGCCTTCTCCTTCTAACCAAGCCTTATACAACCCCAGGAATTCTGGGGCCTGGCTTTCCTTAAATACTAATAGAGTGGGGCTCTTCTCTTCCTCATCATAATTCTCAAAAAAAGAGACTTCTCCATTCCCTATAAGCAGGGAATTGAACACGTTGGATTTTTCCTACTCCACACTCTCCATTCCAAGGGATGGTATAGTTAATTGGGTTGCTGGCTCAGTGTGGCATGGTGCCTCTGTCTGTGTCCAGGTATGGTGGGCATGTGTACTTCCTGTCTCCATGTGGTCATCAGAGTAAACAAGTCCTCCACTCTCTCCCTGCCCTTACATCTCTACCTGTTATTGGGTCATGTGTTAGGATCGATTCTCTAGACTCCATTCTCCTTACAGAGAGATTCTCTCTAGTCCATTCTCCCAAGGACTAGATGTGCAGATGGAAAAGGGAGCTTCTATTTTGTGTCCCAAGTCCAAGCTGTGTCCCTCCACCCAGTCTTATCAGAGAGCTCAGTCTTTGAGGGTGATTAAATATTTGTTTGGATATTAATCACAAATAATAAAATAACAAATAATGAAACTGATGCCTTGCCACCCCTTTCACTGTGGCTCAGTTGGTCAGAATCCTGGAAGGAAGAGGAGTGAGACTTCGGCCTCACCCCAACTCTTCCAATGAGATCTGAACCTGAGATAGCATCATTTCCATCTCTTCAGCTGCACCAGCCTCTAACCAGGTGTGGGTGGACTTTGCCTCTCCTTCTCTCTGCCCAGGCAGACTTTGCGTAGAGGAAGCTTTGTTTTTGTTCCAAGAGAGTGACCTTGGCAATTCCCATACTACTCTCCTAAATTTGAGTTGAATGTATGGCTTAGATTCCAGGAACTATGGTTGGCTGGAAAGGCAGGGGGAGGGGGAGAGGGACTGGTTTCTGGAGAATTTACTTCCACACAGGTCTTTTGGGAAAAAGGAAAGATATTTGCACTCTGTGAAGTGGGGGTTTTCATCAGAAAATCCTGGGGCTGCCATGACTAGCGTGGGGCTGATATTATAGTCTCCCAGTAATGTAAATTCCAGGTAAAACAGAAGGAAGGGAAAAACGTGATGGCACTGTTGAAGGAGAGGGGTATGAGTCTTCCTGATTTACTTTTTTTAGGGCCCCCACTTGAGTATTCTAGGTACTAAAGGGAAATGACAATGGAGATTCCCAAGAACAATGAAGTCATATTGGTGAGAGGTGCCCAGGTACACTGGGACCATTTGGAACCACTTCTCATTGGCTGGTTATAATAGAAAATGGTAGCTTGAGAGACACCCTGGTGAACCCAGCCTTTCCCAGAGGGAGACAGCTGAGTACTAGGGACCACAGAGACTAGATGCAGTTGGTGGGACTGAACTCTGGGATTTTTACTATCACCTCACATGATTTCTCTCCATTTAGATGAGTGTGGTCCAAGGTAAATCCTGTGACAGCTGCCTTCATTGAGCAGAAACTGGTGAGAAATTCAGTAAGGTTGGAAGTCATGTGGTCCAGTAAGAGTAAAAGAAGTTTCCTCTGAGAACTCCTCTGAATGCTAAGGAGAAGGGCAGCTCAGGGGAGACACATACGTATTTAAATTCTGTAAGGTTATAAGATCTGAAGTGAATGTCCTGGGAGAACAGTGTGAAATGGCTGTCGAGTCCAAACCAGGGCTATTTTTTATTAAATATTAATGCCACACATTTCTGCAGGGTTCATAGAACAGATGTTAGGCCTGACATTGTGGCGATTTAATTGACTAAGATTATTTCCTGTCATTTTTATCAATGTCTGGCTTTCCGATGTCTGTTAAATCTGAAAATATAAAACACAGGAAGGGATAATTAATACTCAGTTTCCATCCGTGGTTACCTGCTGATATTGCCCCCTAGAGAACTTATAGCTTTCTCCTGAGTATTTTTCTTGGAGGCAGAGACAGGCTGAGCTGACCTAGTCTCCCTGCAAATTGTTCCACTGGGCCTGGAGCTGGAGAACAGCCCGCTGCGTGAGTGCAATTCTTTCTTTCCTGTTGGTTTTAAGAAAATAAGCAAATTCTAAATAAGCTTTGCTCTAGTGGCAAAAACTCCTAGGGATTCTGACTTTTCCCTTTCTTTTTCAATGCTACCCTACCTTCGCAAGTCATTTCCCTGTACATCCTTCTAGATTTACAACAGCAACAACAAAACGCTCTTTAACAGCCAAATCTTTGGTGAGGGATCTTTCCAAGTACAATCCAAAGGAGTGGACAGAACTTATTTTGAGCAAATTCACAGTGACATAAAATGTCGCTTATGGTGATTTAGCATCAGAAAATATTTGCCAAGTAGAAAGCTCAGGAAAGAACAATTCTAAAATGATTCTTGGTCAGGTGCAGCTTATAATAGGTCTATTCATAGAAAAAGAAAAAAAAGCCCAAGGTCCCTTCATCACAAATATTACATTATTTACATGGAAAAAATGTCGTCACACATTTGCCCTGCAAGACCATGTTGCTTTACGTTTATTAAATGATTCTGGCCCGCCTTGCTGAAGTCTCCCTTACAGCCCCAAGGGAAGGCAGCTCGTGGTAAGAGAGGGAGAAAGGAGGAGATGTGTTGTTCTCAGCCCTGAACATTAAATCATTGCTGTAATGATTTTAGAGGAAATGAGGCAAAATTGCGCTAAATGAAAACCTGCTGGTGTGGCTTGGGAATTACCTCTGCCGGCTTGGGAAAGGACTAAACACTATACTGACTATGCCCTTGGGGTTGAGTTTTTGCCCTCTGTCTCCAAGGGGCTGGCTGGGTCCACCTGTCTGCTTCTAAACCTCCCTTGTCCTCTCATCATCCTAGCAAGTTGGCGTATGTCACGGGCTGAGGGAATTAACTCTCAAGCTGTAGAAGTGTGAGGCAGTTTTTGACGGTAATGGTTAGGATGCAGAGAGCAATGACACTGGTGTGGCAGGGGAGCTAATGTGACATGAGAGGAGAGGACATGGGGTCCTTGGTTGACACTCATTGCAGCATAATATAGAATATGTTTTAAAGAAGCAGGGCCAGGGTGTCTCTACATGCTATAATTTAAGGGGCATGAAAGCCCTGACCCATGCCCCAGCCAATATGCCACTGTGCCTGAAAGTCACACCCATGGAGCCAGTCTTTGAAGGGAAGGCCTGACTGCTGAAAGACCCATGGCAAAATACAAATGTGCTTTCTTGGATGTGACACCAATGAGTTGATGAACACACAGGGTGGATTAGTGGGCAAATGTCCATTTGGGATGCCAAGAGCAGGATCTTGCAGTGATAGGATGTCAAATTGGTAAGTTTTGATGGGAGAAGGGAGGATGGGGAAAGCCTAAGCATGGATCTTTTTTTCCTAGGGGGTGTCACAGAATCACGCCAAGGTTGTAAGTGCAACAGGAGGGTATTGGCTACCTAGAATCCCCATGAAGAAAGCGACCAAAAGGAGGATAAGAATGGTCAGAGACATGTCTTGCTCTCTTTTCTAAGGCCTGTCCTGGGTGGGGTATGTTGTTTTCCACCCAGACCAGTACCACTACACACGGTCCTTTCTTAAGGGACACAACTATCTAGCTTTCTTAAGTCTGTTCTGTACTTAACAGAAATGGTGGCCCCAAACCCAGACTCCAAAGTTGTTCTAAAAGATATTGATAATGTAGGAAGACTCCCCAACTTCCCAGCTAGCCATGGAGCAGCAGGCCCTGCCTTTGCTGCTGAATTTCCAGCACCAGATAGAGGAGTCAGAGACTCAAGGCCTGGGTAGGAAATTAAGGGACGTTTATAGCCCTGGAACCAAAATACAGGAGGAGGCACATGAATGAAATTTGCCTAGGTTGCCTCCTTGTGCATAAATCACTAATTTTAGTTCATTTAGAGGGACTATTGAGCATTTCTGAAACAGACCAATTTCCCCCCAGCTTTTTTAATGTGCCTTTTCATGGATTTTGCGTTCAAATCTGCATGAATTACTTTTCTTCTATTAAATATTAATGTGCCTTTCTAAGTAGAAAAAGGGGGTAAATTAGGTCTGGTACACATCTTCCCTGCCACTATTTACTGCTGCTGTGGGATTGCAGCAAATGCCAGCTCCCAACACATTATTAAATCAGGCCTGCACTGAGCCCAGATGTTACGCTGGAGCTGGTATAGTGGATACAGGTTAAAACCAAACAGCGGTGGGCTCAGGTTCTCTCTGGTGGGGGCTCATCCTCCCACATCCTTACCCCTCCCTCCCTGTCATGCATGTCCACTGTGCCCTTTGGCAAATTCACCATCAGCTGGACACAGCTCACTCCTCCAAGAGCAGTAATTGTATGAGGGGGATTTATTTTTTTAAGCCCGTTATTTTTTCCCCAATGACTCTTTCTACTTGATTAGTTCAGGATCAATATGTCTGGTAGGCAGAATGTAATGGGGAGGGTGATTTATCACTGTCAGGGGTAGCTCTGGGCTTTGTTCATGTGACTCCGTTTCATCATGGCTTCCCCCTCCTCGTGCCAACACACACACACACACACACATACACACACACACACACACACACACACACACACACACACACACCTCTCTGTTCTTTTCCTTGTCTAAATTCTACTCTCAGATCAAGATGAATTAAATCTCCTCGCTAAAGCCTATCCCATGATCCCTAAATCGTGACCTCCAATAAAACTAAGATGTTTCAGACAATAACTGTTACGTGACGTAGATTCTGGTTCCTTAATAGGCTGTAAGCCCCCTGAGGGAAGAAATCGTATCTCAAAAACATGCAGTGGTGAAAAGAGTACAGGGTTTGATGTCAGAATCCCACATGCCTGGCTGTGTGACTTTAAGCAAATTATTTAACCTCTAGGAGGTCGTTTTATCATCGTCATTACCACCACCTTTATCATCATCATTATTTCTGCCGCTCAGACCAGTGCTTCTCAAACTTTTCGGTACATATTGGATTACCTGGGATCTGGAGTAGGCCTGGGAGTCTGTACTTCCAACAGGCTCCCAAGTAATGTCCATGATGCTTGTCTGCTTGTCACACTTTGAAAAGCAAGGTCTCTGTGAATCTTACTTAAATGGATAAAATATGGGAAGTGTCTTGTAAACTAAAAGACCCTATATCATTGCTAAACCTTGAGCCCTCCTTGTCTCTTATTTTTATTCTCATTTCAAATCTATGAGCAAATCCCACCGATGGTAAGTTTTCTGAATCCAGCTATTTCTGACCCCTCTATCACTTCCAACCTCAGCTAAGCTACCATCACATCTCTTGCCTAGAGATTAGTGCAGTAGCTTCCTAATTGGTCTTCTTGCTTCTATTCCTGTCCCCTTCCCCAACCCCTCCTGAATCCCTGTAGTCCTTTCTCCACCCAGCAGCCAGGTGATACTTTTACAGTGTAATCAGATCATAAACCTCTCTCCTTCCAAACTCTTCAGCAGCCTGCAAAGGACTAATCCATATGGCTGTATTGCCATTTGCTAACAACCTTCCCCTCACTCCTTAGCCTCTTGCCTTTTTGCCCTCTGCAAGAACATAGCTTACTCTATACTTTTATCCAGCCCACTTCTCAGCTTCCTCTTCTACAGTAGCAACCCCATCATGCTCTACCTACTTACCTGACTTTATTATGTTTTTCATGGTACCACTCCTACCCAATGTTCTATTAAGTATTTATGTGTTTATCCGTAGTCTGTCTCACTGACACAACATAAGCTCGTGGGGGCAGAGGGTGGTCTGGCTTGTTCTGCTCTGTATCTCCAGCATCTGGAACAGTGATTGGCACACAGTAGGTCTTTAGATATTTGCTGAATGAATGAAGAAATAAATTATTCTTAATTAAATTGCCTTATACCCCATGCCTGATAGAGAAAGTGCTTCATGAGCATTGGCTGAGGCAACCATTGATTGGATTTATAAATGGGCTGTCCCTGGATGTCTGTTAGTGGGGTAGTTACTCATTTTGCCATGGGACATGCATACTAGCACAGGATCTTCACAACTGAAAAATGTAGACTTTTGAACAAGAAGTAGAGACCAATGTCTGAGTTCTGAGAAACAATGACTGTGGGTGTTGAAAGGTTGTAGGTACCTTGACACCTTAGGATTACTCATCTTTACTTAATTGCTTCTTAGCCAAAACGCTGCTACACACACATACTTGCACACCAGCACCAACAAAAACCAAGCAACAACAACAAAACTAAGCCCTAAAAGGAAAAGGACAAATTGAGACTGTGAGTTTCTGGTAGGATGAAAACACTTTATAAATGTATGCACACAGGAGAGGCCTTTTCAAGTTGGATAATGGAATCTCTTTTTACTTCAGCTCATCTAAAATAGCACATTAATAAACTGAACCAAATGTGGTGTTACAGCTGGTTTTATTGGTCATTAACATTTACAGAGCCACGTGAAGTCATGTTTTCCAGTTTTCAGATTAAAAGACTTAGCTAGCCTAATTATCAGCCTCTGAATAGGGATAGCATTGGAGTGCAGCCAACAGAACTGAGTCATCTCTGCCTTCCATCTTTGCCTTTATGGAGCAGGTGAGTTGAAAACCAATGCATTTATTGAACCTCAGCTGGATTTGACCCTAAAGCAGGGTAGGTACTGGCAGCGGCCCTAGAGTTTGCTCTGTACTGGTCCTGCCAGTGTATTGTCTACATTTTAAGGCTGTATTCTGGGCTCAGGAGACTTACTTGTACATATCAGCAAATGGCAGCCATCTTTGAAACCTCACTTTCTGCTCAGGTTCTGATTGCTTTTCTTCCCCCTGTTCAGTGAGGTCAAGCCTTTAATTGTGTTATCAGATACGATTGAAATCTCTACCTGAATGAGACTTTTGGTGGGAATGAAATAACTTATCAAAAATAGTGCTTGCCAGACCATGTGAGTTTTGATTCAAGAAATATGGCCAGCCTGAGGCAAAGGCAGAGGAAGAAAGTAAGTGTGCGACAGGAGGGGAGGGGGACAAGGAAAGAAAAACAACCAACATTTTATCACCCCCCCCCACCCATGTGTGCAACACTGAGATAAGTGCTCTGGGGAGACCATGGCAGAAATGTGTATGCAGCTGGCCTTGGGCTTGGTTCTTGGTGTAGGGAGTACACCGTTTGGCCCCCTCCTGAGGATGGTGACTCTTGTGGTGAAGATTTACACTTAGGGCCCAATGAGGATATATTGCTGATGTGGCACATAGACTGTGGAGCTGTGGCTGACTCCATCAGTGCCCTTCCTCCTTCTGTCCACCCATGTGCCACCCACACTTGTGCAACCTGGGTAGTCCGCATGGAGGTGGTTGGCCCAGAGGAAAATGTAACTAACATGAAATAGTTCTTCCTGAGGCCAGGAAGATAGTTTCTGGCTGCTGCAGCTTTATTTGCTCTGCCTAGGTCTGTCCTAGAAGAAGGCCTGTCCTGGACTCAAGAGGAAGACTATGTCCTCTCCTAGTTTGCCCTGTGATTACTTAATTTTGCTGAATGAGTCTGATCAATCTGGGTAAGGGTTTTCTCTTAATTGGGACTCAAGGAGCAGGGCAGAGAAGGGGAAGGGATTGAGATCTGAGTGACACCTGGTTTGGGAAATGAGAGATTGGCCAAGTCTTTTTTTTCTCTCTGGGCCTGAGCTTCCTAACATACAAAATGAGGACAGTTGACCCATCAAATAAGCCTTGCATTCTATACTTGAACAGAGACAGCAGAGACAGCATGGGTGGTTCTGAGTGTAGGAGTCGCTATCGTCATCTCTATGGGTAGTAAGAAACCTGATAGCATTGTTGAAAGTAGATGGAAGCAGGGAGAGACTGAAGACAGGAAGAACACGTAAGGAATTCTTCCATAGTTCCAGACTATGGTTTCAATTACTATTGTTCCTGATTTTTTTCTACCCGAGCTCCTGGACTCCAGAGCCCCTGGTCTTTGCTTTTTAATTCCTGTTGGTTATTGATGGAATTGTGTCCTGTCTTCCCATCTCCCTCCCCCCATAAAAGATGTAGTTTTAAATCCAATATCTCAGAATGAGACCTTATTTGGAGATAGGGGTTTTATTGATATTATCAAATTAGAATCTGGTCATCAGGGTGAGCCCTAATCCAATATGACTGATATTCTTGTAAAAGGGGGAAATTCGGACACAGGGACAGATAGTCACACACGAAGGATGCTACATGCAAACGACAGCAGAGGTCAGGATGATGCTTCTATAAGCCAAGGAATGGCAAAGATTTCCAGCAAACCACCAGACGCTAGGGGAGAGGCCTGGAAGAGTTTCTCTCTCAGCCCTCCAAAGGAACCAACTCTGCTGACACCTGGGCTGTAGACTTCACCCCAATCTTCAGCCTCTAGAACTGAGAGACAATACATTTCTGTTGTTTAAGCCCCCCAGCTTATGAAAGTTCCTTTGGTTATTTTTCAGAATTGTCTGCATATAATTCCAGCATTCTTGGTCCTGTTCCAAAACCATTTCAAATGTATTTACTCCACGTATGACTCTAAAGTTGGATAACAAGTTATAATCCAGTGAAACATAATTGAAATAATGCAACAACTGTGAACGGTATTAAATTTTCAAATGTCTAAAGTACACACAAAAATATAAGAGCCCAAAGGGACTATACGATCTATTCAAAAAGGTAGTTTCCTGATTGTCAAATTCCCTTGTGATATTCCAACAGGCACTTTCACATTACACTTCTTATTTAATCTGGGCACTGGAATTTTATTGTGAGTATAAACTATATTGCTTTGATCATTACTGACCAACCTTGTGGTACTAAATGAAGGCAAAAGAGGCACACTTTGCCATTAGTCAGCAGACCTTTATTGACCCTGTGCTGGCTCCACAAGCTCTCATTGGAAATGTAACCCTGGTCTGTCCTGAGTGAGCCTGCCGTGTAGTTGGGGAACTAATGCACCCAGATGTCCAGCACATAGAGAACAATTAAATCCTAACTGGTGTTGAACTGGCTTTGGTGCACTAAGAGTCTGACTTCTTCAAGTGGTTGGGAAAGGTTTCCTGGATAACATGGAACTTCAGTTTGTTGTTCAAAAGGTCAAGATGTCCTCCTCCCTCTCTCCCCTGAAATTTTCCCTTATATCTGCCTATATTATTGGTTGTTTCATTACAGATCACACTCCAAACAGGAAACACAAAATGACCTAAGGCAGCACCTTGTAAGAAAGCCTGTCACCTTCATGCTATGATGGAAAACTTATTCATCTGAAATTTAGCTAGATTACACTTAGCAATCATAAAACTAACAGTATCCTATTAGTCCTGGCTGTCTTTTCAGATTTCGTTTTCTACATTTTATTTACCAAAAGACCCACAATTTGTAAGACATTCATGAAATTTAAATGAGGCCACTGGGAGTTCCTTTACCATTTTCCCAGTGGAGGAGATGGGAGACATGTTCTCAGCTCAGAATCTGCCCAGATGTGTTTTCAATAAAGCGCAATTGGACCTCGTGTCTCTGTTATTCCCTTCCCATTAGCCACGGGATGGTGCAGATGAAGTGTGAGCTCACATGCAGGATAATAAAGCCATCCTTTGTGTCTCGTCTCCTCACATGGGAAGGGCCTTCGCTTTGTTTTCTTCACAAAAGTGCAGATTTAGTTTGAAGTTGGGAAAACGGAGAAAGGAAAAACAACTTTCCAAAACATTAGACAATAGTTCTCTTTAATGGGAACCACATTTTCCCTCTAAATTATAGTACCTGAGGGTCCCTGCACAAGGGTCAAGAGGTGATGCAGGTAGGTTTTGGGAGGGGGTAGGGAGCTGTGGTTGATATTTTGGCCCACCTGGGTTTCTTGGAAATCTTGGAATATATCTGACCACAGTGGAATGTGAGAAGCCCTTTAGAAAAGTGACCATGGAAATAAATAGCAATGGATATTTATGTGTCTAGACCAGAGGTCGGAACCCGTTTTAGTTCAGAGGGCCATTAAGAGGGTTAAATAAGGTCTGTGGGGAGTGTAGGTTCTAATAACTGTGCTAAAGTACAGGTCATGGGGAAAGGAATAAAGTAGATGAGCTGAAGGGAAGAGGTAGAGACTTAAGAAAGAAAAGGAAATACAAGAAAGAGGTATCCAGAGTGATTAAACTAGTAGCATAACCAGCAATAACTTCTGCCTCTACTTTAGGTTAAATCATTATCCTTGGTTTAAAGCAGGATTCTCATAATTTTCCATATAATTTTGAAAGGTGCTTGGATTTTCCTACAGTTTTATTCTTGTGGGGTGAAGAGTGGATGATATAAGTTACTGGGCGATCAGGGTTGATAGAGCCTAGGGAATTCTCCTCCCGGGTGGGAACTCTCTAGAGTCATGGGACCAAGGGTGGTACAATGGGAACTGACACAGAGACTAACCAATTAAACCTCCAAGATTGCCCCTCCCCTACCCCATTTCCTTTGCTGCCCCCTCTTCCTGTTACAAGGTCACGTTTTCTGAGTACTTATTGTTGGCCACCCTGACACTAGAGGGGAAAATTATTTCTGCCTTTCCAGCAACAATTAATCACCCAAAATCTTGTTTGGAAATATTTGATATATTTTGGACAATTCATTAAAGTTGTTTTCTCCAAAGAGAAAGAAGAAAGATTTGGAGTGAGAGTACTTGAATAGTATTACAAAAAACTGAAAATGTCCTTCAATACAGATTTCAGTCTTTATATACCTAGTGCAAGGATTTCTCTCTATAAGCAAAGATTGGGAGATAGGTTTTTGTTGTTGTTGTTGTTATTCTGGTGTGTTTGTTTCAGGTTTTTATTTTTGTAACTCCAGGATAACTTCCTTTATCCATCCATCCATCCGTCCATCCGTCCGTCCGTCCGTCCGTCCATCCATCCATCCACCCACCCACCAGCAAGCATTTGTAAGAAGTCCTCTTTGTGACTAGAATAGAGCTACACACTGTGGATAGAGAGATGAATGAGAAATAATTCCTGCCCTTGGGGAGCTCACAGTCCAGTGGGGAGAGAGAAATGTAAACATTGATTATAATGATGTGATGAATGTTCTAATAAATTTCCGAGCAAGGTACTCAGCTGCCCTACAGAGCTGTAGGGCAGCAATCATTTATGTAACCTTCGTATTTTAAAGGTCTTCGATCTCTTCGAGAGTAAACTATGAGTCCCAAATCTCAGGGATGCAGACTAGATGTAACTTTAAAACAAGTCTTGCAGGTTGTAGCTACTCCTGATTCAAAAGCAGTGGACACAGAGATAATTATGAGATTCGTTCCCAGGGATCATGGGTTTCTGAACTTGTGTTCTCTTGGTGCTCTTTCTTTCCTAGGGCATAAGTATGCTCTCTAATATGGCAGGCATCCCATCCTGCTCCAGCCTGTCTCCAATCTGGTCTTTTATTTGACTCATTTGGAGGCCTGTCCTAGATTGAATCCCATATCCCGCACTCCACCCAACATCAACCAAACAACAGCTGTAGGAGGCTTAGACTATGCTAGAAGGCTTAGACTATGCTGCAACTTTTCTATTTCCTTTTTTTTTTTTGGTCATTATTAATCCAGAGACAGTGGGCTCTCCAAAGCCAGGCTATAGTCAAGAGAATGGACAATGAGAACGGGAACACACAAGTCCCCAGGGAAATGCCTCAGGAAGAAAACAAATATAGTAAAATACTCCACAACTCCACAAAGACTCCAGTGGGTTTTTGTTGTTGTTGTTTTATTTGTTTGTATTTTTTTTTTTTTGGTTTTACTACCAGGAACAAGACTGGAAAAAGGGAAATATGAATTTGGGGAAACTTTTGTTGTTTTTCTTGTTACTAAGGTTTGAGTGTATCCAGTATTAGAGAGTGTGTGTCACTGTGGAAAAGATGCTCTTATTGATCCCACTGAGAAGTACTTTTAATGATGTTCGCTGCTGAGGAAGAGGTCACCAACCAAAGAAGAGGGAACATTCTAGATTTCCACATCACCTTGAATGCATGGCTTTAGAAAACAACAGAAAACCTTGGTGTAGACAGGACATTTTCTCTAGTAGTTTATTGCTCTCCTGAAATGTAAATTTGAGTTTGTTTGGGTTGTTGAAAATCTGAGCTGCTTGGCAGACATTCTGTGCATTATGTGGTTGAAGCATTTTACTGAGCCTTTCAGTGACCCTGAAAATGTGATTTTAAACAGTGAAGGCAGGAAAAAATTATCAGAACCAGCTAAAAGAGAGGAAGATGGAAGTGACAGTTTTGAGGTCATAGAACCCAAATTTAAAGACAAATCACATAGAATTTTTTTTAAAAAGCATGACGATTGCTTTATAAACTGCCATATTTGGGGCATCAAAAGCCTGGCTTTTGGGAAAACAGGATTGGAATTTTCAAGTTTTGGCAAGGCAGGAAGCAGATGTATGTACAAATGTAAGTCACATTCAGCCACCGATGACTGGGGTAAATAGGACCTGGTGACACTTAACGATCTTGTCCCTCATTACATCGTGTAAATCCTGAATGAGAGCCCACAGCAGGTTGGACCAGCCCTTTGGGGGCCTGATTCAGAGAAGGGGCCTCGGAATTGGCAAGTTACTTCGTCAACAGTGCCGGCTAAAGCTTTGAGACCCCCTGAAGGAAGGCACCACAGCAGTATAAAACCTCTTATCCCCACGCACTGACCCCTTTTCCAAAGTGAGGACACACTGGTCACCACCGACTGTGCCAACCTCTCTTCCCGGCTTTTACCCTCAGTCCCAATGCACTATTGGTCCTGCCTTGCCTGAGCCTTACACCGCATATGAATTTCTCCTGAGATTTTTTTCCGATTAATTAAATCTGAGAGCCATATTAATTACTGAAGGAAAGCATGAGTACCCTACCAAAGTGAACCTAGAGAAATATGGTGTAAGGGGGAGCCTCTGAGAGCTTAATTCTGGGAGTTCACAGCTTCACTAAAACATATTTCTCTCTAATGACATGTGTCAATATGCCTATTGCAGCAACTTGTGGAACATGTACTGACTCCATGTAAAAATGTTGATCTCCCATCTGACCCACTCCATCCTGAATCTTCATCAGACGTTACTTTCCGTGTGAGCCACACGCATGGCTCCATGCCTTTGCTCGTGCTAGTCCTTCTGGTTGGAGTGCCCTTCTACCACTTTTCCATCTGGCAGGGTTTGCATCGAGTCCATCTTGTGTCGTGTGTCAATCACAACGTTCGGTATATGGCAGGTGTCCAAGTGAGAGACCAATTCAGGTGATGGAAAGGAGGTGTTTGTGATCTTTGCCGTGGGAAATTATGGCCCATCAAAACACTAAATAAATCTTAGTAAAAATCTAATACTGTATTTTTAAACTTTGGAAGAGAAGTAGAATTTGGGAAGGCAGGATGGAGGGAATTATAGGTGGGGAAACTATAGGATGAAAGGCAGAGAGGTGGAAATGAGCGTGAGTTTTGGGTCAAAAGGGAGATGTGACTAATTAGATTGGAAGATGTAGTGAAAGAAACGATAGGACATAATGCTTGGAGGGCCCATAGAACTGAGTCCCTTGAGAAGTTTGAAAGAGATGAAATAGGTAATGAGTAGTCATTGAAGTTTCCTAACCAAGAAATAACCTGACATAACTGGTGAGTCAGGGAGATTCAGCTTAAGGTAGAGACGGGTGTCAGCAGCAGCTATACTGGTGAGGTGAGAGCTTGGTGTAAAATGGGCCGTTGTGATTCAGTGGGAATGGGGCAGTGGACGTGGGTGAGGTTTCATCCTGGAGGAATTTGAAAGGAAAAAAATGCCAGACTTGGTTATAGATGATTATATGAGAGCTAAGATTCTTTTTATTGACTGACTTGGCATTCAGAACATCTGAAAGCTTGGAGGAAGCATGTTTTAAATAAATATACTTCAACCTCAAAGATTCTCTTTTATGGTCAACCACCAAGCCCTAATTTTGAGGGGATGATAGATGATAGATGATAGATGATTCTGGAGCCCTGGCCAGGCTCATTTTGGCAGTTTGGGCACAAACCTCTTCTCTTTATCTGTTGCAGAAAATGTTAGAAGCTTTCCTGCTGATTCTAGATTTAAAATGCTGCAAAATTTCCCTACCTCGTTATATATCTATAAACAGCGTCTGCTTTCTCACACCTTCTCTAACACTGCATGTTATCAAATATTTCAATCTTTTTGTCAATGATGAGTAGAAAATGGTATCTCATTTTAATCTCATTTGCATTTCATTATGAGTGATATTGAACATCATTTATATATAAATTAACCATTCATATTTCCTTTTATATATACACCTGTTATTGCTGCCTTCCCATTTTTATAATGGAATCCTTTGTCCTTTTTATTCACTTATAAAAGCTCTTTGTTTAGTAACAAAATTAAGTTTTGTTCATCAAAGCTAATTCAAAAGCCTAAATTTTCCTAGATTTTAAAGTTGATGTGGATTATCAAATGGTCCACTCTTCTAATATTCTGGGTGTTTAGAAACCTTCAGAATCTATACTTCTTAATGTTAAGCTTTTTTTTTTTTTTTTAATATTAAGCCTAGATTGCTAAAGTCGGAAAAGTGAAAGTACCAAAATTCTATCCTGATCTTTTCAAATCTATATGTATTTTTAATAACTCCACATCACTAATCTGCACAGATATATAAAATAAGGAGGTATTTGAACCTAGTTTCAGCCTTTTCTTTGGAGTGTCTAAGATAGATAATGCCCAGAGTAGGGTGGAAGAGCAGTATTGAAAGAGCAAATCTCTGACAGATGTTGCCATCTTGATCCTCATACTCTGATTACCTTAAGGGAACTTGATAAAAAAAAAAAAGTGACCATTCTGCCCATTCTGATATGAATTGCGCCCTCCTAATTTTGTATGTTGAAGTACCTCATGATGTGACTGTATTTGGGGATAAGGTCTTTAGGGAAAATGTAGTCATATGGTGGCCCTAAGCCAATATGACTGGCGTCCTTATAAGAAGAGGGGATTAGGACACAGACAGACATACAGAGCAGACCGTTTGAGGACACAGAGGCAGCCATCTGCCAGCCAAGGAGAGAGCCTCAGAATGAAACCAACTCTGCCAACACTTTGATCTCAGACTTCTAGCCTCCAGAACTGAGAGAAAACAAATTTCTGTTGTGTAAGCCACGCAGTGTGTGGCACTTGGTTATGGCAGCCCTATCAAACTAATACAATGCCCTGTGGAAATTACCATAACCTTCTCTAACTGGCTTGGAAATCAAGTTCTATCATAGGAAACCATTGATTATAAAACACCTGCTCTGAGCTCTAAGGAGGTCCACCCTTCTCACCTCATCTCCAGCACCTTATAAAGAGAGTGCCCAATTCCAAGGCAAGTGTTTTCAGTTTCTAATTGCCCCAATTTGGGGGGATGTAAAAAACCTTAGCAGTTATAGTTATTAGGTATTCCTCGGCACATGCCCATCTAATGGGTTTCCCACTTCGGGCTCCCAAGGATTTAGGTCTCATGTCTGGAAATTGCTCTTGGATAAGAGATGTGAGGGATATGTGTATAGACAAGCAGGTCAGGCTAGTGGAAAGGGCACTGGAATAGGAGTCAGAGGGGTCCCTAGAAGGCTAGAAATCCTAGAGGGTTCCATGAAAGGGTTTTAGTAATTCTGCAAACTTTTCATTTGAATTTCCCTTGTGGAATACATTTTAACGATTTTAAAACACTGCAGTAAAAATAACACACATTCAGATGTGTTTCATTTCACATTTTAACAGATCGAAGAACATTAGCATCAGCATATTAAAATGCGCTGCTAGGTTAACTTGTTTGGAATGAACATCAGAATAAAAGTCTGCCATCTGGGAGCACATATTTGATGAAGGATATTGATATCCCGCATTGGTCTATCTGTTTGTCTCTCTTAAATTCTAACATGACTGCTGCCTGTCTCCACTGATGTAAAATTGCACCAGCATGTTTGTGGCCACAGGACATTTGCACCTGCTCACTTAATTGCCAGATCAATTTTATTCTCATTTATTCTCCTCATGGCATAAGACTTGTTTGTGCAGACACAATTGACTCTTTCACATCTTGAAAAAATCACATTAGAGCTAGAATGAATGCTTCGTTTCTGACCTTGCTATTAGAAATGTAAGGATTTATTAGGTGTTACTAACATTTCAACTTTGAACCAGATATTTCATATTGCTTTTCTTGCAAGCTTCTGGATGAATTTTGTTGAGTAAAAACCCAAGCTGTAAGGCAAGTTGTTTTAAAACAAAACAGTACAAAAACTATTGACACTTGCAACTACTTAGTTAGATGAATCAGTATGTTTTAAATATTGCACAACTAAACCAAAATAAAAAATAATAATAATAAATTGGATGCTGAGGATAATATGATTACGATTATTCCAAATTTTTATATTCACCCAATCAATCTCAGAGTTGTCAGTGATATACTTTATTTTATATATGTGACATATTTGAACTCATGAAATGAATGTCTAGTGAATTTGTGCTCACCAGAGCTTAGTATAGTCCAAGCCCTCCCTGTGTGGGCCACCGTGGCCTGGCTATGACTATTAGCTCTGGAAATGGACAGTCACAATGGGGTCTGGAGAGCATGTAGAAATAGATCCAAGAGGGGCTGGGGTTGCACATTTGTCTGCACTTGCCTTATTCCAATGGCTCCTACTCTTAAGATGAGAAATAAGGGTTGAATTTTGAATGCTAGAGGGTAGTAGTTCCCAGGGGTTGCCCTGGGGCTCTATTCACCCTCACAGATGACTGATTTCAGCACCAAGTGTTTTGGCTGGAGGACTAGTTGGGTTGAGGTGATGCTCTCATGTTTTGACCTTGGTGATTTTATTAGTTAAGATAAACATTCACCTTAAGACCCCAAACAAAAATGGCTTAAATAAAACAGACTTTAGTTTTCTTTCATGTGATATCCTGAAAGCAGGAGGTCCAGGGCTGTGTGGAGCTTTGTACAACAAGGCTGCCCAAAGACCTAATTCCTTTTTTTTTTTTTCTTCCATCTTTAGGATGTTGCCCTTATATGAATGGTGCGATGCAAAATGTCTTCCCTACATTCATGATGCAGGTAAGTGGATGGAGGAAAGCGGGAAGGGGGGTTGTTATTATTGAAGAACATAGCCTGGACGTTGAATACATCACTTCCACTCACGTTCTCTTGTGAAGAAGTTGGTTAAATGGCCATATAACCAAAAGAGGCTAGAGATGCAGTCCTTATTCTATGTCATGTACCCAGGTAAAAAAATATCGGGTTCTACTATTTTGAAAAAATAATGGAAGAATGAAGGATGGGGTACAACTAGATGATTCTGCTAGGGCTTTTAATGTGCTACTTGTTGGAGCTCGGCATCCGTGTCTCCATCACAGCAGTAACTGGCCAAGGTTGGGAAGCATAGTGACCAGAGCGGGAAGACTGTTAGCCCCGGGTCTAATGGTTGGCACTTTGATGCTGCCTTAATCAGTATTTGTGTTTCCCAGAGATGGGAAATTGCAATTTCCATTGACTTCTGAAACTCCTTGAGCATATCCAGTTGAAAAGGGTAGGTCTAGATTGTCAGAGCACCCCTTTGATGCGCTGGAAGGGTATACCAGGGGACGTCAAACCATATCCTGAGTGCCCCACACTTCTCTAGAGTTCTGGGGGCAGGTGGAAGAAATGGAAAACAAGGGCTCTTTATCCTGAACACCATGCCTCACTGCACAGTTCAGCCATAGTGCCTCACTCTTATATGTATTTTATTTCTTTGTTTATCTATGTAAGATTTGGGACTAAAAATTATAGTTTTTATGCTTCTGCTAGGCAATTAGAATTGAAATGCTTGTAATTCAGAAAGTAGAGATTAAATAATATATTAAATACTAAGACTTTAGTTGGTTATTTGCCTGGTGATGGGTCCTGACCTTGACTGTGATTTTGCAAGGAAACAATTTCATTTGAAAATAAGAGGAAAATGCCAGAGTTGAAAAATGTACACTGTCAATGGGGTCCTATAGTTCTGAAGAAGAAATTGCATAATGTTTTCAAATTCACAAAACAGTGCCGCATCTGTCTCCTCCCTCCATCTTTCTTCATTTACACGTAAAGACACAGAAGCACAGGGAGGTAAAGGGACTTGCCCAAAGTGGCACCATGAAGAAGTGCTAGAAACAGGATCCAGCTCAGGACTTTGGGACATTCACTCTACACATGCATTTCCCTGTATTTGCTTACACCCATCCCGAGGGTATAAATCCCTAGGGTACAGAGGCCTAAGACATTTCATGTTGTGAACCTGGTTTCTACTGGAGCAGCAAGCGAATAGTTTCACCAACCAGGCCTCTGGGCTCTCTTCTTCTTCTCCCTTTCCCTTCCCTTCTCCCAGCTCCCATCAAAAGTCCATCATATATTGGATACTATTTTAGATCGTAGAGACATAGTAGGAAACAAGACCTATAGGACCTTCATGGAACTTATTAATAGTTTCTAGTGGGAGCTACAAAAAAATGAAACATAACTAAACATACCCTGCATTTTCACAGAGTGATAACTGCTATGAAGAAAACAAAGTGAGAATGGCAGGGTAGGAACAGAGGGTCTATTTTTATAGGGGGTCAGGGAAGGATGAGTGGTATGTGAGCAGAGACCTAAAAGAAGGGAAGGGGAGGGCCATGCAAATATCTTGAGGAAGAGTACCCCAAAATAGAAGAGCAAATAAATAATTAATATGTTCAGCACAGTCATGGAATTGCAAGGTGATCAGTGGGGCTAGGAATGTAAGGAATGCTTATTTTGATGATTTTGTTTTGCTTTAGCTGCAGGAGAGAGAGAGAAAGTAGCTAACTTTCAGAAAAAAAGGTTTTTGAGTAGTTGAGGGGATGAATTCCATGCATAAGTAAAAAGATAGGTCTTGGCTAGGAGGAGGGACAGGTCATCTCTGAGACAAGAGGTAAGGTAGAGAAGAAGGAAACAGATGTGGAAGGGATGGCAGATTTGCTGGGAAAATGAATTAATTTTTTTCTGGTTGGTTCTGTCTGGTTAGTAAACTATCAGGTGAAGTCAATGAGATGGGCATAAGAAGGGGAAGGGCGTAATGGTCCTCTGGGGTGGTGAGAAAGTGAATTTACTTACAAGTGAAGTGCCAAAGGGCCGCTGGGCAGGGCTGTGGGCCCACTTGAAGTCTGCAGCCTTCATCTTAGGTGAGACCAATCAATATAGCCATGTAGTTTTTCCAGCTCTACCTGGATGCCAGGGAGATGTAAGCAGAAAGGTGAATTTAACCATGTGCTGGGCATTCTCCATTTTCCTGTTTAGACTCATTCTCCATCTTCCTTCACTTGGCTTGGTGTCTGGGTGGTTGCCATTTATGAATAACCCAGTGGATTCCTTTGCCTCTGAATTGGCTTTAGCCAATGACAGGTACAGGCAGGCGATTGGAGGACAGGAGGCAGTGAGGTGCTTGTGGTGCTGTCCCAGTTCCTTCCCCGTGTTCCCTGGTAGGCGTGGCTACACCCTCTATGAAGGTTCTAGCTCGTATCAGGCAGCCCTCTTGTAGTCGTGGCTCTTTTTTAGGTCCTGGAAACAACTTCCTCTTATTCTTTCATACGTAGGGCTGGTAACTGCTTCCCACTGCTGTTAGCCTTGGGGTGTTCCCTATCCCTTAGTGTTTTCCTTTACTTGCCTACACTTTTAGAAACAGTCCCTTTATTAACCTCTCTTCATCAACTAACCTCTCCCTTTGTTTCATTAATTTCTTGGTAAGTCCTTGACTGATGCAAACCTTGTTTCAGGTGTGGTCAGGCAAGCCTAACAGAAGGAGAAAGGAACATGGCATTTGTGGGTGTCGCAAGGGAAAGACGATGATGAAAAAAGGACTCTAAGATGAATGAAGAGAGAAATGCGAGCACGAGCAGTGTGGTTAGACCAAAAACGTGGTGGAGTCTGTTGTTGGAAAGTCACAATGGGGTCAGGGAATTTTTGGAGTTGGGGTACTAAAATGAGTGAACTGAAAACTCGGGACTGTTCTCAGAAGGGAGAGTGCTTAGAATAGAACATTTATGACTGATGCAATTCTTGATAACAACATCCAGGTGACTGGTTCTCAGTCCTGGCTATATATCAGCCCTGGAAATTGTAATTTTAAAAAACTTCCTCAAATAATTCAGATGTGGGGCCGGTGTTGAGAACCACTAGCCTAGGGTCTGAGTATGGGAGTGGTTGGCTGAGGTGGACTGAGGAAAATGTTCCACAGCCGTCAGAAGCTAAGGAACTGAAGGGGCCAGAGGCTTAGAAGAATCACCTACGTAGAAGTCATTAGGAATGGTGGCAGGCGTCGTGATGGAAAAAATTCAGTAAGTCAGAGACTAAAACAGGGAAGGTGGTGGAGCTTGAAAGAGCTTTGGTGTTTTGGTTACTCTGGGCCAAATCTCTCTCCCTACTCTCTCCCCTTAACACAGGGTCAATGTCCAGGGGTGAGTCCATTTGCCTCCAGGTAAATTTCTCTTTGGTCTACCCCGTTCTCCCACCCCATGTCCATCTTTGGTTTTTATTGTTTGCTTTTAGGGTTACTTTTCCTCACTACTAGTGTTTGGGGAACCACATATGACTTAGAGTTTCTGCAATGTCTTACCCAGATCTGATTTTCTTGAGAGCTGACTCCATTCCTTGATCTAAACACTAACCTTCTTCTTCTACACATAAAAAAAAAAAAAAAAAAAAAAAAAAATCCTTTCCCCTGCCGTACTCCCTCCGGGCTCTCTTAGTGGTTTGATAAATCCCAAAGGTTCATTCCTACCTCATACCACCCGTCAATTCCTTATTGTAACACATGAGGGAGGACAGTCAGGTACACAAAATCGTTCAAATCCTCTCCATATCCAAGTGAGTACATGTAATACTGCCTAGTTTGTAGAGAGAACAGGCCATTTTAGCTGTAAGTTTCATCCTCTCTTTTATTTTCTACATGCGTGCTATTTAAATCAAATTCTTCTCTATAGCTGAGCACAAAACCTGACCGCTCCTGGTTTTGCTCTTTCGGAAGATAATTTCTGCAGTTTAATGAGATCTGAGAATGAAGTCAGGCATGAGCAGGAGAAAGGTCACAGTGTGTGCTCAAAGGTATATTAACTACTGTTGGAGCTGACATCGGTCTCCTTCCAAGAGGACAAAATTAAGCAGCAAATAGTAAATACGTTCAATGGCACTTTATTGCAAGTAGGATCATTTACAATGAAATAAGAATATGAGAATGGTTTCAAAGAGAAAATGGGAGTGCTTACAAATAGAACACATTTTACTGGTTAGAATGGGAATGTGATTCCAGTCAAGGTTAATGGGGAAACGGTTAATGAAGGGTACAGATCCCCAAGCTGCGTGAGGCCATATTGTATCTCACAGAGGTAATTAATGCTAGAGATTCTGGCTAAATGGACACATTATCCACAGCAGACAACTTGAAATTCTACACAACATATAGAGAGGGGTCTGTGGATGCTTTATGACTTACCCTAATACTGACAGTGTGACATTAGAGGCCATGTTTTCCATCCCTTTTCCTAATGGAGTCGATGTGGTTCTGTGGGAAGAACACCAGACAGGGAGAAAAGAGAGGGGGTTCCAGCCCAGACTCAGCTCCCAGGAGGTGGTGTGTGGCCTTGGGCAAGTTACTTCCTACTTTTATTTGGCTCTATTTCCTCATCAGTAAGGTGAAGGGGTGGGGTTGGCTAGTCTGTAAAAATTTTTTTTCAGTGTGAATTCTGAGACTCTCTGCTCTTCATTGCCGTATCACCATTAACACTTACCTACTTTGTAACTGTGTAAATATGGGTATATGTGGCTAGAAGAGTGAGTATATCCATACAGATATGGATGGGCATTTACCATATTCACCTTTTTTTGGCACACATGTGTCTTTGAAATAACACAACCTTAGAGATTTATGTCAAAGAAGTTTCTGTTTCCACTGTCAATGTTCACATTTTAAAATCCTCCCATTACCCGCCCCCCCCCCCCCAAAGGGTTAGCTGGCAGGAGTGAGGTTACCTATAGAATTGAAGTGCCTGGGATTAAGGTAAATTTGGGTGAAAGCGCTCCCGTAGCCTGGGGGCTGCAGGATTACCTGTCCCTAAGAAGCACCTTCTTTTGTCTCATTCTCTTGTTCTGAACACCTCAGGCGGGAGACTAAGGCTCGAGTAGCGGCAGGTGAGGCAAAGAATGGGGATCACATTACACCCTTTCCATTTAGCTGTCTCCTTTGGCTGTCTGGAATCTTCCCCTTTTGCCTACTTGAGTCAAGGGGCTTAAAAGCAGAACATTTGCACACCCTGATTTTTCATCCCACTGCTCATCTTATTGACAGGCATTGCTGTGGCTGAACAGTGTTCTCTCTGTGTTCAGGCCTGTCTGTAGGTGGCATCCCCAGGGCAGATTCCATTCTTATCCCAGCCTCAGAAGTCATTCATTACTGCTTTTCGAAATTCCCAGGTGCACCTTATTTATGTCTCCCTTCTCACCGGCCTTGAACCTCCCCTTACCTGTGCCTACTCCTTCCTTGACCCTCAAAGAGAAAGAAAAGAAAACAAAACAGCCACCTCTTCTGGGATGTCTAGCTAGAAGGTATTCACGCTCCTTATAAAAAATTTAGAATTCGCTTTTTGTTGTTCTGAATAAAGTAGCTTAAAAAGTCCTGCCAAATCCCAAATCTGGGAGGACAGATGTCCCAAGCAGTGACAACTTTACACACAACATCTCCAGACAATGGGAAGGAAAATCTTGGAGGGTTGGCAGCCCAGGGCCAAGTTACCACATGACATTGACAGCTGCAGAATAGGACCTATTGATTGTGGTGTAGGAGCGAATGTTTCATCAACCTTTAATTGAGCTGATTTCTAAATAGCACAGGGTCAGCTTTTGCTGTGACTGAGCTCTAGTTGGCATTTATTTAACAGACCCTCATTTGGAAGCTGTTACCTGTATGGGTTCTAGAACACTGGCCCTCAGCTGAGAATGTTTGTCAGAATTACCTGGGGGCATAGTTAAAAATATAGAAAGTGGTGCCTCAATCTAGCTGACTCTGGTTCAATGTTTGGGCAAGAGGCTAGGTAATTGTATTATTAATAAACTATTTTTTAAGGCAATTTTAATGAGCACAAATGAATGCTCAGAACCTTCTGGAGGATTCCATTGCAAACTAAGACAAAGTTACCAAGTTAAGTAGACAAAACATGCTGGAATGGGGAAATAGCATCTTTTACTGTGGGAGGGGATATGGTTGCATGGACATTATGAAGAATATATTAGCACTCTTTTTGTGTAATTTTCAAGTGTAAGAACATTGCTTTCTCTTTTATTGCTGCGTTCTTGCTTCATTTCAAAGAACAATTGGACTTTCTTGGAGTTGCCCATCATTTAGATACGGCTTCCCCTCAGACTCCATTGGGGGGACACTCCCCAGCCATCACCATGGACTTGTTGGTGAATCCCGCGTTCATTGAAAAAAGAAATTGGATTTCATTACATGATGTATAACGTGGGGTGACCTCGTCCCATTGTTATGTTGGGTGGATGCTCAGACAGTTCTGATTTTGATTTCTTGGTAATTGCTTCCTCATGGATTCAGCCTTTTTTGGGGGGAGAAGTGATCCCAAACAGATGCCTCTACCAATCCCTTGTTGACATTCTCAGCCCCCCTCCAAGCCTAACTTGTTCCTTAATGAGTCCACCGCACACTAAGCTGTGGCCAAGGAAAATCAAGAGGCTATTCCATCAAAATATCTGTGATGGGCAAGCCTGTTCTCATTCTGAACTTGTGTTTCACTCTGTCCCACCTGACCTGGAGGGCCTGCAGGATGGGGGAGGGGGGGCGATGGGGGGGAGAGAACATGTGAACACTGGCTACTGTTAAAATGTCCTAAGTCCAGGGAATCAACTCTGTTTACATTCCTGCTCTGCTTTGCCTTTGAAGCTGCCCCTTATTGGTGGGTTGGCGAGCCCTATGGCTCCCATACATTTGAAAGCTCTGTTCCCCAGAGTTTGCCCCAGCGATGGAGACCTGCACTTTGTCTTTTAAGCAGATAAAAAGAGAGGTCAGTCAGAAGTAATTCCCCTACTCCTCGTATAAACAATTTAACTGCTGCAGCAACATACTTGCTTGGAATTACTCCCTCAGATTCAATTCCCTTTTCCTGCTCCACTTGTAAAAATGGTTAGTGTCTTCTATAAACTGCAGCTCGCCAAGGTGCAGGGCTTGCTGTGCAGTTGTAGAATAAATGTTAATCTAATACAGGTTACTAGGTCAAATGCAATCACAGGCTTGTGGGAAAAGCTTAATACTGTTCTGCTTCTTCTAACACAGTAAACCTGGATATTATATGATAGGTTAAACACCAGTGAACTATGGCAAGAATTTTCTTGAAAGTAGGATTTAGTACAAAGGAAACTACACTGAAATGGTGACCTAGGATTGACTTTGCTCTCCAAGAGAGCATTCTAAGACACCAAAGTGCACTGTGAAAATGGACTCCTTAAAAATGTGATGTTCTAGAATTCCTTGCTCAGGGGACAAATGCCAGTTGGAGCAGCTGTGACACATCTGAAGGTTTCACGTGTTGTCAACTGTGACTTTAATTCCCCCTCAATGCCCCAAAATTCATGAGTGCAGATACATACACACACAAGCTTTCCTTATGAAAAGTTAATGTGGCATTGGATGGCCTGTTAGAATTTGGACCCCAACTTGAACATCAAGTAAACACGGCATCAGTCATGCTGAGCATCTGTGGGCCAACTGCCTTGAGAAGACTCTACGCAGATCTTCTTGGTGGTGGACTCCTCACTGTTTTATGTGGATGTTAGTGCATTAAATGTTCCCAGCCTGTATTTGTGATCAAATGCCAAAGCTGAGATGTACATATGCTAGCAGATGTATAATAAATGCTTCAGTAAATGAACATCAGATTTCAGGGGAGCTGTAAAGTCTGGTTTGCGGGACCATGTAGGTTCTACCCTGCATTGAGATATGGGACCAAAGCCAGAACTAACTTCTCAAAGTCTTGTGGGGTCTTCTGGGAGGGTGCTCTCAGATTCTCATAATTAGCATTGTAATGGCAGTGTACCATCCTCCTCCTGGCTTCCTACTGAGACTGCATTCAACAAGGAGCCCTGACACACAGGCTAGAACCCACCTCTCCTGAAAACAGTTGAAAACATGGCTCTCTATTCTCTTTTGGCTCTCAGGAAAAAATCTTACCAGGCTCCAGGGATTTGTTTGAGTTGTGAAAAATATGTTTGTGCATTTAAGATGTGGCATAGCTCTCAAGTGATGAAGCTAGATCACTTAGCATGTTATCTGACTTAGCGTGTGGAGACATTTGATAAAAGGCCTCTCTGCTTGGGTTTGCAATTAAATGATGGAATTAATCAGGTGATGCATTCCTGGATGGCTATGAAGCTTGAATGGAAGGAGCCTCAGGGATGTGAGTGACCCTTAGGAAAACTGCATAAAGAGGTAGGTACAGGACAGATACAGATTTTGGTGAAATGCGTTTTTAAAATTCTATTAAAAATTCATATTTTTAGGAAACAAACCCAATGAACTGGATTTCATTCCCTAAAATTAGTTGTTGGCAGGAATAGAAGAGACTTGGTATATTTAATTTTTGTGCTATTGCTCTGCATGGCCATCTTCTCTGGCTAGCCCATCCTAATCACCACCCTTGCAACCCTCTCCCTTCTGTGCTGTGAGCAGGTGGCTGGCCACAAGGATTCGGAAAAGCTGGCTGGAGGGAGGCAGCTGAAATGGAGTCTCATTCAGGTAGTTTCCCTCCAGCCAGTATTAGAGCTAGTTTCTTCAACAGAAATGGGGACCCTGAGGGCTTCCATTGATTGGAAAATGTCAAACACATAATACATAGATGACTTAAAATGCCCTAGGGCCCTTTTTTCTCTTTACTACACACTGAATAGTCAGGTTTCTCTGCCTCTTTATTTTAGGACTCCATTTTCTCCTAAGTTTTTCTTTGAAAAGATGTAACAGGGAAAATGTGCCTTTCTCCATAGCTTCTGTGTATTCATTGAGCGTAGAATGTTGGCAAGGGCTCCGCTATTATATGCTTTCTTTATGGTTGTGATCCACAAGTATTTCATTGGGGATATGGACATTCATTCGAGTTAGTGAAGACCAACTTGGCAAGTTTTCAAGTAATGGCTTGCTTGGGATAAAAATGTCCAAGAATGCCATATCTTTTTAGAAGGCCATTGACAAAGCTCAGAATGGAGACTTGGCCTCTGTATAGATGACTGTTCTGTGAGTGAACATGGCATTAGGGGTCAAATGTAATTTTGCCACATCTTAGCTCTGTGACCTGAGACTACCTAAGCACTTTGTGGCTCAGTTTCTTCAGCTGCAAAATGGGGATGATATTATCTAGCTTCCCCTTTATACCTTTTATGACAAGTGGGTCCTGGGGCGATGCTGGCCTGTTTGCAGCAACAGGTCATCACCTTTCTCATTGACCCCAGGCTCCTATTTCACTCCATTTTCTATCTGTCTGGAGGCTCTTGACTCTGTCTCTTGTTTTGTGCCTTGCTTCTACCCCTTTGACTTAGTTTTGTCATTAGGTTTTCTCAACTTTTCCTAGTGACACCTCTGCCTCCACTCCTGGCCAAGCTCGCCATTGGCTGGCCGGCTTGGATTGGTGATTCAGATATCTAATGGTGGTCTATTTGTGACACATCTAATACAGAGTAGTAGGTAATTCTTTGTTCTTATTCCCTCCCCTTTCCCAAAAAGCACTGTCAATTACCAAATGAGGTCATTTGTATCAATCACTTAGAATCTGGGTCTGTGGAAAATAGGAACAATAATGTTTACTCCACTGTGTCAGGGGAAGAGTCAACAAGATAATGCAGGTTAGAAAGTCCAAGTCCTGTCATCTTTACTGAAAAAGACTGAGGCCCCACTTAGCCAACTCCAGCGATGAAATTTGAGAATTGGGACCATCCAAGTGGTGAAAAGTATTTGCTATCAGAGCCAACTTACCCAGGGCTTATGGCCCACAATGCTTCTAGGGGCCCACAAAAATATCTTAATTTCTTTCATTAAATCAGAAGAACAAAAGTAAATTTTTAGATTGAAAAAAATGTTTTAATATATAACGGCAATAGATGTATTTTTATAACAATGATGTTGCAAATATAATTTTTAATAATTTTTGTTTATGAAGTAAGGGGCTACAAAAGCCAGTATACCCACATGGCCCATAAAGGTCATGTGTGGCCATGACTTCATGACTACCTTCAAAATCTCAATGACTAATGTATATATTACCATAATTTTTTAGTGGTATTATTTATTTTTTAATTTAAGTATGGTTGGTATGCAATGTTATATTGGCTATCTTCATTTCAGGTGTACAATTTAGTGATTTGAGATTTTTTTTACCTTATTATGTGATCACCCCACTATTTCTAGTGATCATCTGTCACCGTGCAAACTTATCACAATATTATTGACTATATTTCCCTTCACTTTTATCTCCCATCCTCCCACACTCTCCTTTCTGGTAACCATCCCTTTGGTCTCTGTTTCTATGAGTCTGTTTTTATTTTTGTTTTGTGACAGCCTGGATGGACCTAGAGGGTATTATACTAAATGAAATAGGTCAGACAGAAAAGGACAATTACCACATGGTTGAACTTATATGTGAAATCTAAAAAAACAGAACAAACAAATAAAACAAAGCATATCACCATTTTTAGCAGAAGTTCCTCTTTTCATTATGAACTGGGAAGAAAATTCCCCACAGATAAGCAAAGCCACTTAATGCTGGTGACTTCTAAGCCACGGGAATCGGTGACAGGCAGCAAAATAAAATGTGCTTCTTTTCCTTACCAAGGAGGCAGTCGTGGGTAAGGAGACTCAGCCTCTGAATGCAGAAAAGTCCCTTAGCTACTTTCACTTGTACTTGATTTCCTGTGACCAGAGAAATGATGTGGCATTTATTTGCCATCAGGCCAAAAAAAGGTCTGGGATTGGGTAAAGTAGGAGAGGTTTTGTCAAATGTAGAGTTACATTGGTATTCTCCCACTCATCACACACTGACTCCTCAGCCCGGCAGCTTCCAGGATAGAGGGAATGCAGATGTATGTAGCGCCCATTGAACAAGAGGAGAGAAAACCAGAAATTCACCAAAATTACTTCCCTGACAGTGGGAATAAAAAAGAAGCTCACAATCAGGAAGTCAGAATGTCCCCTTCAAACCTTTGAGTTACTGCAGATGAGGTTCTAGCCTCTGTTCCTTACTCCATGCCTTTCTACGTCCTTTTAAATCCTCTGGAAAGGCGATCCCCACCCCCCCACCCCCATGCCCCGCAAGACAATTACAGCCCATCTCTAAGAGAAGGATAGCTACTGTGTGGAAAGTCATTCCAGCTAAGCATTCTGGGCTCTAATTTCATCACAACATTATGAAACTGATCAGTTTCTTTGTATAAAATCTTAAAAGGGCTCCATGGACTCTTTAAGCCAAAAAAAGGGGGGGGGGGAGACTTTTGAAAGCAGTTCAGGAAATTGCCATCATGGAAGTGATTTCCACATGTGTCTCTCAATATTGCAATCTCTCTCTTTAGGTGCTGATCTCTCCTAGACTGTAATAAGGAATGAAAGAACAGCTTATTTTCCTTTAAAAAAGGCTCAATTAAAGAAAAATGTCCCCGAGAAGTCGGCATGTGGGAATGACATGCAGACCATTAGCTTTCTTTCGCTGCCTTTCAGGCTGATCTGTCTTCTCAATTTGCTATGAGTATTCCGTTCCATCTAGGTCAGGAAGAATTACGTGTGTATAACTGAAGCGGAGTGTGGATTTTAAGCAGAGCATGTGACCCTAAGAATGCAGGAAGATGGTATAAATTTGCATCTTCTTAAGAGGAACCCTCTCTAAAAACACTGAAATCATTTTAATCTGATAAAATAGAAAGGGAAGGGGTGGAAACGCTACTGGAAGACTTCACATAACCATTTCTTTTAATTCGAGTACAGTATCATAAAATCACCTGTGTAGCTGTCGGATGTCTTGGGGGCAGACTTTTTGAATTGTAGTGCTCCCTAAAAGGAAGGTTAATCTCATGCTCTGGAGACAAGGGGAAGAGTTTTCCTTCTTGGGCCACAAGTCATGCCCTTCTTTTTGAAGACCTTTTAGAAGTGAGATTTGAAGCTACCTGTGGGGCAGAGAGACCAATGTTTCAGGAAGGCACCTGTCATGAATGAGAACACAGAACACATGTTCTTCAGGACATCCATGCTCCTCTGATGCCCTGCCATGGAGCAGGCTCATGGGCTCCTCCCAGTAGAGTCACCAGTTACTTACTGGAAACCAACATGTGGCTCATTTTGTGGTATTTCTTAAGCTTCTGCTTTTGAATTTATATGAGCCTTAGGTTTGGTCTTTTTCCTCCTTTTCTCACTTTGCTACCCACAGTGGAATCAGATTTCTTGGAACGGGTTTCTTGTTGATCTATATTCATGCTTTGTCCTAAACTCCACAGCCATGTGTCAAAGGCATAGGATGACATATCCAGATAGGCAAACTGGCCTTAGTACTCTTCTGGCAAGTTATCTGAAAAATTCAGGGTAATTGTTGAAAGAGGCCACTTACTCTTGAAGTTGGTCCTAAGGATTCAAATGAATTAAGTTTCACAAATATTTGTGAGAGTCCACTGAGTCAGGCTCTGTGACAGGTGCTGTGAAGAACACAAGGATGAAGAAGATGTGTTTCTGTCCCTCAAAGACTTTACAATCAGGTAGGGAGGATGGAGGGTACGGTAAATTTCTAATACCATGAGATACTCACTGTGCTGTCATACAGACAATGGAACCTGCAGCAGGTATGTGAGTGAGAGTGGGGAACAGGGGTTGGTGCTTGAAGGATAAGAAGAGTTTCATCATGTAAAGAGGGTAGGAGGTGAGGCCATTGGAGGTGAAAAGAACAGGAATAAAAAGCATGGAAGAGTGAACCAGCACTGTGTGTGTGTGTGTGTGTGTGTGTGTGTGTGTGTGTGTGTGTGTGTAGTGGGGAGTGCAGGGTAGTATAGACCTTGTGTGCTCGACGCTGCTGGAGATACAAAGATAAATCAGGCTCCAGGACTCCCCAATCCAAACGACCTCGTGTGGAAGACAGACATGTGCATAAATTACTTTAATATGAAACAGACTGCGAGAGATGCTACACGAGACTCATATGACATACTCTGAGTGCATCTCAGAGAGATTGAGGAAGGAAGAGTTTAATAGGACTTAGCATGATTAGATCCCGGGGGTAAGACAGTTAGAAAAGCTAAAGATGACTTCTGCGTTTCAAAGACAGTACCTTTGAATGATGAAATAATAGAGACAACAACACTTTTTGCTCTTTGTTCAGGTAAAACTTGTAATTTTTTCTCTAATTCAAGACAACACATACCATGGCTTTATTCACACTTTAGTGTGCTTATTTATCTGATGGCCTCATAAATGCATGAAGAAACTAAATTCTACCAAAAAAGGGTAATACTCAACTCTTAATACTGGCCTCAAACTCCATGTGTAAATCCGTGTCTTCTACCATAAGTGAGTGCTCTGCAACACATATAAAGGGTAAATGTATTTGCAAGTACGTGAAGGGGGTGGAGAAGAAGTGAATTTAAAATCCAGAGGAGTTATACATCTGAAGCCCTAACATCTGGGGAAGTCTCATAAAACATTTTTTTTTCTCCCAGTTACTGTCGGAGTGGCTGGAGTGAGATGCCTTGGTGGGCTGTGGATGTGGAAGGGAATGATCTATATGTCAGGTTGGGATAAGTCACAACTCCAGTGGATGAGAGACTGGAAAATGTATACAATGAGCATCATGTCTTGAGAAGAATAGGAGAGTTGAGTTAGAGACAGATGGCTAGGGGCTATTGTTGACTGCGTATTTACTAGGCTGTCAGCATGTCTGTAAGCACACTGTAGCTACTATCCCATTTGAAGTTCATAACAACCGTATGAAGTAGAGCTTATTATTATTTTCATTTTACAGATGAATAAACAGAGGCATTACACTTAAATAATTTGCCCAGACACAGTTATAAATATGTTGTACCCAGAGCCTTTGTACTTAACCCCTTTTCCACACTGTCTCAATAACAGATGGCAAAAGAAGAGAGGTAGTTTACTTCAGGGTGTTCCTGTGTAAAATAATGTTTTCTTTAGATTTGAGGAAAAGAAATTTGTAAACCTTGTTAAATTCCCTGGTTGGGGAGGGATGGATGGGGCGGGCAGGGGTCGAGATGGATCATAGAATCACATAATTTTTGAAGTTTTAAAGCACCATGATCTATTTCTCATTCATAATAATTTTTCATTTTTTAGATGAGGAAACTGAGAGTTGATTAAATCATCACCTGTTTGCTGCAGGTTAACAAAATACACAGCACTGAGCTGCTTAGAGAGGCAGACTGAAGCTTGCCAGCTTTGCTAGCATAGCTAGACCGTCTGCACAAGGGTCAGGAAGCAAAGATCAGATAACTTAACACAAGGCTCATACCTTATGGTGCAAGGGAGAGGTCTACTTGACTTTCTAGGGAAGCAAAGTGGAAGTCCAGTGGGCTTCTGACCCAACTTTCAAATGAAGTGTTCACACTTCTCTTAAGGTGCCCTGATTGGCTGTTTAGTCTTGGCCACCACCAGACCAGAAATAACATCTCTTTTTTTTCCTCCATAAACTTACTTCTAATAAATTCTCAGTGTACAATATTAGAATCGGTGTTGGCTGGCAACTTGCTTTTCTGATCAAATCCAATACACTTTTGCTTTCATTTGATGGTTAGTTGGAGTCCTGATAAAGTCAATCTGAAAGTGTGTGAGCAGGTTTGCACAGTGGTATGGGCGTCTGGCAGAGCTGGCTTCAAGTTCAAACTCCACAATAACTTGCAAGTTGTGTAGCCTTGGGCAAAATACTTTACCTCCAGAAGTCTCAATTTTCTCATGTGTAAGATGAGTGAAATAATAATCCCTGTATCATAAGATTTTTGGGAGGATTAAATGAGCCAATGCAGATAAAGGGCTTAGTATTTGCCTGGCTCATAATGAGAACTCAATATATCTTAGCTAATTATAATATAACAAACAAATTTATTATAAAACCTGTATCGCATAAGTTCATCATTATTGAAAATATAAATTATAGTAAGATATATAATGAGTCGAGAATTACCAAGTTTTTACTGTAAATAACAAGCTTCCTTTTCCAAATGGGGTTTCCAAATTCAGAGCCCCTTTCAGAAGGACAGATAACCAATAAAAGTAATCGTGTTTAGAAAAACTTTTGTGGAGACTACTGTGTTGTTCAAAATCAGTCATGTGAAGACTCCTGTGGAAAATTCCTTCCAGAATTTAGAGTTAGGAAATGATTTTCTCCCTCTGAGGCTTTCTTATGTTAGAAAAGTCACTTCACTCACAACCCTGTCCATTTTGCTTTGACTCTGAATAAACTTGGTGTGAAGTTATGTGTTCAGTTGCAGAAACTTATGTTACCATAGGTTCACTTTTTCTTTTTCTGTTTACTCATTGTCATAATTTTTCAGTTTTATGATATTTGTTCCTTATATTTTAAGCTTTCTGAAAATCCTTTTGTAAGTTGTAGGAGAGAAATCGAAGTAAATACCATGAAATAATATCACGGGGGTGGTTTTTCTTATATAAACATACCCTATGCCCTGCTCTACATACCTGCTTTGAAAAATTTTTTTTATTTGACCAAAAATCCAATCAAAATGGCAAAGTTGATTTTTACATAAACACTTATGTTTTAATAGACTAGGATATGAAAGTCCCACCCCAACACCACTTAATAGCAACACGGAATTGTTCTTAGAAAGAACTATAGGTCAAGACTGTTATGTGGGCTGACCAACCAGGTGGGGACATAACTTGCTAATAAGCCAAAGCAGTTAATAATGATAAAACAATACCAAACAACCAAACAGTAGCTAACATTTATAGAATATTTTACAAGGTATCCTCATACATCCTGGCTCGCTCATTTCTCACATCAGCCCTGCAAAGTAGGAAGCATTATTTTGAGATCCATTTTACATGAGGAAACTGAGGCTCAGGTATGGTAGGAGTCAGGCCCCAGGTCTCACAGGAAGTAAGTGCCCTAGCCAGGATTTAACGTTAGATCTTAATTTAAAATCCCAGGTCCTGTTCACTGTGGCAGGCTGTTTCCCCAAAGCTTAACTTCAGGTGTGAAATAAGCAAGGTTCTCCTTTAATCTCTGGCCTTGTATCCAAAGGTTTGTTTGACAGAGGAGGACAGGAAGTAGCAAAGGGTTTCTATGTAAAAAGAATGGTCTTTCAGGCGTATTCCACCTGGAGGTTTTTGTTTTTCTTGCCTAAAACTAGGATGATCTTTAACATCAATCTTCTCATAAGTGTTTGGCAAAAGAAATTTTTGCAACAACAGCCGAGTCCACTCTTTGGGAAGAGAGTCACATTTGCTGAAATCGCTATACTTTTGTGGTTCTGTGCAATAAAGAGATCAATATCTAGAGCCGAAGAGCCATAACAAATTCACTATAAGACAAGTAGTGAATTTTGATGAATTTTAAATGCCTGAACTGAGAGTCTTTGCTGTTGGGTAAAAGAGAATGTGACCAGTTTGAGGGAGACTGGGTATGGGATGAAGAATCACCCAACAAAGAAAAATGGGGCTTCATGGAGACTTAGGACAGCTTCCAGGCAGAGTTTCTTTAAATAGCTGACTAGCTGGACCTGATTTAGACTCTGGTTCTACTCACATGTAAATTGTATCTTATGTGCCAGTGAACTGTTTAGCAGGGGTCTTTGGTGCGTTCCATCGCCTGAGTTCAATCTGTCCAGGTCATCCTTTTGTTATCATTATAAAACAATAAGTTACAAGAATGCCTCAGGTATTACTGTGGAGAGGTCACCGACCTGGGTGGACCCAACCACCATTTGCCTCCACCGCCCTGGCTCCTGGAGGGGGCAGACTTGCATCAACACAACTCCTGGCAGAGCTGTACCTGCTCTACTCTGATGTGCCACTCCTTACCAACAAGAAGGCAATGTTTCCCTAGAGACTTCATTGAAAATTGTTCAATACATTTTCTTTTGGGGAGTGTGTTTTCTTTTAGGAGCCTTTCCAGACACGTGGAAACTAACATGTCTATGCTTTCCCCCCTTAACCACTCCTAAATTTTCAGAGTTGAAACTTCTGAGCTCCCATTTGAAAGTTGGTCTCATTTTCCAAATAGGCAAGCGGTAGTTTCAATGGGCGATGTAAGTTGAAATGATATTGCCTGTCTAGAGAACTTAGCATTCTGTTCTGTTTGCTCCAGGCACACCCCTCACAAAACCACATTCCTTTCTTTGTAGCTTATGAGAGAACAAAAGTCGTATCAGGAGTAAGAAAACGACCTGAACCATTCTTTTTATATTTCCAGAAATAGTTTATGGGGCCACTGAAAGATGTTGATGTTATCTTTTTAATATTCTGAGAAATAATCCTATTAAACAAAAAACAAGGGAAACTGTTATGCCCACAAGGCGGAATTACCCAAAGCCGACGGGCAGGGTCAAGTTACTTTACAAAACCCTAGCTGTGCGCAGCTCCTATCACTCCATCAAGGGCTTGGTGACTGAGCAATAATTGTGGATTCTGCTCATCTCTCTTTGCGAACTTTGTTCTGTGGAATTAGATACAACTTTGACAAATTAGAAAAGGCTCCCCCGTGCCCGCTGTCCCCAGAGCAGCACAGTCCACTGATTGTGCGCTGCCTTCTGAAGTCCGGCTGTGTCAGGCCGTCAGCCACAGCCCGGCCACCAGAGTACGCTTTTTAATAAGCAGGTCTGTCAGCACCAGGTTCTTCGGATCTTCCGACCTCTCCTTAATCCTCAGGACGCACTGACTTTCTTCTGTTTCCTTTATGGCAAAAGGCCCCGTGCCCGTAAAGAAATATCTTCTTTGTTTACAGCGCAGAGGCAACAAAATTAACCTTTGAGATTAACTGTAAATGAATGAGGATCGTGTTTTATCTTTGCCTCGGACAGGGGTAGGGATTAACACATGCATAAGGGAGTGAGCGTGTGCAAGCGTGTGCACACCCATTCCCCCCTCCCATCATAACTCCAAATATCTTTCTGCTCTTGTTCTCCTTTATTCATGTACGGGTTTATTCTGGGATGGATAGGGCTAATGAGTGATATTGCATTTTTTTCTGATCTTCAGTTTTGTTTCAACTCTTAGAAAAATGGTAGGGATGTAAAACATCAACATATTATACAAATGATGCCCAATAAGCCTAAGGATACAAACTTGTCTTTGGCTAAAGACACAGGATCATCTTTTTTCAGTGGAATTCTTTGGTCCAGTAGAAGTAAACAGTGTCTTGGTATAGAGCAAGAACCATGAACGATATCACAAAGGCCATGACAGGGGAAAGTGTCTTTTTGTTGGTTTACATGGCAATGTATTCATAGTGTCTTATGGAAGAGCTTGGTTCTCCAAGGTATATATGCTGGTAAATAACCCTCCCGGGTGCTTTCCTTTTCAAATACAAACTGTTTGATAAGATAAATAAGCAAGGGATCTTCATTTTCATTTCTAACTGCTTATGTTCAAAGGACTCAATTACACATGCTTAAATTTTTTTTAAAGTAAACTTGACACAAACAACAACCAAAGCAACAGTTATCCCACCTGAAGGGTGGGATAAGATGAGGTCAACATTGGATTATTTTTGACCTACGGAGAGCTCAGAAATGGACTTCAGCCAATCACTATTTGCGGCCTAGAGCATAGGGACCACCCATTCAGCTGGGCACTCCCCATTTTCGGTGGAGACTTCACCTTCTAAATCCAGCTCAGTAATGACAAGGAATCACCACCACCAAGGTGATCAAATCTAGGCACTCTAGTTAAGTGCTCCTGTCTTTATTTCTTAAAGTTGCTGAAATGTATCTGGCACTTGGTGGGGCAGTGACTCATCCCAGCAACAGCCACTTTTGAAACCAAGGGTTTTGTTAGAAGCATATTCTGATCTCAGTTTCTTCATATTTGGTTGGATTCTGTGGAATTTGACCACTTTTATAATTCTGTTGCCTTTCATCAAACAAGCTTATTTTCTGCTGGTTTCGGTTCTACTCTCTCTCTTTTAATAAATAGAACAAAATAGAGTGACATGTCAGCACAGAAATATTTTATTTTTCACTCAACAGCGGCAATGACCATAACAATTAAATAGAAGAGAAAAGGGACTTTGTTGGAGGTGCAAAGTTGGGGTTATGTAAAATGGAGAAACAACCAGGTCAGTTCCCAGGAGCCCCTGATAGAATGATCAGCGTTTCAGGGGAAGGAAAAGAACGTGTGTGTTGGGATCCCCAGTTTCCCCATTGTCATCATCTTGGGCCAGGTATTTAATGTGTGCCACATTGGTTTTGGCTGAAGAAAGTGCTTGCATGAGCAATTTATTAGCTCCCAGATATCTCTGGGAGGTACTGAAGATCTTTATTTACAAATAATGCACTTTCTGTGAAGTGCCTTTGTATGGGCATTACACACCCTAGCAAACGATAGGTTCTTTGTTTTGCCTTGGTGGGAAGAGCAAAGTTTCATCTGTAGGAGGCCTGGTTTGCAGCCAGACGTTTTACTCTTCTGGGTGTAGGGCACTGCTCAAGTCCTCTAACTTCTTTGTTCCTCAGTATTCTCATTTCCAGAATGAAGTTAACAGTGCTGTAAGAAGCACTGAGGAAGCAGGGAACTACCTGGCTGCCTTGGAGCTGTCTTTCAAAATGCTATCTAGTATCACCTCCTCAGGGAAGCCTTCCTGGACCACTGGGAGGCTGGTGGGCCCTGTGCCCACCTTGGAGAGAGGACTTACTACACTACATGTGACCCTGGGTTTATGTGGCTATTCTACCACTTGCCTATAAGCTCCTAGAGGGTAGGAAAAATGATTGTCATCATGTATATAATGAAACTTAGAGCCCAGCCCAGCAGGGGATCACAGTAAGTGCTCAGCAAAGGCAGTCAAATGATGGACAAATGAACTCTGTCATTAAAAGGGGTGCTCAAAAGAGAATAGATTTGCTAACATCTACGTATCAGCTCCTCATGGCAATGTATGTTGAAGCAAATAATTTTTAAAGCAATTTTCATGCTTCTTAAAAATCGACTTCTTTAAGAGTTCATGAAGTCTAAGGAAACGAAAATAAAAGGGCTTTATTGGGAAAAAATAATTTGGAGTACCATTTCTCTCCCCCATTTTTTCCTATGAAGTGAGGGAGCAGGTGTAAGCATAACGATTGAATATGGGGTGAAGGTGAAGGCTATGCGAAAGCCCTGAATTTTATAATCACGCTGGTTGTGCCCAGGATTCCTCTGTGACCTGCAGAACAATGTATCTTTTTATCTGTATGAGGTGAATTAAAAAAATACGTGAAGTAGGTCTTGTTGGTGTGTCAGCCTGGCAGGCAAAAGAACAGTAGAAGATATATTTTGGATTTTCCAGAAGTGAGGACATATCTGTAAAACTAAATTGATTTCTCTCAACACACATGACCACTTTGATAACACTCATTTGAGGAAAAGATGGCATGGTTTTTCTCTCTCATCTGTTCCTGTCTTCCTTCCCCTTACATCAAGTATTTTGTAATAAATTTGCCAACAGATATGGGTTGCTCCACAGTCCCTAGCGATACATTGATTAATTACGTGTGCCAGACTTTCAGCATATAATTAAGCTAAACAAAACTGCATTAAAGCAATATGAATAATTTGACTCCAAGCCACAAAAACAAGAAAACTGAGTGAAAGCAGAATCTCTGACCTACCTCACTTTAGCATATTATAGGAGACAAAAATGTAATCAGAGGTATAAATCATACAGCTGCCACATACAGAGGAAGTCGTTCTGACTTTTGATTTGGAGGCGTTTCAGCGGTAGACGTTAAAGTGAACAGTTTGTTCTTCTAGTAGAAACAAAATTCTTCAACTAGGAAGTACATTGAACAAAAATACCCGTTCCTTACTTAAGCGGGTAATGCCCATTTTTGTTGTTATTTTTAAGAGTTATTCTATTGCATTTTCTTCAGTCTCATTTAGATATGGCACATTTACTTTGTCTCAAAATTATTTCATGTCAACCTGCTTTTACTGTCTCTAAAACTAAAATTCAAAGAATTAAATATATTCCACATCTACAAAAATGGATTGAGTTCTTTATAACCTCCACTCCCTAATTATGTGATATTTATTCACTGTGGACAAATTTGGAAAAAGTAAAATAATGTATAAAAAAAAAATCTATTTATAATTCACTACCTTGAGAATCTGGAGGTAACCACAGTTAATTCTTGTTTCCTTCCAGTCTGTAGTGTGTGAGTGGTGGGGAATTTATGACCATCATGTATATACACTTTGGTACCGGCTTTTTTTACTTCACAGTATTTCACAAGCATTTTTCCTTTTCCTGAAATAATCTTCATAAACAGATTTTTAATTGCTTAATAGAATCTTGTCACGTGGATAAATCATATTTTATTTAACAAGGTTAATGTTTTTAACATTTAATTGTTTTCAACTTTTAATCATTATTTTTTAAAAGCAAAACACTTGAATAACAACAGCAGGCAGAACTCTCTATGCATGGCCCTGATTTTTGCTTCACGTTCAAGAGGAGGTCTTTCAATAAAGGGTACGAGCAGCTTTAAGCCTCCTGTTACATCATATCACAGATTCATCTAAAGGCCAGAAAGGCTGAGCTGCTTCCACCCTCAGCAGCAGGCGATGAGCCACTGGACCAGCCCTGAAAGAGGATGTCTTTCCATAGAAACCTGGGGAGGGACGCAAGAGGGGGAGATGAAGAATTACAAAAATGCCAATCAGATACCCTATAAAAGGAGACCACTTCATGGACGGTGTAGGTGCCTGACCACTGCAGTGTACAACTGAAGCTGAAGCTGAATAATAATGAATGTCAACTATAATTTGAGATATATATGTATATATGTATGTATAGTCACAGGATGAGGAGTACAGCATAAGGAATAGAGTCAGTGGACCTGTAACAGCTATATACGATGTCAGAGGGGTAGTAGATTGGGGGAAGGGGTTATCACTTTGTGAGGGGTGTAAATGTCTAACTATTACATGGTTTTGTATACCTGAAAATAATAATAATAATAATAATAATAATAATAATAAAAGAATTGCAAAAATGCAAGAATCAAAAAAATCTTTCCTTGTTTTCTGCTAGGCACAGACAGCAACACGAGAGGAAAAGAATTTTGAAAAATGTAAAAAAGCTATCTGGATGTAAAGTAGTTTTCTTAGAGCTTATTTGTGAAGTATGAAACCCTATTTAGAGTGAGTATTGGCATACCAGAGAGGACCTGATGGGCAGAGATGTGACCGAGCCACTTAAAAATGAAAAGAACCAAAACACAGAGGGCTATGTATCCAGACTTACAGCAAATGGGTATCTTCACTGATAATAGATTTTATTCAAAATGCCACTCTACCCCCTTTCTGAGAACCATTGTCCTACCCAAAGCTAGTGCTTTGGCACCTAACAACTGTGTTTGAACCCTTGCCATGGCTGATTAGACTGGCTGGTTCAAGCTAGGTGGGCTAGAGAGTTTCCTGAAGATAGTAAGTTGATCTCTCATTTAAGTTGGGATTCCTTTGGTGGCAAGGAACAGAAAACTTGACTCAAACTGTCTTAAGCATAAGGGGATTTTGTTGACTCATGTACCCAAACTTCTCTAGGAGAGACTGAGGCTACAGGAGTGATTTGATCGAGGACCCAAATAACATTACCAGGATCCAAGTGTCGGCTTCCCTTCTTCTGAGTTGGCTCAACCCTCAGGCTGGCTCCCCTCATGGTGGTCTCCCCTCAGCAGCCCCAACTCACATGCTCACTCAGAGAGGCTCAGGGGAGAAGAGTGAGTTTGTGTCCCAGCATTCTAGGCTAATCTTCCCTGGGTTTAGTCTAACCGGATCTATTGAGGCCATGTGCCTTTCCCTGAACCAATCATTGGCTGGAGTAATGAAATCCACTGGTTGATTGAAGCAAATTTGAGTTTCCCTCTGCAGCTAGAGGTACGGTCCATTCCTGGTGGGGTTCACCCTCATGCACTGCATTGCCGGGGAACTGGAGCACTGTTAGGAAGGGGAAAACATCACATAGAGGAAATCAACAGCTATGCACTAACATCTCCTGTGAGGTTAGGACTCTAACTGGTAAAGTTGGCTGTTATAGGGTGAATTCTACCAAAGGATAGAGCAGCGGCAGAGTGGGCAGAAGAAAGCAGGTGGGATAGAGAGGCAGAGAGAGAGGTGAGAAGAGATACTGATGGGTTTCTAATCACTGCTTCTAGTACCTTCCTAAGGTCTAGTTCTATTCCTGCCCTCTGTTTCTTGAGAAATCCCCATATCCTTAGAATAAACCCCCTTTTTCTGTATTGAGTTGTTACCTGCAACCACATTTGCACCAGTGATGGCTCCTAGAGCATTTCCAATCTGCTGTGAAGGCCTGTCTGCCTTTACAAGCTCCTTTGGCTCTGATGTAGGCCTTCCATTTAATAGTTCTCTTCCCTCTTTTAAATGTGATCTTATAAGGTGTCTTGGATTAAATGTGGCAAGCAGGAACAGGGAGCAATAAGAGTTGACCATGAACCTGAGACAGGCTGGCAGTAGTTTATCATGGCCATTGGATGTGGGTATAGGGAAGACATTTGACTCCATTTACTTAGCAGATGTTTATCAGTGCCTTCAACAGGAATATTGCACAAATCTTCAAAGGAGTCTTTCTTTCCCTCCTCTGCACCTTGGATGCAATATTCAGGGAAACATGTTGACTTTTTTTTTTTTTTTTACAAAACCCATAAAAATGTCTTGGTTGATATGCAATGTTGTGACAAGCCCGAGTAGATTGTGTCAATCATATTGCCTTATGTTACATTAAGTGACATATTGTAATGTGATTGATACAACATGGGATGACACATCATAATGGAAAATATCATCTGGAAAATGTAGAAAAACAACAGAAGACTCGAAGCCACTTTAACTTCTTAATTCTTTGAATAGGATAGAGGAAAAGATCCTCACCAGGTTACCTGGGAAAGGGTTCAAGCCTTGTTGGGGGTTTCCACATGCGGTGCTGCTCTTGCCTTTGTAATTAGCAGGTGATGTAGAAAACACTTATATGCTTTGGGTACTGATAAACTAAGTGTGAATTGAACATCTTTAAGCCTTTTTATACATCTTCTGAGCATTAAAATTGCCTTAATAACTTTTATATCAAAAGAATTCCACTTTGCCACCCCAGTTAATATTCTTCTCTTTAAAATCTCTGAGATATATATATATATATATATATATATATATATATATATATTTGTTTGTTTGTTTGTTTTTTCTTTTTCTTTCTCTTTTTCTATAAAGACTGAGGAAAGAAATGTCTTTTCAGATTTCACTGTAAGGTCTATGAGGGTCTTATAGTGTAGTATCTTTAAAATATTGTCTGTATCGCCAGAGTCTTACATAGTGTGTGGTACATTGTAGCACTTTAATAAGTGATATTGAATGACTTACTGAAGAATCTTCACCTTTAATTATATTTTATTTACATTTATTGGATGGCATTTTATCGAATATAGTAAAACTCCATGTATTAGTTTCCTCGGACTGCTATAGCAAATTACTACAAACTTGATGGCTTAACATGACAGAAATTGATTCTCTCCCAATTCTGGAGGACAGAAGTATGAAATCAAGTTGTCAGCAGGGCCATGCTTCCTCTGAAGACTGTAGGGGAGGATATTTCCTTGATTCTTCCAGCTTTTGGTGGCTCCAGGGCTTGTGAGCTTGTAGCTGGACTTCTCGGTCTCTGTGTCATTTCCTCTTCATATAAGGGTACTTGTCATTAGATTTAAAGCCTACTGGGACAATCTTGAGGACGAATGATCTCATTTCAAGATCCTTAACTTAATTATATCTACAAAGATTCCATTTTCCAAATAAGGTCACATTTACAGGTTCCTGGTGGATATGTATTTTGAGGGGCCACCTTTCAATCCAGCATATCCCGATTAATCAAAATGATGCGATGGAGCTATGTAAGGGAATTCATATTTTTTGGCTGATGTTGCATAAAATCTGTTTTAATTTATGTTTAAAACCTTTTTTGTTTACTTTCATGTCTTCATAATTATGGTATTATGAAGATAATTATATGTTTCTTTAATAATAGATATATTTATAATATCTCAGGCAGGGTTTCCAATTTGAATATAAATTTGCACTATTAATTAAAGATATAGAGAATTAAAAAAGCTGAGATGAGTTTATTAATATCCATACAGACTCTTAAAGTCATTTAAAAATGTGTGAACTCACCCCATATCCTCCCTGAATGTGCGGTGAGATATACGTGATTTGTCTTCTGTTTAAGCAGAATGTAGGGAGGGCTTCCAGCTAGTTGAGGATTTTTGAGTAAATAGGCCCCATTAGAGTTTTCTTAAATGTGAACTTCATCGCTGTCAACTCCCTTTATGCTCAAATCCACCTATAGACATAGGAGCTTAGAGCGAAGAGAAACAACTGTTTGGGGGCGACCAGGGAAGGTCTTGTAGAAGAGGTGATGTGACAAAGGGACAGGATGGGAAAAGATGTGGCCTCATCGTTTTGCTTCAGGACCACCAAATGCTTGTTCAAAAGAGCACCAGTCCTTGAAGGAATGTGGGGCCAGGCCCTAGGAACCAGCCACCTCTTACTTCTGCTGGCTAATATGCCTCTGGTCCTTTCGAACAGCAACACAGCATTAACATGGACTTATGTTAACTTTTTCTCTCTGCTCAGTATCTTGTGGCTGCATAGAGTAATTTAATAAATTAAAATCATCTCTTTCAATTTTCGTTGTGGCTACATTGGTATTCTTTTGAATGGAGTTCAATTATTGGGATGGAATATATTACTCTGAATGATTTTTATAGCTCAATCAATACACACATCTCATAATAAGTATTGATGTGTCTTGCATGCCTACACCAGGGTCCCACACATTTAGTGCCACTGTTAGAATTTCAGGCAGCTCTGGGTAGTTAATATTTTTTTTTTATTTTTTTACTGAACTCTCTCACTCACATCTACATGTGGCTCTTCTAGAAGGGTAGAGACATTCTGAAACAAACAAAATCATCTAGAAATCTAATACACTAAAAACACTTCATGAAAACCTTTGAGAACTAAAATTTGCTATGGATTTTCATTTATATAAACTAAACAGACTCAACTCATTAGAAAAAATGAATCACCTAACTGCATTTAGTCTTTGAAAATGACCAACCAGGAAGAAATAGAATGTTTTCCTAGTAGATTTAGAACAGGGAAAATCTTAACTAATCCTCAAACATATATCAAAGATAGGAAAACAAAGAAGATACCTGGGGTGTATCTCTTTAAAGTGCAATGAAATCTGAATATTTGATATCCCAAGAATCATGATCCCTACATTTACTAAATAAGATTCTTATACACTATTTTATTTGATTATATGCTTACTGTAAGAATAATAGTCAATGATTTATTTTAAAGTGTAGTAAACAGTAAATTACTGTCGAGTGAATGGCATCATGTCTGCATTTCTAAAATATTTTGGTTTCCGGTAGGAACTCAACCCTAGTCTGCAGTGTCTATAGTGAAGCACAAGATCTTACCTACATCCTCACAAACAAAGAGTAACTAGACTGCCAAGCCGTGTGTTCCCTCCCAAAGGGGCCATGAGACCTCTGGTATTTGTATTTTAATCCTAAAGTGTAGAGTGTATGTACCCATTTAAAAGCAAACATTTAGATACTCTTTTTTATTATTGTTGTTAACCCTTTGGGACCCAGAACTTGGACAAAGAATTCCTGTGGCGGGAGAAAGGTTAGAGAAAAATAGAATAGTGTGGAATTAGGGCCCAAGGCTAAATTGTGGGACAAAGAGGACTTTTGTTTGTTTGATTCACAAGTATGGAAGGTTATTCTCAAACGCTGGAAAACAGGTGTGCCCTTTCATTGTCCTTTTGGGGACCTACTGTGTATACTCACTGGGGTTTTAAAAATATTTGTGGAACATATTCTGTAGTCACTTTGTATCAGGTATTGTCCTCAGGATTTTATTTTTTTTAAATAATTTGAGCTACATTTTACTGTTGATTTATTACCTATATGAGAACCTCTTTGCCAAGGGTGACAAAAAGAAAAGGCAAGCCCTTTACACATTTAGTGGTATCAGAACAGTGTTGTCTCTAAACTTTAGATCCTTTAAATTGTCTAAGCTTAGAGCCCAGTCTCACCTATTTCTGTGCAATTTCTTTCAAACTTTCCCAGACCCAGATTTTTTAACATTTCATTTTGTAATTTTCCTACTTACTTTTATGTTTCTTCGTCCCAAGCCAACAAAGCAATACTGCTCGCAGTCAGAAAATTTTAACTAAATGAGAGCCCTGAGTATAAATTTAAGGCATCCTATGTTGCTTTACTTCTGGGTATATATTTGTACTGGTAATTTGATAACAGTGCATTGAATGAAGAAAGTGAAGAATGATCAACATATGAGGGAGTGTGCACTGCACATTCAGACCTTATCAGCTCCAGGATCAGTTATCTGTTTGAAGAAAATTACATTGCATCTGTCAATAGACTTAATAACTCAGTGCCTGCTATTTGATAATGGATAATCACACAAATTCAGGAAGCTAGACCATATGCCATTCCAGTTTTCTAGTCTCTTATTCACCTTAATTTTCTAGATGAGTGAAATTATCTAGTCCTGGACTCAAGATGGCATACATGGAAATAGAGGAATCCGGCCGTCTCTGATGTTAGCCCTGCGCAGGTCAAGGCTGCCGGGTTATGTCTGCGACCCTGGCACCTAATTGAAATGGGCAGAGTTTGGAAAATTGTAAACTTGGACAATGCAAGTGATTAATGGATGGAAAATAATAGAGGGCACATGTGGAACAGCTGAGGGAATTGGCTAGTGGAAAAGAGTGAGGCTGCAGAAGCCAAGGATTCAGGATCTAAGGAATAATTCATGAAAGATGGGGACTAAATGGTAGAGATTTAGCGATACTTTTTCCTGGAAAAGGGGGATCCCTCAAGGGCTCTTCATTCCTCTTGATCCCGGTTGCTATCTCTATTTATAGAACCATTTCTCTACTCTCAAATAATATGGTTATATGTATTACTTAGTAATGATTTGGCTATGAGTATTGCATGACATCACTTTTGTGACTGAAGCAAATAGGTGTTTCTTGTTCTCAGAGATGAAGAAGACCAGATGGAGGCAGTTTCTGGTGTCAATTTGGTTGCTCAGGGATGTCATCTGGGACTCAAACTCTTTCCAGCTTCTTGCTATGTGCCTCATACCAGGGCTCTTGTCTTCATGCTTGCTTCTGGTGGTTACCAGGTGGCCACTGCATCTGTCTCCTCCTGTATAAGACAGGAAGGGAAGGACTGAGCCGTCAGCATCTGCCCCTTCACATCAGGAGAAGCAAACCTGCTCCAGAGGCTCCCAGTAGACTTTGGCTCTCATCCCATTAGCCCGAACTGCATCACACTGCCATCTTGGACTTCTAAAGAAGCTGGACAAGTGAGCCTCTCGCTTGGGACCAGGCATCTTGAAAACAATCAGTTTTGTGAACCAGGAAGGAAGGAAGAATGCATATCAGTTAGGCAATGAGGAGGGAATGCCACAACAATTTATTAAAGATTTATTGTGGAAAGAGAGTGTTAGACAACTGTGTTGTTTCATATAATCACAGAGAAGTGGTGATGCAAGTGATCCCGGTAGTGGAGGTCATCTGGACACCACCACAGTCTGTCTTTCCATGTTCTGTTTAATATGAATCAATGGGATGTTTTGGGAATTTGTATCAAATCAAGCAAAACCACAAGGATACACCATGGAGAGCTGACTCAGCAGGAACAGGAAACTGAATCCATATTTTCAACCTAGATCTTGGCTGGAAATATCCCTTAGATTTCTATAAGGCCATACTCTAAACTGAGCTTCTCTCTCTCTCTCTCTCTCTCTCTCTCTCTCTCTCTCTCTCTCTCTCGCCTTTTTGGACCTCTGGTTTCTGTTGGCTGGGAATAATAATCATGTCATGTTCTCAGAGGAGGAGGTCACATTGCTGAAATGAGTCTGTCACCTTTTAGCTTAATTACATAGATAAGAATTTGAAAACAAGATGGTTCACTTACTGGGGGTATTTTGTATTTATGTTTTTGTTTTTTTCTCCCAGAAAAGCTCATAGGATTTGATCTGCATCTAACATATCCCCAGAAAGGCTAAAGAAGGAAGTTGAGGGTTGAGGCAGACTTATCACCCTGCTTTGCAGCTACGGATCCTGAGACACAAAGGGTTTTTCTTGAGTCCCACAATAGTCATCACTGCAAATACTGCTGGAAAACTCCTTCCACTCAGCCATGTTACCTTGCTGCAGATAAATGTCCCTTGGAAAGCTAAATCATGACCTTGAAGACAAAGCCATCTTCATGTACTTCTTTTTGAAGTAATGTGTTTCTTGAGTGGTCAAGTAGAGAGTGCAAAAGGCCTCAGCTAGAAGATTTGCAGAAAGCTATTTTTTGTTTCTTTGTTTTTTTAATAAACTCATGAGAGCTTGATGATATCACCATTTTTGTTCCAGCATCCTTTAAGCAAGAAAGAACTTGTTTCCAATTTAGAATTCGTATTCCTCATTCTGGTACCTAATCATGGAATAGCTGTGAATCAATATTTAAAATTATAATGTGTGGTGACCTTTTTCTTTTCTTTCATTTATTCACTCTTTCAACTATTTATGGCATGTGCACTAAGTCCATGGCGTGGTTCTAGGTGTGGAGAATATGAGACAAATAGATGAGGTTGCTGCTGCCCTGAGACTTCCATTCTGGCAAAAGGGAGACACAAACAGCAAATATCATTCCTAATGCTTTTAATGAGCTAAACTGGAAAGGTGGCAAGCAGAAAATGACTTCACAGTCTTCCTATCATTGGTCCTTGTAAACTGATTATTGGATTATTCACCCTTGTCCCATGGATGGAACCTTGGGCTGGTCATATAATTTCCTCCATCATTTTAGTTACAAGAAGAATCTCCAAAATATTCAAAGGACACTATTCTGAGATAGAACAAGGTAGGTTCACTGAAAGAACAGAAATCCCAAAGGGCCACTGTTACCTTGCTTCATGGGAAAAGGGGAGAGAGTGTGGGAGGAGCCGAGGTGGAAATGCTGGTGGAGGCCAGCCAGGTCATGGTCCAGGAGTGTGGGTTTTATTTCCTAGTGTGAGCAGCAGCCTTGGAAGGTTTTGAGCAAGGTAGTGACTTTATCTGATGTGTAGTCCAAAGATCACTTTGACTTTTTGGTGGGGGGAATGGACTATAGGGAAGCAAGAACAGAAATAGAGAAACCAGTTGGGTGAGGCTCTTGCCCTGCCTGGTCCAGGGTAGAGATGAAGGTGACGTGGAAGACGGTGGAGATGCATTAGAGAGATTCAGTCTTTCAGGTGGGCCCTTCTCTCTTACAGCCCATAAAACCTCGCAGAGGCAGCTGTGTGCTGGGCCTTAGCAAGTCCTTGTTGAATTTCACATGGGCACTTCGGTAAGTTAAAGAAGTGCCTTTTACATGATTTAGAGAAAATGTGTCTTTTTGGCTTCCCTAACTTCTTCTCTAATATCTCAAATCCCCACTCTAAGTGCAGGTCTTAGAATGTAAGCATGTACTGAAGGCATGAAATCAGGCTAAGGTAAACTTTGCCTGACTCAGAATTTTTCTAATTGTCACACCTTGGAATAATTCCGCCTTTAAGTCCTTACACAGAGAAAAAAAAAAGCTTCATTAAATAGTGTGAGAATGTGGTTTTCTGACTTTTGAAAAAGGTAATCTCACTGCCCTTCCACACTTTCTCTCAGTCTCTCCCCCCCCCCTTCTCTCTCAAAGAGAATGGGAAAGCAGGGGCTTGATTTCATTTACTTTGGGAGAAAATCCAAGGGGTGGTGTCATCATTATCCAGGTTTCTGTTTATATACATGTTTGTCAATAATTATTTGGAGGAAGGAAAATAGGAAATTCTGTGAAAACTTTAGAAAATGAAGAAATAATCCCTGATAAAACCATAAACCACCCTAAGAGCTGCCATAAAACTTCAGCACAGTGTATGGTTTCAAAGAAGGATTTGTGAAGTTAAAACCATGATTAAAGTAAGAATAATATGAGCTTTGTGCAGTCCTATTGGCCTCTGGTGTGTAACTTAAGACTCCCACTTCTGTGTCCTCTGCAGTGACTGGATTCTGCAAGGTGAAAATGCCTCTGGGAGGAGGGCTCTCACATCCAGGTTGGGGAAATTGGTCCTGTTAACCCGAGGCCTCTATACTTCTTGTGAACAAAGAATTGAGGTTGGAGTTCAGGGCAATACGTTTTCTGACACATACACAAAAACATACCTTGTTGGTCTTCTCAGCAGAAAGATACTGATTTGACTTCTCTGATCCTTCAGACTTAATTCTTGAAAATTTAAGTTTGGCTAAGTTTTCTCTTGATGTTCCCTTTTTTCATTAGATCTCACTCATAGCCCCTTTACCCCCCTATCTTCCTACTCCCTGCTCTAGTCCAAGCTTTTGGGGCTTTCCTTGCCTCTTCCTCATCTCTCGCCTTCTCACCCTCATCCCTTTACTCTTAGATCACATTCTCCTCCCTTCTTCCTTTGCTCTTCTTGACCACCCAGCACCCTATGGACCCTTCCTCTTCTTCTCTGTCTCTCCTTCACCCCCCTGTGACCTCATGCCAGGTATTACTAGTTCACAGTAACCACAGACATGTCTTTCCTGTATCCGTCAGACTCCATTTTGGGGGGAAATGCGTTTGGAAGTTACTCTAAGCGTATAGATAGATTCAAGTCAATGAAGCATTTTGTTGTTCTATGAGCATCACAGGGACATATTGGATGTGTCCTGCTGGAATGGACTGTGCAGGGGTTGGGCTTTGAGTGCACGCATGTGTGGGCCTGTCACAGCCCCTCTGGCCTCAGGGTGTCCATTTGCAAATGAAGGTGTCTGACCCAATGGAGTCTAAGGTCCTTAAACTCCATTTAACCACCAGCATTTCCAGATGCTCTTTGTTAGCAAGGCTGGTCGGTAGAGCAAGAAATCTTATCAATGAGACAATTTTCCCACATGCCTGTGAACGTCTGGACACAATATGGGGCACAGAGGGTCCTAATGAGAGAGGAGGAGCCCCGAGGAGTCTATGTGTGTCCTTGTGCCTCTTGGGAAAGGACATGTCAGGTCTCTCCTGTGTCCTGGAAGGAGGACTCTGAGGTGAGATGAGTGTCAATGGCCGGGAAAGACCTCGCTGCCCCACCTCAGACTCCTGCTCCTGGAGCTCCCAGGCCGGCCGCAGCATCAGTCTCTGGCCTCACTGAAAGTGGCTCAGTCCCTCCGTGATGACAGCTGCCTGTCCTGATATCCAGTTCATGGGGCTGATGGCTGCCTCAGGAGGGGACCAGCTCTCCCCTCCGCTGGCCAGCTGACTGTCTTCAGGCCAGTCCCAAAACCACCCCAAAAAACTAATTCAAAAGGCAAAGGGAAAAAAATCCAAAGCTAGGTGACCTAAGAGATCTTTTCCTTTAAGGCTTTTGCTTCTCTGCGAATGGTCAAATTCCTCCAGTGTCCTCCGTGGCCTTGTGTTATCCTCACTGGCCTTCTTGGCTTCCGGCAGGCAGCAGGCTGGGCTGGCCAGACGCTCCTTCTCTGATGCACCCTGCCAGGACCACGGCCTGCAATTTCTCCAAAGATGTTTCTGCTTTTTTCAAGGCAAATGAAACTGCATGGACCATTTCTTCCTCCTTTCCCAGAAGCAAAGGCCGGCACAAGGGAGGGAGTGGGAAACAGAGAAACACTTCTCAGCACCCGCAGAGGAAAGTGCTGATCCAGCGTGGGGCACTGGGATTCAGAGCCCAGCGCTGGAGCAGGCGGCCGCTGCCCTGCACATTAATCAAGCAGCCTCCTGTGCGTCAGGTGGAGCCTGATTTCTAGTGATAAGTGCTCAGGATTCAGGATGAGAAATATTAACAGCCTTACTTCCTCTTTTCATTCTCTCTCTCTCTTCTCCCTCTCCTTTTTTTTTCAAATAGGAGCAGACATTTTCCATTTCTAGCCCAGATGCTACTATTTCTCTGTTATTTGCACTTACTGAGTTGAAATGCAACAGATGTTTCAAAAGGGTTTAAAACTAAATTCCTCATTAGAGACCATGACAAATAAGTCGGGCACTTAACTTTAGAGACTTTCTTTGCTCAGACTCTTGGCAGGTTATTTTTTCCAGGGTGGAGAGAGGGAAGAAGAATTCTGTAATAAAATGATGATGAAAAGCATATAATAATAATCACAATTATTTATTGGTGGAGCTGGGACCTTCAGCTACTCCAAGTGGTTTTCCATCTGTTCTTTTACATGACACTCACAGCTACCCCAAGGGGGAAGGTATGATTTCCCCTTTGTTCCTTCTGAAGAAATTGAAGAACAAACAGGATAAGGAAATTGACTGAAAATAAAGCTGATCCACATTTAAAGGTAGGAGCTTGATTAGGTCATGGAATCCTAGGGTCTTTGAGTAAACACACAAGACACTTAAAATGAATTCCTTCAACAAACCCTTCAATAAACCAATTTTCCAAGACTTTACCAACAAAAGAGTTCCCGGTATAAATATCACCCACATTTCACTGCACTTTATTCCCCCTGTATTATTTCTAAGAGTCCCGAGGGGCGCCTCAAGTTTATTCACCAATGACCTTGTTATTCTTTGCTCTCCTTTAAATGGAGAGCAGAGCTGGGGCCTCTCGTGTGAACACGTTTTCTTGCTGAGACCGTCTCTAAGCTCCGGTCCCAGGCACCCATCACTGGCATCTGGTGCCCTTCAAACTGCCCTGGACCAGACTGTGATCCATGAAGAATGGGGTGACCCTTCTCCACAGCAGTCCTTCTGTCTTCCAGGTACCCCTCAGTCCCTTATGCTAACAGCTTTGTCTTACAACCTTCTCTCTCCCAGGACCTGAGCCAGGTAGAGATCTCATATGCTCCTATTATTTTCTTTTTGTCTCAGGTCATCAGTTAATCAGAGTCTAATTTTGGGCCACTGAGAGCACATCCCTCTGCTGGCCCTTCCACTTTACATTTTAAATATTAAAACAAAACAAAGCAAAACTTGAGAAGTGAATAACTGCCAGAGCAACTGAAAAGCTTAGATGATCCTAAATGGGTCCTTGCTTGCTTCTGTTGGGACTTGGCTGGTAAGTTTCCCAACAGAACCAAATGCTAGCTCAGTGTCCCTGTGATGGAGATGGGAGCAGATAGCGGCTTTAACTTAGCCATCTAATTGGTGAGGATGGTAGAACAAAATGGTGAGAATTGTGGACTCCTTGTCATTTCTACCATCTTCTCACCATCTCCTCTGCCAGAAAGCTCTTCACTTCTCCCATGTGACCCAATCTCTTACCTCCTTCAGGTCTTTGTACCAAAGTCACTCCATCAATGAGACTTTTCTTAACTACCCTATTTAAAATTGCAAACTCCCCATACTGGGCCTAACTAACCCACTTCTCTGCTTATGTTTTTCTCCATAGCACTTAAAAAAAATTATCTACAAAACATGAAATACACATAAAATAAAATTTACCATCTCAGCCATTTCTAAGTGTACAGTTCAGTAGTGTTAAGTATATTCACAGTATTGTGCAATGAATCTCCACAACGTTTTCATCTTGCAAAACAGAAACTGTACCCATTAAACAATAATTCCCCTTTCCCCCTCCCCACAGCCCCTAACTCACTTCTCTGCAATCACTATTCTACTTTCTGTCTGTATAAATTTGACAACTCTAGGTACTATATATATATGGAATCATACAATATTTGTCTTTTTGTGACTGGTTTATTTCACTTAGCATAATGGCCTCAAGGTTCAGCCATGTTGTAGCCTGTGCCAGAATTTCCTTTCTTTGTACGGCTGAATGATATTTCATTGTATGCATACACCATGTTTTGTTTATCCGTTCATCTGTAAATGGACACTTGGGTTGCTTCCACCTTTGGCTGTTGTGAATAATGCTGCTATCAACATGTCTCCACAGCGTTTTCCACTTTCTCATATTCTAAACTAAGTACTTGTTTTATCTGGCATCGTCTGTTAGACTATAAGGTCAAAGTTTTGTCTGTTTTGATCCTTGCTATGTTCCCAACTCCTAGAACAGTATCTGGTACGAAGGAGATACTCAAATATATTTGTTGAGTGGCTTAGAAGGCAGGAGAAGGTAACAGTAAAAAATATATATTTTTTGAAGGAATCGGGGTAACCAATGTGGTATTAAATGGTCTCTACATATGAGTTATATTATCTCCTTTACTTTCAGGTCCCGTGTAAACCAAGCTCCCATTCTTTCTTTAATCAGTTTCCTGATGACGTTAAAAGCTGAAAGCCCAAGGTGGACCTTGGCTGCTGTCCTCACCAGTAGGACTGTCTCAGTTGTTTTCTCACAGGGGATGATGAAGAGGGGTCTTTGGCCTCATTCCTTGTGACAGCAGTCCAATTTTTTATTCCAACCACCCCCACCCTCCCAACCCCCTTCTGATGCTGCCATATTCCGCAAGTCAAAACTTACCTGTGAAGTTAAGCTTGAGGGAAACAGGAAGGACGGGGGGAAAGAAAAACTCACTTCCACATTTGTGCCCTAGCCTTTTCTCATCTCCATGGAATATAGACCTTTAACCACCCAGAATCCAAACAACAAGAAAGCCTAAATAGTGGGAGTGTTTTCTTGTAATAATTACTGATGGAACTGAAGCTCGGGAGGGACTAGAAGACCTTCCAAATCATCAAGTATCAAATTGTCCTTAGAATAATCTGAGTGTAAAGGGCTGTACTCAAATTCTTTGAAATTGGTCACGTGTTGGCCTTTATACCCAAAGGGTGGTCTGGGTACAAACAGAGACAGCAACATCATCTGGGAGCTTGTTAGAAATGCAGAGAATCTCAGTCCTGTCCATGGCCTACTGAGTCAGGATCTGAATTTGTACGAGATTTCCAAGGGACTCAAATGCACCCCATCTTAGTTCAGGCTGTACTAACAGAATAACGTATATTGGGTGGCTTATAAACAACAGAAATTTATTCTTCAGTTCTGGAGGCTAGAAGTCCAAAATCAGGGTGCTAGCATGGTTGGGGTCTGATGAGGTTCTCTCCCAGGTTGCAGACTGCCAACTTCTCAGTGTATCCTCACATAGCAGAAAGAGGGTTAGCAAGCAGCCTGGTCTCTTCTTAAAAGGGCAGGGATTCCATTCATGAAGGTTCCACCTTTATGACCTAAATGCCTCCCAAAGGCCCCACCTCCAAATATCTTCACATTTGAATTAGGGTTTCACATATGAATTTGGGGTGGAGTAGGACACAAGCATTCAGTTCATTGCATTCCCTAAAGTTTGAAAAGCATTGTCATAGTGTATTCACTCATTTAAATACTACATCCTGCCCTGATTTTTAGGTACACTTACCGTTATTATAATTTTCAGAGACTAAACTCTACTCCATGCAAGTAATTTCTGAATCTGACTGTAATATATAGTTATTTTGCATTTTCTTTGGAGCTAGTTTTTGTACAGATCTGCTAATTTCCAGACTGTGAAAGTAACTCTTTGAAATCATAGTGTCAGAACCAAGAGTCTATGAATTTAAGATTCAGGGATAACTTACAGAAAAGAACTTAAAACAGTGCAAAAGGAAAAATAATACTTTGAATCTTAATTATCCTTGCTTTTTTTTCTCAGAATACTTAAGTTGCTGTTAGGCATTGTATATTTAGAGAAAGTAAAGCACATTAAATGAATTCATGTCATCCCACATACCTATTTTTTTCCCCTCAACGAAATGCCAGCAGTACTTATATTCAAATTCTCTTACTGTATTACCCCTCCCCCCTGTTATCAATGCTTCTTATAAGTATAACTCAGAATTCAGCTGTCTCTTAGTGACATCATTTCAGATTATTCACACTTTCCCTCTTCTCTCTGAATTACTAAATGAGCTTGGGGACACACACACATGCACGTACACCAATGATATCAACAAAAGTTTCTCTCTATGGAGCTCAGACGCCAAGTCTAATCAGTTGAGTCACCATGTTTAGCTTAATGATTTCACCCTTCACTGTTGGAGTAATTTCTGCACTGCAATATGTCCACACAACCTAATTAAGGTACACGTAGCTTGGGGTTATTAGTTTAGGGCCCCTTGCCCTGATGAAAATATAGCTGCCTCTGACTTCAAGAAAAAAAGTTCATCTTGAGACATAGTCTTGGTGCTTTAGGCAATATTGTGGGGCTGGCGCTCCAGTGAATCAGAACTTGAAGTTTAATGATCACAGTAGTTGAACCTCTTCATTGGACAGATGGGGAAATTGAGGGTTAGAAGATGGGATTGATCCACCCATAGTAATATGGCTTGTGGGAGTCAGCCGACAGGAGAGCTCACAGTACTGCCTCCTTGTATTAAGTAAAACACGGAGAAGCGTGCTGACCGCCAGCCCTGCAATTGGATGCACTTTATTTAAAAACACAAGTGGGTATGTTACAAAGGCTTCTCACTTAACCTGCTAGTCACCAACTCCTGCTGTGGGAAAAGCATCCACACACTAAAAACATGAGGACATTTGAATAAGCAAGTGGCATTGGAGGTTTTTATCTCTAGTAGAGTTACCAATAGAGTGAAACTGGCTCTGAAATAGCCCACAACGTATTGGTAACTTTCAGGAAGTGCCTTTAGAGCATTTTGCTTTCTTGTGAGCCACTCTTTCCATTTTCTGTTGCCTTGAAGTCAAGGCATAGAAAAACCAGGCAGGATGTCTCAATTTGAGCCAAATGACCTGTGTAATAGCAGTAGTTACAATTGATTCCAGAGGACACACACTCTTTGCTTCTTTCATTTCTACGTTATGAGGCAAATAGGAAAATGAATATTTGGGGCAGGCAGTGAAAAAAATCACCAGTTATTTCTCCGAGACTAGCATAGATGTATAAGCCCTTATCCAAGGCAGATTAAAGTGCTTTTGGCACGTAATACAACCAAGATCTGGTATGATTCTATGAGCATCATGAAAGGATATAGGGTTGGGGGTGCTTAGCATTAATCACAGGTGACTATGAGGACCTTGCCATGTTTGTGAGTACCTTTCATGCATACAGACTCACAAACTTTCCCTGGCAAAATGATGGAAGGGGCTGAATATAAAATAAAGATCGTCAACTGCTGCTTCAGGACAGCTGTTCCCTGTGGTTAGAGAAGCTGGGCTTAAAGGAGAGAGAGAGAGAGAGAGAGAGAGAGAGAGAGGTGGTTTGGTTTGGTTTTGATTTAAACGACGTGTTTCATGTTTTAGCCTGGATTTTAATTTAGGTTATATTTGAAAGAAAGGAAGCTATTTTGATTCCAAATATGATCAGGTAAGTGGCTGGTCAAGTTCCAAGTTCAGAATTTTACATAGCAAAGACTGTGGCCAGAGGTGGTTTGTGACACACACGGGCAGTGAACACATCTGTGGACATGTACACATCACGTTCTGCTGCCTCAGCGGGCCCCAGGCGGGGTGCAGGATGGAGGCCCTCTGGGAAGACAAGTGTGGTGTAAGGCCAATGTCAAACAGCAGCCCCTGCCCGCGGAGGAGCTGGGAGCTCAGGGAAAGCACTGAGCGCGCCTCAGATCAGATCCTTGAAAATCAATAAAGCACAGGTCCCATCTTGTCCTATAAGAGAACTGGACCAGGAATCTTTTCTTAAAGTTAGTTGTGGGTCATTTAATTATGAAGAGGATAGAATTTTGTCTCATTTGCCATTTATCAGGTAGTCCCTCTCCCTGTTTGGATTACAGGCTACTTGTCCACTGAGGGACTTGGAGACCACCCCATGTTATTTATGTTTTTAAGCTCTGATTTTTTTTTTTTTTTTAAAGATGGCTCCATATGGTTTTTATTCAATTATGTGAAAGCATGTAAAATATTACTTGTGTTTTAAAAGTACGAAAAGCCAGATGAGCCATTTATAGACTTTTATAAATAGACATTTTCCCTTAGACATTAGAAATAGTTATTTGCCAAAGGTATATGAGGGGAAACTTCAAAAGACTTCAGTTTGCCTCACAACTTTATAACTCAGGATTTTAAAATCATCCCCAGGTACCTCTCCTATCATTCTATCTCACTGCATCCTTCAGTTACCAGTGGATACAAGGCTGTCCCCTGAAATTTGCCATTTACCACATATGACATTAACTCCCCACCCAAATGCATCACTAGTGGTGTCTCTGTTCATAGAGTTTTCTTTTTTCACCCAAGCGACAGCCAGGACTGTGCTCTTCTTATTTCTAGGTATTTGTTTCAAACTCTTCTGGCCAGCCCGGGAAGGAGCTATTGGTCATCAAGCCAGCACATCTTGGCTCTTCTTTAAGCTCATTTTTTTCCCCTGTGAAGTGAAACCCCAAGCCTCATATCAGCTCAATAATGCTGGCTTAAAATCTTCAAGTGGCAAGTAGAAATTCCCCATTTCATAGCAATGGTGATCAGCATTGGTCTACATATTTGTTGAACAACCTCTTTTTAATGGCTTTGGATGATTCAGGGTCTCTAATGTTAAGTAGGTCTCTGGTCATCTGCACTGTAGTATGTTTTCAGTGATGCCAGGCCAGAGAATAATAGCTCTGTGGAAGAAGGGAAGGCACCTTTAAATGAGGATGGAGTTGCCAAGTTTAGCCAATAAAAAACAGAACACCCAATTAAACTTGGATTTCAGATAAACAACTAATAAATTTTTATTATAAGAATATCCCATGCAATATTTGGGATATATTATTCTAAAATATTATTTGTTACGTACCTGAAATTCAGATTTAACTGGGTATGCTGTATTTTGTCTGGCAACCCTACATTAGGACAAATGACTGAGGCCATTTTGTGTGGCCAGTCAGAGTGTGGTCTAGCATGAAGACTCCGGTGCCAGGGGATCATCTCAAGAGAATAATCAGTTCAGGTTCCCTTGAACTACAGAGGGAAAATCTAATCCATTGCTTCTAGATTAGGGTCTAAGAGATCAGGCTTCACACCAATCAGAAGGTGAGGTTAGGAAACCAGGTCTAAATCAGGTGACCAAACTTGACAGTTTTCTGTGTGAGGATGTTCTTTATTACCCATACGTGTCTTTCTTCCTTTATTCTCCCTAAACTGCCCATAAAGATGGATGTGGTTTGCTATCTAGTGATGCTATAGGAAGTTGAGCATTAATGAGGAAAAGATGGCTATCTGTCCTGGCTCAGGACCCACTGGGCGCTTAATGCTAAGCAGCTTCTCTTCTGGTTAGTATTAAGACAGTGTCACAGGCTCTCTTATGCAGCCCATGCTTAATGCACATAATAGGTTGGTTAAACCTGTTACAGAAATAGGCATGGTCCCACAAATCTGCCACCATGCTTCATATAGCCATGCTGCTGGGGAGAGTGGACACTACCGTGAAAGGTGGGACACTAGGCTGGAAATCAAGAGACTGGGGCACATGAACACTCGGCTTTCCAGTCTATTTCTGTTTGCTTGCCCTCCAGTTAGAGATGATAATCCATGTCCTTTCTATATACAGGAGTAGATGCAATGACCAGACAGGCTAATGAATGTATGAATCTACTGAAATGGACAGAATACAGCTATCATAGAGAACGTTGGTTTCCTTTGCTCATTTCTGCTGCCCTCTTTCTATTGTTGGGATGGCCACATGTCCTATTTTGCCTAGGACAGTCCAGATTACACCTGTTGTCCCAGCACAATTATCAACAGCACCCCTTTTACTCTTATACATGGAAGATGCATTGTAATGTCACTTGAGTTATGGCAAACATGTTTGTGAATACCAACCTAAGATATATTTGACAACAGAATATTTGAAATCAGGACCTGGTAATTTTGACTTGTCTCAGAGTTCACACAGTTTCAAAGTGACCAGGGTGAACCCCCAGTCTTCCAACCCCAAGGTCAGGACTCCGTTGCTATACCCAGTTCCACTTTAACCTAGAAAGCTGATAATGAGGTTCCAGGTAGAGAGTGTACTAAGATCCTTTTCTTTCCATGTCATAATCCCATAGGATAGGATTTCTTGACCTCAGCACTACTGACATTTGGGGTAGAATAGTTTTTGTTGTGAGGACCATGTCATGTACTGGAGGATGTTTAGCAGCATCTTTGGCCTCTACCCAGTAGCTGTGACCCCCAGCTGTGACAACCAAAAATGTCTCCAGACATTGCTAAACATCCCTGGGGGCAAAATCATGCCCCTTTGTGAATCACTATTCTTAGAGAAAGAGATTAAGATTTCTGGGGAAAACCTTTTGCTTTGTCCACTTTGTAGGGCTCATAATTGTACTTGGGGAAGTTGCCAATTTTATAGTTACAGCTGTGAACCATAGAATTAATAACAACAATGACAACCCCACTCATACTTTTAAAGTTCTTTACATTTACCCAGTGCATTCTGTGATGCAGGCCACGGTTGCCTGGTAAGTGTTGGGAGAAGGGAGATGACCTGCTGTTGCAAGGTGTGAGTTACGCCCACGTGTAGCACTCCCAGGATTTGGATTGTAGAATAGATGTTCACAAGTGGGACTGTTTACTGTTGTCTAATTGTCAGACAGGTCCCTGCGCAGTGATAACTTATATCACAATGCGGGAGGGATCACTACTGGATCTTCATGAAGACACGAAGGGTACCTTGGTAATGAGTGAGCACATACTGTGCAATGAGGACACTGCATAGTTTGAGACCCATCCTTATGTATAAAGGTAAGAAATTGATGCTGCTCCTTAATAAATGGTTCACACACCGTCTAGAACCTTCTCTGTGCCCCACACCTTCTGAAGAAGAAGGTCTGCCTCTTGCTTCCAATCAATGTTAATAGTAAATATTGAGCCTGAATGTTTGCTCATTCTCTTGCAGAAAGTACAGGCTTTAAGTCTGGGATCTTTATCAACCAATGTAGGTACACTGTGCTGACGTTACTGTGGATACTGTCTTTCTGGGGCTTTCTGAGTGGACCGTGTCATCCCTGTAAGATCAGTGACCTCCTATTAAAAATGTTTCTTGAAGAAAAAATTAATCTGACTTCCTTCTGGGAAGGTGATCTGATTGTCCGCTATAGAGAAGTACAGACATCATGATTCTGTCTGTGTAACTATTAAAACGTGCTCCTGAGACACGGAAGCAGAGGGGGAGGGTACCACTGTTTATCCCTTTATGCTTGATAACGAGGCAGGACAAACATTGAGCTTCAGCATAGTCCTTCTATTCTTGCTGGTTTCCTTCAGTTCTAGATTAGGGGGGAGGAATAGAAGCAAGGAGAAGCAAGTTCTCTGGGGGTGTGATTGTTGATAGAGAATTGTGAATAATTACCATGGACCTTAACCAATAGCAATAAGAACAGTAATGAATCATAGTGTTTCAGGGGGAAATTAGTTTGGGACAGAACAAGGATTGTGGGACATCAGTGAGAGGTAGATGCTGTAACACTTCATGGAGTTTTTAAACTTGAAGTATATGATGGCATTATAGAACTTGAGAATGGAAAACCCATCATCTTGCTTAGTTGAGCTGGACACTTGGTTGTCAGTTCTGAAGCATCTCTATGCTAGGGAATTCTAACAGCTTCATTTTTATTTTAGCTGTAGTTAGTATCCTCAAATGCTGAAATAATTGGTACTCAGTAGTAAAGGCTGTGAGTGCCTGTGGGAGAGAGAACAAGATTTGAGGGGAGTAACGAATGGAGTCATGGTTCCAGGGAGCAGGTCAGGAGGATTGGGATATTTACTCCATAATCCTACACAATCGGAACTATCGTGTTGTGGTGGCCGGCACACTGCAATGTTAAGACAAGTACCATTAGGCCCTCAAGCCAGACTCTTCCAACTGAATAAATGAGCTAATTCTACGATATCAGCCAGGAGATGTCTCTCTCTGTTATATCTCTTCTGATCATTACCTCGGCCATCAGACAGTTCTGCTACATTACTCGACTGTAGTGCCGAGAGAGAATCGACAATATTAAAACGACTCCATTGCTTTTATGAACTGGTTGTAGGAGGCTAGAGTCCATTTCCATTACTGAGATGTGTTGTGTGCCTAACCAAATGCTTTTGGAAGCAGTTAATTAGGCATTGTGGGCCAGCATTGTTTAAAGAAGATATACAGTGAGGTTTCAGACTTTAGATGTGGTGCTATGAAATGTCTTATTGCATGAAGATTATGTTTACTATCAAAAATGCCCTGGGATTATTTTATTGGGAGTTTGGTAGCGGACAGTACTGCTTTTCTGGAGCACACAATACAGTAGAGGCAGTGGCCTTATTTTAACGCCAAGCAATCCTTGAGAGTCAACCGTGAGCAGTTCTGAGTAATTCCAGCCACACACAACCCCTGCCCCAGAAAAGAAAAAAAAAAAATCACACCTTCATCATGTCCAAGAAATCAGGGTGTTGCTTTTGAAACTTTAACCTTCTTGTTCTTAAAATGTCAGTGCCAACATACGTAGTTTAGATGTGCTGATACAAAGCATATTTGAAATCTGAAAGCATTTAAGAGTTAAATAATACAAGACCAGTATCTGGAATTAATTACTGAAAATGCTGGTGTAAAGGGAAGACATTTACTACACCTTTTAAGGCCCTAAAAAGAGCCCTATATAGAAAAGATTCTTTTCAGATGAAACATATAGACGGCCCAGTGATGATAAGGGGAAAACAAAGAAGCCCTTTTCCAGACCTTCCCAGGTGGTCAGAAGTAAAGGTGGGATGATTATTGACTCAGGTGACTCCACACCTAAGTGAGATCATGGGCAGTGTCCACTGAGACCCCATCAATACTTCTAGAAGGTTCTAACTCTGAGATAGCCTTATGAGGAAATGACTACCTATAAGGTATAAATATATTGCAATAGAAAAAGCTGTTTCTGGGAGGCAGTTTTTAGGAGCTGATTTCTAGACCTCGTCCAGCCAACAACCAGCTAGAACCTTTATATTCAAAATGTGGACTATGGGCCAGCGTCAGCATCAGGACCCCCTGGCAGTTGTTAGAAATGCAGACTCTCAGGCTTTCCCTGGACCTACTGAGTCAGAGTCTACATTTTAGCAAGATCCTCAGGGGGTTCATTTGCATGTTAAAGTTTGCAACCTGTTGGGCTTAACTACAAATACATCAAGGACAGAAGTATGTCATTTAGTCATTCTTTTATTCATGTATGTATTTAATGAGTATTTATTGAACGTCTACTTTGTGCTAGGCATGAGGCTAAGCTCTGGGGAGACACTGCTGAATAAAGAAAGATAGAATTCCTGCCATCATCGTATTTTATTTCTATATTTATTTAACAAATAAACATACGCTTCTTACAGACCATCTCCATTTGGTGTGCTTCATGTATATGGATTCATTTGCTCCTCTAACTCTGTGAGGCAGGTACTGTCATGTTTTACATTTTAGAGATCAGGAAATGGAGACACAGAGAGGTTAAGTAACTTTTCCAAGGCCATGCAGCTTTTAAGTGGCAGAGCCAGAATTTGAATCCAGAGAATCTGGCTTCAGAGTCCAAGCTCTTAACTATGTTATGTTACGCTACCAGTACATAAATAAACTCTTTACAACCTATAATTTTGCTTTCAAGGAGCTAGAATGCTGTGGTCGTTAGAAATGGGGACTAACCTTAGCTAGACTGGTCAGGGAATATGTTTGTGAGGCGATGCTATTTAAATTGAGACCTGTAGGAGGGGAAGAACCCTGTCATGGGACAAGGGAGCAAATTCTAAGCAGAAGGAATAGCAAGTGCAAAGGCCCAGAAGTAGAAAGAATGTGGTCTGTTCTGAGAACCACCTGAGATTATAACTGCAATGTGTAGGTGATGGGGAAAGAGATGAGAAGTGAGGCTGGAGAGGTCGGAAGGGTAGATCCCATGAAGAGGGAAGCAGAGGACATGACCTAGAGCCTTGGAAGTTAGGGACGGAGTTGGGAGATTATTCCAGGTGTCCTTGGAAGCCAGGAAGGGTTTAAGCAGGAGAGGGAAGTGAGCTGAGCAGCGATCTGAACAGAGAGGAGTGTGCGCTGGAGGAGAGGAATCAGCAGAAGCCCTCTAGCGTCTGAGTGGTCCAGCTGAAAGACAGCAGTGGCCATAGACACAGGAAGAACAGAGATTGGAAGGGTGGCCAACTATGTCACCCTAAATGTGCCGCTTTGGCATAAAGATTATTTTGAGCTAACTGTCTTTCAGAAACAGCAGACAGAAGAAGCTCTGAAAACAGAGTAAAAGTTACCCTTCTGTAAGGGAATTTTCATTTATAAAGGAAATCTCGAGTTATATGGGTGTCTCCCTTTCTGTATCAGGGAGAGAAGGATGACTCTAAATTACAAGAAACTTGTCAATGGAGAAGGTGCCATTTAAATCTGCATAACAACCATGCCTTTGTTTCCTGGTAACTTCCTGGGCAATTGACCTCCCTGTGCTGCCCCCAATGTCTTTCTTTCCTCCTTAGCTGAAGATGGTATTTAAGGTGGTAGCTGGACCATCTGTGGACTTACTCATTTTTCCTGGATATTGCCCATGTATACACGAGGTATACATGTTAATAAACTTTTGTTTGTTTGTCTGTTGTCTTTTATTAGGGGGAGGGGGCGGGCTTCAGCCAAAAATTCAGAAGGGTAAAAGGAAAATGATTTTTGCTTCCCTACAGATTTAAAACCTGATTTGCAGGCAGGACCAACAGGAATGATTCTTTAGATATGTATGTGTATGTACTGTTAAAAGAAAAACTGAGGCCTATTAAAAATGTTGAGTTTTTCTTGCGCAAAAGTCTATTTGAATCAGGCAGCACCAAACTGGAAGTGATTCAGAGGCTCCACATGACAGGGGTTCAGGGAGAGACTTTTATAGAGAAAAGGTGAAAGCAAAGTAAGGAAATCATTGATTGGCTAAGCTTAATGCCTAGTTGCCTGAATGGTTTTCCTTAGGTTTTGATTTGGTAACGGTGAGGCATTTACAGGCTTAGATTTTGGCTTGCTTCCATAGGATACCCTGGTATTACAGCCACATCAGTCTCATAGCCTCCTTGTTAAATTAATTGAACAGTACACATGTGGATATGTATGTTAGTGTGTGTGCATTAGTGTGTGTTTCTAAGGGGCAATGGTAGTAAAAGGGAGAAATTGGATTATGCCAGGGTTTCTAATTTTAGCACATCGGGCATAAGGTTCTGCTATTTGCTAGGACAGAAGAAGCTGGGGACGAATAGGTTTGGGTGGGTGGGATGGACTCTTGTGAGGATATGTTTAATCTGAGACGCTTATTGGACTGGAGATGTCAGAGAGGCATCCTATGTCTTTCTAGCACTTCATTCTGAATCTGGAATAGAGCCAATACTTAATCAATATTTGTCGAAGCAATTTCAGGGAAGAAGACCTTCCAGTGTGAAAAGATATATAGGTCCCTAGGTGTTTACTATTACCTGAAAGTTGCTCTAGCAGAGATCAAAGCTTTGCTCTTCCAGTTGGGAATGACATAAAAAATGTAAACAACAACCAGGACAACAAACAATTAAACCACCAATTATGGAGAGTTGTAACACATTAATTTGATTTATACTAAGGTATGCATGACAAACACCAGAACCTTCCTGAAAGCAGATTTCTATAGGTAGACTTCTGGTATGAGAAGGGAAGATGATGCTAAGGTGTAAGTGCCTTGCAAGTGTGTTTTGTTTAATAGAGCATCTGCAGTGGCTAGCACAAGGGTTCAGTGAGTGCTATTTTGAGGCAGATGTCTAAGACGAATTTTGCTTAAGGCCAATGCTGTTCCATTAAAGTAAGTTTGGTGGCTACAACTTCTTTAGCGAATCTGAACATTGTCTGACAGTCATTTGCTTCTTACAGCCACATCATATACATGGCACATTTTTTTTGTCTTCTTAGCTTTATCAATTCAAAGACTTCATACTTATCGGGGTCACAGAATCATTCATCCTACACTGAGATGTGCAGAAAAAGTATAGTTTCCATATTTGCAGGCTGGTTCAAAACTTAGTCAGTAGGGTAAATTATCTCTTTGAATATTATTCAGATTCTTCCTTCTACCTCTGTCCTCTCTTAAGATGGTGTCAGAGAAAAGGAGAAAGATTTTCATAGCTTTGGGAAGAAGGAGTCTCCCCATGATTCTCCTTGGCTAAATGCTGACTGATGTCTGCTGAGATCGGTTTACCTGGCTGCTTTCTCTGGGCATTCTGCTGATGATGAATTTTTGGTAGGTACCATAGCTCAGTCATGGTCCAGGGGCCTCTCCCTGTTGACTCACCTCCTCTTGATGCTCTCTGCTTCTGTAGATCACTCTGCGCCTCTGTCAAGTTCTTCAAAGACTTCCTGGACCAGGGCATCTGCCACACAGCCTGTGGGCTCCCCTGGTCTTCTGCAAGGGCTCTATGACTCAATTCAGAGTCTGTTACATACGCACATATGACTGCCTACCTCTCTATCTCCATGTCCCTTCTTCAGACCTCCCAGGGGAAAGAGAGAGTTTTTCCTTGCCATCTTCTCCTTTTTCTCAAAGTTAACCTTGTCTTGTCTATTTCAATAAAGCTAAAATGGAGAATGGGTATGACGCATAAGGAAGTAGCCTTTGGAAATTATTCTGAAAATATACTGGTTGTATATATTTGAGGTCTGGGAGTGCCGATGACAGGCCCAAGATAGTGTAAAATAAGGCCATGGAAATATTCTGATAAATATTCTGTAAAATAAGGCCATGGAAATATTCTTGAGATATTCTGAAAACAAAGTGCATCCATGCCAAAGTAAGAAAATTAGCCCCTGAAGAAAGTATATGACATTTCTTTGTACTTTTGTAGCCATAGCGTCTTCATCGACAAATAAAAGTCTTCCTTTTTCAGTAACATACAGCAGAATGTCTGAGAAAAATGGCATTGATTCAATGGAGTGAGTACTTCTGGAGCCTACTGTGTGTTCTGCATTCTGTGTAGTGCTGCGGGGGAGAAAAATAATGAAGGGCACGTTTGCAAATAGGCTCTAAATTTCCTGGTGAGACATGACCCACACTTATAACCAATGAGACTAGGTAGGATAGGACTGTTGGGGTCAGTGTGTGGCATAGACCTTGAATGCTGGAAGAAATGAGGAGTAGGCACCACTCTGGGCTTGAGGATACGATGGCTCATACACCAGGTATTGAGGATGGTTGTGTTGTAGGCAGGCAGACAGGTGAGGAAGGGAGGGGTGTGGAAGGAAGGACGGTAGGGACAGCGGCAAGAACCAAGATTTTGAAATATGATTGAATAGAACTACATGCCCAACATGGTAGCCACTAGTCACATGTGGCTAGTTCAAATAGAGATGTGCTGTAAGTCTAAAATACACACCAGATTTTGAAGCTTTATCATGAAAAAAAGTAAAATATCTCATTAAGAATTTAAAAAAATATTGATCACGTGTTGAAATGATCAATTTTGAATATATTAAATTATAGTATTAAAATTAATTTCCCTGTTCTTCTTTTTTTAGAAAATATGGCTACTAAAAAATTTAAATTACATTTGTGGCCTGTATGAAATTACTATTGTACAGTGCTGGGAGAGTGAAAGATGTCAGGGAAGAGATTGCCTAACTGAAGAAATGGGCCTGTGTGGCCCAGTAGGTCCCAGCTTCTCAAGAAGAACCCTGTTTTATATCAAACAAACAAACAAAAAACTTCTACAGGAATGTAATTGCTCATTGAGTATGAAAAGGCACCAAAATTCAGTAATATTTCTAAATGAACCCGTATTACATGGCTTTCATAGAAACTCTAACAGTTTTATACATACAGAAAATAAGACAGAGATGAGTCAGACAGCTTTAGGGCCAAAGGAATCCACGGCCCTCGCACTAACTCTGAGGTCCCCTTAGGGTCTGCCACTATCACTTTGGAGCTTACCACTGGGGTGGTAATAATGGCGCAGTCGGAAAGAGAAAGTTGGTTTCATTGGGTAGAGCCTGGGTATCAAGCATAGGAGTTGGGACCTTGTTTCCTAGGCAGTAAGGAATCTTAAATACCCCACATTCTCCCACCTTTTCTTTTGCTTGTCCAACCAGGGTAGCTTTCTGAGGAGCTCTTGTGTTGCTGCCAATTTTCATCATTCCTGCAGCTTCGATATTGCTCTAAGTGCCCTTGATCTCTGAAGGAGGCAATTGAGGGGAATTCTAAAAGACAGGGTCAAACTTTTCTGGGTGTCCTCAAACCTCTTTTAGACTCACTGTGCAATCTCTGGTAAGTTGACCCACTGAGGACCTTTGGCGGGCATGGGTGACAGCTATGGAACTGTTGTCATCTTGTAACCAGAAACCCTGCTGCCCTCTTGTCTTCTAAATCTTTAAGTATCTTGAAACCCTTTTCCCAACTTGTGTTAAATGCTGCCTGACTTCCATTGTTAATGCCTAGGTCCTTCCTGAAAGATTCGAAACATCCAGCTTACCTGTCAGATAAAAGATAACCATGACCCCTTGTCCAAACCCTGCTGCTCGTGAAGCTGTTATCTGGGAGGCAGGTCTGTGTGGGGCAGTCCTCATGGTAGCAAAAGACATGCCACTTCAGGGAGTCATCTGAGGTTGGTGATAATTATAGTCAATAAGGCTCTTATGAGAGGGGTGAAAAGGAGACATGATAAACTTCAGTAACTTTGCTACTGCTTGGGACACAGAAATTTATTTTCTAGATTCCTCAAGCCTTTCTGGGGAGATTTGGTCCTATAAGTCTGTCTAACAGATTTATCCTGGGTTCTGGTCATTGATGGCTGTTTACCAGCTTAGCAGGCAGAAGGCAAAAACTGGGGAAGGTAGATGCCAGCTGAGAGGCCGTTTGTGAATCGGTGCCATGGAGTGGACATAAATTATATGTATTCTGCAAGGCTTTAGCTATTGCTTCTGAATTGTCCTAAACTTTTCCTCCACAGTGGTGTTTGTTGTTAGCCATTAGCATTATTTTCTGCAGTAGTTATCAGAGATTTAGGCCTGCCCATATAACTTGCATAGGATATCAGCATTCCTCTCACAGGAGGGGTGATGAGGATGGAGGGTTTGGTTACACCCACTAAAACAGGCCAGGCAAAATTCCATGATACCAGGATTCCAAATAGCATTTCCAGGAACATGCTGAAAGATATGCCCTCTGCTCCCCCCGCCCCCCAACTTCACCACCCACCACCAAGGGAAAGATTCCTGTTTGACTTTGGTTTAACTCCAGTGGCAAAGGTTTTGTAAGAAGGAAGTGAAGGCATAAAATAAATAAGAGAAGAAATGTTAGAAAAATCATAGCACTTTAGTCCTAGAGAGACTTTTCAAGTTATCAGGTTCAATGTTTTCTTCAGTCTTTCTTTTGCCATGGAACCCAATGTTCAAACAAAATCGTTCTAGTTAACATTTGTTGAGCTTGTACTGTAAACCAGGAAGTGATCTAAAGGTTTTACACATATTTCCTCATTTAGTTCTCACAAAAATCTAGATGTAGGTGGTGTTGTTGTCTTCATTTGCCAGGCAAGGGAACCAAGGCACAGATGTTAAAGAACATGCCTGCAGCCACACAACCAGGAAGAAGTGGAGCTGGGATTCGAAACATCCACCTTACCTGTCAGATAAAGGGAAGTCCTGGCAACTGGTGTCAGAACTGGTGAGACATAAACTCACCAGTTTGTGTGGGGATGTCCTCCAGACGTCTGCTCTTCACCTCTGTGCCCTACTGGGGACATAAAAATGAACAGAAAATCAGGGAGCTGCTCTGGTTGAAGCTGGGGTGGCATGCAGCCCAGATCTGACCCGTTCACCTCTGACCCCCTCATCCCAGGGATCTTAAGGGGAGTAAACCACTTCCAATCCAGTCAAGTTCCCTCATGTTTTTGATCGATGAAGTTGAGAGGCTGTCTTTGAAAGATGCTGGGCCTTGCCCAGGATTACATAGCCCCTTAGTATCAGGGCATGGCCATTTTGATTCCCAGGCCACTGCCAATGAAAAACCCCCAAATAGCATCACTAAGACACTGGACTACCCCTGAAATCCTGTTGTAAGAATTTCTCAGAGCTAAGAAGCAATTGAATTGGCCAAACCCAAAGAAGAACAAGAATGTTCTACAGAAATATAAAATTATGGTACAACTAGGATATGGCACCAACCCTTTCAAGTCCCTACCCACAGCTGATGTAACAGTGGTTTAGGCCAAAGCCTGATTTCTCAAAATAATGCCCACAAAATATCTGAGGCTCTAGTCTTAGAATTTCTCATACAATTTCAATTGTGACAAAGGCAGTCCCCTTTAGAGTCTAACCTAACATGTTCTCCCTGTCCTGCTGAAATTCTCGTCTGTTGTTTTTTTTTGTTTGTTTGTTTGTTTGTTTTGCTTTTGTGTGTGAAGAGACCTCTGGAAGAGCTATTTTATACTCTTTTAGAAGTGAATTTAATCTTTCTATTTTTCTCCTTTTACTTGCCTTCCTCCCTCCTAAAGTAAGGGATCTGATAGTTTTTAATTCAAAGGACTTAAATCTGCTAGGAAGTTATAAAGGTGTAGGCTGCCATATTGAAATGCAACCATATTGAAATTTAGCCTTAATCAACTGCCCACTATGCATGCCCAAAGGGTTCAGGCCTCAGCACATCTTTCCTCGTCTGGGGAGGGAGGGTAAACGGCCCATTAGGATACAGTGGGTGAAGGCAACAATTGGGAAGTTATCTGGGAAGGCGGTTATTCTCCTTTGTAGGTCCTTGCCCCATTCCCGAATATGAATCTGTCCTCACTAAAGCTGTATCTGAGGGTACATGTGTAAAGACTAAATGTTTTTATATCTTTGAAAGGAAAAATTATTTTTTCAAAACTTCTTTCTTGCAACCAGGGTCAGTTTCATGGGCAGGTGACATGGTGCAGTTGTATAGGGCACCAACTCTGAAGGTCTCCTCACTTTGTTTAATGCTCTGCTGTTGCCATCTTGAAATTCTTAATAATTTTGAATGTGAGGCCTGGCATTTTAAGTTTTCACCAGGTCCTGCAAATCATGTAGCCAGTCCAGCCTGCAACCCCAAACACACATATCCTACATATGTGTGTTTGTGTTGAGGGAGTTGGAAAAGTTATGTTTGTAAAGGAGTTATGAACCACTTTGGTTTGCAGCCTTTTTTGAAAAATTGAGGTAACATTGGTTAATAATAATATATACATTTCAGATGTATGACATTGTATTTAATATCTGTATACTCTTATTGCATACTAACCACTAAAAGTCTAGTCTCCTTCCATTACCACATATTTGACCCCTTTTTTCCAATTTGCCCTCCCCCACCCCTTTTCCTCCCTGGTAACCACCATTCTATTGTCTGTATCTATGAGTTTGTTTTGGTTTTTAGTGTGTTACATTTTTATTTTACAGTCCACATCTGAGTGAAATCATATGGTTTTTGTCATTTTCCATCTGACTTATTTCACTTAACGTAATACCCTGAAGACCCATCTATGTTTTCACAATGGCAATATTTTATGAATACCTGTTCTAGCATAAGAATATATGTTTAATTCAGAGTAAAAAAAAATATGTACTGTATGAGAAGCGTGTGGTTACACTGAATTTGGTATCTCACCTTTGAGTTAAAAGACTAGTCACTTCTCAGTGCCTTTGTGCTATTTTTGTCTTGTAGATCCTGAGACTCAAATGTATGACCTTTTCTTGCCTTGTTGGCAGTCAGGTTATCACAGGTCAGGGCCCACATGCTTCATCTGTTGTTTTCCCCTTGGGTAGAGATGAGACCTCATAATGAAGTAAGGAGTTTCAGTATTGTTTATCATCCCTTTAGTTGGTAAAATTTAAAATAAATCATCAAATTACTTCTAGAAATTTCAGATCATTACAGTCAAAAGATGCAGTGTTATTTTTCAAGGTAAATTGTTGAAAAATGCCCACATCATAACAAATTAGTTTATTCATATAATCTTTACTAAAGTCATAATAAAATATGTATTGAGTATTTCAAAGAAGACATTAGAAAGTAAATGTTTCATAATATAATTATAATTATTAGCAAGATTATCAACATCAGGTTTAAGATATTATAATGAAGAAAAATAACAATGGAATAAGAAGAGAACCCAAGTAGCTAAGTTTAAAAAAAAAGGATAATGTAATTCTTAATCTCATTTGTCAAGAAATGTCAAAAACCAGAAGTCTACTTTATTCTGTAATTTAAAGTGAGGCAGGGGCCAATTAGGCCCCGTCATCTGGTTCTGTAGCTATTGTTGTTTGTAAATACATATATACAGAGCACGCTGCATGGCTGGGTAGTTTTGACCTGTCATCTGCTTTCAGCCATCTCAGGGAAGCAGAACACAATACTGACCCTCGTTTGGAAAGACTGTGGTATGTGTCTGGGATCCTTGTGGCTTCTTCAATACAGACATCAAAAACTCAAGTATCTACTGGGGCCAAACAGGCTATCAAAATGGATATGTGCCTGGGTGGGAACTGGGGGGAACTGGAGAGCCACGTCCAGTCTCAGGTGGGCAGCCCTACTCAGCAACTGATGATAATTGACTGAAGGAAAAAGTGTTGTCAGAAGTTCTGATGTTTCAAAAGGAAAGGATCACCTTTACTGGGAGATTTGGAATGCTGACTAGTGAGTTAGAAATTAAAATTTTTTGCTCTCCAAAAAGCAAACAAGCATCTGTGGCTGGATGTTGCCATGGATTGCCCATCTTCAGCCTGTACCCTGTGTTCTTGTGTGGACTGGGGTATGAATAACACTGGAGGGGAGACAACACCATCTAAGGGACATTGTTTATAGACTTTTTCATTTTCATTAGGTTATGGGGCAACCCTTTTTATTGTTCTAATTCAGTTGGCTCTGGTCTCGTCTGGTTCCCTGTTCATGGACTCCATTTTCCTAACTCCTAACAAAATAGGAGTGAAACTTTCTTTGACTTCTCATTGAAGATTAGAAAATAAGGGAATAGGTACAGACATTTCTAACTAAGTGTGCAATGAACAGGACACATGCAGAAGAGGGAAAAACATAACTTTCTGGCTATTTGACTTAGTCGACATAAAAAATATGCATACCATTCTGACATATTCTAAGGACTGGGTATATTTCAATGGGGAAATGATCTAAGTGATCAAACCGTTTCTCACTTTCAACCTTGAAATGTTGTGAAATCAAATGATTGACTTAGGATTTATGGACTAGTTTCCTTATTGGTGAGCTGGTTAGATTCAGCAAAGAATTTTTTTTTATCAAGTTAGTAAATAAAACCTCTTTAAAAGTTATTATCATTTATCTATTTGTGGCATTATAATCACTCCTGTGTAAAATTTAGAATTTTAGATATTAAACTTTATGTCAAAATAAATAGAATATTAGAATAACCTGTGTCTCCCACTAGCAAATTTCATAGATTACCCATCTTTATTTCTAAAAGAGATCCCAAATTGGTTTATTTTTATAGAAATATATGTGGTGTGGTGCAGGTATGTATTATGTGGGGTGTGCATGTGTGAGTGTTTATGGTGTGGTGAATGTGTGTGTGTGGTGGGTGGTGTGTGTCCCTTCCCAGAGAGCTGCTTTTGAGGTTAACAGGCTCAAATCCACGGCCGAAGTTCACTACAACACACCTGCCTTCAGAGATGCTAAGTTCTTGATATTATCCCTAAGTTTCTCTCTTCCTCCTTGCCTGATGTTTTGGTTTCATGCCCTAGCTTCTCTTCTCTCTCACCAGTTTAGTTACTTGTCTCCTAGGACTCTCTTCAGAGTCAAGTTTAAATTTGGTAATAATTTGCTTCCTTCTCTGTAGTTTTACCCTTTCACACTTCCATTCTAAACCATCATAGACCTTCTTCCCATCATCCTTCTCTTTTTTCCTTCCACTGCCTGCTTCCTACTTAACCCTCTCCCTCAAATCCTTTCTTTATTTCTTATGGTTTAGTTTACTCTTCCATCTCTCAACCCCACCTCATTACACGATTGCTCGCATTCTTAGATCTTTGTCTTGTTTCCAGCACATTTTTCTTCCTCATTTAGACCATTGGACTGGCTTTTTTCTTTTGCCCCACTGTCGGCCCTGAGAAATGAACTCACATTTTCTCCCACTCTTTGCCTCTCTCCTCTTTTCTCCTCTTCTTCCTTCTGCCCTTCTTACTTTCTCGGCTGTTTTCAAAAAGTATTTAAGGCGGCTTGCGAAGATGTTTGCAATATGGTGAAATTAAAGAAATAAAAAGTGAGTCACGAGGAGAATCAGAATAGAAAATGTGATGTGAATGAGAAGTGAGGTTAGTCAACAGCCTCAGCCGTGAGTCAGCTTCCCCAGAGACTCCTTGCTTTTTCCTCTTGTGCATCTTGGTAAGCTTTCTCCCCTGGAAGCACGTCAGAGAAGACTTCCCAGAGCTCCAGAGTCAAAAAGCACTGTGATCACTTAGTCAACAGTTTGTGGGTGCCATAGCTCATGGCTGGGGTGAGAACAACTAGCCTTTGAGAGCGTCCAAATCCCAGCCATTTTTTATGACACACAGCCCTTACTGACAACTGTTTTTCACAGGGAAAATGCCAGTCATGACGAAGGGGTTGGGTGTCACCCCTCATCTACATTTAGGCTTCATCACAGGGGAACCCAAGAGTGGATCATGCATCATCCCTAATGACATGCCACCTGCACAGCACTGCATCTGCCTTTCCCTTTCTTGTTTGCAAAAGCCCTGGGGGAAGGTTCCTGAGACCACTTCTGCCATTTCCCTCCTGGTTCTGGGCTAGATGCTATTTCTGCCTCTGGAGTTTTCTGAGGCTTGGGAACATTGCAATTTCTTGATGGCTGGTTCTACTATCGATCTTGATTTCCTCAAACATTTCTCCTTCCTCCTCTTGGAAATTTATGCCTGTTTCTGGCATCTGCCCCATCCTCTGTGAACACTTAGGCAGAGAAGTCATTTGATTTTTTTTTCTTTGCCTCTTCTTGCCATTGCTCTGACCTCTTGTTCCGTATGTACTTAAAAACATCTTATTTGTTTCAACCTCTTATGTAATTTATCTTGCGTTCATTCTGTACCTTTGCTTGTCTTATTCTTTACACTCTCTTGGTTTTCCTCTGTAATAGTTGAGGACCTTCTCTACTTGATATTTGTGCCTTGCCTAAATGTCTTTGAATGATCTTCCTAGCACCGACTTCCTCTCCCCTCGTGTCCTCTGTCTCCCTTGCTTTGCTATTTATTACCATGCATTTCCTATTGACTAGTAATCACTAATCTCACTTCTCCATTTTTTCTTCTCCCTTCCATCCTATTGTTTTATCCCACTGTCATTCTTGCCATAATTGTTCAGTCACCTAAGTCTGTTCTCACTTGAGATGATTCGCTGCTGCGTCTAGCACAGGCTCACTTACGACACAGAAATTCAGCCCACTCGTCTCTTCCTTCGTTCTCCTTGTAATAAACAGCAAAGTTAATTCAAGTTCCTATCCATCGTATGAGAAATCACTCTCCAACCATATGGGATAACTTACGGCTGCAAATAAAATTCCCCAATCTTTTGCTCATCACAAGTTTTCACTTCCCCTGCACAGCTTGGGAAGTCTGAGATGTTAAAATCCCTAGGAAGTGCATGTTTTTATGAAAATCCACTTTCTACTTCTAGAATGTTTCTTCTGCTCACAGAGACTTGACTTTTCAATAACACTATAGATTGTCACAACTTTTCTCTTCTACCTCTACTCCTGTTTCTGCCTGTGCTTCTTTTTTAAGAAGGCAATTTTGAGTTGTCGTCTTAGTTTGCTTTCCTCAATTCATGGGCTAGACAAATTATCCCATGTAAATATGGGTTTAACTCTTTCTTATTCGTACTATTAATAAAATCTCACATTGAAATAAAAAGGCCCATTTTGTTTAAGTTCCTTCTCTTTCGGAGGTTTTGTGTGTGTTTGTGTAGGGCTACTTTCTACACTATAATGGCAATGCTTGTCATTGTCTCAAACCCAGCCACTCATGTGCAATGAAAGGGCCTTGTAAGAAGTTATGGGTGCAATATGGGGTCCTATAGGACCATATCCTTTTCCAGAGATTCTACAGAATTGTTTTGGAATAAAAACATAGGTACTAAATATACTTTGGTGAGGTGTATGTTATGGAGATAATCTCTGTGATTGATTGAATGATTGATAGATTCATTCATTCATCCATTCCCTCTTCTTCATTCCAAAGCCTTTGTGAGGATATAAGCAAAGCTGGCCATATATCAGTTTGACCTAGTCCCTGTCCACACAATGTGCTAGAATTAATTTTTCTAAGGATATGGCCCATACATGGTTATTAAGTCTTGACTTTAATGCTGTTGACTCTTAAGAGATTTCCTGAATTGTGATTTTCTATGTATTTGTTAGAGTATCCATGGCTTTTGGAAGGGAATCAGCAGGCATAGCTTATTCTCTAGACTTCACTCCTAGATCACCCTGGAGGAAATGACAACTCTTGGTGTCTCTGTTTTAGTCAAATAGCTTGAGGGCAATGTTTTCATCCTTTCTCTATCTCCTAGTAATGCTATGAGAGTGAGATGGCACGGCCTAGGAAGCAATAGAAAGGAAGAACAAGGAACTGACTAATACTATTAGTTAAGTAGATTTGCATTTATGCTATTAGATTTTAAAGGCTTACCTGATAGATTTCCAATCACCAGTCCTTTAGAAGCTCTACTCTCCGAAGTTTTCTGAGATTCTTAGCATATGATGCCTAAGATAATAGCTTTTACCTGTCCTGATGTCTTACAGAGTATTCTAGAAGCCAAGAAATTTTAAATTGTTTTGATGGCCATCACTTCCATTTTTTTTCTATAGCTCAGTTACCTTCAAAATAATCACCTTTGAAATATGATGCCAAATCATTTATTACCCTTTAAAGTATACTTTGCATATACACAATGCTATGTTATTACTCTCAATATTTGGATCATATTTTCAAAGGTGCCTACGAGTAACAAACACACTGTCGGGAATTTGGGAAAATTTTCCCTTTCCTTCCCCAAGAAAAATCACTAAACAATTTTCCCATGCTTGTTGTAGTTCCTGATATTTTTTAACAGGAAAAACACTTTATTAAATATAGGCTTATGAAAATAGCCCTCAGAGGATTTAGACTCAAATTTAGACTAAGGTTTAAATGGCTGGTACTGGATTCTTGCCTGGCTGTATGGTAGAGAGACACCCTGCTTTCCTGGAAGGTGGGAGAGAGACCTAGAGAATGGATCATGGGTAAACGTAGAAAGGGAGCTTCAGCAGCTGAAGAAAACAGATTTTGTCAGTCTCACAATTTTGCCTCTGCATTTTCTTTGTCCCTCTCATCACTGGATCTCAGCTACTTTTAATGTGCTTTGTAGGGCCCCTGATTCTTCAGAGTCCATGGTGTTATACTTTCTGCTGACCTGATGTTGACTAAACTGGAGAGAAGACCTGCAAAGCAGACTGGTGGAGATCAGTCTAATGCTATTCGGGAATTGCCAGAAAATAGCTCAGGCTTCCTCACTCCCCTACGCTGGGAAGCAGTCAGAGAACCCTGTTCCTCCAGTGGCTTCTGTTCCTGCCACTCAGCACAGGAACAGAAGTTACAGGTAGGGCAGCTGCATTGGGAGGCACCAGAGATTTTCCCTTCCAACCTCTAAAGATGATATATATCTACATACGTATATTTTAAACCAGTCAGCTATTGCCACAGTAATGGTCGAGAAAAAAAAACACAAAACCCAAAAGCTAGTTGCATACAAAAGTAAAGTTATTTCTTGCTTATATGTGTGTTGGTTGGCTGGTCCAGGCTTGGTGAGGCTTGGCTTAATCTGTGGCTAAGTTCACGTCCTCTTCAATGTCTCTTATCATTCTGAGACCTGCAGCTCCAGGAAACTGTTCTTAGGGCCACTCCTAAGAGGGAAAGCCCACTGTGCCCATTTCCAGTTGTTCCAGCAAACTCCAATAAGCCAAAGCAAGTTACATGACCAAACCCAAAGTCAAGGTGTGGAAAGAGAACTTTGTCCACCGGGAAGACATGTTGAAGGTATGGATGCTTAATCCTACTGTAGGAGATTGGGACCAATAATTAAATATGCCACAGGCTCTGATCAAAACTGTTGGAGATCCTCAAGGACTAAGGCACTTAAAAGGTGGTTAATCTGTCAAAGGGCAAATATTAACAACAATAGCATACATTTATTTTTATGGTAAATTATAAAATAATAGAACATTTTATATTATTGTAAGCTCTTTCATATTCAATCTCACTTGGGGTTTCAGAGCAAATATAGAGTGTGTACCTGCGTGTGTGTGTGTGTGTGTGTGTGTGTGTGTGTGTGTCTTTTAACCATTGATTGAGCACTCACTATAAGTTAGGCATTTTGCTAAGTCTTTTATGTCCATTATCTTATTTAATCTGCTCCTTGGTCCCATGAAGATGGTATTGTTATCCCCCTTTGAGAAGTCTGAGCCTGAGAGAATTATGTAACTTAACCAAAGTCCCACAGCTAGTAAAAGGTAGGAGACGAAACTTCATCTGATGGTGTCCAAGCATTTTCTTATACCTGTTGTGCTATGTGCTGCCCTCGCATTATATGAAATCAAAAGCCCTATGAAGCAGATGTTGTCATTTTCACTTTACAGATCTGCAAACAGGCAGACAAATAAATGAATCCTGCACCTGACAGGGTGCACACGGGATGGTGCCAGCATCAGAATTTGTGTGTCCTGCACCCTGTCCTATCGTGACTTCAGTGCCAGACTCAGACTGGCCCAGGTCTGTTTCTTTTTAAACTACTTGCACCTGTTGGTGTCCTATCCCTTCCTACTTCTGCGGTTCTTTTTGGTTCTTCAGTCCTCACCTAGAGCTGTCTCTTTATATATTTCTTGGGAGGATCGTGCTGTGATGAAATCACACCGTGCACCCTTGCTGTCTCTCTGCCAATTTGGGTTTATTTCTGTTCAGACAGAGCCGGCCAGCAGGGCTGTTGATAGGTATATGTTGAATTCATTTCAGGTTGTTCCCCAAACCTGACCCACAAAAAGCAGTCAAGCAAAAGATACTCTTGCTGTTTTTAAGAGGCACAGTCTAGAAAGCCTGAGAACAGAGAATGCTTCCAGGACCGCCAGGAGTGGGGACCGGGCTTGGATGGTAGTACAGGACTGACATGTGTTTCCATCGATTTATATTATTTTATGAAATGATTTTCTAAAGCTGTTTTGGAGGGAAAAAGAAGTCACAAAAAACAGTGGTGGGAGAGTGATAAATTGGGAAATCAACAGCTTAACTTACGTTATTTTGATTAGTGGGGTTTTGGTCTAACTGTGTTTTGACATGGTAAATGAACCTAGTTCAGTTATATTTCCTTCTCTATGTCTGTTCACAGGTCATCGGATCCCAGGGCCCAACTTAAGGTGGTAAATATTAGAGTAACTTAGACCACAGGGCTCTCCCCGAATACTTTATTAGTATCCCCCAGGAGCCAAGGCGCAGGTATGGCCCCCTTTGTCTTTGCCCAAATCTTGTTCTGAACACAAACTCCTTCTCATGTGAAACATCCCTTCCTCTTTGTCCAGAAGCAGAGCAAAAGGGGCAGCCCTGAGGCCGGGATTGGGAAGGAGGAATGTGAGGGACCATCTCTCCCTGCTAATGAATTCCAGTGTTACCAGGTTAAAAGAAATAGTGACATGACAGTGACATAGTCATGGACAGGGTACTGAAAAATGAAACAATTTATTGCAAAGTTTAGTGTAAGAGGGCATAAAGTATTATTAAATTGGGGAAGGGTTTGCAAATGTGGTATGTCCTATTGATGTTCTGGTTATGTTTTACAATTTATAAATAGGATGCTTAGTGGGAAAAGCAGAGCACTGACAGTGGGGAGATTGGGTTATTCTCCTCTTTCCACAATTGGCAGCTGTGAAGCTTTGGGCAAGTCATTTAACCTCCCTGTGTTTTCTGTGAAAAGCATTACAACAGACCCTAAACTCCTTACTGTAGAAAGTTGATTTGAGGACCAAATGAAATAAAATACATGCAAACATTTTGGAAACTGGAAAATACTATCCAAATATCAGGGTTTATTATTCTTTCTTAATCCTACTATTGCACTGCCCTCTCTTTTCAAAGAACAGAAAAATGTTGGCACAGGATAATTTTCACAGTCTGGAAGGAGGAGGAAGTTGTTGCCTTTGCACCCTTCAGTGTTAACATCTGTCACCCCCAGCTCTGACAACTGCTTCGAAATTTCCACTGTGAAAATAACAAAACAGGGTTGGGTCAGCCCCTAATCTCTACTGTACCATACCCCAAACCGTATTAAAAACTTAGCATCTCTTCTCTTTCCATATGCTTGGAAAGAGGCCATGACGGAAAGCTCTTGACAATCTATGTATCCTACTTTTCATCTGGTTTGGGTTTCTTTTCCTTCCCTACCCTGATATTACCAAATTATAAAGTATAACCAGGACATTAATATAAGAAGCAGCATTTGCAATTCTTTCCCCACTTAATACTTATTCCCCCTCACACTAAACTTTGCAAGGAAGCAAGGAACTCCTTCATTTCTCAGTATCCCACCCAAGAAAATTTCCCATTCAGTAATATGAATAATAATATATTTTTAAACCTTGGCTTAACATTACAGTAAGTGCCAAGAGGCCGTAGTTGCTATTTTGTAGAAATAATATCAGGTTTCTTGTGATGCTTTACATAGCTGTCATCTCTGTGATATGATACGTCCATGATTTATTGACCTACTAAAAGTGCTGTCATTGACTTGTCATAATAAACTTTTCTTAAAATATTAAAGGGTAGAACATTGAGTAATAGCTCAGACTAGTACAGAGCCTCGATTTGGTTGTGGATTTGGACTTGGTGGCCGAAAGTTCATCTCTTAGGCCTTGAAAATGGGAGCTCTTCCTAGGCCTTCTCTCACTTTTGACTCCCCCTCCCCCCAGGGTTAGTTGTCATTAAACAGATTGGCAGGGAGGAAGGGACAGCATGTAAGAAACTTCGAACATGAAGGACTGAGGAACGAGGGTCAGTGCTGTGTCTGGAAAGGCTTTCTGGCCTCAGCAGAAACAAATTCAAACCCCACGATCCTTGCCCAACTAGCTTGTCAACAGGCGCCATATCCACTAGAATGGGGTGAGGGTGGAGCTACTATAATATTTTTCAGGAAGGGAAAAATGTCTAATCCTGAAATTAGAGTTTAGTGTCCATGGATATGGGAACAGGGAGGAATTTTGAACCTGGGAATATCCAGGCACAACTGAGACATAAGGAAGGCTTACAGTAAAGTCTCTGTCTCCCTTTCGGGGACCTGGACCCCTGACCCTTGCTGGCTGGTCCTCTTGACTCTGGTACTAAAGGAGGTTGACCTGGTGACCTGAGAGCAATTGTCCATTGCAGTGTTCATACCCGGGCTCTTATCTCCCCAAATCCAGCTGGCTGTTCTGATAAGCTTGTGGTGGTGCAAGAGGGTGAGGGCATTCTCCCCATGTGACACACACATATTTAAGTTGGAGATATAAGGATGCCACGTTATCTAATCCACTTGTCATGAAATAAGACAACTTATAAAGGTATAAGTCTTAGATTCAGGAGCTCCAGGAGTGGTGTAAAGTTGGGGGTTAGGGAAGAAGGGAGAAAAGGGGAAAAGCTAAAGAGAAATGAGAAAGTACAAGTGTGAACGTCAAGTGATAATCCCCAATCTCCAATCAGGAAACGCAATGAAGGATTTATGGCTATATGTTTTATAAATATGTGTACATAAACATACACAACCAAAACCCTAACTGATTGTCACCAGATTGCCTTTGAGACTCTAAATTGAATGGAGTTTTTGGACCGGATCAAATTTTTAAAAAACAATTTAATTTTTTAATTCTTTATTCATAGAAATTACACTTGCGTGGAAGGATTGGGTGAGAGATTGTTAAAAATCTTGAAAAGTTGTAAATTCTTTGTAGTAGTAATTTATTTCACTGAGGGAAAACAAATTTTGAGAAGAAACAGAATTACAGATCTGTAGCAATATGTAATACACGTTTTTGTAGTTCCATTATACTTTAAACTTATTTTGTCAGGTTAGAAACATAAATATAGAGTAGTTCCCCCCTTATCCATGGTTTCACTTTCTGAGGTTTCAGTTCCCTGTGGTCAACTGTGCTCTAAAAATATTAAATGGAAAATTCCATAAATGCACAATTCATAAGATTTAAATTGTGCACCTTGTTGAGTAGGACGATGACATTTTGCACGCTTCTGCTCCATCCAGCTCCATCCCACTTGGGCTGTGAATTCATCGCTTTGTCCAGCGTATCCCTGCCTCTTAGTCACTTAGGAGCTCACTCAGTTATCAGGTCCACTGTTGGGACATCTCAGTGCTTGCGTTCAAGTCACCCTTATTTTACTTAACGGGGCCACATTCGTATCACATTTATTACAATATATTTTTATTATTCTGTTTTATTCTTAGTTGTTGTTACTAATCTCTGATTGTGCCTAGTTTATACATTAAACTTTATCCTAGGTATGTATGTATTGGAAAAAACATAGTATATATAGGGTTCGGTACTATCCATAGTTTGAGGCATCCACTGGGAGTCTTGGCATATATCCCCTGCAGATACGAGGGGATGACTGTATAAATATATTTAACTATACGAAGAATTTTAAATGCTCATGACACGATCATGCTTGGTTCCTCTGGGGGTGGAAAGGCCTGAACAAAGTACGCACAACCAAAACTTCTTACTGACAGGCTAAATGTCAAGGTTTACAGCAGAAAACATACAATGTATGTAGAGAAAATGTTTATGTTTTTATTTTAGGAAACCAAAAATGTATTTAAGAAAGACTTCTGATTTTTTTTTTGTTATGATGTCACATTTCTAGAATAGAGAGGGTATAGAAATTAACATTCCTTATTCAACTCGCCCTTTTATGACAAACGTTTGGTGTTGCCCGTGCCAATGGACCAAAACTAACAAAGGTAGTTCAATTATATTCTCTTAGAGTGGAATGCTAAGAAATCAGTCACTAAACCTACATCACAGACTTGCTCAGAGAATGGGACAAGAAAGCATTTTGGTGGGAGGGGGCCTTAAATGGTTCTATAAATATAAAATATACCATTTTCAGTTACCTGTTACCAGAAATGTACTCTACATGGTTATCTTATGGCTATTCTAGATCTTAAGCCCCTTGAGAGTAGGCATGAGTTAGTTAATCAGGTGCTCTGTATGACTACTGGATCCAGGAGATGCACTAGGCACCGGAAGGAGACTTCCATTTTTCTTTCTATGCAACAAATATTTACTGAAACCGTATTATCTTCTAAGCCCTCTGGTAAGAACAACCAACACAGCAGTAAACAAGTTTTGAGAGTCTTCATGTTGTTTCTATTCTAGCAGAAAGGACTGATGAAATAAATATGGAAGACGTTTAAAAAAAATCAAACTGTTTACAAGCTAGATTGGAACAAAAGGAATATATTTGAAAGAGCAAATACAAGAAAATATATAATAAAAAGTGTTTCTGTTTGGACACTCAGAATTTCTGGAGAATAGAGAAATCCATGAGCTATGGGAAAGCTTTGAAATGAGATCCAGTGTTTTGTGCCTTGAAAGACAAATGAGATTGTAGAGGAAAGAGGCAAGGCTTTCTGGACAGGAGAAACATCAGTAGGCAGAGATAAGAATAAAGGGGTCTGTGTCTTCTGTATACTCAGCAGGTCTGGTTCAGCGCCAAGGACTTGACGGGCAGCCTGCAGGGGTGGCAGCCTTCCCTGCTCCTCCTGCAGCCCCTGCACACCTCTTATCATTGACAGAATGAGGGAACGGCTGGCTTATAGCACATGTTGGTGTTGGCAATATTTTTGCAGGGTGACACCAAGGGGATGCCTTTACCCATACTTGAAATTAATGCCTTGTTGGCAGAACTCTTTCTCAGAACTGGAATGCAGGAGGTCCCATGGGTTTCATGTTGCTCTCCCCTGGAAAAGCTGGTGAGAAACGAGGTCTGGCCTTGTGACTCACAGGAGCCTGGCACAGGACATACGGGATTTGGTTTGGCTCCTTCAGAAAGCCAATTGACTGGGCCTCAGATAAACCAAACATAAAATGCAAATCCCTAGGCTCTTCTGAGGTTGTCTATCTCAGGACTAAATTTAAAGGTCTAAAGGAGTTCCTCCCCACCCCCCCACCCCCCTTTGGGGAAAGGTTAGGCAAAGAGGAGGCTATGTAGGGAAAAATATGTCAATTCACCATTTTTTCCCCAAGGACTTTCACATTGTAAAAGGATTTGTAGGTCCAAATAGAAACAGAGAGAAACATTAGTTTATAGAAAGTCAGTCAAATCTTTTGTTTGCTGTTATGGAAACCAAACAACTGCTGGATGGAATGATACTAATATTATATTTTTATTTTTCCACTGTTCTTAGAAACTTGTGGAGACACAGCCTAAGTTTACATCTTCATAGATTCCATAGCCTGCATAATTTGTAGCAAAAAATTAGCTACATCAGGGAAAGTCCTAATGTTCTAAAAGGAACTGCATGGAATCTGCATAAACAACCACATAAAAACAAATTTTACATCCAAAAAATCAAGGGAAAAAATTGAAGGGTGAAAGTACAAATTCAATAAATTTCATAGTGGTTTCATGAAAGACAACATGTATATTCCAAGGAGGTCTAGTGAGTCTACAGTAAAGCATTAGCTATCGTGCCTGCCATATTTTGAAGTAAAATCCTATATATAAAGAGAGGAAGTTAGGAGGAAATATTTATGAAAAATAGGCAAGGGGAATGATTACCTAAATAAATAAATGGAGGAGAATGGGTAAATCTTCCTTAAAGAAGAAATCCAAATAATTAAGTAGGTACTCCTCCAGGAGATAGAGCTTAATTCCCTCCCTCCCTCTTGAGAAGGAGATGGACACAATGATTTGGTGCTAAAGAGTAGAGTATAGGAATGGACAAATGGTAATTTTACAGTGGAGAATTCTGGAAGACCAAGTACTCAAGGTGAATATCACTAGTAATAAATCATTATTGATATCCTTATACCCTTTTCTATGATGCAATGAGAAGGATACTTCACCTCTGTGGTATTCTTTCCAAAAACCTATGACCCCAGTCTAGTCATGAGGAAACATCAGACAAACTGAGGAATGCTCTACAAAATACTTGACCAGTGTTCCTCAAAACTGTCAAGGTCATGGGAAACAAGGAAAGACTGAGCAGCTGTCGCAAATCAGAAGAGACTAAGAAGGCTTGACTAAATGCAAGATAGTATTCTGGATTGGATCCTGGAACAGAAAAAGGATACTAATGGAAAAACTGGTGAAATCTAAATGAAATGTGGAGTTTAGTTAGCTGTAATGCACCGATGTTTGTTTTTTAGTTTTGGAGAATGTATCAGATCATGGTAATGTAAGATATCAACATAAGGGGAAACTGGGTGAAGGGTATATAGGAACTCTCTATTATCTTTGCAGCTTTTCTGCAAATAGCAAATTCAAAATTATTCCAAATGATTACTTATTTTTTTCTTTATCTCCTATCTTTTCTTCATCCTAGATTCCATGAATGTAGTACTTGTACCTTTATCTACTTTCCCTATTTCATGACAAGAGAAACTGTTTTTTGCTAAGTAAAAGCAGATGATGGAAACTTCTCCCTAATCTAAAAGCTCTTTGGCTTTTTATTTTCTGGCTTTTTCTTTGGTGCTGTGAGGTCCCAACATATTTATAAAACTCTGAGTAATATTTGTTCATAAAGTCGTGAGAAAATAAAATTTAAAAACATTTAATAGACAGTGATAATATGCCCCCCAAAGATTACATTCAAAAGACTATAAATAGCTAGATTATCAAGTAAAGATATATTTAAAGTGAAACACCAACTGTATTTTGAAATAGCATGAATCCTTGAAGTTATGTTATAGAACCCTGCATCCTGAGCACAATATTTCAGAAAATTCAAGCAAAGGGCAAAGGATCAAAGGTATACTTTCCTGTTATTTAAGTGCCTTCTTTCATTTTATTTCAGAGCCCTGGGGTAGATTCTCAGCTGAAGCCCAGTGTTCACCAATCACTTGCTAATAACTGGAGCTGAAAGAGGGCTCTGCCCTAATGCCATTATGTTCAAGAGCCATGATTGATTGTGTTATAGTATGTTTTTGAAACCTAATTACTGTCTGTGTGAGTATCTGAACTCATTAATCTTTAGTCCTGTAAATAAGTAAAATTGACTAAATAACTGGATTTCTCTAATGATGGCTTAGGTTATCTTTGGACCTACTGCCTTGCCCTACCCTCTTTGGGGCAGCAAATTATTTTGCTTAATGGTAATTGCTCTTCAGTTTTGAAATCAATTTGTAAAAGTCGGCTTATAAAACAATTTTCCATGTTGCCCTGTGATTGCTTGGTCCCTACTCTATCTTTGTGGTATAATGAGCACATCCTATGATGTGTTCACAAACTATTGTGTTTGCTGATGACCCTCCTTTGTGAGGAGGGTCCCATCACTTAATGAGATAAGAGGGTGTGTGTGTGTGTGTGTGTGTGTGTGTGTGTGAGAGAGAGAGAGAGAGAGAGAGAGAGAGAGAAGAGGGGGGCAGAAGAGTGGCTTTATTTTCACCGTACTAGCTCTAAAATAATTTCACATAGCATGGTCTGTTCCATACAGTCCAAATAACATAGTAATCAGTAAATGTGATTTCCTTCTCCTTTCTCTAATATTCAACTCCAGCATAACTTGGATGTGGAACTTCACTGTACATTCTCTCTTCTCTGATTTTTTTCATGTTTTCCTTGTTACCATTTTGTTATCCATTAGAACTATTCCCCAGGGTAGTAGTTTATGAGGAAGAGGATTAGGCAATGTTCATATGCACCATGGGACTTCTACTTCCAGCCAAGATGAAATAACATGGACAAGATATGCTCTCCCCATGAAACAGTTAAAAACCCAAATATATATATATATATATATATATATGAAATAACAGTTTTCAGGACATTAAATATTGGGCATTAAAGGACAGAGGTCCCTAAGAGATGAGAACAAATGAATTAAGCCCTACAATTGCCAGAGCTTATAACCTTGAGAAAGTTTATAGACTATGGCACACGGAGAAAAGACTTCCTGAATGAAAAGATGAAGCTTAGAATGTGTGAAGACCAAAGCAGCTAGAGGTTACAGGACAGTACGCCACAGAGGGAAATTCTACATAAAAAGAAAACTGGAGACCTGTAAAGACTGTTCTTTGAATATTCAGCTGAGCACTGATCAGCACATGCATGTAAAGAAATTGCCCAGGAGGAAGAAAGAATCACTCAGAATGATTAGAGAGAACAGGACCTGACACTCACACAAGATAAGCAATAGTGCTTAGTTCCACCAGTAAGATTGGAAAGCTTCGCAATCCATTGGGTGTTAGGTAGAAATTTTAGAAGAGTCTTGCTTCAGTAATAGGGAACAAGTACCCCTAGACCAAAAACTACCTAGTAAAGCTGAAAAGCAAGCCAGGTATGGACCAAATTTTCCAAATAACTTAATATTTCAGAACAAAGTTCAAAAATGTGTATAGGAATTAAAAAGTATTCAGCATCTAACAGAGTAAAATTCACAGTGCTTAGCATCCAATTAAAAATTACCCGTTATGCAAAGAAACAGGAGTATATGACTATGTAAGTTGAAAATTAATCAAAATCAATCTAGAACTGACAATAATGTAAGAATTATCAGACAAGGGCAATAAAAACCATTGTTATAACTGTATTTCATACGACATAGAAGCTAAAAGAAAGATTGAACCAGTTAAATAGAGATATGGAAGATATGAAATAAAACCCAAATAAAACTTTTAAAGTTGAAACCTTTAATGCCTGAGATGAAAAGTGTATCTGGTGAAATTAACAGCAGATTAGACATTGCAGAAGAAAAGATTAGTGAGTTTGAAGACATAGCAATAGAAACTATCCCAAAAGAAACACACAGGGAAATAAAGCTCAAGAAAAAATTAAGAGAGTCAGTGAACTGTGGAACAATTGCATCCTATGCAATGTACAAGTTATTGAAGTTCTCAAAAGAGTACTGGAATGGGACATAAAAATATTTGAAGAGATAACAGGTAAAAATTTCCAAATTTTATGAAAACTGTAAATCCACAGATCCAAGAAGCTCAATGAACTGCAATCAGAAGAAACATAAAGAAAACCACACCAGTCACTTTGTAATCAAATTGCTCGAAACTAGTAATAGAGAAACCTTAAAAACAACCATAGAAAAAAGACACATTACCCAAGAGGGACAAAGATAAAGACGATGGCATAGTTCTCATTAGAAACAATGCAAAGAGGAAGACAGTGGAGAAAAGTGTTAAAGTTCCAAACTAACAACACCTAAAATAGCTTTCAAAATGAAGGCAAAAATAAAGACTTTTTCAACATACAAAATCTGGAAAAATGTATTATCAGGAGAATTGTACTATAAGAAATGTTAAAGAAAGTCCTTTAGGTGGAAAGAATATGATACTAGATGGGACATAGATCTATACAACATAATGATGATCATCAGAAACATTAACTAATAAAAATAAATAAATAAATTAATTAATTAATTAAAAAAAAGAAATATTAACTACATGAGCAAATATATAAGTTTTTTCTTATTAGCTAAATTTCTTTAAAAGAGAATGAACTATTCAAAACTATTAATAATATAGTGTGAGGTTTATAACATAAGTGGTAGTAAAACATATGACAACAGTAGCACAAAGACCTGGAGGGGGAAAATGGAAGTATATGCATTGTGAATCCATCCACAAATTAACATCTACTGTTTAGTAAGTGTTGCAAATACTGTTTATTGATAATCTAGTATGCATTAGAAACTGTGCTAGTTGTTTTTGATACAATGAAGAGCAGAACAGATGAGATCCCTGATTTCATGGATTGTACATTTCTCTGAGTTAGCAGTTAACAGACAAACACACAAATGAACGGGATAATTGTAGACTGTTGCAAGTGCCATAGAGGAAATAAACAGGATTCTATAATAGAGACTAACAAGGTATATAGAAATAACTCAGGGTGATCAAGAAAGTTGTTTGTGATAAGGAGTCATTTAAGCTGACATTTGAGAGATGAGAAGAAGCCAGCCCAGTAGAAAATTAAGGGACAGGATTCCAGGTTAAGATATCTTCTGAGCAAAGACTCTGAGATGGGTAAAAATTTGGCTATTTCTAGAAACAGTCCAAGGGCCAGAGTGGCTGAAAAATAGTGAGAGAGGGATAGAGAGGTATGAGATGATGTTGGGGCACAGGTCAGATCACATAGGATCTTGGGCTCCATTCTAAGCACAGTGGGAAAACACTGAAGAGTTCAGTAAGGGAGTGAGATGGCCTGGTTTACCTTAAAGAGAAAGATAACTTTGATGTAGCATGGGGAATGGGAGGTAAGGAGCAAGAACGGAAACAAGGAGGCTAGTCATGAGGCTGTTTTCGTGGTTGAGGTGAGTGATGGTGGTATGAATAGACACAGTGACAGTAAGAGGAAGAGAAGTAACTAGATTAAATATATATTTTAGAAGTAGAACTGACAGGGCTTGATGACAGGTTGGATATGGGGACCAGGGAAAGGAAGAAGCTAGTCAGCAGTGAAGCTGGGATTTGACCCAGGTCTGTCTGAGTCCAAAACTTTCTTTGTTTTCAGTGCTGCTATTAATAGGTTGAACATCCATTATGAATGGCACATCTCACCAGTCATGAAAATGTCAAAAAGCATAAAACCAATGTCTTTGCCATCCAGGACAAAGATAGCTGACAGACAATAAAAGAGCTAAATGATGCCAGGTAGGAACTAAATGATGCCAGCAAATGTTACAGAAGTTTAGAGGAAGAAGGGGAGGATGGGCCAAGGAACGTAGATTCGGAGGAGTGTGCTTTGACAGGGAAGGAGCAAGCGTTGTGTGAAGAGTGAGCCGTGTGAGCAAAGACCTGGAGGTGAGGATTCACATAGAGTTTTCAGGGAACAATAACTAAACTACAATGGCATATTAGTAAATAAACCCTGAAGAGAGTTGGCTTTGACTAGGTAGCTGGAGATAGAGTTGGACAGCTTAGAATGATTGAATGGTAGTGCAAAACCTTTAAATGGCAACCTTCAGATAGACCAATTTATCATCATTGTGGAGCTATTGATTAAAATGAGAGAATTGATGTCATACATTACATGCACCATAGCAATCATTTTAAGTAAAAGTTTTCATTGCCAAGCATGTAGACGCAGCCTGAGGCAAATAGTGAAAGCAGAATTTGAAATTTTTCTCATTATTTGAGGTTTTCCTACCATTTCATATAAATGAAAAATATCTTTTTCCCCTGTTGCCTTCCCCTCTTTTACCTTTTTTTTCTTTTTCTTAAATGTACTACTGGTTTGTACTATTGTGGTGGTCATCTGTGATCTGTGATAGTTGGAGCTTTTTTGAGCATTATCAGAACATACAAATGTTGTAAATGGCAGTAGCCTTAGCCATTGCATATTTTCTGAAATCTGTACCAGACTCCAAAGGCACCAAAGGTTAACCCAGTTGGATGACTCATAAGATTGATCCTATCAAAAACAGCCTCAACTTTGTCAGTCTTGAGAGGTCAGGGAGAGAATCCACAGTGAAATGACCCACTGGAGTCCTTTGGTTTGGTTTTGTAACCAGAAGGTGCTGTTGCCAATCTTAGGCTCCGCCTGCAGGACTGGAGGTCTGAAATTCACAATTTATGAGCTCAATGGCAAATTACTTCCAACTGAGCCTTTCTCAGTGAAACCCTCACCTCTTTCCATGTGTTTCCAGCTATGCACTACGAAGAAATGAATCATTTCTGAAAAAGTTACAATTGAATCAAGTCCTATTTCTTTCTTTTTTCCAGATCAAACTTCAAGCTATGTTCAAATGAGGGATAGTTGGCGTCAGTGAGCTCCCTATTTGTCTCTACTCCCATCCCACTTCCGATAATTTGAGCTTGTCTAGGTTCTAAATACTTTTTAACTGATAAATCATTGGACAAGTGTGTTATTCATCACACAAACACACACACAGACACACACACACACCACAATTCCTGGGCAATATGCTCAATATAATCAAATGATTCCTATTCTGTCAAATCATTTATTTGGAAACATTTAATTTGAAAATTAGTTGTATTTTTTTTCCAACTTTACAACTGGTCTGATGATTGGACATGGAGGTAACAAGATAGCATTTTAATTTTTAAAATTAAGCAATAATAATTGTAGCACTATATAGCTATAATATTAGTACAAATGAGTAAAAGAATATATCTCCACAGATTGTTTGTATTGTGTGCAAACCCCTCACTTCCCCATAAGGGATGCTTATTTTAAATTTCTATCTTGCCAGAGACAGTAACACAAATTTCTGACATTTGACTCATATCACTTTTTAGGCCAGTTACAAGGGAGGTCTGTATTCATTAAATTCATTATGTAATACAAGCTGATTCTCTTTGGGAGAATGTTAGTTCACTGGTAATTGTTAAGCCCCTTTCTAAGATCTGGGTGTGTTAAAATATGTGGAAGAAGTCACTGTTTAGACGCTGATGGGGACCCAATCTTCTGCACCAGTCCTCTACTTGGGTGATATTCACCTACTCCTGGCCCTTGGTGATGCCTTGGGTTTTTTCACCCCTGCATGTTTGCTGAGCCAAGTCCACATTTAGGACCTTCTGTTCTCCTTCTACTCCCGTAGCTTCCACCCAGCCTTCTAGGCCCAGTGAAAACCCCAGCGCCTTTGCAAGGTCCACTGACCACACCACTTGACATGATGGGTTCTTTTTTTGAGTTTCTACTTTGGCCCTTTGCTCCTTTGGATTGTTTATGATCTTCTCATGTCCATATGCCTAACCTTACAACTAGATGTAGATAGATGAATATCAAAGATGTGAAAGCAGGTGATCATCTACTCAAAATTTCTCAGTCTTCAAACTCCTGATCCAGTGCTCTTTTGACTGCAGTCATGCTATCCCTTATTAATTCTACCAGGCCATCATTAACTTTTGAAGGCAGTGATTTCTTCATAGATTAAGTCATTCTTAATTCATCACTAAGCAAATGTTCATTGAGTGTCTACTAGATGCCAGGCTCTATTCTAGGCACTGGAGATACATAATAATGACCTTGAGAGAGTGACCTTGTTCACTGTCTCAAGGAGCATGCCTTTTAGTGTAGGACACAGAAAATAAACAATAACTAAACCAACAAGATAATTTTAGAGAGCAATAAGTGCTGTGTATAAAACTGAAGAAGATAAGTAGGGTGGTGGGCTAGAAAGAGATGGTGGTGAAAGGACAATGCTGCTTTAGTTAGGCTAGTCAGCAGGGGCCTCTCTGAGGACATGACATTTGAGCTGAGATCTGAGTGATGAGTTGGGGATGGTCTTGGGGGAATCTGGGAGAAGAGTGTTCCATGAAGAGTGAAGAGCAAGTGCCAAGGAGCTTGATCAAAATGAGCTTGGTGTTTTAAAGGAGAAAAATATCAGTGTGGCGGGAGAGGAGTCAGCAAGAGGAAGGAAGGCAAGAAGTGGTGAGAGGTGTTCAAGTAGGCTGTGCCCAGAACCTTTGCAGGGCAACTAAAGAGTTTGTAGATCATTGTCAGAGCAAGTGGGACATCATGGAGGGCTTGAGGTAGGGAAGTGACATTACGTGAGTCACATTTGAAGCTGATGACTAGGTTTCTGGGAGAGTGTTTTTTATCCTTTTTGTAAAATTTTCTTTGTCTTCCTTTTGCTTTGGTTTTTTGGGGGTATACTATACATAAAGTGTGCACATCTTAACAGTCAAGCTGCATGAAGTTGTACATAGGTGTATACCCATGTAAAATCTAGCACAATTCCACACTCCCCAGGGGGTTCTCTCATGTCCTGCCCTGTCATTGCCTTCACTGCGATTACGATGGTTTCTACCACCACAGATTAGTTTTGCCTATTTTTGAAAAAAATGTAAATGGAGTTATATAGTACATACTCCTTTGTGTCTGGAAAGTATTGCTATGTGATATTCTATGGAATGAATATCCCACAATTTATTTATGCTACTATTGATGGACCTTTGAGATGTTTCCAGTTTGGGGCTATTATGAATATAGCTGCTATGAACATCCTTTTACATGCCTTTTGGTAGACATATATGCTCATTTAGATTAGATATATAATATACTCGGGAGTGAAATTGCTGGGTCTCAGGATTTATATACCTATTTAGTAGAGACCATCAATTTTTCAAAGTGGTTGTACCAATTTATACCCCACTAAAAATGCATGAGAATTCTAATTTCTTCCCATTCTTAAAAAAATTGGTATTATCAGTCCTTTTAATTTTAGTCATTCTGGTGGGAAGATGGTGTGTGGAGGTCTCATTGTAGTTTTGGTGGGGGGAGGGGAAGAAGGAGTTGTTTCTCATAGGTGCTTATGATTATGTTGTTGATTGTATCATTTGGTTTTAAAAGTATGGTGTTCAGGCTTCCTGGCTTTCATTTCCTATTTCCAACACCACATTTTTTCCCCCTTGCAAGACCCCCAAGAGCAGTATAAAAGCCAAGCAGGCTGATATGACATCATCAGTTCATTGTCTTTCAGGAATGTGATATTTCATCTTTTATAGAGTCACCCTATTCCAAGATAGAAGAGAAAATAGAAAACAGGGCTTAGAACTTGAAAGAGAAAATTTGGGTCAGGCTCCAGCTTAATGCAGTTTCCATTCTTAGAGCCAAAGGCCGTTTAGTCAATGCACAAAGGGAGAAGCTAGAGGAGTGGGGACTGTTGCTTTCATTACATGCTCATTATACCTCAGCATCAGGGTGTCTAAGATTTTGCCCTAACAATGAAATTAAGGGTGTTATGCTTCCTTTCCTGTTTTGGAAAACAGAGACTTTGGCTTTAAGAAAAAAAAAAAGGCTAATTGTATATTGTTTTTTAAAAATGAGTTGATAATTCATCATATCATAATTAAACTAATTAGAATAGTATTGTTTTCCAACAGCTTTAATGAGGTCTTCCACTTGGCGGGGAACCTGTGAGACCAAAAAATATTGCCATTTGTTAAAAGATGGAGAAACTCTGATGACAAACGACTCTATTCAGCTGCATTTTGGTTAATAAGATTTATGCATTAATCTAGTTATGCTTTGTTCCCTCGAGTTTGGCAGACTTCTGAAGTTTTCCAATTTTCTACTGTCTCTCCTGCACCCCACCCCCATCTCCTCCTTAGAGAATTCCTGGCGTCTGAGTTAAAATAGGTGGAAACATTCCCTGTTTCCAACCGAGGCTCCCCAGCTTGGTTGGAATGCTCATCTGGTCATAATAGAGCCTGCTTTTCGGCCAGCAACTCTTAAAATAGCTCCTCGGCTTATAAAGCAGAAAATAGACGTTTGGGCTGCCCAGACTCGGCTTACAGGATGTTTCTGGCTGCTTGCTTTGGGGGGCACTGTTGCTCCAGTTTGAGGACTCCAGCAGGGCTCTGGTGAGTGATGGCTCTCCCTTGCGCAATTTTGTATCTGCACTCCTTGTCAAGTAATCATTACAAATGTTTCGTGGAGGAAGAGTTGGCTCTGAGCAAAGGTCTGACTTTCTAAAGAAGCGAGGGCCTGAGGGGTGGGCGTTGGTCTGTCCGTGGTAAAATTTTCCCTTTTGACAGTGTAATTAAGTGCTAATTAACTAAATGAGTGTAAATGTTGAAGGCTGAGATAAATATCTACATTTCCTTAATCTATTTTTCCCCCCTAAAATTTGATAAAGGAAATTTGGATTTAATGGAGGATATACGTCAAATTTTTTTTTTTTTTTTTCAAGATTGCAAATCTGTTTAGAAGGAACTCAGATCCACTGGTTTGGCTTTCTACAGGAAAAGTTAGCAGCATATAAATATAGAAGAGGTACAATAAAATGCGGATGCTATATTGCAATAATTATGTTAAGAAGGCTTAGTGAGCTACCTTTTTGAAACATCTGGTTTGTTTCTGTTCTTTCCACATCCTGCAGATGTTGCTGAATCCATGAAATATACTGACAGGAGAATACATTAGCTCACGGAGTCATTCCAATGAATAAAGCAAAGAACAGCCTCTTAACTTTCTAAAAAATCTAGTTAGAAAAAAAAAAAATCTGCTTTCAGAGCAGGCAGAGATTAGGCCAATAATTGAGAGGGGCCTAAGGCCTTCTAAAAGTGTCAGTAGTGATCTGCTCTTGCCAAAGGAGAAAGAAACACTTGGTGGAGGGGCAGCCAGAGTAATAAATGGGAATCTTTGTCATTCAAGTACTTTCTCATTACCTTCCGTGGTTAGTGATTAAAAGGAGGGCTGAAGAAGGGGCAAAGGCAGCCCACTCTTTCTGATCTGTAGTAGAACCAAACAGGAGTTCAGCTACTCTGCCTCTCCTCCTGGCCCGTGGAGCCTGAAGTGAGACCCAGAGGCTGAGGCAAGTGCCTTGGGACGGGGATGCGTAATTGAGGTACCATCTGTGGCATGGGGCTGATGACAGCTGCATGATGCTCTGACACTCCTGTGTCAACACCCTCCCCAGGCAGGAAAAGACAGGGCAGGCGCATGTATGCTGAGCCTTCCAGGGAGCAGACTCAGGCATCCCTGAAGGGGAGGGCCTAGGGAGTTTGAGTTTATTAAATAGGAATCGGTTGTCTACGAGATTAACACCCTGAAATAAATTCAAAGTTAAAAAATATTTTGGCCTCCAGCCCACTTGGCAGGAAGATTAGGAACCTGGAATGGTCAGAAGGACAAAGCCTTAAAGGGCCAACATCACATTTAGTTTCTGGCCAGCTGTGATCTCTAAATTTCTCCATCATTTGCATCACTCCTTTGGGTAACAGCTTCATGTGTTCCTGAAGACCCTTATTAAAATGTGTAACAGATGTTTTTCTGGCCACCAGCCTGGCAGACAAGAAGGACACACGCATATAAACCCATCTATGAGAAACTAGTATTTCTCTGGTTCAGCTCTGAATTGTTGAACTCCACTTACTGACATCCAGTCTCATTTGCCTTCTTTCCCCTGGGGCAAATGGATACATCTCTGGGAAGTCTCACAAAAAACTGTTTCTTGCATGTTCTCAGAGGGCTTCTGGCTTCCTTCAGGTCACTGAGGAGGGTCACTACTGCTTGAGCCAAAGCCCTTCATTTCAGCAACAATTTCATGTGTGGTTCCACTAGGCACCTAGCTCCTGCTGTACCACACCCCTGCCCCAGAGTCAGAAGGGATCTCTTATTGAAATTAGTAAGAGCTCTGCCTCCTCTGAGAAGGATTTTAGATCCCCCTAGCCTTTCTCTCCACCAGGGTTACACCTCCCTTATGCTTTTCTTTTGCAAGTAGCTAATTTCTGCTTTCAATTCTTCATTCAGCCATATGCTCCATTGGCAGATTAAACCCGATACAACCAGTTTTTAATCCTCTTTGAGAACTTTTGACACTAAAGTAAATGTGTTACTTAAGGAAAGAAGTTTAGCATCATTGTCATTACCATCATAATAATTTTTAACGTTTACACCACCTGGTAGAGTGAATGACATGTTTTCCCATCTTTATTTTGCTGATCCTCAAAGCAATACTAATATAGGCAGGGCAGAAATTACGATGTTGAGGTTATGGGTAAAGAAATCAGTGTTCACAGAAAGTAAAGCTATTTGTTCAAGGTCATGCAGCCAGTGAAACTAGGATTCAACCCATTTTAGATTCTAACGTGAGTGCTTTTCCTGGATATATTGAGCCCTTATTAATACTTTAATGTGGTAGGACAGGATATAAATGATAAATGTCTAAGTTTTGCTTTGTCTTGTGCACCTGAAACTAATTAAAAATAAATAAATTAATTAAAATGAAAAAATAAAAATTAAAAAAAATAAAAAATAAAAAATAGTCCATAGAATGGGCATGTTTTTGTAGGGCAGTATAAGTATGCCAAGAATGTGAGAAAGTACGGGGTTTAGAGAGAAATAGAGATATGGAGTCCAGAACTACTTTTCCCTAAAACGCATACTGGAAGATTTCAATAGGTGTATTGTTAGGAAAAGAGTTCCATAGCCATATAGGCTTGATAAATATTAAATTAAACGAAGTCATGAGCATTTCTTGATTACAGCACTCTCAGAGCCTTTGACACACATTATGAATTCCCAAAGCAGGGATCAGATGTGTGGTGAGCATTTTGCAAACATGTTTGACACAGGGTTCTTTTTGATGGAAGCATCCCATGGGAACACGCCTTGGGGAAAGTTGTCCAGAAATACCATCATTTACTACCTGAGAAGGTAGGAGAGTCAGTCAAAGAGGAGAACTGTTTAGATTTCAGGAAAAGATCTAGGAGTCATGTTTATTCTGCTATCTAATTACTGAATCACTGAATTTAATAGGTTTTATGTTAAGGTCCTACAAGGGGTAAAACTGATGTCAGTATTTCAGATGCAAGATTTTCCTGGAAGAGAAACTGGCAAGACTCAGTGAGGTGCCCGTATAGTGAGAAGAACATGCAGGAAGAGGGCTGGGAGATCAGGTTGTAGACTTGAAAGTCACTAACTAGTCTTACGTGTGTGACCTTGCTCAAGTCACTTAGCCATCTGGATTCTGGTTCCCTCAACTATAAAACGAGTGGAATGGTCTAAATTGTTCCTTTCAGATTAAGATTTAATGGTTCCATAAATAAAAGTCACATGTTTTAAAGGGTGATAATGGATGTTTAAGGTGGAGACTGATTGCGGAGGTGATTTTTCATGGAATGCTATGAGAGGCTGGTATAGTATTGTCAGAGGGAACAGGTGAGAGACATAGTGGAATCAGAAGCAATTTGCCTCCGCTACCGGCAGACAAGGAGCGTGCCATGTTACGCCCAGAATTAAAGTTGAATTTCAAAGTTGAATAACCCCAGGATACCTATCCGAAAGCCAGAGAAGGACCATTAGATGGCCATTGCTGACCTTGAAAAGAAAACAGAGGTTACCTTACCAGCGAGACAACAGGCTTTGGAGAAAAAAGGTCGAGTTTCCCCTAGGAAGGAATGAAGAAGATTAATCAAAGAAACTGCTGAGAAGGAAGGTGAAACAAATCATCAAAGAGATAAGGCGTCTCAGTATCAGAGGTTGGCAGAAGAGTCAAGGAGATGGAGAATGATCATTAAGCCAAGTGTGAGGGGAGGTCTTAGAAATGGGTAGGGAGAGAGAGGGTATGAAGGATGGGAGAAAGATAAAAACACCTGAATGAATGTGGCTTCCTGTGAACAAATCTTGACACCCGAGGAGGGGTTGATAGGATATGCTTCTCCACTCAAGGGCCAAAAGGTATAAAAATCTAATTCCATACTGTTTCTTTCAACAAGGTGCTGGCCAGGGGCAAGAGATGTACTGGAATAATAGTTCTGAGTGTAAAAATGGTTCTGGACCAAGGACTATTGGACTATCTACTGGTGTCTTGATCTTGGACCAATAGTCCTTGAGTCTTAGAGTACAACAATGGGTGTGAATTTGATGTCTATCTACCATTGACTTCTTGGGTGATCCGAAAGTCATTTCTACTCTTGGAGAGTTTTGTGCTCATTGGGAAAAAGAGTGGAGGAATAGAAACATTTGATGTGAAGGCCAATACTTTCAGGTGGACAAGGTTAATGCCCACACACCTTAAAATCTGAAGTGCTAAGCCTCCTAGAAATTGCAGGTGCTCATCTTCTCTGTTCTACTGATTGCCACCATCACCTTGCTGATAGGATATAGAAAGCAGGGAACACAAGGTTGTCTTAATAATTGTTTGTGGTTATTGCACATGAGAAGAGAAGGCAATAAGACTTTAATAAGACTTCTCAATAAGAGAAGCCAATTTATGGCAACCTTACAGGGTTCAGCCAGACTCTGCCTATGTAGGGGAATGGGGCCTCAGCCATCAGCCAGCAAGTCAGTCCAATATAGAGTTGTTCTTTGTTCTGCTCTTCTCTAATCTCATGAAAACACTGCAACATCTAAATGAAACACTATTAGGTTGACACATGTTAGAAGGCTCCTGTGATTCATTCCTTGGTTTTAGGAGTGCTAGAATTCTTCTGCAAATCCAATGCTTGAGAATTTTCTGCAGCAGCAATGTCTACACTGGACAGCACAAAACACAACCACACAATTTAGGAAAAGTGTCCTAATAGAAGGGACACAAAGCAAGATAAAGCCCATGTATTCTCTTCCATAGTCACTCATTGCAAACAAAGATCTTTCCATGTACCTGGCACTGGGCTGGACCATCGTGAAAAAAAAAAATGGCACAGACATGACCATGTCTATCTATGAAGGGTTCACCAGGGGGCATACTCTTATTTAAATAGGGAATGACAATTTCTTCGAAAGTCTTTGGTGAATATTACAGTTGATTTGATGTGTAGAAATAATGTCATCTCGGTTTGTTTCTAAGGAATGCCAATAGTAAGCTGAAAAGTGAAAAAGTCAGTTAGTCAATTAGACATTTCTGAATATCCAGATCCTTAACAGCATGCACAATTAATATCTGTTCAGCTGAGTAGCACTTTTGTCTTGGAGGAAATAATGGTTTCTTGCCACCATAGATGCTTGAGTCACTGTGAATAAATGGGTGAGAACAACCTGTCCAAACTCATCTCACGTGGGCTGGCAGGAAGGTCAAGCCTTTCTTGCCCTGGAATTACAAATCTATCTGTGGGCAAAGACTGGCTTTTCCTTCCTGCTTCTAGTGTGTTCAGTGTCTCAAGAAATATACGTTGATACAAAAATGAGCAATGCGAGGCAATTTAGACCTTCTTTTCCTGGTCAAGGAGCAGCATAACTTTGACTTTCTTCTCTGTAGAGCCTCACTCCTCACCAGCTATGAATGGTATTTTTTTCCCTTTTCTCCCATGGCGGTCGCATCTTGCTCTCTGTCAGACGAGCTCCTCAAGTACAGAATTCTTATTTTATTGCCTGCTCTCCAGGGCCTGCCTTAGCACTGTGCACATAGGAGGTGTTTTATAGATTTTGATTGAGTGAATTATGTTCTCTCGAGAAACCACATAGACTTTTCTATGCTGCACCATACCCTCCTGCTCCAGGCACTCTTCTTTTCTTCTTTAGATCACTGGAGTTTCTTCTTTTTACCTTTCACCACCGTTTCTGCCCCTGCAAGTTGGACTAAGGAGCCACAGTGTACCAGCTCCTTTCTTCCTTTATGCCCAGGGCATAGACTGAATGCTTGTGTGTCCCCAAAATTCATATTTTGAAACCTAATCCCTAATTGATGGTATTTGGTGGTGGGGCATTTCATTTAGGAGGCAATTAGGTCGTGAAAGCCAAGCCCTCATGAATGAGATTAATACCCTTATAAAAGAGAGCCTAGAGAGCTCCCTCGCACCCTTCTGCCATGTGAAGATACAGAGAAAAGATAGCTGTCTACAAAGCAGGAAGTGGGTCCTCATCAGACAGCAAATCTATTGGTGTCTTGATCTTGGACTTCCCAGCTTTCAGAACTGTGAGAAATAAATTTCTGTGTTTATAAGCCACCCAGTCTATGGTATTCTGTTATAGCAGACTGAACACACTAAGACCCTAAAGATAAGCCCTCTCTGATCATGACGTTTTCCCTTCTGATCACTATAGGAAATGACATACAAAATTAACAAACAAAATCTTACAATGTTCTCATAGTCCTGTTTCTGTTCTGTAGCTTTAATTTTCTCTGAAGTGGACAGTGAAGGGATTTTCTGTTTATTGCTGTAACCTGAATATAACTAATGTACCACATAGTCCTATGTATAATATAGACTCAAAGAAAGAGCAGTATATCAGGGGAAAAAATAATAGAAAGATGTTTAAATCTTACTACTCTCGTAGGACAGGAGTTAGCAAATTATGTCTCACAAGTCACACTTTTTAAAAATAAAGTTTTATTGAAACACAGCCATATTTGTTTATATATTATTTATGGCTGCTTTCAAGTGACAGTGGCAAAGTTGAATAATTGTGACAGACACTGTATGGTCCTAAAAGCTGCAAATATTTACTATCTGGCTCTTTACTGGAAAAGTCAGCTGACCCCCATCTTAGAAGAGCATTCTTAATGTACAGGAAAACAGTCTTCCCCTATTTCTGCCAAACTCAGCAGCTCATCTTTCAAAAAAGAAAATAATCCTTTTTGTTCACTCAGCTTCGTATATTAAAAAGAAAAAGAAAAAATCCCTCCCTGAAACCCAGCCTAGGTAGCTCCTAACTCCTCACCCTCACTTACCCTCTTTTGAGTCAAATTCTTCCCTCCAGCTAATAATTTTCATTTTTTTTCCTAAATACCAAAAAGTTTACCCTGACTCTGCTCATTGCAATTTTCAGCTCTTTCTACTGTTTATCACAATCCAAGAGAAAGGTCAGGATTCACACTAAAGGAGTCCTCTTTAGGAGGGTTGTGTGAGGAGGAGGCTGAGAGGCTGGCCAAAAGCATACAATTAGCTCCTGTTACATAACGAATCTTTTTTTTCTTTTTAAAGATTTTACTGGGGAAGGGGAACAGGACTTTATTGGGGAACAGTGTGTACTTCCAGGCCTTTTTTCCAAGTCAAGTTGTTGTCCTTTCAGTCTTAGTTGTGGAGGGCGCAGCTCAGCTCCAGGTCCAGTTGTCATTGCTAGTTGCAGGGGGCACAGCCCACCATCCATTGCGGGAGTCGAGGAATCGAACTGGCAACCTTGTGGTTGAGAGGATGCGCTCCAACCAACTGAGCCTCCGGGAGCTCAGCGGCATGATAGTTACACTCCTGAGGTGAGGCTCACCAACAACTTGCCTTTCTGCAATCCTGCCCTTTCATCTGAATCTGGAACTCTCCATGGTGTCCTCTGTTCTCATAGAGATGAGTGTACACTCTCCTCATGTGTCTCAGATGGAAAATCTCCCCTCTCAGGCTTCCTTTGAGAGGATCCCCACCTGCCAGGGCCTCTGCCCCTCCCAGTCAGAATCCCTTCGGACATTTCCCCATTCCTCCCACAACATTCATCTTTGCCACATGTGTTTGATGCTTGCATATGTATGGGGGTTTAGTAATTTCTTTCCCAGGTTTTGAAAGTGAGTTTTGTTCATGCAAGGAAAGTGAAAATACACCTTTGTATAAATAAGAAAATAATCACCTCTGATCCCACATGCAGAGATAACCCGTATTCACGTTGTGTGTGTAGCTTTATAATTATTATTTTGTTAGTATGTATGTGAATCTTATACATACATACACACACACACATATACATACATATGTATAATTACTAAATCAAATTTTGGCTTAGAATGGATACTTAGTTTTGTACTGCTTTTCATTTAGTGCTGCCTCCTGTGTCCTTGCTTTGGGGTTTGTACTACTGTACACTGCTTTGTACTTGAATGATGGTTTCATGAGGGGAAACCAGGTTTTTCTAATCAGGCCATAAATTCCTTGAGTGCGGTGATAGTTTCTCCTTTTTTTTTTGTCCCTTTCTCCTTTGTTTCCCTCCATTCCCATTCCCACCAGAGACCACAATCACTTAGTAGTGCAGAATGCGTTATCTGATAAACATTTTCTAAATAGAATTGGATAGAATAGTGTGTGACACACCCATAGGAGGAAACCTGAGCCCTGATCTTCCTCTCTTGTTCTTGCCACACAGAGAAAGTCACAGCTTGAAACGAGCCGTGAATGGTTCTTTGGCTGGCACACAGCAATACACCTGCTGAGTTACGAGGCTGATGAATCATTTGCCTGGTTATCCTGCTAGTCATGCTGAACTGAACGCCACTTTTCAAGCTAAACATATCCAAACCAGGACTCTTTCCTTGCTTTGGTTTGAGGTTAGTGTTTCCTTTGCAAATAGTCTTCTTATCTTGAAAAACAAAACAAACAAACAAAACTATAATAATGAACTTACAAAAATGGTATGTATTCAAAGAATACTTTTCCACCATGCTTGTCTTTTCTAATGGGAGTTTTATTACATATTGCCAAGTCAATTAGATTTGGCCCCTTGTTTTATTTATACATAAAACCAAGAAAAGAGACCACCCATGGGATAAATTAATCACAAGGCATAACCCCACCAGGTATTTCCTTTGGGGGACAAACCAAACAACCAAACCACTCTCCCAAATTTGTTTTTATCTGTTTCATCGCATGCTTTGGCAAGTCTCAATGTCCTGCTGGTTTCATTGAACTGATGATTTTGTTTATATTTTCTTTTTAAATTTACTCCTTTGTAAAAGTTCATGTCCCTTTGCTTTAGGCATCCAAAATCCAAACTTCTCTTTTTTGTCCCAGTCTTCCTTACAGAGTCCCCCTCCTCCCCACTCCTTAGATGAAGAACTGCAAGGGTCACTGAAATTAATGAAAAACACAATCATAACAACATGAAACTAGAGGCCCAATTTGGTTCTAAGGGGGCTCCATTTGGGTGTATCACATTGCGTTATATGATGTAAGGGCTTCGTGTGGGTTAATCAAAATGTAACCTCAACCCTTACTCAAATCACCTGCTGGACTGCTGTTTGCCGGAGGTTAAGCCTTCCTGATGTTGCTGGGTCTGTAATGCATTTAGCTAATAATAATCCCTTCCATTTGGGAGAGCGCCTTCTACTTTTCAAAGCTCTTTTACCTCTATATCTCATTTGATCCTCACTCAGCCCTGGGAAACGTTTCCCATTTTATGGATGAGGAAACTCAGAAGAAATTGAGTTCCTCGTGATCACACAACCAGTTTCTCCAGGTGTGTGTGTGTGCACGTGCTTTCTTGTCCTCTCTTTCTCTCCTTTCCTCTTTCTCTTTCTTTCTCCCAACCATTCTAAATAACTTACTAAGGTTTAAGCATCGTATTCATATTTCTGCTTTACACCACTCAGTATATTTTCCTGTAGTTAAAAAGGAAATACATTCATATTAAAATGTTACCTATGATTTTATATTAGAAGTTGACTTCTAATTTTAATGGCCATATTCCACAATGTATGGTTTAAAGACACCCAAAGCTGGAAAGAAATCTAAATGTCACCTACTCCATACCCTGGCTTCTTGGTCCCTGTTTTCAAACTGTCATAAACTGGGGCAGTCTAAGAGTGATTGATCTCAAGTCTATTGTAACGATTTTCCTATCCAGACTTTTTACAGCCTTTCTCTGGTCCAACTATCCTTTTAGTAAGAAGTGTCTGTTAGAACTAACCCCAATCCTTTCCTCTGCGATTTGAGCCACTTTCACCTTATTCCGCTCTCCACAAAGTTAGCAAACAGATCTTCTCTTCTTTAATCCAGTATCAGATTCTGCTTCCTTCCCCGCTCCTCTCCTCAAATTTGAGCTTTTTGCATCGCATCAGGATGATTTATGACCTAAAGAAAGTAGACATCCTGGAACTTATTTTTCTGATAAAGGTGTAGATTCTCTAACAAAAGAAAAGGTCTTGACGGCAGATCGCAGCCAGAGTAAAAGCAAACCCTGGTCTCTCCGGGATCATGTTTTTGAGTCTCAGTTTCAGAGAATCCAGAGACACTGACTGCACTCCCAGGCGTGGGGACAAGAGATGGCCTTAGCCACATGCAGGCCTCTCTGTGGTTAACATAAGCTGTGAAATTGTAAGCTGCATAAAACTTGTACCATCTCATTGTCTAGTCCTTTTCATGTTTATTTCCCTTTTGTCATCCTCTAGCCTCTAATAAACCCTTGTTTAAATGCTTCTGCCTCGTCTCAGCTGTGACTACTGGGAATTCAGAAAAAGGTTAAGTGTCTACGCTTAGGACAGAGTGGTAAGAGGGAGAAGCTCCTCTCTTCCCCCAGAGTTAATGTAGTTAAGCCAGATAGCCAAGGGAGAGTGGAATTTCAGATGCAAGAGACAAAACATAGCTGTCTAATCACCTGTCCCTGTTGGAGAGCATCCTTCCATTGCCCATCTTAAAGGATCTACATTTTCATTTACTGAGGATGATCATGATTTTTTGTTTCTTTTTTTAAATAAAGAATCTTATTGTTAATTCATTGAGCGCTCAACTTATGCAATATATATGAAGATGCAAAGATTCATGCAATACTTTTTCTGCCCTCAAGAAGCTAACTTTGTTAAGAACAAAACGACAGTGAGTGTAGGGCAGTCACACAATAAAAGAAACACTTTCAGGTCCTGGTAGGGGAATCAGGGTAAGGCTCATGGTACTGGTTCCATTTGTACTGGGCCTGGGAGTCCAGGGATTTCTGGCTGAGCAAAAGGACAGCTTCAGGGTTTAAAGAGTTCATGTAAGGAAATAGTGGGAGGGGAAGTTGGACAAGAAAATTGAAGACAGATCACACAGATACCACGGAAGGATGTCATGAAAAGCCTTGAATGCCATTGTCAGTAAATCTCACCCCACTCATTCTCTTGCTGGTATACGTGGTGGATTCCAAACATAATGGTAGATTCAGGGGAGTTATGCTATGGATGGTAGAGTAGAAAGAAGATGGACTCTATTGTCAGGCAGATTCAGTGGAAATCCTGTGTCTGCTGCTTACTAGTGTGTGACTTTGGATAGCTACACAAGCCTTGTGGACCTCAGTTCATACTTCTGTAAAGTAGGGGGAAATTAAAAATGCCCTCATATGGCCACTGTGAGGATTAAATGAGGCAACATGTAAAAAGTGCAAGATAAAGTGGACATGTACAAAAACATTGAATTATTTTTATTCCTTCCTGGGAATCAACAGAGTATTACCGAGAGAGTCTCTGGAAGCTTTCCCATAGGTACCCATAGGAAGAGCATGGGTTTGAGGGAGGAGCAATTTAATCTTTATTTGTTACCTCACTTCCTGCATAGCGTGGCTTCTATCTAATCACCCAGACATATGTTCTAAAGCAGATATGGGTACATTACAGCCCACAGCCCAAATCCAGCCTGCTGCCCGCTTGTGTATAGCCTGGGAATTCAGAATGGTTTTTAATGGTTGAGGAAAAGAAAAATCAAAAGAAGAAGAATAATTTGTGGTATGGAAATATTCAAATTTCAGTGTCGATAAGTGAAGTTTTATTGAAACACAGCTACACTCATTTGTTCACATATTGTTTGTGACTGCTTTCTGCCTATTCTACAATGGCAGAGGTGAGTAATTGCAATTTAGCTAGACTGCAAAGGCTAAAATACGGACTATCTGACCCTTTACAGAAATGTGTGCCTAACTCTGGCCTAGATCACATCTTCCTAATTTCTGTTCCAAGAGTTGTGATGAATCTATACAATACGAACACTGGCTGAGTAATAGCAGACAATTCTTAATGTTTTTATTTTGGATTTTGTAAGTTTGCTTGAGGAAATTTTGTAGAGTAGTGTTGGCTTACCTTCCAGAACGTATTTCCAGGGCTTCCAAGCTCACGTTGCTTATTGCCCTCTCTCCATGGGAACATCACAAACATACTTTAAAGGAGTATTTTTGATCCATTTTAACCTGCAAAGCTGGACCTGAAGTTTCACTATCAGAGAAAAATGTGTGAAGTTTAAATGAGCAGTTTGTTTAACACTTGTAAACAGCAAGAGTTTAAAAAAAAACAAAACAAAAACAGCTAAAGAAGAAGGAAAATAAAAAAAGCCCTATTGCTTTCTAAGTTGACTTCAAGCTCTGGGGCCCAGGGATAATACCAATGATTATTTTGATAAGAATGAGACTTCTGAAACCAAAAAGGATCAACATCTTCAAGATGCCTGTGGATGTTGCTGATGTAGAGCCTGGCTCCATGGAGGTCCGTCTACCTTCTGCTATCCTTGGATGAACTTCAATACAATAAGTCAAGAACGAGGTTGTTCTCTTTGTGATGTCTGAGGAGTCCAACATTTCTGCTGTCAGCACTAGAGCTACTTGATTCCACAAAAACCAATGCTGCATGTCTTTTGCCTATAGTGTAACTGGAGTTTTCATGGGACGATGTTGCTTGAAGGATGTCTGAGCAGGCAGGGCTTGGAATATAATCTGTGGATATTGTAAATACTCCTTTGGGCCACTCAGAGTTATTAATAGCATCTCACTCACTCATTTATCTGTTAAATATTTATCAATTAAATAATTATCAGCACAACCTATGCTGCGATCTATGGAAGAGATAGGTTAAACAATAATTTCATTTACACAAAACTTTTCATGTAGGGCTTAATAATGACCTATGAAATAGGCATATATTTTTTCCTTCCTTTCTCCTCCCCTCTCTCCCTCCCCTCTCTCTCTCTCTCTTTTTCTTTCTCTCTCTGTCTCTCTTGGGATAAGGTGATCACAAAACCTCAGTGGTATGGGCCATAGCAGCTATAGGCTTTCAAAGCTTACAAGCTATAATCAAGATAAACACAGGGTGCTCTTGAACCAAGAAGAGAAATACCAGACCCACATTGGGAGGCTCAGGATGACTTCCTGAAAAGATAACACTTGGGCTGAGACCTGAAGCTTAACTCAGAATTTGTCCCATGAACAGTGTAAAGAAGGACTGGTGTCCTCCATGAAGACTCAGAGGTCTGTGAGCCCTGGTGTCTGCGTATGCATGAGGGGGTCCATGTGGGTGGAGGACAAGATATGAGGTGGGGCTGATACTGAGAGAAGTAGCTAGAGGGGATTGGGGACTTTTAAACAGCTTTGTACATTGTGCCAAGGAGCAAGCACTTTTACTTAAGGGCAAGGAAATCAGGTTAGTATTTTAGAAAATCATTTAGAACCAGCGTGAAAGACAAATTTGAGTGGAACAGAACTGAATTGGTTGTTTGAAGGCCAGTTGCAGTAATCCAGGCAAGAGTAGCAAAGCAGGAATAGAACTCCTGGTAGAAACTGGGCTTTCTCCTTTTGATCACTGGACCTTCTCTTTGCACTTATCCACTCACTGCGTTCCTGTTTGAAAGTCTGTCTGTTTCTCCCACTGGCTTGTGAGCTCTGGAGAAGAGCGATTATGCTCCGGTTATTCTTAAGGCTCTTGAAGCTGGACACACAGGAGATACTCCATAAAGTTGCCTCGTAAGTCAATTATTGAATTCATGTTTCTATCTCAGAGTCTCTTCATTCAGCAAGTGGTGCTTGTTAAAGCAGCTGTAGGTATCATCCTAGTTAGAGCAGTGCCTGTAATTAGCTTTGAGCAGTAGGTGCTGCCCCAACCTTTCCAAGTCTCTATAGAAATCCACCATCTGGGTCAGTAAAATAAAAACTATTAGATTTCTGTTGTCTCTTCCAAACTATTGGGAAATACCTTTTCGTTCAGAGATCTGCTTAGCTAATGCAAACTAAGCCAGGAAGATTTTAAAATGGGAGACTAATGTCTAAGGATAGATTCACTTTTATTAAAGTGACATTTTGAACAACCTTTTGTTCCCTGGAGGCATTAAATCAATCAGTAAATAAATTTTAGTGTTTTATAAGGAAAAACTTCCAGCATTCACTATTATTCATAAATGCAATGACGTATCTAGAAAAGAGAAGTTCCTTTGGCTCCAGAGCTGTTGAAACATTTTCTGGGATGGTACACAGGACATTTCTGCTTTCGGGAAGGTTGGAAGACGTGAGCTTTATAATTGCTTCCAACTTGAAGATTCTGGCACTCTATTGAAAGCCTATTAGTTTATGTTTTTATTCACATTGGTTTTAAATGTTGGCCATATAGCAGAAACCTTTTCAGAGAAGGTATATTTAGCAAATGCAAGTGCAAGGATGAAGAGAAGCAAAGAGGCAGTGGATGTAATGGGATCCTCCAAACTCAAAGCTGTGACAGATCCTCCTAGAAAAAGATGTATTTACCTTTTTTTGGTAGTTTGAGCCCCACTGTGAATTCATACCTTGGTCCTTTGGGAAATGCCTGAAACACATCTTTTTCTTTTAATTTATTTTTTATTTTTAGTAGTCTTTACACCAGATTCTTGTTTCCATGGAAGTAAGAAGTGGACAATGGTGGGGGGGGAAGAGCATCTCAGTAATTCGGTCTTAGATCTTCTCTAGCATAGACTAATTTGTTTGGGTCTGGGGTGGATGTAATTTACCCTGGTTTTGATATCCGAAGTTTCACCTCATAGGTTACTTCAAAAATTATAATTACAGTGAACCTGAAATGCAAAATGATTTGGGCTGGATGACAAGAAATGTGGGGCCAGTTCTAGTTGATCATAAAACAGCTATGTCTTCTTCAATAACTCCCTTAATTGCTCTAGGCCTTGCTCTCCTTACCTACTTAATAGAGTGGTAGACAAGACAATTTGAAAGATTTTCCCATGTCCTCACATTCTACAAGTTAATAATCAATTCTTTTGGGGAAAAGTTCTGACAACATGAAATATCTTTATGTGGTCTACCCAGGGATGCTGGGCCTCTAGGATGAGCACTCACAATTTTGTACTAACTCTGCCAGACACTCAGTGCATCATCCTTTGGGTTAATGTTAGAATTCACCCAGTGAAAGACACATAAGACATGTAGTTCCCCTGGGAGGTGCAGTGGCTCAATATATTAGTATTATTTTGATGGGATGGGCTGGTGAGCTGTTTTTTGATGGGCTGTTTTTTAAAAAAAATACATGGATTTTTAAAGTTATGGAATCATTGCAATTTTGTTAAATTCCTGTGTAGGAAGGATAAACACTTCTTTCTCTTCAAGTTGTGTTTATGCTATTTACCAGAAACATGATTGATAACACACAAGTGAGAGGCAATAGTATATTTATGTGAGACCCACACAAACTAATCCCACATGGAGGAATATCCTATAACACAACCATTACGGATGGCTGGACCAAAGTGTTCCTTTTCCTCCAAGGAAAAATATATCTTTTAATAACTGAATAATTCATCTATTTTGATTCTTTAGACTAGATTATGACCTGAAGTTACTGCAGTACTACAGGAAATCAAGTTTGATTTTGTAATATAGTCAAATGAGTACTTTAGAGTGCCATGTCTGAGATCAATAAGGAAGCAGTAACTACATTTACTGTCATATGATGATATTGATGTAAAAACATAATGGTCAAAATTATAAAATCAATTCCATAATTTAATCAGAAATGTTTATTGATACTGTTAAAGTTGAATTCAATAGCTTCTGGTATGTAGTTAATTTCCTACCTGTCAGAAAAATGTATTGAAATGTTCTTTCTTGAAAATGACTAGAGTTAATTCAGTAGAGAAAACAGCAAAGTTGCTTGCTAATAGATAGAGATTTCTTCTCCCTCCAACCTTTGGTGCTGAATGCTAGGAGCTTTCTGTTTGGTTCTTTTAAATATGACCGTCAGTCACCCAAGTGACTGGGATGGTCATACCCTAAATATAATCCACTGCCTTCTTGGGATGAACGCAGAGTTTTAACTTTACTGTAAGACTGCAGGAATGAATAGGAAACACGTGTGTAGAAGTGTGAGCGGTATGTGAATATTCAATAGCCCCTAATGAAATATCTAGTTAAAAAAAACAAATGAGAAGAAAGAGAAAGTTCTGGAGAGTGGAATTCTTTGATGCTTATATTTTGCCAGTAGCTACTAGTTTTGATCTTTATTCCCGTTAAATTGACCGTATCTTAATTAAAGCAAAGTCATTTAAAGAAATGTCTGTAAGTGTGATTTGTATATTTGATATAAAGCTTTTGTGGATTATGAGAACCCACATAATCTTGTGGATTATGTCCAACCCATCCAATTTAAATGAGATGAAGACGAAATTCTGAGTGATTAGTGGTTCATTCAGATGTATGAAATTTCTGCATGTTGTGACAAATACTTAATTTTGAAATCCTGCATGACTCTTAGACATTGTGTTGTTCTTTTTTGCCAAAACCTACTAATGGTTCTCCACTGTGTGGTGAATAAAATCAAGTTTTCTTATACTGCCATTCAAGAGCTTTCACTATCTGGCCAAACTATTTTTTGGTTCAATTTCTTGCTCTTCTATCACACTTTCCACTTGGGTCAAACTTGTCTTTGAACTCTCCCTCAGGTGACTCTCACTTTTCTTTGTCAATGATTGTTCTCTACCACATTGTCTGCTTGGCATTTTTGATATTGATTCATGTCCTATTCCGCTTTGTACTTGCATCTCCATTTTGGTGTATGTGTCTTGCCTGGCCAATTAGACTATAATATCTCTGGGGGTTGGTACTGGTCCTATACCCTCCAGAACAGTAAGCAATTGCACACGTAGTAGTTACTCAGAGAGTGTTTGGTCAACTGAATGTTCTGTGAAATAGTTAAGATTAGAGTTCCCAGAGGCAGCGTTTTGGAATGCAGCAAAATTCATTCTTTGGGTGTGCTTCAATTCATTGCAGTGAATCAGAATGGAAAATTATTCTTCATAAGAATCATAAAATTTCTGCACAGGATGGAACTGTGGGTCTCATCATACAAATGAGAAAATGAAAGCCCAGAAAGTTCACAAAGGTATTTAGCACCAGAATCACCATCAGACTGCAGGTCTCCTGACATCTGTCCAGTTCTCTGTACACCATGATGACTCCTGCGGGACTCATCCTAACTATCCACTGGTGGTAGGAAAGGGGAGGCGGGTTGCTTTAAAAATGAACAAAATTCTTTGAGTATAAGGTGATGCTCCAGAAGTTTTAAGAACTGATGACAGAAGATACCAAGAAGCATTATTTGAGTTTCTAGTTACTAATTTTTGAGCTTTGGATATAAAATATTCTTATTAGAATTCTTATTCTTTGCAGCAGTTCAGCAAAGAACAAAGCTAAACTACCTGAAAAGATATACTGACTGTATTTTGAAACAGAATTTGCAGGATATGTGTTCTAACCCTAGGCTCGTGTGGGATCTTCCTTTAGGATTTCCCCTCTTTTCTCTCTAATTGGGCTGCTCCTGACCTCCTGAGGTCATCTCCTCCTTCCTGGAAGTTGGCTTTTCCACTTGTCTTCATTGTTTCTCTAATGTCAAATACTCACGCTGAAGAATTAAGTCCAAGTCTTGTTAAGTGTCAACTAAGAATATACCTACACAAAAAGAAAAGGAATTATTTAGGCATGAGCAAATTAATACATAAGGAAATATGAGGGTATATTTGAAGCTAGTGTACATCTGTCTACAGAACTATATGTTTCAGCAAAACTGAAGCATATCTCATTTCCCCACTAACTCTCATATATGTTTCTATGGGAGATAAACATCAAATCATTTGGGTTAAGATGACCAAAGCAGGTCATCTATGGGCCATTGATGCACACAAGTAATGTTATATAAGATGTAAAGACTATTAGCACTTTTCTGATATATTGTCTTATTGATATTATATTGAATAGTTATTATGTTGGACCTATAAGTTCTTTATATATTTCATTTAATCATCACAATAATCTTACAATATCTATATTATGATCTGCACTTAAATAAGCTTAAAAGCATGGTCTTTGAATCAGAGATACCTAGGTTCAACTTCCACTTCCTTCATTTACTAGCAGTAAAGACCTTAAGCAAATTACTCAATGCTTCTAAACCTCAGTTTTTTCAGCTGTAACAATGAGAAGAATAACATACATCTCATGGGATTAAAAGTATTAAAATAGAGAATGCATGTAGAGTGTTTAGCAAAACTCCAAGCAACTGTAGGTGCTCAATAACTGTTAATAACTTGTGTTTACTATTATTACAGATGAGCAAACTGAGTCTTAAAGAAATTAAATAACTTGTCCAAGGACACACAGCAAGTGAATAGAAGAAGTGAAATTTAAACTCAGGTCTTTCCAAATTTTAGTGTCTGGGAGAGTATTGCGAGGACCCATATTGTGGGAAAATAAGTGGGCAGTGGGCCAGGACAGGGTAAATGAGGATGGAAAAGAAAAATATATATGCATATGAGACATATTATGAAGAAAAAGATGATTGACAAGCTGTAACAGGGGGATACTGGTCATGAATGACCTCAAGGTTTAAAACCTGGACTAATGGAAAATGGAGGCAGCTACTGGTTCTCTTGACGACCTGCTGCTGCTGAAACTGCCCCTGAGGAGTTGCCTCAGCACTAACAAGAGCCATGAATGAGGGGCTGCCCATTCTGGGGCTCTAGAGACTATAGTTTCTCTGCCTGCGCTGCCACCATGTTACCAGAAACTCTTAGCAACTTCTGTGCTGTTGAAATCAGAAGCAGAGAGAAAACACTGTTTCTGTCTGTCCTCCCACTTTCTAACGTTCTAACAGTTCCTCCACCTGGCAGAATATAACAAGAAGTCAGATGGCAAGGGTATCTGGGAAATGCAGTTTGTTGGCTTCCAGCCCTAACAATACAGAGCAGAGTAAAAAGAGCAGATAGTGGGGCTGAGAAGCAAAGGATAAATTACCAGCATCAGAAGAACCATTCAAGAATTAGGAGTTTCTGGAGGAAGAAATGGTTTTAGAGAAAATAAGGTGTTTTCGTTATGGAGAACTTGTATCACCGGAGAAAGGCAAATGCTTCTGCTCTTAGAAATGAATTAAAAATAAGATACATTATTTGTTGGCAAAAACCTGTAAAAGAAAATTAAATTCTATTACCTATGATCATGTTTTAACATTAAGAGAAAAACTAATTGAAATAAAATATAATGAATATAACAACTGGGTAACATGCATATATCAGCCTCCATATTTCTCCTGTTATCAGGTGCTATATAACAGAATTACATTTTCATTCATCTACAGACCTCTAATAATCAAGAAGTCATTCGAATGAGGAAGATGTGTAGATGAATGAACTGCAATTTTGTTCTATTTCCTTTTTATAATATATGTATAGTGTCCTTAAGAAATGGAACACTGATGCTTTGTCAAGCTCCTAGACTTTATCAAAACTTGGTGGTAAAGCCCTTGTCCTGTAGAAGAAAATATAGAACTATTTGTCACTTTCTGAGTGTTTGTTTTCCTCTAGGTCCAGTCCTTCTCACAGTACTCACTTTCTTCCCCTTTCTTTGTTCAGTCAAACAGAAAGCACCTGCATCACGTGACTGTTAGTTCTGTCAGCAGATGAGGGATGCTCTTTGGCAATTTTCTACATGGCAACTCTCTCTTTATCTGCAAACTTGAAGCCTGTACAATCAAGTCCAGAACTTATGGCTGAAGGGACCATTTTAAAAAATAATTTGCCTATTACATTTGTAAATTGTTTTGAATAGAAGAAGTCTTTTCTGTTTTCATCAATGTGGTTTTCACCCCACGACTGAAAATTTTAGTGAACTGCCTTCCTTCTTTAATTTTTGTTGTCTTCCTTCGTAATTATGGGCAAATATAGCTAACAGCATATGGCTTTTTTACCTTGTATCAATTGTCTTGTTCTTTGTCTATATGAAAACATACATCAAGTTCTTTGTTTGCTTTGAAGCCTTTCCTGACTATACCAGCTTATGGTGTGGTCTCTGCAGCCTTTGAAAAAGTGGCTTTATAAAGACATCCAGATTTCATGTCATAATTAGTTAGGATTGAACTAAGGAGGGGTTCCCACTCTCATTTATCTAAAGAAGCAGAGGGGTGATGATGAGCAGGCTGACTAAAAAGGTTTTATTCATCCCTTGTCAGCTCCTCATCTACAAAGAAGTTTCCTTCTAATCTCCACTAGAGCCCTTGGTTTTTTGGTTCATATCCTGGTTTTGAGTGTTAAAGATCCTTCATGCCCATTTCTTCAAATCCACTGCCAATAGCTAGACGAACAGCCTCCACAGTGGCCCGCGCAGATCATAGTGGTGCTCACCACTGTCTGCTTCCCCTCCTCTTCTGGGCACATTCTCAAGCCCCTTTGAATCCAGGTGTAGCTGTGGGACTGGTTCCGGTCAATGGGGCATAAATAGAGTCCTGGCCTCTAAAATCTTTGCTCTCTTGCTTTCCTTGTTGGGCAGATGCAGAGGATTTGATGAGGCTTCAATCAGAATCGTTTACCAGGTACAGCCTGAATCCTTGAGTCTTGCCTGGAGCAGAGCTGGTTGACCTACATCAATAGGAAATTAACTGTTGTAGGGTTAAGTAGCTGATGAGTATCATCATCAGCATTATCATAGCCAGTCTTACGTACCTAATCAATACATGTATCTTGAAGCATACCCATTTGATAAATTAGGAAACCTAGCCTTAAAGACATTAAGTAGTCTTCTCAAAGCCCCACAGCTAGTAAGTGGCAAACTCAGGTCTGCATTGTTAGACTTAAGTTAATTTAATCACCAATCTGATTGCCACCATGGCTCTAGCAGTGGGATACCTGGAGATGTTTTATGTCAGTTAGGAAGACCTACTGACTGCTCTATGGGAGACGAGGAGCAATAAGAGATAGATGCACCGGGACAGATATCAGGCAAAAGAAGAGGAGCTTTGTAAGAGAGCTCTGACTGTGTTTTCAGCCTGCATCTATCACCTTTCAAATCTAATAACCCCCATTGAAGGGAATCAACTCCATCTTTACCACTTCCATATGCACCCCGCCTAATAAGACCAAGCTCTTTCTCTTCAGCAGCCGCAAAACCCAAAATAAGGTCCCAAGGATGTAGTCAGAGAAGGCCAGAGCCAGTTCTTAAACTCAATGCACTGTATAGGGTCACGAAGAAAGGTCAAGGGAATGGCTCAGTTGGTTGGAGCGCGTTCTCTCAACCACAAGGTTGCTGGTTCGACTCCCGCAAGGGATGGTGGACTGTGCCCCCCTGCAACTAGTAAGGGCAACTGGACCTGGAGCTGAGCTGCGCCCTCAAAACTAAGACTGAAAGGACAGCAACTTGAAGCTGAACGGCACCCTCCACAACTAAGGTTGAAAGGACAACTTGACTTGGAAAAAAGGCCTGGAAATACACACTGTTCCCCAATAAAGTCCTGTTCCCCTTCCCCAATAAAATCTTAAAAAAAAAAAAAAAAAAGAAAAGAAAGATCAAGGGAGGCAGCCACCTACTTCAAGAACACTCAGATGGGGTCTGAATTTTCTAGTGGATAAGTTTCTAGTGTCATTTTTTTTTTCTGTGAGACAAAAGAAACATAAGAGGAAACACACATTTTTATTCCTTTGTTCTTTAAACTTTATGGTTTATCTAAGCATTTGGTTTAAACTGGTATATGAGAGCAAGCAATAAAATACGGCCATTTTTTAGACTTTAGCCCTCTGGTATTAAGTTTATCACTTTTGATCCACCAGCATTTCAGCTTCTAGCTCTGGGTTCTACTTACGATTCCTGCTTCTGGCCCCCTTGGCTTTAGCTACTGTCTCGAGGAATGATTTCAGTTCTTCAGAGTTTAGCTTTACACCCAGCTCTCAACTTTGCTCAACCTCTGCTTTTTGGAAAACAAATCCTTCCTCCAGAATGAAGCAATGATATTCTCTGCCATCCCCACTTCTCCTCTACCCCCACCCCCTGGAAAACTGCAGCCTTCCTGTCAGGGAGTGAGGATTAAGACAATAGAGCACTACTGAACACGAGACACGGTGGCCTTCACACAGGTTCAGATTTAAGTTTTTCCTCATCTGCCAGAACCTATCCCATTTATCACAGACTTAGAGCAAATGACGACTCTTCAGCTTCCATCAGCGACATGGAACCGGGGCTCAGCCAGAGGCTGTGCCTTTATCCTCTCACTCCAAGTCGAGCGCGCTCTTTACTGATGGTGATATTGGGAACTTGATGGGACACCAGATGTCCCAGCAGTCTTTCCTTAATGTGAAGCTTCTATGATCAGAAAGCTGAGTGGCTATATTTGCATATGAAACTGTTTTCTATGGTAGTGCTGGGAATATTAAGTGGTGCTATTCCACGGTGCTCTGAAGGCTTGTGTCCTTAGTGATGATTTAAGAGGACCTGTTGCAAATGACTACAGTGAAATTGGCAAGCTGTGCCGCTGATGGCCTTGATGCAGTCCTTAGCAGTGTCTGCCAAGCTAGCTGTAACTTATGGTCCCGAATTATTCTCCATGCTTCAAGATGGAGTACGAGAAGACAAAAACCTTACCCTAAAGGAACTTCTAGTCTAGTTGTGTAGGTAAGACACACACACATCAACAGTACACATAAACATTACAAGGTGACATATAAACCAGGTGAGGGTGGGACAGACTGTTTATGTCAGCACTGGAGGGAATGAAGGGGAAGCCAAAGTCATTTTGCTTGTGTTCGCTTCCATATTATAGAAATCCTCCTATAAAGTTAAAAAAAAAAAGCATCTGTATTTGACTACTCTTTGTGGTTTATTTCCAATTTTTAGATAAGTTAGTCATGATTTTCAAAGCTGATGATAAACCAAATGTGGTTGCTTCAAATATACAAGGATGAAAAATAAACTATGTATTTTTTATTAGGCAGTTGGAATGGTACTTCTATAATATACACCCCTTAGCATGTCCTGTGCCTGTTCCGCCTTAGCGTTTTGGACAGTCCCTAAATCTTTAGTGCCTGAAGGCATGAAATGTCACCATTTATCTTATCTTCCTGCCTTTATTCACCTGCACATATGTTAGTATTTACATTCTCCTTAGAGGTATTTGTTTTTGTGGAAAAATCCAAAGTGGTTAAAAGGTTTATTCAGACTAAAATTTTTATGGTAAATTTGATTGGATCAACAGGCAACCTGAAAATATTAGCTCTAATGAATCTTTCGGCTGTGTGGAATTCTGTTAGAATTTCGGAAGTTGTTTCTTTCAGACCCTAGACATGAATGCAGTAGAAAAACAAGAGGAATATATGGATCATAAGCCAAATACAGACACAGAAATGAGGTACAGTGTAAAAACACTGCTCAGGTTCTGAAACAATGAAGAATTCTCTTGAGGGATTTTAGACAATGTGGAGAAACAGTTACCAAAGCCGCAGGAATGCCAGGTCTAAAGCCCAGGCTACAGAATCTGAGTTTAAAGAGATGATGATGGATTACCCAATTCTTTCCTAAGACCCTTCTCAGAATCCCATGGTGAAAGAAGCCCTGGTCAACACGTTTTTCACAGGGTTGCAGTAGTAACTGAGAATGAGCAAAGAGAGGGAATAAAGTTGAAACTAGAACTAAAGAGAATGAACTATGAAGATGGGTTCAGTTCCTTAATCTTTTAAAGATATTTTCCAGGTGGATCCACTGAACTGTGTAACATTTCCAAAGATGTAGATAAATCTCCTCATCTATCATGATGTCACCAGTGACCCTAAAAATCTGTAGTCCGTGGTTCGTCATGAAAACATTTCATGGATGCTTTATTATTTTCCTTGAAGGAAAGTAAACTCAGGTTTTTGGAATTTGGGGCTCAGGCTGAAGTGCAAGTGTGTTTGAATTCAACCTTCAGCATGAGGATGTTTGAGTATAAAACTACAAGGCCCTTTATTAAATTTAAAATCGTGGGTTACGTGTTGAATGGCCTGCATTCCATCCCATTGTTTAAATTCATCAAATAGTCACTCTGGAATTATTTCTAACAATTGGGATGACTTCATTTGTGTTTGTTTTCTCTTTCTATTAATCCATGACAAACTGTGAAATTTGCCATTTTTACCATAACCAGGCCATGAAATTTGTCATCTCTCTCTGTAATTTACATGGAGCCTTGGATATAGATACATTTCAGGCAGGATGATTGCTTTCCATCTGACGCAGAGGGCAGAACAAAGGAGGGCTACACACAGAATAGAACACAAACAAATTCAGAACAGACATGAGGAAGGGCTTTTTTCTCCTTTTTTCTTTAATGCTGTAAAGTCTGCTAAAATGTGTGGACTATGTTCTAGGGATAAGGGTTGATGGGACAAATGAAGGCACTATTGTCAAATCCAAGAAACTATGAAATGACACTCCGGGGAGAGGGGAGAACTTAAAAGAGGAGATGTCTTGACAAACTAGAATGAGTTGGAAGGATGTGGTGGGAAATTGTATGAGTAATGTGGTCAGGAAGCATTTGGAAGTAGAGTTTCAGAGACAAGCCACCATACCAGTACAGGAGTTCTAAAGCTTGTTCACAAGCTATTGTTCGTAAAAGGGTGAATTTCCCTTTCTCTTTCCACTCCCTCTTCCCCAAAATTGAACATAAATTAGTTTGTTCCATGTCAGATGAATGAAAGTTCCTCTGAACATTTGCACTGAAAATTACTGGACATTTGCAATAAAGTTATTGTATCTGTTTCTAATGATTGTGTTTTTGGTTGGGGAAAGGAAGGAAAGAACAGTTTTTACTGTCCATTTGTCTGGTTTGCAAAACACAGCACCTTCCTTGAACTGTTGACTCCAGCAAGCTAGATTTTTAAAACTGGCAATAGCTAACTGACCACTGCAAAGGAAGGTACCTAAGGCAAGTAAATGTGCTATTTTTCCAGTGTAGGTATGATTTTGGTGTTGTGAACTTCCTCTAAAGGAGGAGAAATGTGGCTTTGTTTCAGGGCTGAGATGAGGCTAGAAGTGAAAGGGTTAGGGAAGGGGAGACATCTAAGCAATCGGTCTTTCCCCAGTGTTCCCATGTCTTCCTGAGCAGAAGGAAAGTGGGAGAGCAGGTGGATATCACATAATCACAGGAGCCCCAGGAGACTGAAAGGGAATGATGCCTTGGGGTCTGTCATAGTGCATTTAGGCATTTTTCTCCAGTGAGAGAACGCTTTTGTTTCCTAGGATGCAGAGTGATTTATCAAAAGTGGATTGTCACTTCTTTTTGGTTTAAATGTAAAGTGAGAGGTGCTTACAAAGAATGGAGTTGAGCCAGTTGCTTTAGGTAACTCGTGGTTCTCTTTGCTCATGGTGAATAAGGATTGCATGGAGTAGGAAATCTCCAAGGCATATTTAATTATCTATGTTATTTCCTCTTTCACTTTTACTCCTATGTCACTGAGGAAATACGAGGTTCTAATTCTCTCAGTTCTGTCACATAAACTTCCTGCCATTGCTCCTTCTTACCTCTTTCCCACCTGTGGAAGACCTGCCATTTTAACAGAAATGAATGCCTGATTTCAATGCTCATTTTGGAAAATATAGAGAAGAAAAAAGAAGAATGAAATCATGCAACATCTTCAGACACTCCAGGAATAATCGCTGTTAAAATGTTGACATGCTTCCTTCCAGTTACTTTTTGTGACCATATTTTTTACACAGTTAAGTTCAAATTACCTATAGAAATACAAATAATATTTATTAAATTAACATTTTACCATAAGTGTTTTTCTGTAACATTGCAATCTCTTCAAAAGTGTAATTTTTGTTAGCATTATCTTATCCCATTAAGTAAATGCACACGTTTCCTCTAGATTTTCTTGAGATTAAGCCTTACTTTTTGGTAGCATCTATTTTTTATGACTATAAATACTGTAATAATCATCTTCGTTCATATATCTTTGTATGCATTTATGACTATTTCTTAGGATAGGTTTCTAAATAAAGAATGACTAGGTAAAAGCACATGGTTATTTTATCAAATTACATTCCAGTATGGTTGTATCAATTTACATTAATAACAGCTTATGAATAACCCTAATCATAGCTCACCCTCACCAGCATTGAATATCTTCATTTTTAAAAGGAATTTTCATTTGATAATTTAAAAACACAAAACAAAACAAAAACACGGTATGCTGCCTTGCATTGCACTTCTGTGATTACCAGTGAAGCTGAACTTTTTCTATTTCCTTTATTCAATGATCTATTATGGTATCATGGCAGCTGCAAGAAGGTGCTTCCCACATCTTCTCCTGCGGGAGCATCCCTGACTGAGGGCCCAGCTGCTGCACTTTGAAATCTACTGCTCTCGTTTTGCCCAGGCCACGCCACCTACGGGCTCCTCCGTACCAATGACTGACGGTGGTGGAGCCCCTAAGGCAAACCCATTTCTGGGAGACACAGATCTGGTTGTCGGCTGATTTTGTCTCGAGGCCTCTCCCCTGGATTTCTGACCCTTGAATAGACTTTAAGGTGGTCTGCCACCTCTCTCTATATCTCTGATGGCCCTCCTAGCCTGCCTGGCTCCCTCCTTATTTCCTTTCGCACAGGCAGTTCCCCTAATGTTATAGGTTGAATTCTGTCCCCTACCCCAAATTCATAAGTTGAAGTCCTGTCCCCCAGTACCTCAGAATATAATTTTACTCAGAAATCGGGTTGTTGTAGATGTAACTAGTTAAGGTGAGCTCATGCTGGAGTAGCATGGACCCCTAGTCTGATATAACTGGTATCCTTATATAAAGAACACCTTGTTAAGAGACAGATACTTACAGAGGGAATATAAGTGAAGACACAGGGAGAATGCCATCTACAAGGCACGGAACCACTAGAAGGGAGAGGAAAAGTATGGAACAGACCTTCTTTCACAGCCCTCAGAAAGAACCAACCCTGCCGACACCTGGATTTCTGACTTCTAAGCCTCCAGATCTGTGAGCCAATAAATTCCTGTTGTTTAAGCCACCTACGTAGTTTGCGGTATTTTATTATGGCAGCCCAGGAAACTAATACACCATAAAATCTTCTCACTTTTCATCCTGTCTTATTCTGCCCCTTGGACACCTGGACTAAGATAACATTTATATACGGAATATTAAATCTCTGTCATATTCTTGCAACTATTCTTCTAGTTGGTATGAATTTTAACTTAGTTTATATTATTTTAATTGACAAACAATATAAACTTCTATGTGTTTAAATAATCAACATCCTTATGGGTTCTTTCTCTCTCTCTCACTCTGCCACTCTCTTTCCCTCTCTCTCTCCCTCCCTCCCACCTTCTGTCCCTCCCTTCCTCCCTTCCTTTCTCCCTCTCTCCCTCCCTGCTTGCTCTCTTGCTTTCTTACTTTCAAATCTTTCCCTACTTGAGACACAGTAGATATTTACTTGTTTGTTGTGTGTTTTTCCCCCCTAGTTTTTAAGGTTTGGAGTTTACATTTAGCTTTTGAGTATATTGAGAACTTAGTTTGTGCATGTAGTGAGATATAAAATCTATGGTACTGTACTCAGCCTTTTCTCATTTCTCTTTCAAAATATGTTTAGCTGTTCTTACGTAAGTGCATTCTTCCATATGGACGTTTGAAACATTTCTTTTCAAGCATGCTAAAAGGAAGAAAAATGCTATTGGGGATTTTATTAGATATTTTAAAACAAACAACTCAGTTTCTCAATAATAAGATTACAATATTTAGTTTTGCCATCTGAGAATGTTATGTCTCCAATTATTCAATAATTAGTTTATATTTTTTCAGGAACTATTTGACGTTTTCTTTACATAGGTCTTTTGCATGCCTTGCTAACATTACTTTTAAGTATTTTATGGATTTTTGCTTTTATAAATGTTATATTTTTCATGATATTTTCTAGTTAGTATGAAGAAAAGTTATTTCCATATGGTCATATCAGATTCAACCACTTTTACTAAAATTTCTTATTAATTCCAATTTTGGAGATGTAGCACCTTTTTGGAGTATTCTTTGTGACAGTAAATCTCATAGAAATGTTGGCTGTGAGAGTTGGAAGGATCTAAAGGTCACCCTACACTCTCATTTTATAGATGATCCATTAGGGAGCTTCAGCACTAAGTTCTAAACATTACAAAAGGACAGCCCACCCCATCTTCCTTGAGTTTCTGAAATCAATGATCAGACAACCCAACATTTGTGAAGAATTATAATGATAAAATAACAGTAACCATTTAGCCAGGTTCCGGCACTTGTTAGGTGCTTTACATTGGCTATCTAATTTTATTCTTAAAATAATCATTTGAAATACAATTGTTCAAACACACTGACAAATGTGTCTTATTGGAATGCCTGTCCTTTCCTCACTCCATCTGGCTGTCCCTCTATCCGGTCCTTTTTAGGGACAGAAGGGACTACAGAGTGACTTTTTAAGGTTCTGTGTGGTCCTTGGTTACAATGAGTCTTTGTCTATTATTTTTTTAATTAATTTCAAGTGTACAAAACAACATAGTGATTAGACATTTACATACCTCACAAAATGATAACCCCAATAAGTCTAGTACCCATCTGACACTGTACATGGTTACTGCAAGATTATTGATTATATTCTCTATGCTGTAAATTATATTCCCGTGATGATTTTTTTAAATTATAGTTGACATTCAATATTATTTTATATTAGTTAGAGGTGCACAGCATAGTGGTTAGACATTTATATAATTTATGAAGTGATCCCTCGGTAAGTCTGGTACCCATCTGATGCTGTACATGGTTTTTATAATATTGTAGAGTATATTCCCCGTACTGTACTTTACATGTCTGTGACTGTTTGAAACTAACAATGTGTACTCTTTAATCTCTTTACCTTTCTCACCAGGTCCCCAACCCCCTATTATTAGTAATTGATGCAGAGAACTGATTTCTCATCAGTACCCCTATGCAAAAACCAAAAATAATAAAAAACTTAAAAACTATTTAAAAGGTTCCATTGGCTGGATGTTAATGCCAGGTCAAAATAGTTCAATTTTTAAGAACATTTTGAGCCTCTGCTCTGTACACTGTTGATAAATTTAACAAAAGACCACAGCGGTTTCTCACCAGAAAGGTTTTACATCTAGAGACACAGAAACCTCATGATGGAAAGGCCTTGGATATCATCTGTTCCAACCTACTATCTGATGTCTCCCTGACGAGTGCTTAGCCAGTCTATAGCACAGCTCTCTAATTGAGAAAAAACCCTTCCTTTCTGAAGTCTGTATTCTTGTGTCTTCCACCCACCTCTACTCAAGTGCCTTTTGTAGTCACACAGGTAAGTTAAATTTCTTTAAATATTCAAGACAGCCACTGCATGCTGCATTCATCCTTCTCAGCAAAATCTCTTCTCTCCTGTGGTCTCTAGCTTCCTCAAGCATTTATTATGTGAGCCCCTAATCCTTCCTGAGCTCCATCCTCTTAAAATGTAGGGTCTAGTACTGAAGAGTGTAATGACGATGTGGTACAAACAGCACACAGCAGAGAGGATGTATTGTGTCATTTGATCTGCACACTATACTTTTATCAGTACAGTTAAAGGTCCCATTAGTTATTTTCACAATTGCATGACATAACTTTTGATTCTCTATCTTGCTTCCAATTCTGCTCCTCCACCAATCTTTCTCATCCATCTTAGCAAACAGCTCCACAATTCACTCAAGTATTCCAGCCAACACCTGGTTATCATACATGACCCCTTCCCCTCAAGCAACGCATTGGTGCGTCCCATCTGCAATTCCTTTAGACGGTGTGGTCACCTCTACCACTACTACCCCAGTCACCTTTCTTTCTCTTCTGGGCTGATGGGATAGCCTCTTAATTTCTTTTAGGGTTCCTTCTCTGGGATCCTATTTAATATGTTCTCCACATAGCAGACAAAGCAATCTACTCAAATTGTAAATCACATGGGATACTTTCCTACTTAGAACTCTTCAGGATTCCCCAATTCACACTCATACAGAATCTAGTCTAGTCTTCTTTACTGTGGTCACCAAGACCCTCCATGATCTGCCTCCCTATCTCACTTTACTTTTCACCCTGTTCTGCTCCAGCCACCTGGTCCTTCTTTCCGTTTCTTCAACTTACCAAACTTCTTTTTTACTTAAGACTCTGAAAATTTTTTTTAAGTGTATATTTCCAGGACCCATCAGCTCCAAATCAAGTAGTTGTTTCAATCTAGTTGTGGAGGGAGCAGCTCACAGTGGCCCATGTGGGGATCGAACCAGCCACCTTGTTGTTAAGAGCACCACGCTCTCACCGAGTTAACTGGCCACCCCAAGACTCTTAAATTTGCTGTCTCCTAGGCTTGGAATGTTCTCCTTCCTCTTTTCAGGCTCATTCCCTTAATTCATTTCTGTTCAAATGTCACCTACTCAGAAGTCCATACTTGACTACTCTATCTAAAATAGAACTTCTACATCCACAATCACATTCTATGTCCTTACTCTGCTTTATTTTTCTTCCTGGCACTTATCACCAGCTGCCATTGTATGTTTATTTGTTCATTTGTTTAATTTCTGTCTCTACCACTAAAATGACAGCTCCACCAGAGCAGAAACTTTATCTGTCTTTTTATGTGTATGTGTAAAGGTGCCTAAAATAATTCTAGACACATCCCTATGTAGTTTCCTGACATAAATTTGTTAATGAATGAATTATTGAATAAATGAACTGTATTGAGTCTGTAGTCAGATAAACTCTTTGGTTCTGTTTTCTAAGATTGCCTCTATGCATTGTGGTTTTCTAAAGAGTTCAGTAATTTTACCCCGTGTACATAATTTGTTCTGAGCTACAGGATTTAAATCCATTCCTTCTAGTTTGCTAGTCTTATGGCTCTGGATGTAGACTCTACTTTTTCTCACCTCAATTTGTCCATACTCTCCTTTCTACTCTGATCATCTTTATCTTTGACAGATAAAATGAAATCTGGGACATTCTACTTCATTCTGATGTACATTAATATATCACCCGCTAATAAAGTCATCAGGCTCTATCTTCCTTTTCCACTCTTGTTTTAAAATAGCGAATAAAAAATAACTTTTCCCTAAGCATTTTCCCTAAGTTGTGCCTTTTTTCTGGGTCCACTTCATTTGGGAAAGCAGGCCTAATATAAGTGAAACAATGAAAGAATTGTATTAGATTTTATACGGTTAAGTGATATGGCACATAGATGCTAAGGCTTGAAGAAAATGGAATGATCACAGAGAGTTTGCCAACTGAGAAAAAAATTTGTGTAGGATGCTTCCCAAGTTTTAAATATGCTGGTATATATGTTAAAGAGTAAAATCGTGGATTTTTAGAAACCAAGAGTTAGAGATGTTTTTGTTTTTTTTTAAATTAGCAGGGCTTGGTGCTGGTAATTCTGTCAGACCGCATGTGCATCTGTCAGATAGCTGTGCATGACTTTTATCGTCAGCCAAAAAGACGTCAAGGGCTATGCGAGGTCAAGGGCAGAGTGGCAGATTGTTCAAACAAAGTTTTCAGGTCGGCAGACAGCCTTGGACGCACTCTTGGAGGGTGAGGTCACTAACATCACAGCAGCAAGCATAAGCTAACCATCTTGAGAGAGTAATGATTCACTGCTGTCTTAGCCCAGGGACCTAGCAACAGTTTTCTCAAAATAACTTCCCTTATAAAAGACAGAAGCACTAAGTATGTGTGTTTGTGCCTGTGTATGTGTATGTGAGCTTGTGAATATGTGCATGCTATGCCCATGCATGTCTGGAGGTACCGTAAGTAGAGGGGCTTACTCTTTTATAACGCTCAACTGATATTTTTTTCTTTCTTGTTTTATAAATTAGTGAGCTTCTCTAGTCTTCAAAGTCTTTGGGAAATGCATTGTCATGGCTCTAAAGAGTAGGGGAAAGTATGGTTTTGCCATTGAAGCATTTGGATGGGATGACCCTTTAGGTCTAGTGTTACGTTGATTCAGAGCGCAGGAAGGAATTTGGGAAGACTGCGGTGGGGAAGGGGCCTGATGGACACCCTTGAGAGTTCTTTTTTTTTTTTTCATAGTGACAACCTAATCTATTGGTAAAGTTGGCTGATTGGTGGTAAACATTATGGAGCATGAAAATTATACCACATGGCTAAGTTTTGCTTTTTCAACAACTGTACAGTTGGGCTCACCTAACTCTCATTTCCTGTTTCCATTATGGTTGTTAGTCTCAATTCCTCCCACATCTGTACCCAGACATATCTTATTGTGCAGCCTGTCTGCCCATATGGGCTCTGGGGTGACCTCATTCTTGAGAAGAGGCCTGCAAGCTGTGTTCAAGATGGACGGCCCCTGACAAATAGGTGCATGTGCCCTGAGCACACAGCTGCAGGGAAGCTCTAGCCACCTTGGCTCATTGTGCTGCAGTGGGCTTTGCAGAAGGTTTCCACCATGTGTTTGTCTGGATATTCTCAAGGCTCATGCACAGCTCTGTTTGAAATATTTAACCTTATATGAGGATGTCTGAGGCTTCCTGAAGTTATTCCTGTGATTTATAAAAGAGATGAAATCTGATCATACAAATCTGAATAGAATGATCCAAAGATCAAATGGCAATCCACTCATTTGCTGTCTTTTGTTTTGTTTTGTTTTTGGACTTTATACATAGTGAACTTAGCTCTCAGCTTTTGCCTTCCTGGCCAATCGATCTATCAATATGTATTATAAGTACTAAGTACAAAGGTAGAGATAGAAAAGCAAAAGTCTTAGAAACCCACCCATTAAGTGTGCGGTTAGTTGAGACACAATTGACTAGTATGGAGTGGCATTATATAACCCTAACAGTAAATCATTTTTTGAGTGCTCACTGTGTGCCAAAACCTATTATCTTTAAATATATCATCTCATTTAACCTTCATAACAACCTTATTAGGTAGGTGCTATTTTTCTCTCCATTATTCAGATACGGAACCTAAAGTTGGTAAGAGTAAGAAACTTGGCAAGACCAGTCTTCCAGGAGAGCCAGGATGCACATCAGTTCTTTCTGAGTTCTCACCTGGATGGGACTCCTGAGCTCAATATCCTAACAACAGTGTTGCTGTGGCACCTCTTGAGTGGTCACCTCTATAGCACATGAAGTCAGTGCTGTTGGAGTGAAGAGGGAAGAGCTGTGAGGGTTAGAGCCATCAGATGACTTATAAATGGAAGTAGAACTTGGGCTTTTATTCACATCATTTGGAGTGACCCTATACCAGGAGTACCTCACACTGGCCCAAGGTTAAGTTCCTCAGTCTGTTCCCAGTGTATTTCTTCTAAACCAAAATAATAATATTAGCACAAATAAATATATAAAAAGATGGAGGCTTTGGTTTTTGTCCTTGTTGTTTTTAATCCTGAGTTCTGCCACCAAATCTACGTTCGATTATGTGGACACTTTCTTTCCTTTGGTTTACAAGTTAAATCCACATAGGAAATGCAGACTCTATAAGTAATTCTTCACATTCTTTGTTTTCTTTTGTAATTTCTCTGTAATTCTTTTATTATAGTACAATTCTCAAGAACAAGGACTTTGGAGTCACACTGAATTTAAATCTTAGCTTCTTCACTAGCTAGTGGTGGGCATACCCTCTCTGTGCCTCAGTTTCTTGCCTGTACCTACCTTACAGGATTGTTGCAAGGATTAATAAGATATATAAAGCCTTAGAAGAGTGGCTGGTGCATAGAGCACAATGACTGCTAAATGACAGTTGTTAATTATTATTGGTTCAGAGGATTGGGGCATATCTGTTTCTTCCCAATGACTATTAGCATAATAGGTGTTCTCTAAATATTTGTTGAATAAAAGACACAAAGATTTTATTTACAATGTGGTTTGGGGTTTTGATGCTAAGACAGTAATTAAAGCATGATTCTGAATCCTGAGAACTCTTTGTATTATAAATTTATAGAATGCTGGACTCATACTGTGTTTCCCCGAAAATAAGACCTAGCCGGACAATCAGCTCTAATGTGTCTTTTGGAACAAAGATTAGTGTAAGACCCGGTCTTTTTTTATTATAAGACCAGGTCTTTATAATATAATATAATATAATATAATATAATATAATATAATATAATATAATACCAGATCTTATACTAATTTTTGCTCCAAAAGGTGCATTAAGAGCTGATTGTCCGGCTAGGTCTTATTTTCAGGGAAACACGGTAGATGAACAAAGAGAGGCTAGAGACTGACACCACCCCAGTGAGGCAACCTGGGCAGGATTTTTATCCCCATTTGGGAGAAGCTAATAACAGGGGTTCTTAGACTTGTAATACTCTAAAGCACCTCCAATTAGCTAATTATATGGCATGTAAAATTCTCGAAACACATTCAAGGAACAATTCATCTTGATTCTCTTTAGCTTAGGAGTAAACATTGGCCATACGGTATTTCTCAGGGGAATATTGGTGATAATCAGTAAAACCAGCCACACTGCCACACTAGCTCCAGTGGCTACAATTTCCCTATCTTTATCATCTATAAGAATGGCACCCCTTGGAGTTGTGGCTTGTACAATATAGCTCTGGCCCTGATAAATCAACTAACCATAGCTGACAAGAGCTGGAAATTGTTGACTAAGGATGATTCCCAGAGTAGTTGTATTGGTTATAATATGACAACAGGTGTACCCTCCCTGTCAACAAAGTGTAGTTCCTATTCATTTAACAACAACAGCAAATGGGCATTCATTCACCAAATATTACGTAGGACCAAGATCCAGGAACTAAACTAGAAAACTGTGGAAATCCTCATGGAGCTTGAATTATCATGGAGATGCATAAACAATTCAGAAACAATAGGTTGGTTTGATAAAAACAATTAATTTGAATTATGTGATGGGCAAGAAGCTAATTTTTGTTAAACAAGGTGTATGCCTTGTCAGGAAGGATACAATGTAAGTAAAACTTATACCTGAGAATATACCATGACAAAATCTATTGTTTTTCCATAGTTACTTTGCTTCATTTTTTTTCTGAAGATAGAGGTCAGTATTATTTTCACTTAATGTAATGGGGCAGTGAACAGAATAATTTGAGATCTTAAATAGAGGAAATTGTTAGCTAGGTAAAATGTGACGTTACCAAATAACGCCATAGATTTCCACAGTGTTTATACATAGGCTCTACTTCCTTAATTTTATGCAATATTTAACATTGAGTGATTAAGTGAGATTACACTGTATCAATGACTAGAATATTTAAAAAATCATTGGGGTTCTTCACTCAAGGCTGTCCCCTACCTCTAATCTGTCCCATATCCAGCAAATGTGTAGCCTTTGCTCCACAAATGCATTTTAACAAATAATTAAAGTTTTCTTTTTCCCTGAAATGAATTACTAATCTCTTTATGTTTCAAAGAAGTATTTCAAAAGAGAAGTTTGCAAGTTCTGCCAACCAAGATGTGCTTTAGTAGATGAATAGATAAGTAAACTGTGATCCATCCAGACAATGTGATATTATTCAGTGCTAGAAATAAATGAGCCATCAAGCCATGAAAAGACTTCATAGAGGAAACTTAAATGTGTATTACTAAGTGAAAGAAGACAATCTGAAAAGGCTACATACTGTATGCTTCCAACTAGTGACATTCTGGAAAAGTCAAAATGATGGAGACAGTAAAAGAGTGAGTGGCTGCCAGGGATTAGAGAGGGACAGGGAATGAATAGGCAGAACACATAGGATTTCTAGGGCAGTGAAACTGCTCTCTGTGATAATGTAGTGGTAGATATAGGTCATTATACATTTATCCAAATCCACAGATTATCCAACACCAAGAGTGAATCCTAACGTAAACTATGGTCTTTGAGTGATAATGATGTGTCACTGTAGGTTCATCAGTTGTAACAAATGTACCACTCTGGTTAGTGGCGATGACAGGGGTGGCTGTGCATGTTTGGGGGGAATGGAGTATATGGGAAATCTCTGTATCTTCTGCTCAATTTTGCTATGAACCTAAACTGCTCTGAAAAAACTAAAAGTCTGTTGAAAAAAGAAGAGAGAAGTTCAGACTGTACCTATGATGTCATTTTCGTAGTTCCATTGACCATAACTTTGAAAAAAAGAAAGAAAGAAAGATTTGAATCTATATGAACATTTTGATGGTTAAACTTGAAATATGTCTTAATAGAATAAGATCTAAGGAAAAGACAGACCCAAGGTCATAATGTGTAGACCAAACTTCATCCCAGAGCAATCTGAGCTGTCAGGGACATTAAAGCTCATTAGCAGGATTCCTGTACAGAAACACTAGCAGTGACAGCCTTGCATTTCACAGTTCTTAGAAAAATCTCATTGATGCTGGGGTGTTACACTCAGGCTGAGAGCCTGAGGTCTTTAATTGGAAGGCAAACATATTGGTTTTATATCTTGTGCTTTCTGGAGGGTGTAGCTTTTTTATTTTTAAAGTGACAATAGTGATAAAATGGAAGGGGGGCGGGAAATCCACTCACCTCTGACTATATTAAACCACCCACCAGCTGTTCAGAACAGAACACATCCTTCAGTCCTGAAGAAGTCTTTACCATATGAAAAGGAGGTCCTTGCTGGGGGATTAACAAGCTGAACTGGGTGAAATGCTACACTTGCTTTTGATGGTGTGAGAGTTATCTTTTGCAAGCTATTGATATTATTTTTCCACTGTTTTCTTAAAGATTGGCCTTAGGGAATTTAAATAATTAAGCATAAAATCTCTGGCATGATATTTAATCAATCACATCTTGGTTTTCAGCCGATGCAAGGGCTGTAGTCAGCTGTGGAAAGGCAGAGGCAGTCAAGGGGACTGGGCCAAGCTGCCCTCCTCACCAGCTGTGGGGGCTTGTTCTCAGAATGACCGGGAGAGTCTGGGAACAAGCCACATCCTCAAACAATCTGGTCACGCTGCTGGTGTCTCTATGTTTGTTTATTGTGTAGCCTGAAATTCTTCTTTGCAGACAAACTGAACCCAGAAATGAGTAAGAACAAACAAGGGAGATTTTGAAGGCCCAGCCCTTTGGGAGAAATTCTGGGATTTTATAAGTCTCATAGTTCCAGGAAGGATGGGGATAAATGATGAAATTTGTGTAGGCTGGTCAAAAAGCCTGTGAGCCAGGCGAGTTTTTGACATTTTAGTTCATGGGTGCATTAGTCAGGGTTTTTTGTAGGAATAGAACCAATAGGGTGTGTGTGTGTGTGTGTGTGTGTGTGTGTGTGAGAGAGAGAGAGAGAGAGAGAGAGAGAGAGAGAGAGAGAGAGAGAGAGAGGTGTTAAGATTTATTTTAAGGAATTGGCTCATGCCTTTATGGAGGTTAGCGAGTCCAAAATCTTCTGAGTGGGCCACAAGGCTGGGGACTGAAGAAGCAGCTGATGTTTCAGTTCGAGTCCAAAGGCCATCTACAAGCAGAATTCCTTCTTTCTTGGGGAGATCAGTCTTTGTTTAATTAAAGCCTTAAACTGACTGAATAAGGTCCGCCCACATTATGGAGAGCAATTTGCTTTACTCAAAGTCTATTAAATGTTAAGCTTATCAAAAAAAAAAAAAAATACTCACAGGAACATCCAGAATAATGTTTGACCAAATATCTTGGCACCATAGCCCAGTCAAGTTGACACATAAAATTAACCATCGCAGCTGGTTACTTGTCAGCTAGTAAGACTAAATACTACACATTTGCGTCATGTGAAATTCCACAGTATTTTGAGAAGATAAGCCAAGGAAAGAGTGTGATGAACATGTAAGTCAGAATTTTTAAGATAGTATATAAAAGACTAGTTTAAAAAATAAGAGAACAATGGGATATGAGTCTAAAAAAAAATAATAGCTAATATTTATTTGGTACAATGTGTTGGGAATGTTTGAATTTTTACAAAACTCTATGTGGTAGCAAATACCCTGGGATTGAGAAACTGGTTTCAAATCCCAGCTCTACCACTAACTGGCTGTGACCTTGTCAAGTCCTTTAGCCTCTCTGTACTTCAGGTTTTTAAATAGGAAAAAATGGGACTAATAATGGCACCCACTGCTGAAGATTATGTGGAAGATGAAATGAGTGATACCATACTAAGTATTTAGAACAGTGCTTGGCATATCAGAAGCACTCAGTAAAAGTTAGCTATTGCTATCCTGTAGTATGATAGAACACAGAGATGGTAAGCCAAGATGGTAGCGGTATAGCCATGATATCCATCTGAAACCTAGAAATGGTATGTTGCTGGGTATCCCTGTAGGCTACTATCCAGCATGTTTGTAACTAGATAAATGAACATGTCCTCTCATCGAAGTCTTATGAACCGAAAGTTCAACTGAAAACACCCCATTCCAGTCTCCTTTCGCAAACCCATGACCAATTTTGCCAAAAGGTAGTATGAGGGGAAACCTGACATTTGTCACATGTGTTCTTCAATACTGTCACTTTTGGTTATTGATATTGAGTTTGGATTAAATAAAACCATCTAATGCATGAAGTTTCCCCTAGAGATGATAGCAGAAAAAAGGTCCTTCACAGGCCTGAATTTCCCTGAGTTTATTTTATCACGTCTCAGGCTACAGGAATTGTCTTGCAGAAACCCTTTTTGACTTACAGTAACACTGGGAGATCTCCGTACTGAAAATCAATGTGTATTTTGTTTCATTCTAGAGAGTCTCAACAACAGTAGCCTGAAACACACTTTAGTATACTCATTGTGCCATTAAACATCAGCCGCTGTCGATAGACCTTAGATTTCCTGTAACTCAGTCAAGGACATTTTGAAGCTGTGATGGCCAAAGTCACAAGGGAACCATTGGTGAGATCTTTAGGTTTAAATGACTTCTTGATTTAACATCTCATTGCTGAGTGTCCCAGCTTTTCCTACACTTATTTGTGGAACCAAACTAATTTTTGAGTGTAGTTTGCACGCCACTCTCAACTACAGGCATATCTTGTTTTATTGCAGTTTACTTTATGTTGCTTCATAGATATTGCTGCTTTTTTTTTTTTTTTTAACAAACTGAAGGTTTGTGGCAACCCTGTGTAGAGCAAGTGTATCAGAGGCAAAGAGACTGCGACCTGCTGAAGGCACAGATGATGGTTACCATTTTTTACCAATAAAGTATTGTTTTAATTAAGTACGTACATTGTTTTGTTAAACCTAATGCTATTGCACACTTACTAGACTACAATATAGTATAAACATAACTTTTATATGCACTATGAAACCAAAAAAATTGTGTGACTCACTTTATTGTAATATTCACTTTTTGCAGTGGTCTGGAACTGAACCTGCAATATCTCTGAGATATGCCTGTACTTTGGTTTCCTTTTCTTCTCTGACTTTGCTTATTTGCTGCTTCAGAGAACAGTACCCTTATTGGTTTGTCTAGGGCTTTGGTTAAATAACAGATTTCAAAAGCGTCACACACACAATTGTTTTCGGACCAGGATAGAATTCTGACTAAGAGAACTCCCCGTAGCCTGAAAACCCATGGCAGAGGCCCCATATAGCCATTTTCTGCTTGTGGGCTCAGTCTTTCAACTCTAAGCATGGGAAATCAATAAATAACAACAAATGCTTTTATGCTAACTAGATTGAAAGGGATTCTCCAGTTCACCATTAAAAATCAAAAATCAGTCAGACCATTACATAGAGGCCAGCAAATTATTAGGTTGTTTCCTAATGTTTTGACAGCCCCACTTAGCATAAAGGTGAGCTGGAAACAATTCTGACCAAGCAGACCCCACACAATGTCTTATTGGCTTGGCTGACTTATAAATCTTATAGCCATGAGATAATTGGCAACTCACTCCTTCACAGATGTGCGTTATGTAATCAGGGTGGGGAAATGATTCACTGAAGCTGATCTTCTGGAAATCTTTACTTTCAATCTATAAAATATAATGAGATTAAGAATAAGAAAGTGTGGCCAAATACTAGTGTTTTGTAAGCAGGTATACAAGTGTAAGGTGATATTGTCAGTATTATCAAGATCGATCTATCTATGTCTGTCTATCTATCTATCTATCTGTCTGTCTGTCTGTCTGTCTGTCTGTCTATCTATCTATCTACCTACCTACCTACCTATCTATCTACCAATCATTTATCTATCCATCCTAAAACATCTAAATCTGAGGACTCTGGTATATGTTAAGATAATCAGTGTTATAACCCTATATTTTTATTTCTTGCAAATAGTACTCCACACCTTCATAGGGGAGTGTAACTTCAGTTTCAAAGACTGCATTTTAGGATTTTTTAAAAAATGAATAATGTCTTTCATATACCCATTCTTTATTTTGATACTGGGTTTTATAGATCAATTACTACTATTAATCAACTGGAAGAGTAAATAAAGTTAATACCATAGATACATCAAGGGTCAATCTTGCAAACTGGCATGAACCGTAAAAGTATGTGTGTGTTTGTATCATATAAATTGTTCTGCGTGATGATATAGCCATTGTTATTTGCAGAAAACTTTATATTTTTGTTAGGTCAAGAAGCCTGTAATTCTCCAAGTGATCTCTGAACCTTATTTAATGCAGCAAACCACAAAAGGAGCTGGGTTGAACTTTGGTGTCTGCAAGTTGGAAAGTAATAACTTTCCCCATCTTTTCTGTAAGTGACTTGTGCCATGTGATGAATGCAGACCCTTCCCTCACAAGGGTTTCCTGATATTATACACTTGTAGCAAATAAGGTTAGAACCTTTAAAATATAGCATTTAGTAATGTGCTGGAAATAGCTTCTTCTCGATTCCTTTAAAGGTCACTGCATTTACTTTCCAGGCGTCATTTTAGCTCAAGTCTCTACCGAGTGGAACTGAGAACATGCTTGCCTTTGTGCCTTCAATTTTCCCAAGCTTAAGAGTAAAATGGCAGGATCTTTCACATAAAGTGGAGTGTGTGTGTGTGTGTGTTCACGTGTGTGCACAGTATTGAGTTTAGATGTATAAATGTATTGTCAAGATAATCTCAATGTTAGTTATACATATACATGCTGCTTTTGAATTGGAGGTAACATTAGGCTTGTATTATCATCAGTCCAGAAGCCAAGCTTCTAGGAGTGAAATCACTACTAAAGGAAAGCAAACTCTGGAAAATGCACATATCTGTGCTTTCCCTGAGCACTCCTTCAACCATGCTTCACCAAACCAAACTATATTAGCATCCACCCACAATCTTTGCTGCTGTTCCACTGAAAAACTGAATTCATTAAGCCATTGATGTAAAGCAAGAAAAAACACTCAATCACAGCACTGCTATCAAAATTAGTATTGCAATGATAGATTGAAATGAGAACCTATTTCATACTAACTGATACAAATTAAGATCAGGCTGGTGAAAAGAGAATGTCTGCTTTTGTAAAGCATATGTCACTATTCCTAGAATTATCACTGTCGTTTGTCAGCACTGCCAGTAGTTTCACTGTCCTCACATCACCATCACCATTGTTAACATCATCTTTATCACATTTATAGTCAGTATTAGTGAGTTTTTTAAAGACATACACTAAATGTTAAAAGTGGTCCATAGCTGCTGATATTCTATGTTCATGCCCCAGCTAATTCTGATCCAGTCACTGCCCATTAAAAACTCTACCTACTATCCTAGCCCAAGGTCTAAATTCTCTTTCTCCTTCCAGGACCTCCCTTCTGAATTCCTCATAGTAGCCATTATCTAGCTTTTAATAATTGTTCATTTGTAATTATTTGACTGTTAGACATCTTTTCAAATGTGCATATTTTATTGGTTCAACTAGAATATAAGCATCTTGAAGGTAGAGATGTATTTTGTACATCAGTGTAAATACCATATTATTTATATTAGTGCCTTACATATAGTATTATGTAGCATTTAATAAATATTCAACAAATATTTATCAATAGACTGCAATTTTACAGGGAAATTGGAGAATATGTTCAAAGCCAAAGTGTTCCTATAAGTGGTCAGATAATTCTGTGTATGGAGACTGTGCCCTATGCTCTCGCTATGGGGCTATCATGAGAGCCTGAGAGATCAGAGATTGGAATTTATATTAAATGGAAAAAATATCTCAAAAGAAAGAGGACTTGACCTTGATTTTACAATGTTCTCTGTGTATATTAATAATATGTGAGTTTGGCAAAGCCTGTAGAGAGGGGAGAAGAAAACGCTGTGAGGAGAATGTAAACGTGAAATCAGAGGGTTAAACCAGCAGTGCAAAAAGAATGAGTCGATAGTATGGGAGCGCAGACCAGTGAACAGCACAGAAAAGCAGGGTCATGAGTTTGCATTTGGATGACAATTATTCTTAGAAGATTTTGAATAACTGCAGTATGCCATCTATAATCAAATGTAAAAAATTGCTTCAGTGGCAATAAGAAATGAGCAAGAAGAAGAGATTGCCATAACTCATGGAATGAATAACCTGGACCTCAGCAGGGGTTTGACAGAAGAAGAGGAAGAAATGAGTGGTATGGAGAGGGAATTGCTTAGACCTTGAACCTGCTCTGGGTAAGAGCCAAGGGAGTGGGACGATGGCATTGTCAATACTACTGGAGCCTCCGGGGAAAAGAAGGAATTTGCCTTTGCCCCATCCCAAGTAGGAAGGGTGAGCAGTGAAACTGTATAACCACAGTTGATAATGAGTAGAATGATGGGATGTCATCCACTCCTTAGTTCTGGAGAGAGAGAGAGTGCAGCAAGCCACTGATTGGAAATAAGAAGCAGTGGGTTCTAGATTTGCCATGTCTTTTATTGCAAGTCACTAACTTCTCCGAGCTTTTGAAAAACAAGAGGACAGACCAAATAATTTCTAACCAAGCTTTCATATTTTGGGTTCTATACAGACTGTCAGCCTACCTATTGCTTGAGATTTGAGAGCGGGATGTTGGTGGAGATTATAACTTTTGTGGATTAAGCCCAGATAGCTGCACAGAACTCCTAGAATCAGAGGCCATCTTATCCAATACTGGTATTTTGTAACATATATTAATGTGCATCAAATTTTGTTCCAGGGATGTTTCTTTCAAGATGGTTTGTAGTTGACTTTGCTGCAGGGGAGCTATGTCAAATATGAGGATGAAGAGAAAGATGCCCAGTGTACTAGGAGACAGGGAAGAAAATAGAGACCTTAGAAGGAGAACCACAATTGTAGCCTGCTTTGTTTACAAGCCAACATGTTCAGGGGCTTTCAGGAGTGTGGGATGAAGCAGATTGAGCAATGAAACATCCAGAAATGTGTTTACATTCTTATAAATGAGAGTACAGTGTCTGCTTGCAGACCCACACTGATGCAGTATTTGTTCCTTCAACTTGGAAATGTTAGCTGAATGAGTTTCAAAATAACACCCTGCCATGTGAACTCCCTTTGTTTGGATTATTTGCTGTAAACGAAATGGCACCTTGCTGCTGCCTATGTCTATATAACATGAGATGATATATGAATACATTTTCTTGACTGATGGTTCAAAATGCCATCCACAGCTGAATTTGATGAAGCTTCTAACTCCAGCTACCAATTTACAGGAGAGCAGAGAGGAAAGTGTTAACCTATACGAGGGGTATGCAATCAGCTACATTCAGACTGTGGAAAAATCTTCAGAGCATATCACCTGATTTCTTAACAAACACATTATAAGAAAGACAAAAGAGAAATGAGATGGAACCCACAGATCAAAAGATACTTCAAATACTTATAAACGGATTGCAATATGTAAACTTCATTTGCATCCTAATTCAAACATACAAATTTAAAAATTATGACATTTATGAGACAACTGTAAACGTGAACACTGGCGAGATATTTGATAATCATTTACAAAATATTGCCAGATTTAAAGGCTGTAATAATTGTATTGTGATTCCTTAAAGATTCATTATCTTTTAGAGATACATGAGTTATATGCTGAAATATTTACAGATGAAATGATATGATATACAATTTGCTTCAAAATAATTTGGGAGTGGGGACTTGCTGAAACCAGGATTGTCCATGAGTTGCTTATTGTCGAAACTGGGTGATGGGTATGCAATAGTTCATTGTACTATTCTGTGTGTGAATTTCTCCACAATAAAAAAACAATTTTTTCAATGCTATCAATTTGCAGTGAGCTTTTTTTTCTATTTTCTTTTTTTGATTCTTAGAGGTTTCTTAGTACTTCCTCAAGTGACAGATTAGATTGTCCCTAAAAGAATGGGATATAGATATTGTTGCCCTTTGGGTAGAAGGTGTTATTAATGCTGAAGTGGGATAGGAATTGTTAACAGAAAGTGTAATTTTTGTTGTAGTAATGGATTTCTGCCCAGTTTCCAAACTGGAATCAAGAGGGGGAAAAAAGAACCTCAATTTTTATGGCATTGTTATTTCTAATAGGCAGTCTATTTGGTCTATTTGCAGAAGCAAGTTTCTGACTGAGAAGTGCACCTATGCACTGACCAGTTCCAGCATTTACACTCAGACTTAATTCCTGGATTTCATGTGATTTCCAAGTAATAGATATGCTTTAGAGAGACTTGGGACATAAGCAATTCAAATTGAACAGCTATAGCTATGGTTTCTCTACCCGTCGCTTTCTGGAATCCACAGAAAGTGGAATCCAAAGAAAGTTGGAGTGAGCACGCTTCTTTGCCTCACCTCCCTCCCAGTGAAATCTTCAGTGGCATTTGTTGTCCTCAGAGTATCCTGACTTTCACTGGCGGATTCTCTTCCCCTCTCCTCTATTCTACCAATGGACTTTAGTGTAAGCTTACTCCACTCCCTGCCCTAGGAGTGGGCTTGGATTGGCTTAACCCAATCACTACATTTCATCCTCTTGATTATGGCCATTGGTTCTGGGAAGGACACATGCCACACACTCGTTTAATCAGTGGGTATCTCAGCACTGTTGTAACATTGGGGCAGAAGGTATCTCTCCTACTGGATTTGAACAAGGATAGTTGCATTTCTAACTTTGTCAGGTAGTTATCCTGCTACCATAAGGAAAGTAGGTATTAGGATGGTGCTCATATTGAAGAGCAGAAAAATGGAGAGAAATTGGGTCTTTGGTGACATGACTGAGATATTGGATCAATCAACTAATGAAGCTGCCTCTCCTTGAGACTGTGTTGGTTCTGAGGGTCAGTAAAGCTCGATTGTTTAAACCAAATGAATTATGTTTTATCTTATTTGTAACTAAGAGCATCTTAGCACTAATAGACCATTCCCTCCTATTGATACAGAAATGATGGAGATATAATGTTTTGATGAACAAGCCAGGGATGAAAATAGATTGTTCACTTTGCCTCTTGAATTGGTCTATGTCCCACATCAGATGTATTAAAAGAAGATTGAGAAGACCTAGTTGGAGACATCAAATAAATAAACATATTAGGTGATTATACAAACATATAGGCATGAGTTTGCTAAGTCTGATCCTGTCTGGTGAGCCTACAAATTCTGAATAGTACCAAGTGAAAGGATAGAGGTAATATTGCAAGATATAACTTGTGTGCTGTCACTTGATGCTGGGGACTAGGAGAAGAAGGAAAGCTGAGTTTAAGCTCTTATTGTTTCTGTCCCCTCTTTGGAAAAACCCATGTCAGCTGTATAGGTCAGCCTGTGTGCTTCAAATGGCATGAAATTGGTCTGTGGGGATGGATCTATTTGCCTTATTCACCTTTGTATTTATTAATTATATTGATTGAGTTCCATATGTATGCTAGGCACTGTTCTAGGCACTGAGAAACATTCTAGTGTGAGGCAATCAGACAGTAAGCAACTAGACAAGTAAATATATAGTTTCTCAATAGCAATAAGAGCTAAGAAGAATAAGAAAGAATAAAGCAGGCTAAAGAGTGACAGGGAAGATAGTGGTCAAGAAGATGACATTTTGAACAGAACAGAAATCTGAAAGTCACGTGAAAGAGAGCTGTGTGGATATCTGGAGGAAGAACTTTCCATGAAGAGGGAACAGCCAGTGTAAAGGACTAATGATGGAAGCCAGCTTAGCATGTTTGAGGAATTTGTTAAGGAGGACTTAGAGGTACTGAAAAGTCAGAACAAGAAGGGCCTTGGAGGTCCATCTAGGGACTTTGTCTGAATTATCCATCATATGAGATATCAGAACAAGTTAAATTTGGGCACCAATGGTGTTTACACACTTTTAAATTTGAAAAGGGAATTCAATGCAAATTATAATTGCTTATAAAATAAACCAAACAAACCAGGAGTGGGCAAAGAAAAAGCCCAAATCTCTTCCCTTTCAAATCTCCCTCCCACTCCCCTATTCTATACACTTGCCCACCACACCACCCCTGGAAATAGGAGCTGATAATTTGTTGAACAGTCAACAATTCCACTATACTATTTTCCCTAAGCTTATACAAATGGATATCCCTCTGCAATACACAGAGAAAATATGTATAGTTATAATTATTTCTATTTCTTATAAAAATAAGATTATGTTATAGACTAGTCTCGGCAACTTATTTTATTTATGTTACAGTATTTCATGCACCATGTCAATAGACATCTAACTGTCCTCTCTCTCTGGCCATTTTGTTTTCCTCATTTTCTTATATCTCTCATGCTGGATGATGGATATACATAGGCCTCATGATATAAGTGGTCCCTCCTAAAACTTTCTCATATAGTATTCCAGAAGATGGAAATCATTAAAAATAATTAAGAAATTATTTTGTACAAGTACAGCCCACTTTTGATGATAAATCAGAATTTTATATCTATCTACCTATCTATCTGTCTATCTATCTATGTATCTATCTATCTATCTATCTATCTATCTATCTATCTATCTATCTATCTATCTATCTATCTATATCATTGGTTTGCAAAGGCCCCAAAAGTTATTTGGACTAGAAACTTGGGACCAAAGTCACAAAAATGTAAGTATATGAGACAACCACAAAATTTGAGAATTAAAAGGAACTTAGATGTCACCTAAACTAATCTTGTTTTATTAATGTGGTAAATACATATTGAGCGCCTAACAATAGGCACCATGAAAGATGTTAGAGACAAAAAATTGTCTAGGACACAATCTCAGTATTCATCTTAACAGAAGGGCAAGCAGAAGCTCAAAGAGATTGGGTTGCTTTTCTAGGCCACAACAGGGAAGTAACAGATGAGATTTAAACACAGAACACCTGGTTCTGAGTGCAGGGCTGTTTCTACTGCATCTTGTGGTCTATGGCAGTTTCTAACAGTAAATAACTGAAAGGACAGTCCTGAGTGCTATCATTTGCAAAAGGTTTAGCCATTAGGGGTCGACGTAGTGAATGAAATACTACTTACGCAGCTCCCATTTATCGGGAGCTGGTAATTTACTCTGAATAATCTTAGTGTAAAAATCTAATTTCAACCCATTTTCTCAGAGGGTAAATTTTATTCCATTTCCTTTTCTCAAGGCTCTGTCATTAGCATATTAAACTAATGAGTGAATCAATTATTTAAAACTGGCAATATTTTTTATTATGTCTAATTAAGTGTTTAATCAGGACATTCTGGCCTTTAATCCTCGGAAAGCAGCATTCATGAGAGGATGAATGAATGGCTGGGTGGGACTTGACTGACAACCTCTTGTACTCAGAGGGCTAGAGAGGAAGCTGGAGCCCTAAAGGGGAAGGTGAACAGGAACAAGTCACAGAAGTGACAGGAAATGGCAACAAACCTGACCAGTAGCAGCTGAAGATGACGAATATATGTTTCTGAACAGACTTTTGACCATGAGAAAGGGTAACTACCACCTCAATTTGGGGATATGGTTTCTGGAATCTCCATTGCACAATAAAACAGAGACTTAGGGCAGGTAAAGCCTTCCTTGATTTTCTCTAGACTCTTCTAAAGTATTTGACCATATCATTTAAGTGTTAGATAACCAATTGCCTCAGTATTCATAAAATGTTTCAAAGACCATCTGAAAATTACTTAACCAATAATTATACTACATTTCAGGGTAAGTTGTTGATATCAAAAGTACATATTAAGCATGTATTTACTTACCTAATATTTACCAAGTTCATTGTATTTCCTGTTATGTCACTATATGACCTAAAGGCCAAACCATCCTAAAACTGATCTTAACAAAAATATCCCAAAAGATGTCCAGCAGCCACTCAAAAGAAGATAGGGTGAGTAGAAGAGAAAGATATGGATTCATTCATTCAATGAATATTCAATGCTGAAACTGTTCTGATTGTTACTAGAGATATAATGATAAAAAGACAGTTGTGACTCCTACTCTCTCAAAATTTATATTGTACCAGTAAAATGGAAAATCTAGAAATTACAATGCCATGTGGTAAATACTACAAAAAGGCTATGTGCTCTAGAAATCCATAGGCACCCTTAGGAAAGGAAAGTCGGGAGCTTCTGAGAAAACATTGTATATAAGTTGACAGCAGCAGGCCAGTAGAAGAGAACCTCCTTTTCCAGCAGGTGAAATGAAGTATTCTGATTGACCCCCTTTCTAGAAACAACCAAAAATATTGGAAAGGCTATTTTTAAAATTTCCTATTTTAAAAATCTCCTAAAGGCTATTTTTAAAATCTCCATATCTGTGAGTGGACAAAAAATAACTCCGAAAACTAGGTGAAAACAGGAACTCGGAGGTAAGAAGAGCATGAAGATAGCTTTAGCGCTCTATGCATTTGTCAAACAGGATGAACTTGAGCTTCTATTTTCACAGACTTACAATGTACAGGGAACAGAAAACATCCCAGTGTGGGTCCCCACAATGTGGAGGAGAGTCCAATGGGTCAACCATGAGGATTAAGCTGGGAAGCCAAACGTCTGTATCCACAGTGTAAGAGTGAACTGGAAATAAACGTAGCTCAACTCTCATAACTTTCTTCCAGCAGACTGCACATTAAGTTGTTCTTTTGAATCTCAGCAAACACAAATTTTCTCTGGGGAATTTACCTTTCACTCACAACATACAATATGCAAAGAAACAAAGCACTATGAGTGAAAGCTAATAGAAACAAAAGACAGAATAATCAGATCCCCCAAAACTTCATATATTAGAATTATTTAAAGTAACTAAGATTACCAGGTTAAAATAAATAGTACAAGACTAAAAATATAATATGTGTTAGGTGTAGAAACTATAAAAAGTTATCTTAAAAAGTAAAAAAAAAAATTTCTAGAATTTAAAAATAGAATTATCAAAATTAAAATCCCAATGGATAAGTATAGCCATAGATAGACTCAGCTGAATTAACGAAATAGAAGATATATTCTTGTTACTGTATCTCTAGTAATCAGAATGCAGCACAGAGAAAGAGACAATGTCATGGAAAATATTAAAGAGAGATTAAGAGAAATGGAGGATAGAGTGAAATGATCCAGCATCATCTAAATAGGAGAAAATGTGTGGCAGAAATTGGTAGCCACTCAACAAAATCCATACTATTTCCTGGACACATCGACTGTATTTCCTAGCCTCACTGGCTATTTGGGTGGCCACAAAACTGGATTCCAGTCAATGAACACAAAAATTATATATGCCCCTTTTAGATTGGTTCATAAAACACCTTTCATGTGTGTTCCTCCATATTCTTTTTTCCTTCTGACTGGTTTGGACTGAGATGACTTTAGAAGGCTACATGTTGAAGAGCTTCCACCAGCTGAATCCCTGATTGACCAAATATAGAAGATTAGCCCTGCCTAATTATATACATGCTTATGACTGTTACAAGAGGAAATAATATTCTATTGTGTTGAGACACTGCATGTTTGGGTCCATTTGTTACCATAATATAACTCACTAGACGTATACTGGAAACAATATTTTAAATAGAATGTCAGATCATTTTCTGGAATGGATGAAAGACCCAATCCCCTATTAAGAATTCAAACAAACAGCAAGTGGGAAAAACACAAACAAAAAACATACTAAGGAGCATCACAGAGAAACTGCAGAGCACTAGAGACAAGGAGATCTTAAAAATAACAGAAAACGCCATATTCCAACTGAGAACTGACTTCTTAACAGTAACAATTAAATCACAAGACAGTAAATTAATATTTTGAAAAAATATTCAGAAAAACAATATTATCTTACTATTACATGCCTACAAAAAACATCCTTCAAGAATAAGGTCACCGTAAAAACATTTTAGATAAATACTAAGAGCTTATCACAAAGTAGCCTCACAAAGGAAAGACTAACAGATATACTTCAAACAGAGGGAAACTGATCCCAGATGGAAGATTTGAAAATGAATGATGGAAATAAAAGTATAAACTTCAGTATTGACTATGAAATGACAATTGTCTTAAGCAGTTAAAAATAAAACTATAATACATTAAAAAATATATAATTAAGTCAAGACCTGGAGGTTGGGGTTGAAATGTTGAGTCCCTTGTATTTGGGGAAAGGAAAATAAAGATAATGAAAAAATTTAAACTTTGATAAATAAGCAGACACAATAAATGTCCAGGATCAAAATAGATTATATTACTCTAAATTAGGAAGGGGGATAAAGTAATGATAAAGAATTGTCAAATGATGCAAAAGGCAGTGAAAAATAAGAGAAAAAGAAATATTTTTTAAATGCAAGACAAATAAGTAACCCATAATTAGATGTTTAAAAAGAAATTCAAATATATTGATAGCTACAATAATTGTAAATAAACTAAAAGTTCCAGTTTGTAAAAAAGATTGCTAGCCCAGATAAATATCGGAAATGTAGGTATACGCTGTTTACAAGAGATATAGCAAAACTATAAGATCACAGAATGGTTGAAAATAATCAAATGTAAAAGACATGACAACATAAATTCTAACTGAAAGATTATATATCTTACTATTAGTAATAACAACCTATATTATTTCATATGTAATAAAAGATTATTACATATAAAAAAAAAGATTTTAAAGCAATATGTTTTAGTAGGGATTAAGATCATTATATAATAATAAAAGGTTTACATAACTAGGAATATATAAAAATTCCACCCCTTATAACAAACAAAAACATAGCCTCAGAGTATATAGAATGAAAAAATAGGGAAATTGATAGCTTTTAAAACTTACGTTTTATGCCACATATAAGTGAAATCATATGGTTCTCGACTTTTGCTGTCTGACTTATTTTACTTAGTGTAATAATTTCAAGATCCATCCATGTTTTCGCAAATGGCACTATTTCATCTTTTCTTATGGCAGAATAGTATCCATTGTGTGTGTGTGCATATATATATATATATATGCACTATATATATATAGTGATGGAAAGAGAAACTGACTCTGGGTGGTGAACACACAACATGATGTATAGATGATGTATTACATAATTGTACACTTGAAACCTATATAATTTTACTAACAACTGTCACCCAATAAACTTTATTTTTTTAAAAAAACCCTTACGTTTTAAAAGAAGGTATGAAACTAAATATGTTAATCATTTAACTTGAGAGATAAAACTCAAAGAAAGCAAAAGGAAGAAAATGATAAATATAAAAGCACTAATTAATGAATTATAAAGCACGCAGTAAAGATGATCAACAGTCAAATGTTGGTTCTATAAAAGATTAATTAATTTGGCAAGGCCCTGGAAAAACTAACACAGGAAAAAAAGAGAAATGGCACAAACATAACAATATTAGCAATAAAAAAGATGTTTCAAATAATATTCAAGAAAATGAGAGGACATAATTAAAAACTCCAGAACATAAAATATCTATGCACAATAAAAGCCCAGGACCCAGATAGGTTTTCAACAGGTAATTTCTATCAAATATTCAGGAAAACATTAACTATAATTTTCCATGATCTATTACAAAGTATAGATAAAGCTAGAAGATTTTGATGCCAAAATGACAGTGAAAAGTACCAAAAAAATAATTAGATACCTATGATTATAGCTACAACAATTCTAAATAAACAATAGTGAGCCAAATCAGTAACATAAGAGCATTAAAATACCATATCACAAAAAAAGGTTTATTTTAAGAAGATAAAGTGGTTTAATCCTACAAAATCAACTAATGTAGTACACTAATAGATTAAAGGAAAAAATCATACTGACAATTCAACAGATGCATCTGACAAAAGTCAACATCATTTCTATAATTTTTTAAAAAGCGCTCTCATGAATCTAAGAATAGAAGAATCTCCTTTAACCAGATAAAAAGTATCCACAGAGAGCCTAAAGCACATTTCATAATCCATGGGGGGAATATTAAATGTATTCCTTCTAAGACTGAGAAGAAGTCAAGGGTATCTACTATCAGTTTTCATTCAACATTGTATGTGAAGTACTAGCCAGTAAAGAAACACAAGAAAAATAAATAAAAATGTGTAAGAATTGGAAAATAAGAAATGAAACTAACAATGGCAAATTATACAATCATCCACATAGGAAATGAATCTACAGATACATTATTAAAGTTAAAAGAGAGTTTAGCAAATTTGCTGAACACAAAATCAAATTCAAATATTAAGAGAATTTCTATTAGAAATAATAGCAAATATTTAAGTTTTGAAAAGATAGTCTTCACAATAGATAAATATATACTACCTAGGAATATCTCACAAAAGCTTTGTAAGATAAAATATTAAATGTGTTAAAACACTAAGTAACAGCTCACTAAATTGAGAGGTACATCTTGTTTTTGAATATGAAGTATTTTGGATATGAATGTTGTCAGTTGTCCCTAAATAAAACTACAGGTTCAGTGCAGTCATAATCAAAATCCCAGAAGCTTTTATTTTTTGGCAGAATTTAATAAACTAATTCTGAATATTATGTGGAGCAAAAGCCCAAAGACAGTCAAAACATTTTTGGAGAAGAACAAGATGTGAAGTAGAGAGAGAAATCCTAAAATACACACACACACACACACACACACACACACACACACACACACACACTGCCTTGTCGTATTGACCTAGGAATAGACAAATAGGCCAACAGAAGACAACAGAGTGCAGAAACAGATCCACTTTTATGGAAATGTGGGAGCACTGCAAATAAATGCAACAATTACGGATTATTCAATAAATAGTGCTATAACGTTCACTTTCCATATGGAAAAATGAAATTCAATACCTACCTAACATCATAGACAGAAATTGATTCCAGGTATATTAATGGCTGAAATGAGAATGACAAAAATAAACAATTGACAAAAATATGATTTTGATTTTGTGACAGGTAAGGGTTTTATTAAGTAAAAGCAAAAAATGCACTAAATGTAAAATAAAGTTTGATAAATTCAATTACATTAAAATGAAGAACTGCATCTAAAGATCTCATGGAGAGAGTGAAAAGACAAGGCCCAAATTTATAGAAAACATTTGCAACATATATAACTGTAGAAAAGAGTAGTGTCTGGAAAATACAAACAATTTCTGCAAATCCATTAGAAAAAGAAAATTCTACAGAAAAATAGGAAAAAGACGTGAACAGGCATTTCACAGAAAATGTGAATGGCCTGTAAACATATGAAATTATGTTTAATATCATCAACAATCATAGGAAGGTAAAATAAAACTATAACAAAATACCATATTCCACATGCCTGAGAAGCAACAATTTTTAAAACAGTTGGCAATATAAAGTGCAATCAAGAATGTGAAGCAATAGGAATTCACATACACGACTGGCGGGAATATAAATGGTACAACTACGTACTTGGAAAAACTGTTCAGCAGTGGCCAGTAAAGTTGAATACATTATACCCTATGAATCAAGAATTCACTCGTAGGTATATTTTCAGGAAACAGTCTTGAACGTGTATACCAAGAGACTCATACAAAAATGTTCACAGTAGAAATGTTTTTAAGAGCCAAAACCTAAGGAAAATGCATGAATAAATGACAATATATCCACACAATGAAATACTATACAGCAGTAAAAATAGATAAACCATAACTATATACATCAATGTGAATGGATCTTAAAAACATAATGCAGAGGGGGAAAGAAGGAAGTCTCAGAAGAGTTACAGTATGGTTATACATAAAGTTCAAGAAGAGTGAAATCTAAATAATTGATGGTTTAGAAATACTCTTAGATGGTAAAACCCTATAGAAAAGTGAGGAAATCATTAACATATAATTTAGGACAGTGATTACTAAAGAGGGTGTAGGAAGAGCATACAAACAGAAATGTGTAGGAGGAATTCTGATGTAATGTTGTATTTCTTAAGCTGGATGGTAAATGCATAGGTATTCATATTATGGCTTCATCTATGTTACATATCTATGTTATATTCATCTGTGAATATTTTAATATTCACATATGAATACCTATTAATACATAGAAAAATTTAAATATAGAAATCATTACAAAGTTAAAAAAAGAAAAAGAAAGTTTTGTACAAAAGTAGTGGGGATGGACTAAGAGCGTGCTAAGCCCAGTGAACAACGTATGCTTTGGTTCAGAGTGATCTGTTCTCTGGACCAAGGCTCACTCTTTGAACATCTTCTCTTTATATTCTCATTCTCTTGGTGCTTCAGTTTCATAGATTTAAATTTCACCTATAAGCTGATAACTTCCCAATTTTACATCTCCAATTTACACCTCTCCCCAAACCACAGGTTCATATGTCCAACTGTGTTTTTGCCACCTCCATTTGGGTGTCTAATCGGCATCTCAATCTTAGCCTGTCCACACCTGAGCTCCTGATATCTGTATCCGTGCCCTGCCCCATCCCAAGTCTGACTTCCTTGACAGCCTGCCCCTCCTCAGTGAATAACAACTTCATTTTTCCAGTTGCTCAGGCAAAAGCAAACAAATACCTTGTATTCTTTCATGACTTCTTTTTCTCAGTCCCCACATTAATTGGCTCTACTTTCAAAATATGTGAAGAATCTGACAACTCTCATGATTTCTACCACTACTGTAATGTCATCTTTCCCCGTATCACCACCACTTTCCCCCTCCCTCTATCTCTCCATACTTTGCTTTACATGGCTTTCCACATCACTCAAAGTAAAAGCTAAATTTTTCCAGAGATTTCATGATCTACACAACCCCTTGCCTTCTGACCACATCTCTACCACCTCTCCCTTCATCACCTTGACCGCCTCGCTGTCAAACAAGTCAAGCATGATACTTTCCCAGCGTTTTTGCACTAGCTGTTGCCTCTGCTTGGAATGTTCTTTCCACAGACACCTCACTTGGCTCACTTCCTCAGCCCCTTCAGTTTTTTGCTCCAATGACCTCCCCTCACTAAGTTTGGCCTGTCCTATCCACCCCTCCAGCTCCCTTATCTTCCATGTTTGTGTTGCAGAGTAGTTACCACTATTTGACATACTATATAATTTACATATATATATATATGTTTATTCAGTGTTCCCCAGTTAGAACACGGTTCCAAGAAGGCAGGGGGATTTGTCTGCTTGATTCAGTGCTGTATCCTCTTGATCTTAGAACGATGCCTAATACATAATACACGAACAATATATATTTAATGGCTAAAGAGGGGAAAAAAATGGTCCTTTGAGGATGAATGGATAAGAGACTAGCGTGGAACCAAATCATGACACATATTTTTGCCGTATTAACATGAATTAAGAATTACATAAGCTATATTACTCAATTTAACACATTTTCATGCTCCAAAAAAAGGAAGGTCAACTCTGACTGCACCCACAGGGGGCGCTGACATGCGCAGCCATTTTAAGCCTGAATTTTCAAGATACTCTGGTGTGTGCGTTGTGTTTGAGGTACTATCTTGAATATATACACACATAAATATAAATAGATACCACACGTGCACACACATATATACACAAATATATTCACATACATATACATCCATACATACATGAGTTTTTGAAACAAGCGGGAAGAAACAGATGCAATGGAATCAACATCTAGAACTCTCTTCTGTAAACAGCAGAAATGTAAGCAAATGGATTATTTGTTTGTGATTTTGTTGAACTTAGAAACAAATGGATTTATAAACAGCCTTCCTGAACTAACTATTGTAAGAAGATATTGTCTACACAGATTTCAGTTGCAGTTCATAACCTGACTGTGGAGAAAACAGTATCTTGGAAGTTAAGTATCAGCAGGACAGAATTTCTAGTTACCTACAAGGCATTTATCCTGAACTGATTGGTTCTTCTGTTACATACAGCCGGCTTCACTGGCTCATTCTAAATAGGACTATTTCAAAAGCTCACTGTGATAATCTTTTTACAATACTGTGATGGACCATTTATAAAAGGATAAGTTGTGTTAGAACTAATGTGTCCTAAGCCACAGTGGCTTCTGGCCAATAAGTGGGCATACGTACATGTGGGTTGTTTGGTAATTTCAGATTTATTTTTATCATTTTGGACTGTTGTGTATTGTTAATAAGGTAACAACTAGCTTATCTACCCTCAATAGATCTGTTTAATTGTCATAATGTTTTCAGAAAAAAATAAATCCCCTTTCCAATGAAGACATTTTTTATATGCTTTTACTACAACTCTTCAAGTCTTTCAGAATTGAGGCTCTGTAGAAAACAGGAGACTTACACACATATGCAAGTTGGCATGCTAGCTCGAGATGTAATTGAAGACACATTTCTCCATGGATTGAAGTGTTTTGTTTAGAAATACATTTTCCATTATACTTTTTGCACATTTTTTTTTCAGAAACGTTTCCTTTCATGGTTTCCTTTTTAAAAATTATTTAATAGTGTGAGGAGGTCTGTTGTGGTTTGGGTGTAGCAAAACCACTTGTGGCCCTCCAAATATTCATGTATTGGAATAATCATACCCTCTTTTATTGGAAATCATTCTGTTTTTCTCACAAAAACTCACAAACGTTTGCTTCTTCCATTTTCCCTAAATCTGGGTCATTCAGGAGCACAAATCTCAGTCAGGCCCTTGGTTTATACAACTCTGGGAACTAAATGGCCACATATTTTTTTAAGGGCTCCCTCCCATGAGTCCAACAATTTTGTGATAGGGTGCTACGACCTCTCCTCATTGTCATTTTCTGTGACCACCACTCATGTGTTGGGGAATGGCAGGAACGGAAGATCTCCTGGAGAGAAGAGACCATCAGCAAGCTGGCATCTCATTCATTGTTCAGCTCTACACTGGTGAACAGTGCTTTGCGTTGCTGCTGGAAATTCAAGCGTGAAGCCAATTTTTATGCTCTAGATGGCAAAAAAATGAAGCTAATTCCAAAGGGTTTCTCCTTCTTCCCCTGGCAGCTGGTATGTTTACATAGTGGGGATGAAAGGCCTGACATCTGTGTTTACATTTCTACGTAGAGGGTCCTCCAAACCCACAGTTAGGAATCATTTATATCCAAGCACCTCTGCCCCAGAATTATAACAGCAAAGTCTTTTAACTTCTCCTCTGCAGGGGCCTTTGATCTCCCTGTGCAAAATGCTCTCTGATGAGTTGTGATTGGAAGAGGAGGGCTGGGAAGGTTTTATACTTTGACAGCTTCCTCCTTTCTCTCCACCCCCAACCATATAGGAACATGACCCAGACTTTTAAGTACCCAAATCTTTTTTTAGAAATTCCATTGAGTCATCAGAATAAAATTAAAACAGACTAGTGTAACCAAAGCAGTAGGTCACAAAAGAATTTGCATTTTTAATAAGCACTCCAGTTGACTCTGATTTCTGATTCCAGATAGGTAAGAATCATCTGGGTTGCTTATCAGACATAGAAATTCCAGAACCGTATGCAAGACTCCTGAACATGAAACTCTAGGTGTGGGTCCAAGATTCTGTATTTTTCACATCTTGAGATGAATTTTAGGTATAGCATTAGTTAAGAACCTTTAGACTAGTTGGACACTGGGGGCAGGGTTTTAATTTGAGAGCTAGGTTATACTAGTCTTTGTTGAAAGAGAGCATCTCAACCAACCTCTGACCCGTTCAATGAAACAGTGGTGGTCTCCCCAAGTTGGAATGAGTGTAAGTTGATTAAATGACATCATCTTTGAATGTTTGAATGTCTTACTTAGTTTTTCCTGACCATATTATACTATTTTTTATTCATAAGTTTTCAGCTTGTAAATTGATGCAAAGTAGTTTAGCAGATTAAGAAGTATTTACAGAACCAAGACTTCTGAAATTTGATCTTGGACCTGATCTAAGTTTTCATTACTTGGATGATGCTGCAGCCCATCGTCTAAAATGATATCTTGCTTTTTTGACCAAAAGTTTTTATTGAGGAAATTATAGATTCACATGCTTTTGTAAGAAATAATACAGAGAGATCCTTTATACCCTTTATCTAGTTTCCTCTAATGGTAATGTTTTGCAAAACTGTACTATAGTATCACAACCAGGATACTGACATGGATACAATTTACAGATAATCAGATTTTCCCAGTTTTACCTGTGCTCATTTGTGTGCGTGTGTGTGTGTGTGTGTGTGTGTGTGTGTGTGTTTTGTTCTACACAATTTTATCACATATGTAGGTTTTAGTATCTACCACCACAGTCAAGATACTTAACAATTTCATCATCACAAGAATTCTTGGATTTCCCTTTTATAACCATACACATCTCTCTCCTGACCCCTCTTTGAACCCTTGACAACCACTCATCTGTTCTCTACTTCTAAGTGTTGGTCATTTCCAAAGTGTTATATAAATGGGATCATACAGTAGGTCATCTTTTGGGATTGACTTCTTTTCACTTAGCATAATTCTCTGGAGATTCATCCAAGTTGTCACACGTATCAATAGTTCTTCATTTCTATTGCTGAGTAGTATCCTATGGTATGAATATACCACAGTGTTTTTTTTAAACATTCACTTACTGAAGGACGCCTGGACTGTTTCCAGTTTGGGGCTGTTATTTATAAAGCTTCTATGAACATTCATGTACAATTTTTTGTATGAATTTAACTATGCTGATATTTTTATCAGCCTTTTCAACTTTTATATTTTTTTTGACCAATCACAAACTATCATGCCCATAAAATCTTTTTAGTTAGCTTCAGTAAACCTTACTTATACTATCCCCTTCCTGGATGCCAAATCAATACCTGCCTGAACCAAGCATTTTAGCATTTGTCTATAGTCAACTTATTTCATGTTGTATCTCTTGTCCTCCCAGTGAGACTGAGAGCTGTTTGAGGGCAGAGACTACATCATATCTTTTTGTGTAGACTGTCGGTCCTACTACAGCTTTAGACATAGAAAATGAATAACCAAATGGACAGATAATATTACTATTTTTTCATTTAATTTGGTTTATTGTTGTGCCTCTGTAATCAACAGAATATATCATACTAAATACTTAGTGGATACAAGCATGCATAAAGAACATGGCACCTCCCCTCAGCGGATTTATAATTTAACTGGAAAACTAAAGCCAACATTAATGCTTGTGAGGTTAAAGAACATTGAGCTGTTGTGATTTTGATGCCCAACACATGGATAGGGAAGAGAGACATGAGTGTGAGCTGGAGAAACTGGAGGTTTCACAGAGGACGTGGACTTTAAATCAGTCCTTTAAAAAGGAGAAGGACATAAAAATTAGTGGAGAGGGGAGAAGATTCTAAGTAGAAAGAACATGCCCAGCAGTGTTACAAAAGTGCTGTGTGGTGAGTTGCTGAAGGGAAGAGTTGGTGATCAGAGTAGGTGGTGAGGTATGACGTGGTAGTGACAGACCTTAGGAGAGGCATATACATATTTGTGCTGGCCCCGTCTTCTGGAATATAGTATTGGTCACAAAAGCCCATAGGGATTAAACACATTGAGGTGGGTCAATGTGACTGTTGGGTTGTATGCTAACTCTCTCAGGGTTAGGACTTGCCTCTGGATATTCTGGGAGTTTCTGAACTTTCAGGAAATGGCATGGAACACTGACATTTATGCCTGGTAGGTCCTTGACTTGAATGTGATACCTATCAGAAAGAATTTAGATTGGGTCCACAGACTTGTTCGATGCTCTAGTAGTTGCTGAAGGAAGTCTGGCAAGGAGATAAAGCATTGGGGGTATTCCCTCCACCAAGGAAGGTACCAGGTGCTGAAAGGACCATGGTTATGATCATAAACGAGGTTGAAGAGGGAACATGGGTCCTAGGCATAGCATGAAGCTGTACTTCACCAACTTCTGCCACTCCCTCTTCTTTTTTCCACCATCCGTAACATCTGGATAATTCTGCTGTGAAAAAGTTCTGTGAAAAAGCTGGTCACAGGGAGCTAAAGGAGCTTTCCTGTTGGGTAGAATGGAAGAAGCTGTCTAGAGGTCAGAGGTGCAGTGGAGGATCAGCGGCTTTATAGACAGTAGTCCTGGGTCCAGCCTGGGTCCAGCAGTGGTTCACAAAGCCAAAAATCACAAGAGCAGTGGGCAACAGACCAAAGCTGTGATTATCACCACTACACCACCACCAGGAACCATAAAAAAAATCACTTAGAAGGGAGATGCTGCCTGGGGCTCAGAAGTTCAAGGTGATGTTATCATTATTATATAAAGGCAATATATTTGTACTTACTCAACAGTGAGGCCTGGGAAGGGATAGATCCCACATCTTCTGGTGTTCTGGTGAAGACTGAATAGTGAATGTCAGTGCCAATCATACCTTAGATACTGGCTGTGCTAATTTGTGGCCAGCTGCAGAAGACATTTACATGTATCAACAGCAAAGAGAAGTCAATAGGCATAGGATTTTGTTAATGGTTCGGTTCTTTACACTTCTGTGTTTGTTTCATTTCCATTTTCAATTGTGAAGGCAAGGCCTAAAGAGCTCTGTTTGTAGTTTTATATGTCTGCAATAGAAAAATGTTTATAGCCTAAGGGTCTCACAGTAAAAAGCAAAATGTGTGTGATTCCTAAATACTTAAGGAATTTTAAGCACAAATTCACTTAGAGTATTAATGACTTTAATAAAGACAGACATCTAACTTAAAATCAACAAATCATTAGACTTGCAGTAAAAGTGTAAGCAGGGCCTAATTAATATACTTGTTGATTATTTTCCTAGCTAAAAACATTGGTTATTAAGTTAAATGGGGCTTCAAACATCAACTGAATAGTGAGAAAGGCAACCGGCCAATGGCTTCAGGTCATTTAAACCAAAAAGTACACTCTTCTTAATTTTCTCCATCAGAATAACATCAATTATTATTGTTGTCATTATTATTATTACTATTTGATCTAATTTTATTTACCTGAATAAATTCACACATTCTGGGATATAGACATAGCCTCAAAGCACTTTATAAAATACAGTGAAAAGCAGCGTTATATTAGAAATATAATTTATGTTTTCAATTGTTCTTGAATAAACCTCTTTTGGTTCAAGTTGCACTCTCAGAGGAGCTTTTTTTCACACTTGCTCTAGCCCATCGAGAAACAGGTGGCTGCCTTGTGATCAGGGGAAGGTTGGCCCTGTAAGCTCTGCTCTATAAAGACGACACATTTATATAAATTAGTCAAGGTCTCATAGCTAGCAAATGGTGGAATGAAAATTAGAAACTAGGTCTGTGTGACTTCAAAAATATCCATTATTTTTCCTGTTCCATGCTTGAGAAAGAGGCTCAGCATATATGAGTCACAAGCCTTAGCCCTCTCCACAAACCATTTTCCATATTATGAGAGTAACTCCCTCCCTTGAGAAATAAAGAGTAAGTAAGCAAGCAAATTCCTTGAGGAGCACAAAACATTTAATTGCTCTTCGTCACTTCTCTTACTCAGGACAAGGTTAATTAACTCTGATCTTTTCATTTGCATGGGCCTAATGTGGATAGCTTAATAATTGCTTCTTAAAAAGAGTCTTCTGAGAAAATACCATGTGAATAAATCTGAACCCTCTTCACTCCTTCCTACTGCCTGAACTTGTTTTAGACAAAAGAAGACTGTCATTAAAAAAAAAAAAATCCAAACATTTCAAATCTGATGGTGAAAACCCTTTTCATCATGCTCACAGATACCATCAAAGTCCAAGAAATACTGAAGTGTATTAAGATGTATATTTTCAAGCTTGATATTAATGACAGGGTCTCAAGCTGCAGTGTTACTCCAGGCCAAAACTGGAGACAGTTACCAATTCCTTCAAGTTACACCCAGGAAGAAGCACTGTACATAGGCTGCTGATTTGTCAAAAACTTAATTTTCCATGACAACCTCCATTTTTCAATGATAAAGTCCATTGAGGTTTGAGGAAAGTCAATAACTGGAATTCACATCACCTTGGACAGCAGCTAAAGATGGTACAATAAAAAAAAGAGACCATAAACTCTGATAAGCAATAATTTACCAATTAGATGTGAGAAAAATAAAGACTCGTTAAAATGACAAAAGACCGTGAGTCATTAAGGGTTGGCCTAATTAAATAATAGCCTAGTGTAAACCAGAGATTTATGATCTTCCAGCTACACAATGTAGGTTTATCAAAATCATGGAAATTGACATTGTACACACAGCCTCTCTTTAGCTGCCTCTTTTAACATTTATCCAGAGGTCAACTAGGGAAATATGCCTCCCACCTAAACTAGTTACTATAGTCTTTCTGTTGGAACCCAGTCCTCAGTCGAGCATTTACCTTGTCCTGCCTGATGGGCAGCATGGTGATTTTTCCTGAGTCTTATGGCTTTCCTCTACTGCAAGCTGCCTTTGCGTGTTTTGCTTTGCTTATTCATGTTCCCCAACAGTGTTAACATCTGAGTGTTTCTTTTGGCAAAATAACTATAGCAGCAGGGCTCCAAGTGTTGCCCTCTAGGGCCCTTTGGAAGGATGTGGATTGGGTGAGACCCCCGCATGTCACTGGTGCTGCACACTACATCTGCCACGTTGGCACGTTACATCTGCCAGATGGACCTGCAGCCACACAACCCTTGACCACATCAGTCAGTGCCTTTAGCTATAGGATGGCAGCTTTGAGATGCAATATGCTTTCCTCTGAGAACAACCTCTGAGCTCCTCTTCCTCTGTAAAACTAGGCTTCTGATTTTCCAAAGCCTAAAGACACATGGGTTCCATGCGATGTGACCGCTATCAGTACAGCCTGAATGTACGCAAGTAGAAGGTCCAGTTTTGTTTGTTCTATTGTTTACCCCCAACTTATTATTCATCTTATATGGCTTAAAATATTTATGTTTCACATCAGCTTCATCCTTAGTACCTGTGCTAGGCATCAGTGACTACAGAGGAAAGGGAAAGCTAATGACAAAGTCTAGAGGAGACTGAAGGGTGGGAAAGGCCTGGGCTGAGAGGCACTCTTGGTCTAGAATGAGGTCGGTCTGAGTCAGGAACACTGGATACTGTGAAGTAAAGGGCAGTGATCAAGGGACTCAGACATCATAAAAGAATCAGACAAGCTGGTACCAAATGGAGAAGGTAACAGCACTGCCCCTCTGTAGCAGCAGCAGGAGAGGTGTGAGGTTTTCTCATGCATGGGCCTGAAGACTTTAAGTACCAAGTTGATGAGGGTCATGTTGTTACAGTCAGTGAAGGCACCGTCCTCATTCTCACTTTGGTGCACTGTCACTATCTGAAGGCTCTCTGGTACTTCCTTATTCTCCTGTTACCTTTAGAATAAAAGTGCCCAAGAAAGAGATGATTTTGGTCTTGAACTTGGAATAGCTCATTTCCAGTTTGCCTGTCTTGGTATTGAGTCTGGGCAGAGGGTGATATGCAGGAGGTGAGGCAGTGAGTAGAGGAAGTTGAACACCTGGGGCATGGAGAGTAGCACGGTCTTGCAGAAGCGTCCCAAGATGCTCACCACAGCAAAGGTCAGGCCAGCAAAGTCACAGAAGATCTCTCCCACAAACACCCGTGATGGGTACCAGTTATGGTAGAGCAATCCCAACGTGGTGAAAAAAAAAGGGTAGCAGGAAGTAGAGGGGAAAGACATGATCATGCTGTCAATCACCTTCCAGCTCCACCATGTTGAAGATGATACTGGAAGCAGAAATGACTAGTGACGAGCCAGCCTCTAGGCCATTAATTCCTGCTAGAATATTGATGGCATTGGGAAAGAACACTGCCAGCAGCCCCATGTTGACATAGTCCAGGATCCCCAAATCCACATAAAAGTCAAGAATTATAAAATTGCTATTATACAAGATAATGGGTATTCTGGTTATCTGTTGTTGTATAACTAATCACCCCAAAATTTAGTGGCTTAAAGTTACAACCATTTATTTTGCTCATCAGTGCAATTTGGGCAGAACTCAGTGGCATCAGTTGCAACATCTCAGTTGGAAATTAGAGGATCCTTTTCCAAAATGACTCACTCACATGGCTAGAAAGTTGGTGCTAGCAATTAGCTATGAGCTCAAACAATGCTGTTGGTTAGAGGCCACATTTCTCTCCATATATATCTTGTAGTAGAGCTGCTTGAGTGTCCTCTCTGCATGGAGGCTGGGTTCTAAGAGTATTTCAAGTGACAAAAAAAGGAAGCTACCCTTAGAACTCTGGACCTAGAAACTAACACCATCACTTCCACCATATTCTATTGGTCAAGCAGTCACAGAGCCTGACCAATTTGAAAAGGAGTGGCCACACACTCCTCTTTCTACTGGTAGGAGCATTAAAGGATTTGTAGCCATCTTTAATCTAGCACAATGGGTTAAGAATACAAGCCCTAATATGTGTCCTAATAAATTCTTCTTTTACAAAATATCAGTTTGTTTGACTACAGCATGTTTACATTTCAAAAGCGATTTCTTTTTTCATTTTGGATCCTTGTGTGAAATAGATAGAATAAATAGTGTTACCGTCATTCCATAGGGAATTGAGACAGAGGGATTTTGACTTGCTTCCGGTAAGTTATACTGCAGCAAACCTGGGGAGGTTTGCTTCCTCCCAGAGCTCACATGCTTCCTACAACTCTGTCCAGCTTGTGATTAGGCTTTTAACTGGTTATACACACTGGCCTGTGGCTCAAGAAAAACATAATTTTAATGGTCAGACCAGTGCACCACGGGTACCCAAGTTTTTATGAAATCCAGCTGCGGAATGTATTATCATGTCTCTGAGGCCTTACTTATTGAGGTCATTGTTCAGTTTTGGTGTTCCATCTGTTGTCCGGGTCTTCCTAAGTGATTTTCTGGGCTGGCTTCCCTTTTCACTGGGAATGGAAGGAGTTGTCAAAAGCCCAGTACATTCTTTTCTGCATTGTAAAGCCATCAGGACTTAATTAGAGAAAGATTCTTCAACAACAATTGATTTGTTCAACTATCATTCAATGTGAAGTACTCTCTTTTTATTAAAAATTACTTGAAAGTTGTTGGATGCCCGGCTTTGGGTTTTTGTAGTTTGTCTCCATCTATTTTGTATCCTGTCCTTAGGAAGTTTTCTACAATTACAGTATCATTTGAAAACTACTTCCTATTATAATTTGTTAGAAACTTTCACTTAACACTGATTCTTTTTAAATAGCTGTAGATTTTGGTAACTAAATTTAAATGTAGAGTTGATGAAATGTGACAATTTTGAGTTTTTGGGAAGTGTTTTAAACCACTGTTCAGCATATAGACCTCTGGAAAATCTAGTTTATGTTTGTCTCTAGCTGCTTTACCCTGAATTTTTAGTCTCCTTTGTATTTAGAGCAAAGTTGCAGCCATGTGTTTTTGATTCATTTATAACTAACATTTAGAGTTAGCTCATGAAGCTATTGTTTTGTAAGACCACGTACTTTAAAGTTGTATGTAATCCATTTGAAGCCCTTTTTCTTCTTTAAACAAGGACACAATTCTTCTCCAAACTTTACCTGAAGGTCAAAAATTAGTTTGTTTTACGATCCTGGAGCCACTGACAGTGCTGAAGGCATTGCCCCTAACTCTGTCAATCTCTCCATGTTTGCGTCATAATCAGCTCAGATAAGGATTTATGAGCATATCATTGGATCATTGATCTGTGCTTGACCAGTTTGCAGTTGATGTTTCCCCAGGACCTAAAGAACATTCATTTACCAGGCTGTGCACTTACCTGGTTATTGCAAAGTTTTCGAAATTGAAAGAATAATAGTTTCACATGGAAAGATGAACACGTTTGTAAGCTCAAGAAAGAAACAGTTTGTATGGATCCAATGCAGGTCAAAATATAAAGAAAATAGAAACTTCGAGAAACTAAATCATTGGAAGAGAGTCAACAGAGAAACAGTGAGGGCGAGGTGAGGAATGAATATTATAACAGTGGTTCTAATCAGAATCACGTGTCTGGGCACCTGTCACAGCTCTAGATTCCTAGGCCTCTAAATGGGTTAGTCTGTGCATCTGCATTTTTTAAAAGCTCCTCAAGTAATTCTGATGATCAGCCTAGTTATAGAAAATAATTTGTGAACTCTTCAGACACACACACACACACACACACACACAAATGCACAATTATCAAGAAGATATTAGAGGCCAATCTGGGTGACAACCCTGTATTTCTCAGCCCTTGAACTCTGACTCTGCCCTTCCTCCAGCTTTAAGAATAGATCTCAGTTAAATCAGCAGCTTTATTTCTGCATTCATCTACACAATACAGGTCTCAAACCAGGACCTGAGGTGGGAGAACAAAACAAAATAATGGAATTCAGATCTACAATTATGGAAAAGTGTTTCCCTGGCATTCCTTTAATCTTTTACTTCCAGCTCACAACTTGACTGTGTGCTTAACGATGAAAGTCCAGTGTCATCACTGGGGCATTGACAGATTCTTCAGTCCTTTAAACTGGGATTCTATTATGTACATCTCATGGCTCTTTGGAATCAATACCATTAATGGAATTCCTCAATTGTTCCAATGGAGTTTAATAAACACGTTGATGATTGCTCCAAGTCCAGTTCATGAGGTAGAACCCTGAGCTGGGAAATTCACCTTTCCAGTTGGGGCAGTGCCTTCCCAACATTTGCCTTAAGGAACACCCAACACCAGGATTGATTTTTAGTCTCAAAATAATGTGTGGGAATGGGTCCAACTTGATTTTAGCAATTAAATTCACCAGGTAAAAGCTCTTCTTATGATTTTACTAGACTAACATTTTTCAACAGGCATTAATGAGCCAAGTCCTATGCAATTTTATAAATGAAGGGATTCAGGCTGTCATTACGTGTAAATCCTCCGCGTATTACCTGCTCTAGTCAGAAGGCATGATCTGAAAGAGGAAACAATAATGCTCTGGAAAATGATGACATTCTGTAAATAAAATCTGGCAGCAAAAGTTCTTGGCAAAACTAATGCTCAAGTCAACATGTCTCAATTTATTGCTACATGAATCAGAAATTAATTCTTCCTCAGTGCTTATACTTCTGAACTGTGGCATCATTAACAGAATCTGAACACTCTACAGGTACCTTCTTCTTAATAGACTAAGCCAAAATAAATATAAATGGTTGAAGAGGCAAGCAAATTAGTTTTCTTGAAATTTTCTGGAGAATTGAGTTTACATTAACTAGAATATATGCGGCTGCCAAAGGGGATGGGGGTCAGAGGATGGGAGAAATGGAATTATTATGACTTCCATGTCCATAGGGGCTTTTGTTTTCCCTGTGTGATAGCAAACACCAAACACTGAAAAGTATATATTGGCAAGGAGATATTGTTGCTGGAGCTGTTTTATATTCATTTTCTTTCATGACTTTTTCCATCTCCAAGGAGTGATGTATGCTCTGAATCTGCTTTTGGAATCCTTTCCAGCCCATCCCTCCCCTTATTTGCTAACATTTCAACCAAATATCAGAGAAGTGTACAAATATCCACGTGTCCTGCTCTGGAAAATATATTTGCTACTGATGTTGTTTGGCAAAACACCTTGATGAGGGTATTTCGGTTGTGAAAAGTCAAGCCCCAAGTCAGGATCTAAAGGGAGGAAGCAAAATAAAGGGGTAACTGAATTGCACTTATATGAAAAAAAAAAAAACGTGATGATTTGTTTTGTGTGAGCAGCAAGAAAGAGGGAATAAGGGTCCTAAAAAAATCAGAAGCATCGAGCTACAAGGAGATCAAGGGAGAAAGGGTAGAATAGCTGAATGTTGGGGTATAGGGCCTGGCAGGATTTATGGACAAGGGGCTTTCACAACAACAGTGCTTGATATTACATTTTAAATTGTCTGCTGCACTGTTCAGTACTGGAACACAAGCCTCATGAGGTACCACTGCACTTAAGTTCAGTCAGCTATACATACCTCCTTGTGTCGGTCATCATTTGACAGAGGAATTTAAAGGACATGGGACTGCATTTAACATTAGGCTCACCCTAGGATTGTGAGAAAATTGTCCCAGGAGATGAGACCCTGGCTAGAAAGTCAGAATTCAGACAAAGCAGAATACAATAGTAAAAGGGAATTAAGAGACAAATAAGGCTCTGAGATCCCTCTCCTCTTGTCTGAGTTGCCATCCTTCTCACAGGGCCCACTATGATAATCTTTCAGTTGTTCTTCCTCTTGTCCAGTCTCCACAACAAAAATTAAGGTGCACTTTGAAAAATGCACATTAGAATATGGCAGAGTAAGTTTTCTGCTAGCGCCCTCCCACAGAACAATGATTTTGACAATGACCTACAGAGGAGAGTACCTTTGTGGGAATCTGGTAGTCCAGTTAAAAAGGATACAGCACATGGTTGGAGCAAAAAATTCCAAGAGTAGTTTCACTGAGGAGCATAAGAAGAAGAGTTTCACTTTATCCATGCTACCCCTTTCCCAAAGTACCACAGTTTTGTGCCAAGAGAGACTCGCACAGGGGAAAATGAAGGTTTAGTGAGTGAATGCCCAGCTTCCCCAGCTGTGTGGGATGCTGCCCAAGAGACCCACTTCTTTCTTGACTGACTCAGAACACTGAAGTGATTGACATAGCTGAGGGGTTGGGAGAGGCTGGTAGCACAGCAACCAGGACTCATAACTCATCAATAGGCCATGGGTCTTACTAACCTGCTTTGTGGATACCATCAGGAAGCTGCCATAAGCAGCGTGGGACTCATCACCTGTGAACCTCCCCATGCCTCACCCATCGCCCAGGTTGGCTCCCCAGTTGCACTTCCACAGACAGTGAGTTGTAAGCCTTTATAAATGGCTATGAGCACACAGAGAAAGCTGGCCCAACTCTATGGGGTTGGGCGAAGGCATACGAAATGGAACCATTCAGGGCGCTGCCCTTGGGAGGCTCTCAGTACCAGTCTGGCTTTGCAGGATTGATGGAAGACATATAGTCTAAAGAATTTCCCCTCAAGAGGGAACAAGAGGTATGGAGACTATAAGGAAAAATAAAGACTACAAGCCAATATACCCAATGGCTATAGTTGCAAAATTCCTCAACAAAATACTAGCAAATTGAATTCAACAGCACATTAAAAGGATCATACATTGTGAACAAGTGGGATTTGTTCCTGGAATGCAAAGATGGCTCAACATACACAAATTAATAAATGTAATACACCAGAATAAAGGATATTAACAGAATAAAAGATAAAAATCACATGGTCGCCTCAGTATATACATTTGACCTAATGCAGTATTCTTTCATGATAAAATCTCTCAGCAATTTAGATATAAAAGGAATGTACCTCAACATAATAAAGTCTATATATGACAAGCTCACTGCTAGCATCATACTCAATAGTGGAAGACTGAAATCTGTTCCTCTAAGATCAGGAATGAGTCACCACTCAGATCAGGAGAACTGCCCCCCGTCACCACTCTATTTAACATGGTACTGAAAGTCATAGCCAGTGTGTGTGTATACACACACAGTGGAATAGTATTTAGCCATAAAAAAGAATGAAATTTTGTCATTTGTGATAGTACGGATGAACAAGTATATAAAAAAAAACTTATCCCTCAACCCCTTACTTTCTATTCTTTACCCCACTTCATTTTTCTCCATAGCACTCTTCATCACCTTCAATATTATTTTATTTACTTACTCACTTGCCGTCTGTCTGTCTGTCTGTCTGTCTGTCTGTCTCTATCTCTGTCTCTTTGTGGTTGTGAGCCTCAAAAATGGCCCCCAAAGATTTCCACCTTCTGGTATTTATTTTTGCCCTTGTGCAAATTCCTATCATCTTTAGTGTCAGCTGGACCTTGTACCTCCTTTCTAATGAGTAGAATCTAGTGAAAGTGATGGGACTAGATTACAAAAAGACTGTGACTTCCATCTTGCCTTCTCTTGCCCTCTCTCATTCTCTCACTGGGAGTCATTGCTCCTGGAGGCAGTAGACTGCCATGTTGTGAGTAGCCAATGGGGAGAGGCCCATATGGCAAGGAACGGATATCTCTGGCCTATAGCAAGCCAGGACCTGAGACCTATAAACAGCTACATGAGTGAGTCAGACCCCTTTCAGCTGGGCTTTGAGAAGACTGCAGCCCCAGCTGACACTTTGCCGCCTTGTGACCCTGAATCAGAGACCCCCAGCTCACCCTCAGGAACTATGAGATAATAAATATATGTTGTTTGAAGTGGCTATGTTTTGGGGTAATTTGTTACACAGCAATCGAAAACTAACATCTCCACTGCAATGTAAGCTCCATGAGGGAAGGGACTTTCTCTGTCTTGTCACTCTCTCCCCAGCAGGGAGAATAATGCCTAGCACACAGAGGCACTCAATAAACATTGGGTTTAAATGAGTAATTGATATTTGGGTGGGACAGAGGACACTGGGTCTCACAAAATGTGTGGGATGGAAGTCGGAGCCTATGTTGATGTTTAAAGTTAAGGCTGTTCATAGGGACAATAAATGACTCCAGGAATCTCAGAAGTACTGTAATACCAGGCTCATAATGCTAATCTGTTGACCACGATTACTGGTCTATGTTGCTGAGCAAACCTTCCTCATGTGCCTGGACAAGCTCAAGCTGAGGGTGAGGACCACTTTACACAGTCACTCTGTGCACTTGGAAGAATGACTCAAATTTTCCACACTTTCCTCCTCTGTAAAGACCTCACAGGGCTTTTGGTAACACATAGAATAAAATACATAATGGGCTATGGCTTGTTCTCAATAAATGGAGGTTTCCTTTCCCTCAGGGAGCTTATTGTATGAGGAGATAAGATTCATACATAAGATAACTAACATGGGTGCAATGCTTGTAATGTTAAGTACCAGGTGTTTTTGAGGCAGGAGATATAATGGAATAATTATTTTCTGGTTCTTCCTTCTGTAGTGTGGGCTAGTGGGTGCACATTTGTCACTTGGGAATACCACCAGAAAACTCCATTATTTTTCCTCATTAATGCTAGAAAGTAAGAAAAAACTGCTGAAAATAGTAAAGTAATCCTAACTTTGCTTGTGAGAACCTAGAAAATGTAGTAGCAAAAAGAAAAAGAAAAATGACATGAGTGTAATGGATTTACTCTTTCTACTGATTAGGTATCATGGTAATAATTTCATGTGGTTTGAGGAAAATTTGCTATTCTTAAAACCCAAGCATCTATTTCCAGGAAAAATAGAGCAGGATCTCTGAATCTATACCTCCACAGGAAGAATCACACTGAAAATGATTTCCTTCTAATGACTTACTCTAAGTGATATAAAGAATTCTTTGGGATTCGAAGTAAAACTACTATGACTACTACTAATAATAAAATAAATATTTTTCTTTTGCTATGTGCTGACAAATATTCAGATTGCAAGCAGATCTTTTGGGAGGCAAGGGGAAAGAATAGATGTGAAATCATTTTAGAGATTTCCAGCTTTCTGAAAGAAAATTTAATTTTCAAAGAAAATGACAGCATAATAGGAACCACATTGGAATGAGCACATCCAACACTACGGAGAAAAAGTGACCATGCTGTCTACACATACAGGCAGGTCACTCAAGCTGGTTCAAAACTTCCATTTTCTGTCAGTGGTCTGTGTGTGCCTACATGGTGACAAATGGGCCAAGCAGGGCTTTTTAGGTGTTGGCGCCACCAGTGAGTGCCAGATGGAATGTGGTGAAAGTTCTGATTTGTACCTTTCAGACCAGAGGTCCTTGCCAAAATGGATGGGTCCTTCTGGCCACCTTTTTTGTAAGTACAGCCACAGGTATTCAGTTGAAACCTGTGGGTGAGAAAGACATAAACAGGTGCTATAAATTTGTGAAACCAGGAAGCCGCAGGCCATTTAGTAAATGGCAAACCCAATGGCCCAAAAAAACAAAGAGTCTCTTTTCATCAGAATGATCAGGCTCATTCAACAAATATTTATCGACTGCCTACTCTCTGCCAGACATAATAGAGACCGACAAGGTCTCTTATTTAATGAGTGAGGTGAGGAAGCAAAACCCCAAATCACCCGGGATGGTGTGGACCTACCTGTGCCCTGCAACCTGATGGAAGGGAAGCGCCAGTGTCCTGGGCACAGGCCTCACAGCGTGAACACTGTGGCACCCATTCTGCCCACAACTCTTGGGGGTGCCCCTTTTACAGGATGAGTTTTCTGCCTTGGCTCACGCAGGCCAAGATCTTTCATGTTTTGGAGCAAATGCAGCTTTTGCTGTAGCATTTCACAAACAAGTCAGTGATCTCAGTGGAAATGAAAAAGCATCCCTTTTAAACTAAAATCTGAATTTCATCTGCCTGAGTTTCTATCTTTGAGTAGCAACCGTTGAGTCATAAAGTTAAAAAGGATGTTGGAAGTTAATTTACTCAGCATGTTTCTGGCTTACACTATTTTTTTAAAAAGATTAAAATGCCTTTTATTAAAGTAGACCATCTGAGAAGGAGAGGCCATTGCTTTTTGTAGTAACGTATTGTTGCCTTCGTTGTTATCTATTGTTTTGTTATATTTAACCTCAGTCCTTCCAGCAGCATTTTATATGTATTTAAAAATACTTTGGCCTGGATAGTTGAATAGTAAGTTGATTACCAGCCTCATATGATAACGGTTATTTAATTGTCACCTCAGTGTTTTTCAGATCCAATTCTTCCTAATTTTTCCTTGGTAATACTCATGCTTTTAAATGAGCTGAATGAGATGCTAAGAGTGATGGCATTGAGCTGTTACTATGTGCCGGACATTGAACTAAGTGTTTTAATCTAGATGATCTCAATGACTCCTTACAAAAACATTTTGAGGTAAGTTCAGTCATTTCCACCATTTTAGAAATGGAAAAACTGAGGCTTACGGAGAAGTTTGTACTTTGTACAAGACCACAGCTAGGAAGCGGTAGAGCTGGGAGTGAATACATAACAGTGCCAAAGTTTTCCAATTAATTATAGAGATAAGATTGCCTAGCTCTTATGCTAATAGATCCATGTATTACATTGAGTGTTAAATAATCATACTACTTTTTAAAATAAACTTAGTCATGTTCTGTCTAATGCCCTTTTGTCACTCAAGTGTTTGCACAATCAGAGGGTACTTTTTCCAGACTCTCACTCTTTTTCCAACTGTAAGCTCTTGTTTAAAATCTCTGTTTAATCTTCAACTTCAAATCCACAAAAATAATGGCTGGTGATACATCTAATACTTCTGCTATTTTCTTTGGGCATACACGTCTTTACTCTTACCTGTTTAAGCCAGAAGCTCTTAATCTTGGCTGAGCATTAGAATCACTTAGGGGAGCTTTTAAAGATCCTGATGCTGGGGACACACCCAAGACCAATTAAATTAGAATCTCTGTGGGTGATATTCAGGTGATTACAAGGTTGAAACCACTCTTTTAAATACTTCTTCCCTGGACATTCCCTGTACAGATGCTCCTAGACTTATGATGGGGTTACATCCTGATATCCCCATGGTAAGTTGAAAATATCCTAAGTTGAAGATGCCTTTCATACACCTACTGAACATCATAGCTTCTTCAGCCTCCATTAAATGAACACTTACACTAGCTTATAGTTGGTCAATTATCTTGAGTGTCATCTCAAGTATCATTGCCTTCCTCTTCTTCTCACCAGAAGCAGGAGGCACAGAGGGGCATTTCGTAGACGTGATGGGCTACGAAAACAAAACGTCCTGAAAACAATGCTAACCACACAGTACACTGTAGCGTGTCAGTTGTTGACCCTTTTGATCACGTGCCTGATCCGTGGGAGCTGCTGTTTGCTGCCACTGCCCAGCATCACGAGAGTATCATACTGCATGGCACTAGCCTGGGAAAAGATCAAATTTCAAAATTTGGTTTTTATTGAATGCATATCATTTTCCCACCATCATAAAGTTAAAAAAAAATTATAGTCAAACCATCACAAATGTGTACCCATTTCACCTGTGGCCTGCTCTGGCTGTGACTCATCTAGCTAGAACTATGAGTTGGCCAATTCAACAACCCTTCCCAAATGTCATCTCATCGCCTGTCTCTAATACAGAGGCTGAAGAAGCTAAATAGTCTCTTTCCCAGACTTCTGTAAGGATGGACGAGCTATATGCTATAGTTCTGGCCAATGACAAAAAAGTGGCTGTTGAGGGCTTCTGGGAAGCTCAAATATCCAGGTGTTTCCAATAAAGAGTTAGTCATTGCAGATAGTTGTATTTTTCACTTTTCATCTGAATGCTTATATTTATCTGAATGATATAGACATAGACTGAACACATAACTTCAATCAAAGGTAATTTAAGGGGGAAATCAAGGGAGGATTTGATCTCTTCTTATTGATACTTTAGTCTCTGTTTCCTCATAGAGACCTTGGAGTTCATGACAAAAGTATCGGGCAGAGAAGGTAATGGCTAAGGAATTTGAGAACCCTAAGGTTTTCTTTGAAATTCTATGGTACAGGGTGGAGTGGAAGCGAAATGATCACCTCTCAAATGCTTGTTGGACATAGTTTTTATAGATATTTATAGGGAGAAACCAAAGGTTAATATAAAGTTTCAAGGTAGCAAGCACCGAGCCTGAGCCTATGTATTTATAATACGTGTGTGCATGTGTGTGTGTGACGGTTGCTAATTTTTGTGTAACTTTTTATTAAAGTATAATGTACATACAAAAAAAGTATAGATATTACAAAGAAGAACACAAAGACGTTTCACAAACTAACACATCTTTGTACCTAGCACTCAGACCAAGAAACAGAACATTACCAGGGCCCTAGGAGACTCCTTGTTCTCTCTTCTAATGGCTACCTACCCCCTTGACCACTAGGCTGCCATTTCCTTTTTTTTTTTTTTAATCAAACCAATTTGTGGAAGTACAAGGTCACCTCTTCTTCTGCTTTCACATGCCTCTATTGAGGTGGGGAAGTCAAACCTGTTCTGTGGCACATTTAATTATGGGAAAATGAAAAGAAAGAAATAAAATCCAGACCAACAAAGCAAAGATTTAAGTTGGCATAGCTTTCCATATAATTGTGATGCTGGTAGACACCCAATAAACATATCAGCATTGTTAAAATGATTTATCAGCCAAACAGTTGAATGTAAAATATTATCAATACAGGTGTCATCATTGATCTTTCTTGGGTCTCACTGCTGAAGAATGGGACTGCTAGGTGATTTCAACAAACAATCCTTGACAGGAAACCAAAGGCAACAAGGTACAGGGATAGACAGCTGACAAATGCAGTATGGGGCCATTAAAGCATGTGATGAATTTGCCAGGAAAGTATATATTTGTGCAAGAGGTGAGCTCATATCTCCCATAAATTTGTCAGCCGTGACACAATGTTCTCTGGCTTGGCATGAGTAATGCCTTGCTATTTGCTGCCTTTGTCTGGCAAAAGCTCTATCCGTCACTCCAGGGTTATTTACAAAGAAACGTGTCTATCAGTTACAAGGACATGACTTTGCCGCTAAAAGATAACAAAAGAGGAAATCAGGCAGTGGCCTCTCAGCGAGGGATGCGTCTTTTCCAGACGATCTCTGGACTGGAATGAATCAACTGGACGGCAATTGGCCGGGCTGGCCCTGTGCCTGGCATGACCAGCCTTCATACATTTATCCACACTGATTAGATTAGAAATTATTAATAGGGGGCTACGGAGTAGAGCAAAAGGTCATTTAGAGTTTAATTCTGTTCTCAGATAACTTCATTTCAGCTGATGGGATTGTTATTGTAGGGTTTTATATGTTTATAGGAAACAATATACTCAATAATGAAGTCATGCCTCCTTGTGCAAGGTCAGGAAAGCTATTGTGTAGCTAGATTGAAGTCTTCACAATTGTGTTAATTAAGTAACAGTGATTGGGCTTGGTCTCCTCTTGAAATGCAGTTAAGGGCCTAAAAGCTGCTGAGAATGTATTCTTTCGATATAAATATATAGGAAAGCAAGTGAGACCAGAAAGCAGCCTGCGATTGAGTAAACAGAAGAGCTGACACGAAGCTTTTACTTAAGGAAGACAGAAGCCTGGTTGGCAGATGTAACTTCTTGCCACATAAATACAAATGTCTTGTCAGCTTAGGATTAAATGTAACAGGTCCCTTTTTCTCTACTCAATTCCTGATGAATCTGAAAGACAGTTATAGAATTTGATGTTGATGGTACATTATGTCTCGTCAGTTATTTTACTCCCTCCCGGGCCTGCCTGTTTGGGGTAGATGATCTGTGTGTAGTCATAGCCGCGTCCTTCTCAGATAAAGGGCCATTTCCTGTGGTCTTGCCTGGTAGACCAGGGCCATTAGTGATGGGGAGCTCAACTCTGTCCTCCACCGTGACTTCTGTCTTTTGAAGGGTTTATAATTCCAACGTTAAAATTTGCTGAAGGTAGTTGCAAATTTGTTTGTCCTGAAAGACAAAATCCCTTTGAAACAGCTAAAAAGAATTTGATTGACTTTAAGTGAAGAGTGGGTGACATGGAAAGCAATTCTTTTTCATATGTTTCTTAAAGACCACAAAAGACCTTTGCGTTCTACTAATTTGTAAGCACACCAGCTTCCATTTGGCTCCCATTAAGGGGAACTTTGACATAAAACTTAGTGACTGGTGATTGAGTCTTGTCTTTCCAACTCTCCCCAAACTCCCTGATCCATATACAAGAAAACCACTGTCCTGAGATAGAACTTGGTTTTCCCAATAGGAGGACTATTGAATAGAAATGATATCTTAATTAATGTAAGTTTTTTTTAATGTAACTCTAAGGCAGTAATTCTTGACTAGAAGTGACTCTATCCCCCAGGAGACATTTGGCAATGTCTGGAAGCAGTTTTGAGCATAACAGCTGGACAGTTGGGGTGGGGGTTGCTACTGGTATCTAGCAGGTAGGGGGTCAGGGATGCTGCTGAACATTCTACAAGGCCCAGGGCAGCACCAACAACAAGGAATTACCTGGCCTCAAATGTGAAGTGCCAAGGTTGAGGAACCCTGCTCTAAAGAACCTTCAGAATCAATGAAGAATGAGGCTATGGGAGAGGTTACTCTATCTAGGGCATGAGGCACCACATAGAATTTCTGTTTAGGAAAAATTCTATAATTATGACTTTATAAATAAATAATCATATTAGGATTTGAAAAATAAAACATCTTTTATAAAGCCACTCATTTAAATTGTAACTTGGGAGCTAGAAAAATATTTGCTATTTTTCGTTGTTATTATAAGATGTGCCACGTGGTTTTAGAGTGATTGAGATATGCAGTATCCTCAAGACTCAAAAGCTTTGTATGAAACATGCATAAGGTAACGTAATGTATTGGAAGGGAGGCAGAGCTGAGAGTCCAAATAGCTCTGTGCTACCCTGCCATTGACTAACCATGAGCGTGGTCCAAGTAAGTCAACCTATGTGGGCCTCAGTAACTGTTCCTGGCCAGACACTGACACTGAAAAGCTTAACATCATTCACTGGCTGTTCCTTCGCCTCAGCCACTGTCATAGGCAAACAGGGATTTCTCCTCAGTTTCTGGGCTCACAGTCATCCTTCCTTTACACTCGTGTTTGGATCCTTGTTATTTCACATCTGGGCAGTTGCAGTTTCCTAGATGTTCTTTCCTCAAACACATCCCATAAAATGCCACCATCTTGTCTGTTTAAACCATTGCTTGGTTTACATCACTCCTCTTAAATTTTCCAATGCCTGTAGTAAAATTCACCCCGGGCTTGACCACCCAGTCCCTCTCTGATCAAGCATTCTTTTCTATACTTGCCCAAGGTGTTTCCCCTGCTTGGATTTTTGCTGCCCCCATCACATTACTGTACTTACTGCCTTCTTCATAATGGCATATACTAGAGCACCAGTCTTCCTGCTGAGATTTGTTGTGTCTGGCATGTTCCTTCCCCATTGTTCTCTCTCAGTCTTCTTTCATAATCTCTCAGAAAGTTTGCTAAGATTTTAGATATCTCTGTTCTCTAAGCTTATCTGTACTTATTGTTGGCACAATATATATGATATTTACCATATTTAACCTTGTATATATGTATATATAATTTTATTCTCCCTTCATTGATATCTTTTACCACCTCTTAACTAAGTATCCAAAGGGAAAGAGACACAAACTACCACACTGAGGTAGGCTCTACATGGGATTCCATGGGAAAGGTAAAGAAATGTTTTGTACCATCCACTGGATTCAATGCATATTCATGTTTGGCTAAAGCTAAGACCTTCTGGGAGATAGAGACATATTCATACACACAAATAAAAATATACAAGTCTTTCCAATTAGGCTGTAAGCCTCATATGAGTCATGATGCCCAAACCCTCCCTTTGTGTCCTCTGAGCTTTGGCGTAGAAGGTGTCCAAAGAATGATTAAATGGCTGATTCTTTTTGCACATGCTTTTCTATGTAAAAATTACCAGTATAGTGAAATGAAAATAGTATCCAGGCTTGGGAGACTTTTTGGTTACTACAGGTAACACTTTGAATTTTAAAAGTCTTCTACTGAACATATATCTATATCTATAGATATAGATATAGATACACACACACATACATATATATACATACATGTATGTATACATATACATGTGTGTATATATATACATATATATGTATATATATATAATACAAGCTCTGTTTAAATACGCATATTGTGAGATCCAAGGATAGAGTTTTCTTGAGGGTCTCTCAGTTGACTCCTGTTATGTAGTTCAAAGACAATGGATTCTGCTGGATTCCTAAATTTAAATGAAATTCTCAGTTTTGACATAGAGTTGGAGAAAATTGTCCATGTTGCTTAGTGTGTGTGTGTGTGTGTGTGTGTGTGTATTGATACATAATATACATATATATGTATACAGACACACAGCTGTCTGGGACATAGATATAGTGTGTGGTTTTATGGCCACATGAGCATCAAAGTCTTCTTTTCGCCTTTTTCCTTTTGACTTAAGCATACTTGGGGTAAACATATAGCAATAGCTTTTACTGGTGCAGCTGCATGCCTTACTTCACCTGTGAAAGTTTCTGTGTTCTTGCCTCATTTGTAGATCCAAAAAGTTTTATTCTTCATGTACATAAAGGAGAGCATCTTTGTTTATATACTGCAATATTCACAGTTTTCAAGTTTCAGCTGTGACATTTTTTGAAAAACTTGTTTGCTAAGTGTTATTCTTCATTGTTACCTGAGTTGATCTCTTTTTAATCTATGCATTTGCTGATGTTATTCACCTCAAACTAGAAGACTCACCCAGTAAAAGGGCAACATAGCTTAATGCAGTGGTCCTCATACTGTGGTCCCTGAACAAGCAGCAGCAGCAGCATCTGAGACCTTGTTAGAAAAGCAAATTCCCAGGTCTCCCCTACTGGATCAGTAACTCTGGGGCTGGGACCAGAAATGCGGGTTTTAACAAGCCCTCCAGGGAACTCTGATGCAAGAGTAAGTTTGAAAAGACTGTTTTAGATGTTAGCAATATGAGCTTTGGTCAAACTGTCTGAATTCAAATATTTAACTTTCAAGTCATGTAACCTTTTTGTGCCTCAGTTTCCTCATCAATGAATAGAATAATAATAGTACCATCCATATACCGTGGTGGTGAGATTAAATTGAGATAATACATCGGTAAAGTTTAGCAAGGTCTGGCACCTGGTGAGCACTTCATAAATTTTTGCTATTATTGTTCAAATTTTGCCCCTTCTCTAGTCTTAGATACCTCTTGCTCTTGCTGACCTGGCCACTTCATCTCTCTTTAATGTCCTTGCCACCTACCTCTCTTTACTTCTTCAGATGTTGCCTAACTAGGGGGGAGGAATGCACATATTTTTCTATAGTCAAATTCTGAGCTTCCCTTGAGTTTCAAACATTTTTTTGTTTGAAAAGTCAAACCTAATGATGAGCAAACATACAGAGAATACAACACATTTAATTTTTCTTAGGTCTGGTTTCTAATTGAATTATAATGTAGTTTCCATATGGCCCACCTGACTTTTTTTCAGGCCTTGGGTATGTGAACCAGTACTTATTTTCATGGCTGGTATAATTGATATATGGATGGATGGAAGTGTATTTTTGCCCTGTCTTCAGTGATGAATCTTTCTTGTTTGTTCTAGATGCTTCTGGACTTGTTATCCTGTGTCATTTCTAACTGGTGCCAGGTTTTGACAAATGATAGCAGCAAGGCATGGTGTGCTACCTCAGGTTCCTATTTTCCCTGAGTGTTTGGATGTAATAATTTTAGAGACAGCCACATGGCTAATGAGTCTTGCCCTCAGGAGCTCAGCACAGAGGGAGCCCTCACTAGCCTATCAGATGCTTTCTTTGAAAATGGTGGAAGAGCGAGAAAGCAAGATGAATGGACATTTGTGTATCATATTCTTTGAGAATTGAATAGAGGATTTATGGTGTTCCCTAACTTGACACACTTCACACTTGTCATGTTGGCACATTGCATTATACTCTGCTGCCCATGGGGCTTTTGATGATGTTTCAGAAACAGGTAATAGATGTCTCTGTGCTGTATCCATACATTTGCAGAGAAAGATCCAATATTAAAAACAAAGGTACAGTAGAAACCATCCCTATCAACCAAACATGAAAGCCCATCTCTACTCTGTTATCTCGTTAGTCCCAGTTCCTTACCTGGACATAATAAAGCCCTTCTCCAGCTTCAGACAATCCACCTGAAGTGTAACCCATAATCAGAGCTATTTTTATATTCTCATTTTAACATCTACTTGGGGTGTAGCAATTGACAACTACTATTACGGCAGCCACAGTGCAATATAAAGAACACTGGGTTAAATTTCCTAAACCCTTGCTTCTAAGCCTGATTTTGCTGAAAACCTGCTGTGCGTGAGCTTGGATGAATCTTTTATGGCATTGTCCCAATTACCTCATCTATCACATGTGCATCAAAATTCCTGACTAGCCTCGTTTTGAAAAGTATGGAAGTGTGAGAAAACCATCTATTTGACTGCTGACGAAGCAGTTGGAATACTGCCTATTGAAAAGTGTATTTGCCTTCAGTTATACAGAAAGAAGAATAGAGACTTTAAAAGGGTGAGTGAGTTTTTTCAAGCAACGCTGTGAGTGACGGACAGGGAAGGTCTGATTCCTGTTTTCTGCTCCTTAGTTGAGGTGTCCTGAGATTACTGTGCCTACCTTAAACCCACACCCCATGTTCAAAGGGCCACTACAGGCCTGAGCAGTGAGGAACTAGCAACAGCTACGCTACCTTTGAGGTTGAAGGCTTCTGTCCTTCCTCCAGGAATTTTGCAGGAATCGTTGAAAGAGAAGGGCCCCGATAATGGCTTTTTATCAAATTTCCCACTAGGCAGGAGAGAGTTCACAAATGGCTTTATGTTTATTAAGGAAAAGTTTTAAATGGGTATTTTTTGTGCAACTAAGTTAGTGATCTGAGAGTCTTACTGCACGTAAGTAATGAGCGCTCTCTGTTTATTACTTTCTGTGAGATTAGGATGTCCTGTTTGATATGTGTAGGTCTTTTCACATGTGCCCTGTTTCCATCATTTGAATGTCATTAAAAGCAGAAACTTTGAATTTTATTTCTTTTCCATCTTCTCAAACCCCCAAGGTCAATGCTCATTAAATATAGGTTTATCAACTTTAAGTGAAGACAGGTTAAAATCATCTAGGAAAACAGGAAGAAAAAAATCTCTGAGCCTATAGTATCTCATCTCATCTCACCTCCCAAATAAAAGAGTATCCCTTTAAGACATGGTCTATCAGGACTGACTATATGTATTCCCCAGCTCCAATATTTTTGTTCCCATTTAGGACTTTTGTAGGGCTGCTTAAGTTTTTTTGGTGAGCACCCCTGTTAAATCCAGTGATGCTGGAATTGCTGACAGGTTTGCCTTTGTGTGACGTGCCTTTGAATAGGCAGCCTAGCATCTTTCCTTTCCTGTTTACGTCACAGGGGTAATACTCGCTTCCTCAGCATCCTTCACAAAAGGTCTAGAATCAAGGGGAAAGTCCTGAAAAACATGCTTAGGGAACGACACAGAAAGCAGTGGTATTGAAGACAGGACTGAATTTCTGGACACATCAATACCTAAGTCCAAGTCAAGTATGCATTCTAGTTAGCATTTGGGTCACTAAGTTATACTGTTAAGTTAATAAGAAAAGCATGTTACCTTTAACAGCATAACATTGGTGTATGTAAATAAATCAAAGTGATTTGATTTTTGGATATGCTGGCAATGCCTTTGTATTACTTATCTATTGCAGTGTAACAAATTATGCTAAAATTTAGCAGCTTAAGACAATATACATTTATTGTCTCAGTTTCTATGCTGCAGGAATCGAGGCACAGTTTAGCTGAATCTTCTGCTTCAGTGTCTCTTAAAGACAGCAATCAAAGTGTTAGCCCAGGGGCTGCATTCTCACCTGAAGGCTGGACTAGGGAACGATCTTCTCCCAAGCTCACTCACATGGTTGGTGGTAAGATTCAGTTCCTCTCAAGGTATTGGACTAAAGTCTTCAATTCTTTGCTAGCTATTGGCTGAATGCTACCGTCAGTCCTTTGCTGGGTAGACCTCTGCAACACGGCAGTTTGCTTCATGGATGAATGCAAGCCTAGAGGCAATAAGGAGAATCTGCCAGCAAGATGGAAATCAGTCTTTTGTAACCTAATCATAGAAGTGACATCTTATTTCTCTGGCCTATTCTATTTGTTAGAGAGTAAGCCACTAGGTCCAGCCTACTTTCATAGGGAGGGAATTCCACAGGAAATGAATACCATGAGATGAGGATCATTGGAGGTCATCATAGAAGTCCACCTACAAAAGCCTTCCATATCCACCTCCAAAAGAGACTCCATCATGGTTACTGAATGTGCCCTGAGTATGAGGTTTGGTTGACATTAAGGAGAATCAAGTTATTTGTCCAGAAAACCCTTAATGGGAGTTAAACACTTTGTTTAATTTCTCTTCTTTTTGTTGTTTATGAAAATAATTATTTGAAATTTTGGTAACTTAGTAATATTTTATGTTACCCCAGAGTCTTTAAAGGTTTGAAAGAATCAGAACATAAAATTCTCCTTCATTTTCTAGGAGCCCTTAGATCATTGCTTTACTTTGTTGGTGCAGTAACTGATTTTCATGGTTCTTGGTGAACGTTGCCCATTCATTGTGCTGGTGGTTTGGGACAACCAAGAGGCTAGAGTTAGGATATTCAAGGGGGAGAGATTATTAGACCCAGAACTGAGGTGTCCTAAACTCACCTTTCTGTGTACCTTGTCTCTTCTATCTGCAAACCATAAGCTCGCAAATATTTTCTCAGCTGGTTATAATGTAGTTGGGGAACTAGATAAAAATGCTTCTGAGATCTTTATAGAGATGCACTAAAAAAATATTGGAAATTATTGTTTGATGAAATGAGTTAGTTATAAAGTCTTCCTTTTTTTTCCCATTATATTGCTACTATCTTATGTCAGGCAGTGGTCATTTTTTGCCCTGTTCTCCTTCCCATCTATTCTGCACGATGCAGTAAATAATATTTAGGAGATGCTAAATCAGATCATATCACTCCTCTACTTAAAACTCCACAATAATATGCAAGAATCATCACAATATAGGGTCATGTAAACAAAACTGGGTTATGTATATATACTGCTTATATATTCAAAGCGTATTTCCTGAAGGATGCTCAGAAAACTTGTATCAGTCGCCTCCACGGATAAGAGAAGGTGGGGAGAGAGACACCCTCTTTAATTATAAACCTTTTATACTTTAAAATTTTGTGTCATGTGACTATATGACCTAATTACAAAACAAAACAAAACTCTTCCACGGCCCTGAATACCTTTAGGAATAGTTCAAATTCCTAACATGGAAGAATCTCATGATTGGTCTCTGCCCACTTTTCATCATCTTCAGTTGCTCCCTCTCCCCTATCACCCGTCCCTCACCTACAGCCAATGGTCCCAGCACCTCCCAGACGTGCTGGTCTGGGGCCTATGCCACAACTCTCTGCTGCAGACCTAGTAAGTCAGGTGTAGGTCACCACATATTGTGACTCCTGAACCTTTGTCCCTTCTTCTTAGCATAAATTTCACCAGTCTTCACCCAGCTATTTTCTCCTCATCCTCCAGGAAGCTTTTTCTGTTTGCTCCACAATGGACCTTGTGCTACTTATTTCTCTGTGCACATTTTGATTGTAGAATTTACAGCATGATATTTGCAGCAGGTACCAGGCTCAAATTGTAACCTCAAGGATGCAGAAAGTAAATACCTCATATTTTTTCTATAACTAAGCTTAATTTCTAGCACATCTCCTATCTTAGGACAGGCTCCTCAGAAGCAGGCTCTAAGAGGGAGATTTGTGTGCAAGCACTTCCTTTATGAAGGAAGTGCCCCCAGAAGAAACCAAGAAGGGAAGTGGGGGGCAAGAGTGGTAAGAAGACCTCAAGCAGGAGCAGTTTCAGGCAAAGTCCCAGGCAGGTGATTGCAGGGAAACATACTCTACAGTAAACTCATAATTTTGGTTCAGTGTTTGTTTATTGTCTGTCTCCCCTAACAAAATACAAGCTCCGAGAGAGCGGGAATCTTTTTTCTTGTTCATGCATATATTCCAAGCAAATAGAACAGTGCCTGCAAATAGAACATTTGTTGAATGAGTTAATAAATGGCTAGCCTTTCCTTGTTGCAACAAACCTTGCAAAGTATACTCATATTTATTTATTCTTTACATAAATTATGGGCACCTATAATACTATGGCTCAGGCTGTATTTTAGACCCTGGGAATACAATAGTGAGCAAAACAGTTAATATCTCTGCCCTCGTAGAGCTTCTAATGGGAAGTATGGGAACTGCATGAGCTTGGTGCAGGGAAAATCTGTGAGGACATCGCAGCCCCATCTGCACAGATACCTCTAGCTAGTCCATCCCCACCTGGTGCCAGGGGTTACTGAGATCTCCCACCTCCCACAGCTCTCTTGGTGATCTTACCAGGCTCGTGCTGTAAATACCAGCTACTGATGGTGATGACACCAAATTAGTTTCTCTCACTCAGAACTCTCTCCCAAAGGCCAGACTTATAGAGCCAGTTGCCCAGGAAACAAAGTGCAGCCTTCTCTGCCCTTGGATCTTTCCAAAGTGTCTGTCACAGGGACCCATCTCAGGGATGCACACTAGCCTCCAACTTTTTGCTTTGAGAACTTTTATTTTCCTCTTCTCCTCCTAGAGTCGGGGATCTTCTTCTCATTGAGGAGGTGGTGGTTGGGGTGAATGGAAGGAGGGGGGACCTTGATCATGACGAATTCTTCTCAATCTACCATTGATGGCATATCGTGTATGGCCTGGGTCCTTCAGACCCTGGAGTTTGCTGTTCACAAAGCTTCTCTTCTGCTTTTCTGCTTCAACACTCCTGATACCTATTCGGATGGGAAAAGAGCCATGGAGTAAAAAAGGAATTTCAGGGAATGAAAGAAAATCAGCTAACATATCTAGACATTATTCCACATTATATTGGAATTAGATGGTTAAGGCTCTCTCTCCCTATTTTATTTTAAGCACCCTAGAGGCAAGAACTGAGCCTTATCATCTTTCTAACAACAGCATTTGGTACAATACCTGATCCACAATAGATGAACTGTTCGAACTGAACTAAGTGTACTTGAACACTCTACATCTTTATGCTTTTTTTATTTCTAGTAAGAAAAGGCAGTATATTATAATAGTTAAGAGCATGGGCTCCAACACAGACCACCTAGGTTAAAATTCTGGTTCTGCCCGTTATTAGCTGTTTGATCTTCTTCAAGTTTACTCTCTTCCTTTCCCATTTTCTTTATCTGTAAAACAGGAACATGGATGATGATTTGGCTTCTCTGATATGGTTGTTGTACAGTTAAATGAGTTACTATATGTAAAGTGCTTAGGCCTGTTTTTGGTACAGACTGTATATACATGTCAGCTATGATTCTTCCCTCTTCTCAAAATTCCCCTGTCTTTGTCCATCTGGTTAGTTGCTGCTTCCCCATCTCCTTCAATTGTCCTTTGGAAAGACTTATGACCCTGTCTCCCCTGGCAAGTATCCCGTTCCCTCAGGTTAAGCTGAGTACTGCTCTTTTACGCTCCCTTCCTTAGCTACATGTTCTTCAATGTTTTGTAAGACCACCCATTGTATTATAAAAGGGAGAATTCTACATCCACTTTGGACTGGCCTATACCTTGTTATTCATCTTTATATCCCCAGCACTTATCACAGTGCTTGACACATAACAGATACCAAACAAATGCCATCATAGGAGTGAGTAAAAATTCATCTGCTCTAATTACTGCTTTTATAGCTAGCTTGAAGGCACAGTTTTGCATATGCCCAACGCCTCCATTTTCTATACCTGGGATCAGTCTTGCCCACAATAAATGGGATTCTTGGTTCCTTCAATAAGCTCAGAGAATGTGGCTCACCAGGGGCAGAAAGCCTTTGAAGAAGATATGTGTGCTGGTCCCCTCTTTGAACTATATTATAGAGTGATTCATCTTCCATGAGCCACATAACCTCAAATCAGGGCTTACATCCACCCTCATCTTTCATTCCTTCTTCAGTTGCCCATTTTTTTCTCCTCTCTTCCTGTTTCATCCATCTCACCTCCTGCCATGCCTGTGCAGACACACAGACGCGCACATACACCTTTGATCCTGCTGACACCAATGGCACTAAGGAAAGAAGTTCAATATGTCCACTGGCGTCAAAATAGAGTAATAACAATCCCTCAAAATGACAATCACAGGCGGCCAAGGGGCATTCAGGGGCTCTTCTGCTTTGTGTGTTCTGTAGTCTTAGGTGATTTTCTTTGGTGTTTAAAAGCGGAGGTAGCTTTAGTTTCTTCTACCTGAGAGGTGCTAGTGAACTGGTATTCAACAACGATAGTGACGGCATTCTTGGGGAGAAGAACAGGTAGAGTAGGGGCTGTTTTGTGTCTCAACTCACAGACTCCAGCAAAACACAAGCTCCCATTTGCAAACAGTTACTCAGCTGCATTTCATGTTTGTGATTGTGTTGACAAGGAAAAAGGTGCCATTTCTGGCAGCATCTCATAGCTTCCTGTACCACCTCAGGCACTTAGCGAATGCAGGAGGCACATACTGAGTTGGTTGCCACCTGACACCTCTTCTGCTTAGCTAAGCCCAGAGTACCCATCTGGAGTCTACAAGCAGCATGCTACCACATCCTAACTAGGCAGCTGTTCCCTGGATCTCCGATCATCATCCTGTAGCTCCTGCTTCTCCCTTCCTGCCAAATACAACTGAACATCCAGGGGCAGAGAAAAACAGACTGTCTGGCCTACTGACTCCCAGGACATGCCATGTCTAACTCCACCAGTGTAGAACCAAGGTGGGGGGTGGGGGGTGGCGCTGTCAATGTTTTATTTTGTTTTTCCTGACTTTCTAGTCCCTTTTTCAGTCAGCAGGAGCAAGGGAAATCTGGAACCTCAAAATCAAATGCCACCCTGAACTGCACTGAGCTGGCAATTTCTAATTCTGATTCAAAATGAAATGTTCTGTTTTGTTTATGGCAGGAAAAATGTAGCTTTCTATTTTGGGGTGGTGACTGTTTAAAGGAAAACAACTTGTTTCTTGGTGGGTGCTCCACCAGCTATGTGAAATCAACATTTGATGATTTGTAAATCAATGAGACAGATTCGATTTTCTTCTGAGTACGCATTGGCATTGGACAACACTGGCAAAGACAGTCTTGATTTAGTGTTGTCTAGGACACTTGAAACACAGAGTGCCAGATCTGAAGAGGAGGCATTTCTAGAAGCACTGGCTTATAGCCTGGTATAATTGTGTTGAATGATATTTATTCTTGCTGTTTTGATTGGACATGGGAATGATGTTGGTTCTGTGTATTTTCATTACATTTTTAAAGATAAGCATTTAATTATCTTCTGTTACAGTAACCAAAGAGAAAAACCTGAGAGTACTAGTCTAGAAGTTATAAAACTTAGCTTTTATATAATTAAAATTTTTCTTTTTCCTAAATACTTTCATGAAAACATACCTTGTAAGCTTTAGGGAGGGGGCAGAAGCTTGTGTTAAAGTTGTTAGAAATTTTCAGCATGGTGTTCCTTCTGGTGTGCCTTCCTGTATTGCAGAGGCCAGAAAGTTCAAACCTACACTTCCCAGAATCCTTTGCAGCCAGAATGTGACTTAGATTGGCCAATCAAATTCATGCAAGTCTTGAATTGCAAAAAGTCAGATGGAGACCTCATTTCTGCTGGCTATAAAATTTTTAGGTAGAGTACAAGGACATGAAAATGTTTGTATGTGTGTTTGTTTTCCTGCAGTATCATTAACAAAAGTCCCTTTGTCAAGAAGTAGAGCAAATGTTTAACAGTAGAATGGAAATTAAGTTGTAGAATATAGTCAGACGATAAAGTACTGTGCATCAGTGGAAATAAATTAGCTAAAACTACTCACATCAACCCAAAATATCTCAATAGCATACTTTGGGGAGAAAGAAGGAAGTCATAAAATAATACATAAAGAACATATAAAATGTATTCAACACTTGTGGTGCCCCTCCACCCTGTTAGCTCACCTGATTTCAGGCAGCTGTACTGGACAGTTCCATGCAGTGACCAGTGTCTGCAAGAGGGGCCTCTGCTTTTCTGCCTCAAGCCTTTCTCTGAGCCATGGGAAGCCACTCAGCCTAAATGTGCAAGTGAGTTGAAGTCCGAGAGCAACTCTTAACCAAACGGAGATAAAGTGAGTGAATAGTGCCCAGTCTCCTTTCCTTTGGTCCACTGGGCCAATTCTGAAATGTGATTTGCATTATTTCCACAGAGGGTACACAACAGGACCATGTGTCAGTTACCCACAGCGGTAACCAGCTCAATGTACTTTTATAATGTGCTTTTATTTGTTGTCTCCCTTCTCAAGTCTCTTCTCCCACCCGACACTTCTGCCTGGGGTCACCTCCAAAATATACTGCCGGCACCCAAGTCCTTTTCTCAGGCATTGCTTTCAAGGAAACCCAAAGTAGTATGGTTGCATTTGTATGCAGTTCAAAACCAGGCAAGATTAAATATTGTTTAGGGAGATATGCATGTGAGATAAACTATGAACAAAGCAAGAGAATGGTTGGTATAAAATTAATGTTATATGTTCACATCTGGGAGAAGGCAAGAAGCTATATTCTGGGCAGGACATACAGTGTCTTCAAAGATGCTAGTCATGTTTTATTCTTTAAGCTGTGTGTTAAGTACATGGCATCTGTTTCTTTATTTCTTTAAATTTTTGATTCTCAACTTTTTGGTTTCAGGATCTGTTAAACATTCTTAAAAATTACTGCAGATGCCAAAGGACTTCTATTTATGTGAATTTCGTCTAATGATACTGTATTCAAAATTAAAACTGAGCAAAATTAAGACTGCATTTGAAAATTACAGTAATAAGCTCATTACCTGCTAACATAAGTAATTGGTTTTTATGAAAATAGCTATGTTCCAAAACAATGCAAAACAAAATTGAACGAGCGGAGTGGCATCATTTTTCATTTTTCCAAATTTCTTTAATATCTGGCTTAACAGAAGACAGCTAGATTTTTATATCTGGTCTGTCCTTCCATTCAGTCTATAGAATTATGCAATTTGATTGAAAAATTTGAAGAAAATCCAGCCTCACACAACTATGCAGTTGGAAAATGGAATATTGTAATAGCTTTTTTTTTTTTAACCAAATTGTGGATATTCTTTGGTACTATACCCAAACTTGACAAGTGGTAGTTTCTTAAAAGTTAGTTGCAGTGTAGTATCTAAAACTATATCACTGAACTTTTAATACTCTGTTAACAGTAAAGTCTATTTTTTCACGTTAAATGGATCTTTTACCCCTGCATGATTTTATATCATCATGCATTGGTCATCTGGAAAATAACAGTTCCCTAAGGTATGCAGATCTTCTGTTGACACATTTCATTCTACAACATTAAGAAAACACACAAACATTCATCAATATCACCACTGATATCATCACAAAAGTCTTTAAATATTGAAAACTGTCAAGCTCATAGTGTTGAATACAAGTTTTCCAAAATTCTAATTATTTACTTGAAAGCTCAAATTTTACAATTGGCAACAAATTCTGTCAGTTGTTTTCCTTGAAGTGACAGGCTCACTTCATTCATTCTTGAGAAAATGTCTGCCAGATGCTCAAGCCTGAGTAATCATAATGTGCCCGTCCATCATTCCTTCAAGTACAAATCATGCTCCTTGAACAAAGCAGCCAGTTCAGCTCACAACACAATCACCCACTGCTTCACCTTCAGACAACCATCATACTTCTGTGGGCAGCAGAAGTGCTGTGTGCATGCGTCCCAATTCACATTATGTGCAGTTGAGTCAAGATTTAATGAAATCAATCAATTTTACAGTTTCATCAAAGACATTCTTAAGTGAAGCTGGCATTCTTTTATCTGTAAGTGCACAATTGTGAAGAACACAGGGATTCCCAGTACAGTTTGGTGCCACTGCTCTGGCTCAGGTTCCAGCATGTTTACCTACTTTTTTTTTTTCTTTTTGCATTATGGGTGCAAATGTTAGCACAGTGAAAAAGGCAAATGATGTGTCAGTGTGGTTATGACAACAGCTTGTCTCCCTGAAAGGGTCTCAGGAAACTCTAGACCATGCTTTGAGCACTTGAAGTTGTATTTACGTTATATGCATCTTTTAAATATTTATTTCCCAATAATTAAAAAGACAAGACAAATTCCTTTGCTGTTAATAAACAGTATATAAAGTTGTTTCATTGCCTTTGCAGTATTCTGGTGAGTGGGGTACCCTCATCTCTTCTTTTGATAACACTACCGAGCACTACCACTCCCTACCCCTCATGCAAGCACTTCGCGTTTTTTTCTTATTAATAAACAATATTTTTAGAGCAATTTTAGGTTCACAGCAAAATTGAGCAGAAAGTACAGCGGGTTCCCATATGTCCTATGTCCCCCCAAGCAAACAACCTCCTCCACTATGATATTCTGTACCACAGAGGTATGTATGTTACAATTGATGAACCTACACTGACACATCATTATCACTGAAAGTACAGAGTTTACATTAGGATTCACTCTTGGTGTTGTACATTCTGTGGGTTTTAAAAAAAGTATAATGGGACATGTATCCATCATTGTAGTATTATACAGAATAGTTTTCACTGCCCTAAAATACCTCTGTGCTCTTCTGCCTGTTCATCCCTCCTTCCCTGCCACCCCTGGCAATCACTGATTGTTTTACAGTCTCTATAGTTTTGTCTTTTCTAGAATGTCATATAGTTTGAGCCACACAATATGTAACCTTTTCGGATTGGCTTCTTTCACTTGGTAATATGCATTTAAGTTTCCTCCATGTCTTTTCGTGGCTTCGTAGCTCATTTCTTTTTAGCTTTGAATTCCATTGTGTGGATATACCAGTTTATCAATCCTTTCACCAATCAAAGGACATTTTGGTTGCTTTCAAGTTTTGGCAATTATGAGTAGGCTGCTATAAACGTTATTGTTCAGGTTTTTTGTGGGCATAAGATTCCAATTCCTTTGGGTAAATACCAAGGAGTGTGATTGCTGAATCATATGGTGAAAGTATGCTTGGTTTTGTAAAAAAACTCCAATCAAAGTGGCTGTACCATTTTGCATTTCTACCGGCAGTGATTGAGAGTTTCCCTTGCCCCACATTCTCACCAGCACTCAATGTTGTCAGTATTTTGGATTGTGACCATTATAATAGGTATATAGTAGTATGTGGTACCTCATTGTTTAATCTGAAATTCCTTTATGACTTATGACATATGATGTTGAACAACTTTTCATATGCTTACTTGCCATCTGTATTTCTTCTTTGGTAAGGTCTGCTCAGGTTTTTCACCCCTCTTGAAAATCAAGCTATTTATTTTCTTATTGACTTTTAAGAGGTTTTCATGTATTTTATATAACAGTTCTTTATCAGATGTATCTTTTGCAAATATTTTCTCATAGTCTATGGCTTGTTTTCTCATTCTCTTGGCATTGTCTTTCACAGAACAGAAGTTTTAAATTTTAATGAACGCCAGCTTATCAATTATTTCTTTCACAGATCATGCTTTTGATATTGTGCCTAAAAAGTCCACACCATACCCAAGGCTACTTAGGTTTTCTCCTGTATTATCTTCTAGGAGTCTTATAATTTTGAGTCTTATATTTAGGCCTACGATCCATTTTGATTTATTTTTTTGTGAAAGATGTAAAATCTGTGTCTCAATTCATTTTTTTGAATGTGGGTATCCAATTGTTCCAGTGCCATTGTTGAAAAGACTGCCTTTGCTCCATAGTATTGCCTTTGCTCCTTTGTCAAAGATTAGTTGACTATATTCAAACGGGTCTATTTCTGGTCCCTCTATTTTGTTTTTTAAATTTGCTTGTCTATTATAATGCCAATACCATACTATCTTGATCCCTGTAGTTTTATAGTAATTCTTGAAGACAAGTAGGGTTAGTCCTCCAACTTTGTTCTTGTCCTTCAATAATGAACTGGCTATTCTGGGTCTTTTGTGTCTCCATATGAATTTTAAAATTAGTTTCTCAATATCCCCAAAATAACTTTCTGGGCTTTTGATTGGGATTGCATATTGCATATTGCATTGAATCTGTAGGCCAAGATGAGAAGAACCGACATCATCATGATACTGAATCTTCTTTCCATGAACATGGAATATGTCTCCATTTATTTAGTTCTTTGATATTTTTCATCAGAGTTGTAGTTTTCCTCACAATAGATCATATATTTATTTTGTTACATAGCATTTGGCTTTTATATTCCTAAAAAGTATGTAACTTTTTCACCCAGACAGCTGATGCCACGATTTTGACTTGGCAACATTTTGGCAATGCTTAAAAACCAAGTTATTAAACTTCAGTGTTTTAGATTACCATTACCAAATGAATTTTTTGCAGGTGCCTTCATAACATGTTTACCAAGAAGGTGTCAAAAAAGTCTGGAGCGTCATCTTACAGATGGGCTAAGGAATGAAATGATGATCAAGGATATCTATTGAGGATATAACTATTTTAGCTTAACCACTTTAAAAAGATAACTACATGGCCCATGTCAAGAGCGCTGCATCAAGATATCCAGTTTGTTTCTATTACTATGAAAACATAAGTTGGCAGCTGGAATCTAGTCTGAGGATGAAATCCCGTGTAGCTCAAGTATTCCAGCTGGTAAACCCCAGAATATATAAATATGATTCTTGGATTCCCTAACTATAAGAACTTCATTTTATTTTATGCCATGAGCCAGAAGAGGCCCTAATTTTTATCTTTGCTTCTTTTCTCTTTGGTGTTTCCTGACTCTCATTAATTGTGGCACTATTTGTTTTCTTCCAGCGTATGCATTTCATATCTCCCATTTGTTTCTAGAGTGAATATTTCATGTGGATTTCCAGTATCATTTTTAGTGATTCATAATCACATTCTACAAGCCAACATTTTCCATGCTTGGTTTCAGCTCCAGCATAGTATTTTTGGAGAGCTTGCTCAAATAGCTTTGGCTTTTCATAAAGCCAAAAAATAATTCAACGGCCCACAAACAAAAACAATAATAAATTGGTGGGTAGATGCTATCTTTGAACCATGTGTTTTGTTCTCACTGAGAAAATCTCTTGGGTAATTCTGAAAAACAAATTAAAAAGTAATGAATTACTAAGTGATTAAGGATTGCATTTTACATGCAGCTATTCCTTTTACTATAATATTTCCAGTATATTTAAGCATTTTAGCCTTAATTTTTAAATGTAAAATCTCATAGTATTATATATAATAAGAATATTTTCCTGTAAATTTCCTTCTATGACTATAATATTTTTAAATGCATGGGGTTAGATTTTAGCCCAAGGTATTCATTGTAGATAATTGTGCATAGATGGTTTTTAATATTGTAGTTTTAGAGTTGTAGAGCTTTTGTGGTTTAATGTACCTCCTTCCTTTCTTATCATTTTTGTTTGTGGGTTGTGCTCATTTTTGTAGCATCACCCCCCTCTTTTTTTTTTTACACAGCGACCTCTGTTTTAGAAAACACATCTGGAAATCTTAAAAAAAGGTCCCTGTCAATGGACATTCACTATTCATGACTTGTTTTCCATGAATTCTGCAATGATGTTGTGGTTTCATACTGACTGGCAACAGCTCTCAAAATATTCTGATTCTGCAGGAAGTCAGCAAAGTGACCGAGGCTCCATCTCTGTGATATTTTGACACCTGTCAAAGAATGCACAAGTCAGTGAAACCAACAATTCTTTTCAAAGTGATATTTTACTCCTAAAATGGTGGTTTTCCTGAATTCAAATACTTAAAAATAATTACTTTACCTTCTTAACTTTATGACAACAGCAAGATTTTAGAGATGACTAGGTTTTCTGCCTCTCATGCCTATTAATAAAAAAATACAACAAGAGATTTACAATATTAATATCTCGCAAAGTATAGTGGGAAGGACCTCAGTTTTAAATGAGAAGTCCCAACTTCAAATTCCATTTCTGCAACATACTAGCTATTTGACCATGAGCAAGTCATTTAACCTAAGCTTCAATTTCTGTCGTATGAGGCTCTTTGGCTTACGTGACTATTATGAAAACCAAACGTTAGTTACCGTATAGTGGGATTAGTGCCTACACTAATCTTGGCACATGAATCGCAGTTCAAGCCTGTCTAGTTCTGACAGCATCATGTGTCTTTTCTTTTTAATGAGGTTTACATCTTCCTTTGAGGAGATCTCATATCATGTGTCTCTTAATGTCCCACAGTGCCCAAATCAACGTTAGCATAGGTAAGATAGTGAGTAAAATACTTCCTGAGTTTCACTGAGGCAATCCCACAGAGTAAAAGCACCCAAAGAGGGGGCATCATGAATTATGCCACTAATTTTGAACCTGTTAATTTGTCACTCAAGGCCTGTTTTCTTGTTTGTAAAATAAGTTTGGGTCAGCTGGCTACGGGACCCCCTGAAAATGTGTCTTAGACTAAACTTACATGAAGCCCAAAGAGCTGACTCTGGAAATCTCCAACTACGTTACTTCCTGTTGTAGAAATAGAAACAGCTTCTTTCTAAGGAAATATGCCTGTGAACCTTCTAGCTCTCTACTTCTTGCCGAGAATATCAACATCTGGATATGACAGTTCTTCATCCTTATTTAACAAACACTAAAATCTGCCTTTTCTGGCCAGATTAAAGACAATTACCAATTCCTCCTCTTTTCCACTTCAGCTATCACCTCACAAAGACTGAGGAAAGAGCTCTCCTTTGAGCCTGTGTGAATTCCCATATTAGCTCTCAAGAGAGTGATTGAATACAAATCAGACACTCTTTTCTGTTAAACTCAGTATCATACTTGATCTTGCCTATTGCAAGGTTGCCATTAAACTGTGTTCTTATAAGTGTAAATCAAATCTATTTGAACTCTGTCTTGGGAAGATGGCAAGTGTTCAATACCAAATTCTCTAGTCTTCCCATGACTATTTGTATTAAAATTCTGGCAAGTGCCTATTTCTCTTAGTCTGATAAGCTTCTCAAGTGCTCATCTTGTTCTATGATTTTTAATTTAAAAAGCTGTTCATGTGTTCATTTCCACCAGATTCTGGTGCCCCTGATGTGACGCACCAAGGAATGTGAACAGATACAGTATAAATTGGATTCCTACCGATCTCTTTGCCCATGCCTCTGACACTGGACATATGCTGGAGTCACTGTCTTCAATAGGATAACTTTATCCCCAATCATAGTTTGAGAAGGACTGACATCTCATGCTCGGCATTCATTGAGTCACTCATTCATTTATTCAACCAGTGATTCTTGAATGGTTACATCTTAGGACTTGTGTAAAACCCTTTTTTCTCTCTGTTTAATCTCTTGTACTTGCTTCATAGGATCTCAGGCTTCTCTTCTTTCCCCCAAGTTCCCACTAAAGCTGTATCTTACCTTGGGAAGCTTGTCCTCAAAATTATTCTTTTTGACTCTAGGGTAGACATAAGAATGGGTGTCATATTTCCAAGTTTATTATTAAGACAAGGACAGCTTATGTTTGGAATGGGCTAAGGGGGCTGAGCCTTGGCCCTAGACCAGCTGGAAAGGGAATGGGCAGGGATGAAATGGCCCAGCTGCCTTGCCTAATACAGAAGCTCACACTTGTCTACACAGAATACCCAAGAGTTGTGGTGATTTCTGTTCTCAAGCCAGATAAACCAGACCTGCCATTCTCTGGCTCTGAAGTTCTCAATTATAAACAACTTCATGTCCGCCCCCCACAGCAGAGGGAAAGGGAAGTGCTCTTACATGTCCCTGGAAGGTTTTTATTTTGGTAAGAGCACTTAGCATTAGATCTACCCTATTAACAGATTTGTGAGTGTACAATGCAGTATTATTATCTACAGGTACAATGTTGTACAGAAGAACTCTAGAACCTATTAATCTTACATAACTGAAATTTTATACCTGTTGGTTCGCATGTTCTCCTCATCTTAGATCTTGACCTCTCACCCCCAGTCTACTGCATCATATCTTGCCATATCTTTGACTACTTTCATATTGGCCTTAATTCTCATTGGGCTCCTAGGAGTTTCGAGAAACATTGCCGTATCTTTGACTACTTTCATATTGGCCATATCTTTGACTACTTTCATATTGGCCTTAATTCTCATTGGGATCCTAGGAGTTTCGAGAAACATTGGGACATGATGGGGTAAGTTAACAGACTTTCATGGGAATAAGAGTTTGCTCCCTTCAGAATGCCAGCAAATGCTATCAGAGTGCACACAAGCGTTTCTCATGATCGGGGCAAGGTGCCCTCCTACACACCAAAAACCTAAAGTGAAAAACAAAAATCAACTGGCAAGTCGTCCCTAAACTCCAGCCAGGAAGCACAGCAAGAATGCAGGTCCTCGTCCTGTCTGCAAGAGTTCTGTGCTGTGCACCTGCCACGAGCTTTTGTTTCTCCTCAGGTGGAAAAGCTGCTGCCATCCTGAGCAGTGCATGGCAGAGGGGTAGCAGTGGCTGACCTTCTGGGTAACCTGTTATGACAGGAGACCAGCTGGACTCTCTAGACTGTCACCAAATATGTCCCAGAATGCTTCTCAAGCTTAAGAATTTCATTTTCTTTGCATAAAATACAGGTGGATTCTGGTTCTCTCACTCTTTCTCTTGCCCTTTCCTTTTTTTAGCGCAACTCTTAAAAAAAATCATATATATATATATATATATATATATATATATATATATATATATATATGATCTTCATAGAATCTCAGGTAGGTGACTGGAGCAGATCTGCTTAGCTTTCCCTCATTCCACCCACATAAAGACCTCCAAATTAGCTGCCTGGAGTTTAAAAAAAACACACAAAAACTTTGGGCTAGACAATTTCTGATGTACCTCTATTTCAAACTCATTAATATGCTGCCTTGGTTATCCCTAAGTCCCCTACACACACACACACACACACACACACACACACACACACACACACACGATGGATGGATACATACAGGGTTTTTCAGACATCATGAAATGTGTCTGTCTCTTCAGATTATAGCTCGATGTGACCGGTAGAGTTGTGTTTTCAGCATTAACCTCCTCTCCTGACCATCTACCCTGTATCTTCCCTAGTTTTCCTCTGCACACATACAAAAGTTCAGCCTTAGCTTCTCTGGAATTGTAGCTAAAACACCAAATGTAAATGTCTCCCAAGGTGGGCGACAGCTTGTTTTTACAGGAAGAATCGCTTCAGCACCGTGTCCTCTTTTAGTGCGGAAACCCCCCCCCACCCCCCAAGAAAATGCTGAGTCGTCAGGTTCCTTGCCTTTGCACTAGGAAAGAATTTAAAATTATTCCAGGCATTTCTTTGGCCTCGTGTGAAAATAAAACTTTTCTTCCCAAGCTCGAGGCTATGTTAAAAAAAAAAAAAAAAAAAAATGAATCTTGACGTATACTTTCCCTGAGATCCCAAAATAAGTTCAGTTGACTTTGTAATGTATTTTTTCCCCTCATGGCCTTCAGTTGGGGCCAGAGATGAGGGATCTTATGAGCCAGTTTGAAACTTGTGTGAAAGGTGTCAACAATACGCCTCTTCACTCTTCCCCTTCCCTCCCTTGCCCTGAAGAGGGGCCAAAGCTAAGGGTAGATCCCTCCAACTAAGCAAAGGCTGGAGGCAGTGCCGAATCCTGGGGCAGCCATCAGGTGACACATTCACCAAGGAGCCCTCCAGCTGCTTGATTTCATTGCTGTTTGTCACTCTGTCTGCTTCCCTAAAAATTTTTCCTTTGTGGAATCACCTAATGCTATTTTTATTGGCCTTTCAGAACGTGGGGAGAGTGGAGGGAAATTCATTTCATGTATTGTGAAACATTATCATGGTAAAATATTAGGACAAGTCTACACATTCCTTCTTTGAAAAATAAGACACCAAACCAATTCATGTGAAGTGATTACTGAAATGCCTCTAATTAGTTATTAACTCACACACGTCAAACCACGATGGCAGCTTTCACAGCAAAAATCCTGCTTGCTGTTTGATACAGAAGGTAATTGATATCACAGCGGCCGCTGCTTCTCAGGCAATTGCTTAAGAAAGCACCTTCACAGCTCACAGCCTTTTCTCCCTTTGGGTGGGGGTCCATTTTCGTCAATCTGACAAGATCTGTCACATATTATCAGACAATTGATCACCGACTCCTTGCAAGTCTTAATCCATCGTTTGATCGCACATCAAGAAAAATTGCTTTTTATGTCTTACATCTCGGCCATGTGAAAGGGGAGAAAGCAGAGGCTGAGGCTTCTGGCTCCAGCTCATTACTTTTCAGCAAATGATAGATGGGTTCACTAGGCAAATTAACTTTAAAGTGATCTTTTCCCCCTTATCAAATAAGCAAATACAAGGAGGTTTGCAGCCCAAGCTGAGAGGAAAGGGAGTCTGCCTGATGTTCCTTTTGTGTCTCTGGAAGCAGTGCCCATGTGTAGATAGAGGCACCTATGGTTGGTAAATACGTATTTACTTAGTATCACTGCATCTACTTCTAAACAATAAGATTTAAAGTGGACACACACAGAGAATTTAACTTTCACTCTCCAGGACATAGCTATAATCATTTTACACATTTCTTTTAGAGCACTTGCGTGATATATAAAGTAGTTTGAAATGACTTCTATTTTACCAAAAAAAAAAAAAAAAAAAAAAAAAAAGTATTATATAAAACAGCGAAACCAATTCTTGGGAAAAAAAATCACTTTTTCCTATCATGAATCCAGTTATGGTTTTGTCAAAATTCTAACTTTATTATGTTTATAGCAGTATACATTCCAGCTTTCTCAGAATGGGGCAAAACCTAATCATGGAGGAATTAGTCCTGTTTCTAATAGTTGATTGCTACTTAATATCAGAAATAAAAAGTATCTGTAATTATCAATAAAAGAATAGCTAAAACCTCAAAGTTTTGCAGGGGATCCTATTAAAGTTGTCAACACACACACAAACACTTGATGTTGTCTACATAGTATTTCCAAAGTTCACAGCGTTCAAAGATTATAATTGCATTCTTTGAGGCCAAGGAGGGAAACACCCCATGGTTTATTTTCTCACTTCTCTTCTACTATAAACCTCCCCCAGAATTCTTCACTACTGTACATCCTCTGTAATTTGAAGACGTAAAGAACTGAAATTCAGTCTTTGTGTGCTTAAGTAAAATGAAAGGCATTCAGAGATATGTGATCAGTGCTTTCCCTGTATCATGGCAACTCGATGAGATAATAGTATTTCCAAATACTAGCCACAGCATTGTACAGCCAAGTAGCATGTGGCTGGCCTGCAAGCTTTTGTCAAAAAATTGAAAACACTGGAAGGACAGGGATACACCCCAACCTCTAGAACAGTTTGTGTCAGGCACAAAAAGAGTGTTCCAGAAAGTGCTTGTTCTGAAGTGCAAATAAGGTCTCTAGCTTAGTTAAAAGTATTGTACCAATGTCAATTTCCTGGTTTTGATCAGTGTACTATGTGAAATGTTCTCGCTGGGCAAAAGTGGAAGAAGGATAGATGGGAATTCTCTGTTTTCTTTTTGCAACTTCCAGGTTAGCCTACAATTTTTTCAAGATAAAGTTTTAAAACTTATTTGTTGGAAAGATAGTGAATCTCCAATACTTTAAGCCTGATAATTCTGCTACCCATTTAAGGCACTGATGCCTCAGAGCTGCTCAGGGAAACTTATCTTCCATGTGTCTTGTTCTTACTGAATCTTTTCCCCACTTAGAGCCATTTGCCTGCCCCATGCCCAGATTCTGGTTCCATCTTTGGTCCTCCAGAGGTGCTCCTCCATGACGAATTTTGGCTCAGACTTCCCTCCTATATTTATCTCTTTACTGATGCATCTTTCTTTTTGGTCTCTGCACTCAGTTTCCCTTTGGCCCAGTTTTTGTGTGTGTGTGTTGGGGAGGGGGTTGTGCAATAATGAGGGGTGAGGTTGATATTTAGTCTGCAGTGACCTGCATCTCTGGAATATATTTCTTTGTATAAGGAACACATTTTTATTTTTCCTCCTGAGGAGAGACTCTATCGAGCATCAGATCCATCAAGTTATACTCTTGTACTTCACTATCTAGTTCATGCAAATACTATTAGAGCCTTTAATGTTAAGCTTGCTCCCGTATCTGTTCTCACTGCTGAGGGTCGAGAGCATGATTCTTGTCCTCATAAATGACGGAGAGAATGGACTTACGCAGACTACATCCTGAGGCCAAACAGCGTGGTCTGTGCCTTTATCTCAAACCAGATTTGCCCTTGGGAGATCATTTAGGACCCTCAGGGTCTTTTCCACACAAGAGGCAGTACAGTAAAATGGTCAATAACACAGGTATTGGGACTATATTGCTCTGAATCTCACTTTGTTTACTATCAGTGTAACTGAACAAGTTACTTGATGTCAGGGTACCTTAGTTGTGCCATCTGTAAAATGGGGATAATTGTGCCTAACTCATCGAGATCTTGTGAGGGTGAGAATTAATACTTTGAGAAGCAGCAAGAGTTGCCCTTAGTTGGCACTCAGCTTATGTAACTCCTCTTCTTTAATGCCTACAGACCTCCTTTCTCACTTCTTTTCCATGGATCCCCCTCTACCGCTTCCTAAAAGTTCAGTAGGGTAACTTATGCTTAGATATCAGATACTTTAAGAAGAAACTTTTGCTTTGAACATTTCCCTAAACTTCTGGAAATTATAGAAGATAATCAGTGGGGTCTCAGAAACAGGCTGGAAATCAGTCAGTACCAAAGAAGAAACCTGATACAGAGTCACTCAAATTTCTGACTCTGCTGATCAAATTATTATTTAAATAAAAGCACCAGTCAAGATGCTGGTGAGCTTTGTGGAGACAAGGCCATCTCCGGAACGTCCTGGGCTGGCTTTTTCCTTATAAATTACAGTGCTCTGATCTGGGAGAGGCCGAGGTGGACTTGGATTAGGCCAGATGTCACACTGCTGAGAGAGAGAGGCTTGGAAGTGTGGATGAATGTTTCCTTTTTTTTTTTTTTTAATAGCAAATACAAGCTGACCCAGCTCCCAAGTGTTAAACATAACGTTTAGAGCCATAAAACACTGTGATGTAGCCACCACTATGGAGTGGAATTGTGCTTTCAAAAGTCCCTCTATTTTCCCAGTCTTTTCAGGGGTGAATACTATATACTGACATTTGAACTAATGGTGTTCCATTCATAGACAAATAGCACCCAATCCATGCCACCCTTTTCAATCAGCCATACAAAATACTGAAAATCTGTTGCCTGGGTACTCTCTCTCATTAGCTTCAGAGATGCAGATTAAAAATCATCCTTTGGTAGCATTTATTACGTTTGTATGACTTGCTTTCCAAGAAGCATTTAGAACAAGCACTGAGTTATAGCTAATACCAATGTGAATGAGGAATAGACTAAAATTAGAAGAGATAAAATTAAATTTTCATGTATCATAAATGAAATATCCATTAGGGACCACTCCAATGACCTTTAGGTTCAGCAAATTCTGTATTAAAACTTCCACCATGAAAGACATGGGTGCTGGGCTGGGTACATGCATTTCAGATACTGTGGAGAAAAAGGCCGAGCCAGCCATAGTAAACAAATGTAACTAGTTTTGGAGAAATGCTATTGACAGTAAAATTCTAATTTTACTCCAGCTCCCAGAACAGATGTACCTCCGAGTCCATAGACTGCGATACTTAACTGCAGCTACTCAGCTGTGACCTTCAGCCCCAGGCTCACTGCAATAAAATTTTCATGCAACCATATGGAAGAATATTTTAATAGAGATTTACTGTCAGTAACTGTCCCAAAGGAGCAAATAAGGAAGCTGTAACATATTGCGTACAGTAAATCAAGGGGACTTCAATGGAAAAACGAAACCTCCCGGAGGCAAGCATCTTTAAAATTACAGGCAACACTTTGTACAAATATGTGTACAAAGGACTAGATATGCACTCAGTTAAGTAGCTCAAAATGGTTTCGATTTGCAGATATATTTATTTAGAATTTATTTATTGGATTTTATAAGTGGCAAGCACTTACCTGTCAGGGCTGAATGCGTATGTATCTCCCTTCCCTGGGGCAAAACGGAAGTGAAGGAGGGGTGACTTCAACTGAAAATCTTACCCAACCAGGAAATGTGGCAGGCAGCATAAATTGTACCCTCTCGAAAGCCAGGTTTACTTCAAGTTAGGGCGAGGTATTAACAACAGGGACAAAATATTCCCCTAGCCAGTGCATAAACAGCACTGGACGAGTTAGCAGAACAGTTACAAATCAGGCAATCATTGGGGAGACATGTTGATTAAAACTCCCAATGGAGTAGAATGCATTCAGACTCCCTACATGAATCCTTGATTATGTTTTACCCAACATTTTGCCTGTGAAAATGTCTCTCTTTTTTTTTTTTTTTCTTTTTTCTTTTTTTTTTTTGTGACGCTATCTAATGGCAATCTTTGTCAAAATGGGTCTTGAGCTGGCTGGAATCAGTAAATCAGATCCCATGCTCATCTTCTCCAGACCCTGTGTTTATCTGACATGATTCCGTGGTACTTGGCCACGGGTGAACTAGAAGGAGGGATGGTGCCTGAGTGTGTCACCTCCACAGCTCTACATTACAGTTCACTTAGTTACCATCACTGCACCATTTCCTCGCTCAGATTTAGCCCTTATTGTTAAGAGCATTTCAGCTTCAAATATTTGTTTCCTGAGGGCAAACAAGCAGCCATTTCTCCCCCTCAGCTCAATTGATGGAAACTCTAATATGAGGGGCAGTAATTCAGAGATAAATAGACCAAACACTGTCCATGACAGTTCATATTTTATGGTGGAGAAAAGACCTAAAACCTAACAAATTCATGTGTAGGAGGCATAGCACAAATGCCTTATCCATGGTACATAATGAAGGAAGATGTCTTGGCATCACACCGAAAATCAAAATATCCAAGTGACCATGAATAGGGGAATCGGGTGATAAATCTTTATGATTTGCTAAATGTCTGTGGGTGGTCGCATTTGACAAAACATGATAACAATAGAATTGTCACATCTGATAAATGTATCTTCAGCATTCCATTCTTCTGTTGAAGTGGTCCCAGTGACTATGAAACACAGGTAACATGCACACATAGTATACAGATTCAAAACAGGTTAGATTTCACACTGAAAGTGGATTATGTTGACTAATGAGAACCTGGCTGGACATTGTAATACAATAGGAAAAAAGCTTGAGGTGTTAGCTCATGCTATCAGATTAATGTATAAATCATGTCACATGACCAATGACTAGGTTTCCCGGTGTTTGAATGAATGTGCTTTTTTCGCAGTTGGATTATATACGTATTCCCTGACTCCTTTAACTGCACTCTATTTCACATCGAAAATGAAGTTGCAACTAAAGATACTACTCAAAAGATGTTAGTTTAGTGGGGGCGGCCGGTTAGCTTGGTTGATTAGAGCATGGTGCTTATAACACCAAGGTTGCCAGCTTGATCCCCACATGGGCCACTGTGAGCTGCGCCCTCCACAACTAGATTGAAACAACTGCTTGACTTGGGGCTGATGGGCCCTGGAAAAACACACTTGAAATAAACAAAACTGTTTTTAAAAATGTTAGTTTGGGGACATAAATGTATGAAAGTTTTGTGTAGTTTGTTTCTTTGAGAGAAAGGTTGCTTGGGATAAATCTCCAGAGTCCATGTACTATCTGGCTATGGCCCCGTTTAGAATCATTCTCTTTGTCTTTATAAGGACTAGAATGGGCATGTAAAGACAATTTTTGTCTGTGTTTAATTTTGTGAATTTACCAAGAAGGGTGAGTCATGTCTTACTTTATTGATCCCACTTCTAAAACAAGTGATGTCAGAGTGCTTACTCATTAGAGGCATCTTCCCTCCATCTCTTGGAAGGCTTGATGACCTTGGCTAACTCTACCTAAAGCTTTTGATAATCCTGGGCAGTACAGCTTGTCCCTCTGCTCATCAACCCACTTTCCATTCTGGCAAGTTGGTTTCGTCTCTGTCCTCCACATGTTCTATAATCAGTTTCCCACACGCTTGAGTCACATGCCTCCAGAATTAAATTATTTTCTTCCCATTCCACCTCTCTAAAACTTAGCCATCTTTTAAGATGCAGCTCAGAGCTCCAAGTACACAACAATCCTATCAAATCATCACTAAATGCCAAGCCACCCATTGAGCAGCTAATAAATACATTAATAGTTGTTTAATAAATACCCATTAATTGATGTCGATCTTTTGACTTCTTGGCACCACTTTGTCATGTATTTCAGACTTGGACTTCCCTAGACAACATTAAAAAAATGTGTTCTGAAGAAATTTTTATTCTTATTCCTCCCACTGGGAGTATGCTAGAAAGTAGTCATTACTTAATTAAATTTTCCACCTATAGATGTCATTTTACAAGCTACAAATAATGTGAGCAAAATGTAACAATACACCCAACCAACAAACAAAATCTCCCAAATTGAAAGCAATGTGCAGCTGGAACAAGTAAAATAATTTGTTAATTAGAAAAGTATTCATGATAGATAGTAAGCTCCTCACAGCTGGATGTTGTTAAATAGAGACTGACTCAAGAATCTGGGAGAGAGGCTTTCTTATAAAGGATGGGAGATTGGGTTCAGTAATTCTGGGATCTCTTAGAAATCTGAGATGCTATGATAACTGTCTGAACCTAACCAACTAAAAAATCATTTTAGTAGCACTCTGAGGTGACTTTTTTATATGCCAAATATTTTTAAATTACAGTTAGGAGATTAATTTGAAAGAAATCTGAAAAATAAGTGGTCATTAATTGCTAGACTGACTAAGGTTAAAAGCATGGTTTTTCAAAGTGGTTTGGGTGTGTGGACACAGCCGTGAAGCACTTTGAAATCAATCATATTTTTAGACTATGAATCCACAATTTCATTAACCTGTACATGTAAATGGGATGGCTACTGTGCACATTTTAATAAACAAATATTTATGTGCCCATCGGTCTTGTCAATTTTCCTGTCTGTGATTTGTTAACCTTGGGTACGTAAGAAGAAACAGTGGAATGTATTGCCCTCTCGGGATTCTGCTGTACCACTGCTGTGGTCCCCTGCCAAGGTCAGTAAACTAGGTCATGTCTTTGCACGTAGGTCCAGACTCACAGAACTGATACTTCGCAAATAGGCACTGATTCAGAAACACCAGCTACAAGCTGCCAGCAATTGTTCTCACGGTTCCCTGGATTTTATTGGTTGCTAAATATCTTGAGTGACACCCCTGAAGACAGGGTCCATTATCCAGAATTTTTGGACACTAGATGCTTAGGTTAAGAAAACCAACTGTCTAATGATCATAATTTCTTTTTCATTGCAGTGTAATTTTTTGATGTGTCCGGAATAACCATGAAATTTTGTCTTTTTATTATTTGGAATTCACTATGGCCATTGTGCGAAGACCATTTTGAGTGGAGATTGGAAACGTACTCAGCTGAAAACTATACAGTTGTGTACACGTTACATTTATAATACTTATGTAAGACTTGGTAAAGCCCCATTAATTTATAACAATTCAGAAAGTTTTAGTTATAGAATCCTTAAAAAAATAGTATAGTACTTCTTCTTTCAAGTGAATAGAGTGAGAATGTTTTCTAAGCAAACATATTCGTTGTTTATAAGTAGAAATATGGTTTGAAAATATTTGAAAGGAGTTTATTCACTGAGGCTAAGTGTTGATTTTAGAATTATTTTGATTCCTCTAATTAGGGAAGCAAATTATTTTTTTCATAGGGAATACAAAAGGAAACTTCTACCTTACCTGAAAAAAACATACCATCTTTGAATTAGCAATGTCTGAATCAAAACTTTGTTTTTCATTAAGAAATGTCTGGAGTACGAATAATTTTATTAAAAACCCAGAGATATATTGTGGTTAAATTGAATGTGTTTTGGTAAAAGTTAATCTGATTCTTCCAGACTAATTAACATGCCCCTACTTGTTTGTTAGTTAGTCGAAGGTTTCCTGACTCACAGTTCAATGATGAGTATGAACTTGTTGGATATTTTTACCCCATTTCCTTTTATCCAGGATCATAGCTAAGTTCCCAAGATGTAGCTGATTGCGGAGAACTGGGTCGTAAGCAAGAAATGGAGAGTGTGGGGCCACATATGGATTTCTGTTTGGACATTCAAGAAGTAGTGACATCCAGAGTTGCAACCTAGACTACCGTATTAGCCTATTGGCAAGGGTGATCCCAACCATAACCATGAAAAAGCATTGGCCTCTCTTGACGTAAGATAGTAGATCAAACTACTGTAATGGTATTGCTATTAATATTCTTATCCTTGATGTAATTATAATTATTTGATGTAATTATATAGACTAAAAGTACTCATGTACAACTCCCTTGTGTGGGGGAAATAGGCAGTAAAAAGCATGAAATAGTTGATCTGTGGTGTGGTTTTAGTTTCTCTCCTCACCCTTTTGAAGTTAGCTGCCTGAATCTTGTTCAGTGTGACAGAGATCATTCTAGATGCTGGGAGGAAGTATTGAGATAAACTGGCTAGATCTTGATGAGGTATGAAATGTCTTGTCAGATTTCAGGGTGAAATCGATCTTCAACAAGACCCACACACACACTCCCTGCCTCCACCACTTCACAACTTATATTCCCAGAACATGAGTATCAAGATTTCATTTGCCTTGGAGCCCTTCCAGAAATTAACAACGTTAAGAAGAACCATTATATTAAGTCAGGATAGTGTCCAATAAAAGCAATGAATGATTGGAAAATGGACCGTTTTAATGTTGTTCAGTAAAACCATCATGAATGTTCTTAATTATGCAATTCCATCCCTCCTGGGTAATTGGCTCATTCAATTTTTTTCTTTCATGGTAGAGAATAATCTGAATTGGGGGTCAGAATCTTTTAATATTGTTTTATTTGACTAATATTTGAAGATTATGAGGCTAAGTATGTAAGAGTGTGGAATGATTTGGATTCTCCTAGACAACCAAAGAGCATAAAAGTTCATAGGACTGACAAGAATGGAAAAATAATTGTGCTCTTCAGAGGCATCTAAATTCTGTTCGCAAGAATAGAGCACTCCATTTTTCCTTTGGTTTTGAATAGTGCCGAAAGGGCATATAGTTTAACAATGTGACTCCTTTCTTGCACCTAAAGCAACTAATGTATCAGGTGTGCATGATACTCTCAGAGATATCTCATGCATATTCAAGCATATATATGTAAACCTTCATCTGTGTTTCTCTTATTTGCATTCATGGAAGCATTCTACACTTTATTTAAATAAAGATTCTTTATTTGAGCATTCAGTTCAGATAATGGGGATACAGTGGTAAGCAAAACCAAGCCCTGTTGGGAAACTTACATTCATGTGGGAGAAGCAGACAAAAAGAAAACAATAGACAAGATAATTAAGATCATGAGTATTGGATACCAAACAGCAGAGAAGGGGGTGCTGGTTAATTGAGACTAGGTGATCATAAAGGCTTACCAAGGGGATAAGAATTAGAAAGAAACCACTTTTTTCACATTTGCATTATTCTGGCTATCCATCTAGATAACTCAACAACTTACCCCTATGCAGCCCTGCAGAACACATTTGTGGAAATGTGGGGGTTGAAACACAATTCACAAACATGCTTACTCTTCATTGTAATTTGGTGACCCAAAATTTCTTGTCTTGCATGGCAAAAGCTATAGATAAGAGAGGCACCAAGAAATTCACTCCTAGATATGGTATTTTGTGGAATGTCTACCGAGAGTCCGGGACCATAACATTGACAGCCGCTTCTCATCTGTACTCACTGCTCTGATCACATCACTTAGTCATTTTACAAAACCAGCAATTGGATAGGGAGGATTAGACTACTCTCTTATTGTGGTCAGTATGCCAAGGAAATTGGAATGGCAAACAGAGAGAACAGATTGCTAAAATAAGAATTACATAGGAAGTACACTTGGCATGACATTCAGATGACTAGAAATTCACAGACCAATCATTTAAACTTAATATTTGGATTAAAAAGTAAAAAATTCTTTGCACATGTAGACATATTCAAAAATCCTAACACTCGTTGTCAAATCTCTTGGATACTTACTATAACTGGATACCGGATTTCAATTTTCTTCCAGATGTGTGGTACAATGTAGAAGTATCCCAAGATAGCTACTTGTGATTTTCCTACAGGTGTGCAAAAGCATCTGTTTCATTTCCTAAAATAACTGAGGATTTTTCTAGTTAGTTGAGATATATTGGTTACTTGCTTCTAAGGGTGACAAAATACATACCATGTGAGGTTTAGATTTATGTCAAATGCTGAAACTCCTGAAAGTAACTCATTATTTGATGACACAGAAATTACTTTAGATCTCTATTGAAATTCTGTCCTCATTATGGTCATTAATTTTCATCAGACTGTAAAATAGATGCAAAAGGGGAAGGAGACTGGGTACATTTTGAAGCAGTGCTTCCCTCTTCTCCCCTACCACATGACATATGCAGCAGCTTGCCTTTTTTTATGGATCCTCACAGGAACTTATATGTTTATGTTTTTCATAGTAGAGGAATGGAGGAAAGAATCTCTTCCCTCCTCACCCCCGTGTCTTAGTACTGTCCGCTGAGTAGTACACAAACTGTGTAGCTTATAAACCACAGACATTTATCTCCCACAGTTCTGGAGGCTGGGAAGTCCCAGATCATGGTATTGACAGATTTGGTGTCCAGTGAGGGCCCACTTTCTGGTTCATAGATGGCACCTTCTTGCTGTGTCTTCACATGGTTGGAAGGGGCTAGTGATCTCTCTGGAGGCTCTTTCTAGAAGACACTAATCCTACTCATGAGGGCTCCACCCTCATGACTTAAGCACCTCCCAAAGACCCCCACCTCCTAATAGCACCATCTTTGGGAGACACAAACATTCAGACCATAGTACCCCACCAGGCCAAGTCAATTATTTGTGCTTTCCAGTTGTTTAGATTTCAGATGTATAGGATTTCCCACCTTTAGTTAGCCTCCTCTGGAATAACACTAAAGTTGTTGGCACTTATTCCAAGTGATATTGCTATTAGACATTTCTCAGTTGACTCCACCACTGATGTGAGCCCTTTCAAGTAAAAAAACAAGTGAACTTTTGTTTCATGTCACATTTATAGCTATTATTAGCAAAACCTAAAGGGCGGGAGGCTGCTGAAAAATCACCTACATGGAGCAATGTAGGTGTTAATATATTAGCTGCTCAGCATTGAAGGAATGAGAACCACCTTGCAGTCCCTGATATTAACTTAGAGCTCCTTCCACAGAATCAGATAGACTCCTGGGAGCTAGGCTGGAAAAGTAAGCTCCCGGAGAACGTGAACTTCCCCAAAGTTGTGCTTTAGTGCCTGCAGATTCCATCTAATGCCAGAATTCCAATTCTCTGCAAAAGAAGCAATGAGCATGGGAAACTTTGTTAGTCACCTCCCTTTTTGCATGGCCACTACTTCTCACAAGAAGAGACTCTTGTCTCCTGGTGCCCTTTTCTTGGGTCAGGACCTGCGATGGGGGGAGGGAAGTCACCAAGAGTGGGACTGGAGTTGACTTTGTGTTTCTCTGAGGAATGATTTGGGTTATTGGCGTCCATGGACACATTCTGTTTCTCCAGTGCTGTAACAGCAGGTTCCTCTCCCCACCCCCATTCAATTGAGCTGGCCCATGACCAATTCCAAAATGAAACATTTGTTTGCCAAACATGCACAGCTGTAATCTGCGTACTGCTGGTTCCCTGCATAACATGCCACCTGCTAGCTCCTTTTCCAGAGAAAAAGAGTGGGGAGAGGAGCTAACTGAGGACAAAGTTCAGGCAACAATTTAGGATCTCTCTTCAACTCTTTGCTGCTTTCTACCAAACTGTCTGGTTCATCCCAAAAAGCATTGCTTATGGTTTGGATAGCAATTGGGGCAGACATACTGCTTTATGTTTTCCAAAAGGCAGAAAGCAACATATAAGTTTTTTTCTCAAAGGTTAAGTTTTTTGTTTGTTTGTTTGTTTTTGCTAGGGAGAGGGAGTTGTTTACAGAAGAATGGGTCCCATCCCTGTTATAACAGTTGTCTGGGTGAGGGAGGAACAGACCCATTCTCATTCAGGATGATAAATGTTAGATAAGAAACAAACCATCGCACAGTTTTGCTTCCAGCAGACAGAAGAAAGACTAAATGTGGCTGAAGTTTGACAGAACACAAAAATCCTAAGAAACTTCTGGAAAGTTTCTTTACAGCTTTACTAGTAGTTTTTTTACTTGCCTGAGGTCATTTCCTCTTATCTTATAATCCATTGTTTTCTAAGAGAAATTTCATAAAAGAAAGTCTTTTTTAATGGCCTGACTGAAGCTAGTGTGATGAAAACAATAAAAATTCTTGTTTGAAAGTGATTCTTTTTCTGCTTCTAGGACAACCAGGGGAATAAGATAACACAATGTACAGCAGCCCAGATTTTATGATTACTAGGGCCAAGTGAAATTTGAAGGTCCAAAGGTTCAAAAGTACCATACCTGGTTTTAAACCCAGAAGGCTTACTTCAGTGGAATTCTTCTGGAGTATAATCTACATCTGGTTGTAAAGGACCACTTTTTGCCATCCACCAATGTCTACATTTTCTTGAAGCTTACAGCATCAATTTCAGTTTCTTCTTCTGTCTTCAAATGCTGCATCTTTTCTTCACTATTCTCTCCAGATTGTAGATTGCCCATGTTTTGTTTCGGTCAATAGGTAATTATTTTTTGGTGAGGAAAAAAATAGAAAAAGGCAAGAGGAAGACTGAGAGATAAAAATCTGGGCAGTGATATGGATTTCTTTTAAATCATCCCTAATATTTTATGACATGAAGGAAGAATAAATACTATTCTGAGAGTCCTAAAATTTCTGCATTTTAAGCCACCCCTTCCAGAGAGTAGAATTTCAATTTTTTTTTTTTAGCTCTGTGCACATGGGGAGCCGGATTCATTAGTAGGAATGTGACAATCCTGTATAGTCACTGACCAATCTGACTGCTACGTTGAGTCCTTCATGTTTTAAGGACTCTCTTCATAAATTGACAACCATTGCTACCTAAATGATTTAAAGGAGAGGAGAAAGCTCTAGTCTCTTTGAGTTAGCTGGATATACCATAGCAGGTTAATCAGGTGAAGTTGCCTTCCAGAATGGGCACCACGTGAGTGGGACTTTGTCTCCACAATACAGCTCAAGACTCTTCTGGAGCTCTGATTCTCAATTCCCTTGTTTAGTCTTGCGGGTATTCTGTTGACTATAACTTGTCCACCCAGGCTTATTTTTGACTAAAACTCCCAGATAGCCCCCATTCACAAGGAATGCTTGTCATTTCCAAAATGCACCCTGAGTTCTCTTGCCCCAGTGTCTCTGCACACTACTTCCTTTCTGCTGGAAATGCTATTCTCCAACCAACACCCCATCCCTCTTGCTAGTCAAATTCTGATTCACTGTTGAGGTGAAAAGTTATCTTTTTTTAAATTGATGTATAATTGACATATAACATTGTATTCGTTTTAGGTATACAACATAATGATTTGATGTGTGTATACATTCCAAATCTTTAATTTGTGAAACAATCTGCAGTCTTTCCAGATGGACATAATCCGTTGTTTGGGTACATGCTTGTTCAATTAAATTGAATGTGATAAAAATATTGTTAATGATCATGCAGGTGTATAAATAGGAGAATGAGATCCTTGGAAGACTCAAGAGGCACTGAAAGTGACTTTCCAAAGAAAGGCGGAAAAGGAGAAAACCGAAAAAATGGAAGAGAATGGTGAGCTTTTCAAAAAATAAAGTGAGTTTCTCTCTCTTCCAAACAGCTTGGAAATGGTTTTTTTGAAGGGGTATCATGGGGTGGATTATCTGTGTAAGAAGGACTCACACTTTCAGGCTGTTCCACAGAAGGAGTGGGAAATGTAATCACCCAGGATACCAGCTGGTGATGGTCAGGTTGCCAGTCATAGAAAGGACCCGAGAAGCCACCATTAGTGGGTCTCTCATGGAAGGGACCTGCAAAGCATGGATTGAAACATGAAGCAACATATCCCCAGGCTTTCCAAGTACATTAAGTAAATAGTTTTCCAGACTGTGGTAGGGCAGGAATTTTCAGGAACTGGCTATATACATAAATATTTATGGAGCCAAAAAGGCACTGGGGTGAAAGAGTAAAAAAGATGAACACCATTTCTTACCCCTGACTCCGTGGAATTCTGCTGGGTATGTTTACCATATAGTATTTTCTGTTAATTAAATCTCCTGTAAATTTATGGTAAAAGAACTATACTTCAGGTATTCCCAGGAGTGCCAGGAAAGAAAACATGCCACCAACCAGAATTCTATAAAATTAATCACCTGGGAAAATTAGTGAAATTGTGCTGGAATGAAGGTATCACATATTTAAAAAAAAAAAAAAAAAAAAAAAAAAAAAAATCCATGAGCTCCGCCTCATCTTTGGAAATTAGATCTATATTTTTAGATCTTTCTGAGCACAGTTAGGAGTGGGAGTAAGTGGGTTCTACCACCAAGGCTAAGTGGCTATAAAAGTCTCCAACTGAAGGGTTTGGGGTAGGACACCAGTGCTTTAGTCCAGTGTATTCTCTGTCCTGAGCCCAAGGGAGAAAGATAAGCCATGGCTATCTGTTTTCTACACTGTGATTTATTCCTTCATCTAACAGTACCTGACATGTAATAGATGCTCAATAAATATTAACTGTATTCATGAATAAGTGGTAGTCATTGAATTGAGAGCAGAAATGTGAAGTTTACAAATGTTCACAGTTGTTGGACATCGCTAAAGACTATATGGCCTCAGGAGAAAAAGCTATAGATCTTTAGCAACTAAATATTATGGGAAAGAGAAATTTTTCCTGTCAGAATTTATATTTTAGAGCCTTGTTGTTCAAAGTGAGCCACGGATAGGACATCACAGGAGCATTAATCACTGTCTGATCAAAAATTAGAGGAGAATGGCAAAGATGTATTAGAATGCATGTGCATATAATATGGAATAAAATGCAAAATTCACAAGAAAATAAAACCCGAGACTTCAGGGAAATTTTACTTGTCAGTAGACCTCCAACGTTTGCATTCCGAGTGTTTTTAAGGAGTTTACTGGAGACTCATGAAAGATGTCTCCTCTGGCACAGAATCCATGCTGCTGGGGAGGGCTCAAGGCTTATTTTCTAGACTTGGGGGTGAGAAATCTCCCTTGCCCTAGATCACCCAAAACCTTCCAAGCCTCCTAAAGTTTCCATATTCAATTACTCTCACTTCAGCCCAGTCAACAGACATAAGAGAAAGACAAAATGTTTAAGGTGTTATCTGGATGTTTCAAACTACAACCTCACCTATTTGAATTATTCTGGCAGAACTATCTTTGCATACATCAAGACAAATGCCATTTCCTATGTGACTACTGACACTGGTTTCCAGAAACCTGGGGTGAGGGGCAGCGCAGGCCTTATACAAAAGTAAGGAAATGCTTTTGTGAGTAGACAGTTCAGATTTACGTTAGTATCATTTCAATGGGAAAAGCAGAACCCAAGGTTTATAAGTTTACAGTTAGTAGCCTTCATCCTTCAGCATTACAGTTGTCTAATGAGAATGCTTGTTTTCTTTGAATGTGCTGTCTGCTTTCAGTTAGGTGATGTATTTTGTAGACAAGATACATTGAAAATACCAGTTTCTTTATATTTAGCCAGTATTCCCTGGGTGGATTTTTGTGCTTCTCATGCCTTCCCACATCAGACCCTCCATGCTTTTCTCCCTTTCATTCCACATGTCACCATGACTGACTTAGTTCAACATATACTTTTCAGTTTCTAAAGTGTTTCAGATACTGTTTTAGGCATGATGGTACAAAGATGAGTAAAACAACCCCTACCCACTGGTGACTTCCAGTCTAACAGGGGTAATAGCTATATTCCTATGATTTCAACATAATAAGTGACTACTACCATGTTTCCCCAAAAATAAGACCAGATCTTATATTAATTTTTGCTCCAAAAGTCGCATTAGGGCTTATGTTCAGGGGATGTCATCCTGAAAAATCATGCTAGGGCTTATTTTCCGGTTAGGTCTTATTTGGGGGAAAACACGGTAAGCTAGAGGTAGGAACTAGCGTGGTTTCTCTAGTATGCAGCTGCAAACATCTGCCTACAGGTAGGTGCTGTTAGTAGGTGTTGTAATATAGTTTCTTGTATATTTTTCTCCTTTCCCCAGTGGATTTCAAACTCCTTGAAGGCAGGGTCCATGTGTTTGCTACTTTCCTACTTATCTCCTAGATGACATTCCCAGTAAATGCTGATTGAAATGGTTCTAGATCCATGGTTGACAATGCAGTCACTTTCTTACTGGCTTTTTTATCCAGTTCTGGGGTTTGGATGCTGAAGTCAAGGGGAGAAAGAAGAGGAAATCTCAACTTCAGATTTGTTATTAAATTTATTCTCTGGCAGTATCATTGTACCTCCTCTGAAAGACCAGACTTATCTTTTGAGCTCCAGGGGACCTTGACAGAGGTACTGTTGACTATTCATTCCTACAAGGTTGCTCAAGTGGTGAAGAGCATGTGTGGTATTTAATGTGGCCTCAAACATTACTATCTACAGTAAATCAGAAAAGGGGCACAAGTGTTATAGTTGCTGTTTAATGATGTATGAAAAAGCTGCCTGGTAAAGTGCACCATTAAGAAAAGCTGAAACCAGCACCGAACAATGACCTGGTGATATATTGAAAATTTGTGACCAAGGCCACATCTTCTAATGTGGAAAGTGATGAGCATCAAGTGCTCTTTCAGAGTAAAGAAACGAAGGTAAATCCACAGAGGCAGAGGAGTGGAGGGAATGTTGGTTGGGAAAAGAAGGAGCATAATGAGACAAGGCTTGTGCCTACACGCATTCATGAAGCTGAAGCCTCTTGCTATCCAGTTTGTTCGTGGCTTATTTTTAAATCTCCTTTCTTGTTAATCCACTGAAACAAACCCACGAACTTAGAAAACAAATAAACAAAACCCCTAACCAACAAAAATAATCTGTGTTAATTAGGATGGCATATGGTAAGCAAGTCTTGGATCCTTCAAAGCAATGCCCAAAGTAAAACAACTATTACTATTATTTTTCTGCTTTTACAAACATGAGCTAGTAACTGCAGTCATATCTTGGTTTAAAATGCTTAGTGTATAATGAGACAGCAAACTTCTCTCTATAGTTCTAAGTGGCTTCTAATAAGCTGTAAGTTTAGAAACTACAATGGATTTTATGTCCTTCTAGAAAAACATTATTGACCTAAAAAAATTATTAAAGAATTATAAAAGTCTATATCTGCTTACTTAGTAGAAAGAGAGTTTCAAGGTCTATTCCTTCCCAATTTCTAATTAATCATGCTTCCTGTCTGGTGAGCTATAGGCTTATGGACTACTGATTATGGTTATTTCCTGAGATGACCACAGTTCAAGCCCATGACAGAGTATTCTCCAGACCTTCCAGGGACATATCTTAGACTCTTTCTGTTGCTTTGTGTAGACACAGCGAGTCAATTGAATTGAATTCAGTGAAGAACATGCGTCTTAATTCTGACACGCTTAGAGCAGGTTGCTGAGACAAAATGTAACTACACATAGAACAATGTTCAGAGAAATAGGGCAAGAAAGTAAATGCTTCCTTTTTTTTCTTTTTCCAAATGGATTATACTGATGAGAAATATAATGACTTGGAGGGAAGAAGAGCTAACTTCATATTGAGTCCATCAGGGAAATTGTAGAATGTGAACTTGGTACTGGCTCTGAAGGAGCCAACTTTTGAAGGTAGAGAAGGAAACAGAAGGGCATGATAAGAGAGTATAAGCCTGAGCAAGTGAGCAGAGAGCAAAGTGCTCGAGATGGGCTCAGAAAATGGGAATGCTACATAAACCAGATTGCCAGGAGCAGATGATATGTGCATGTGGTAGTATTGTTTACAACAGAGGGAGGCATAGGTTAGGGCAAGGTCATGATCACTGTATATGTCAAGCTAAGGAGTTACCATTTTATCCACAGCCCAAGGTATTACCTACTGCTAAGGTATTTCAAGATTGGATTGGTTAATAACAATAGAATGTTTAATTTTTTTTTTTTTTACCCCAAAGTTTAAATAGTGGCCCCTATTTCAAATATTTCTCCACAGGGCAGGTGGCAAATTTGAATCTTTACACTTTTTGTCATTGTTTATACCAAGTACACTTTTATTTATTTATTTTATTTGGTTGATTTTTATTTTTGTTTTATTATTCTTTAAAGATTTTTATTTAAATATAGCTAACATATAATATTATATTAGTTTCAGGGGTACACCATAGTTATTCAACAATTATAGACCAAAAGAAGTGATCACCATGATACGTCCAGCAACTATCTGACACTGTACTGTGTTATCAGAATATTATTGACTATATTCCCCATGCTGTATATTACATCCCCATGACTTATTTGTTTTATATATGGAAATTTGGACCTCTTATTCCCTTTCCTCTTCCCCCCTTTTTAATTTTTGAATTACAGTTGAAATTCAATATTTTATATTAATTTCAGATTACAGCAAAGTGATTAGACATTTATATAATTTAAGAAATGATCCCCCTGACTAGTCTAGTACTCATCTGGCACTATACACAGTTATTACCATATTATTGACTATATTCCTTGTGCTTTACTTTACATCCCCATGACTATTTTTTAACTATCAATTTATACTTACCTTTTTCACCCTGTTCCCAGCCCCTTCCCGTCTATCACCACAACAAATCTGGTACCCCCTTTGACAACATGTAATTATTACAATATTATTGACTGTATTCCTTATGCTATATCCTACATCCCCATGACTACTTTGTACAACCAATTTGTACTTCTTAATCCCTTCCCCTTTCTTTATCCACACCCTCAACCTTCCTTCCATCTGGCAACCATAAAAATGTTTTCTGTATCTATGAGTCTGTTTCTGTTTTGTTTGTTAATTTTATTCTTTAGATTCCACATATAAGCAAAATCACATTGTATCTGTCTTTCTCTGACACTTCACTCAGCACAATACCCTCCAGGTCCATCCATGCCTTTGCAGATGACAAGAACCCATTCCTTTTCATGGCCGAGCAATATTCCAGTGTGTGTGTGTGTGTGTGTGTGTGTGTGTGTGTGTGTGTGTGTGTCACCTCCTCTTTGTCCATTCTTCCATCGACAGATATCCAGGCTGCCTCCACATCTTGGGCATTGCAAATAATTCTGCAATGAACATATGGATATTGGTGATTCCTTCTAGTGCATTCTGCATTTCAGTTACTGTATTCTGCACTTCTGACTGGTTCATTTTTATGGTTTCTATGGCCTTTTTAATGCTTGCTATCTCTTTGTTGAAGTTCTCACTAAGTTCCTTATGCATTCTTATAACCATTGTTTTGAATTCTCTCTCTGGTAGTAGGTTGCTTACCTCCATTTTATTTAGTTCTTTTTCTGGAGTTTTCTCCTGTTCTTTCATTTGGGAAACATTTCTTTCTTTCCTTATTTTGGCTGCCTCTCTCTTTGTTTCTATGTATTAAGTAGATCGTCTATGTCTCCCAGTCTTGGCCTGGTGGCCTTATGTAGCAGGTGCCCTGTGGGGCCCAGTGGCCCAGACTCCCTGGTCACCTGCACTGGGTGCTCCAGGAGTGTCCCTTGTGTGGGTTGTGTGTGCCCTCCTATTATAGTTGAGCCTTGATTGCTATTGGCACATCAGTTGGTGGGAATGACCTTCAGACTGACTGGTTGTGGAGTTTGGCCACGTCCATAGCTTACAGGCTGCTGTGCAGGAGGTTTACCCCAGGGAGTGGGATTTGCCCCAGTGGGCTCTGGTGCCTGTTGAGACCACCCTTTGTGTGTGCCACTTGTGGGGTTAATTGGGCAGTGCTCTTCTTTGGTCTGAAGCCAACCTCCATGTTGGTTCTGAAACCTCTTGGGAGGGGCTCCATTGCAGGCCCAGGTCAGCCACTGCCTGTGCCTGGCTGGGGACCACCTAGTAGGAGCTACAAAGCAATCCACAGTTGTTCACTGCCTGTGCTAAACCTGGAGGCACATGGGAGAGGCCATGCTGCAAACCGAGGACAGCTGCCACCAGTACCAGGACTAGTGTAACTTTGCAAAAGCCAGGACATCCAGAGGCCTGCTGCCACCTGCTGGCTCCCTTAAGGTTCAACCACTAGTAAAGCCTTATGCAGTATGCCAAATGGGTGAGGCAGGGTCTCAGGGAGTCACTACAGTGGGAAGAGTTATGGTCACCAGGTTAATGTAGACTCTGGTCTGGGGCCAGTGCTGAGCCTGGAGCGACTCAGCAAAAGTCTCAGAGCACACCAAGGCCAGTTGCTACCCACTTGGGGCCCATAGATTCCTATAGTTTTCCAAGAAAGAGTATAATACGGGAGGGGCTGGCTTCTCACAGAGAAAGTGCCTCCGGCTGTGAGAGAATTGTTTCGGTCGTGGTCCCAGCTGAGTCAGCAGGGTGGAGCAGTGGAGCTCACCAGACCAATCAGATTCAGATTTGGCCGTAAACGTAGGGGGCGGGCTCAACACGTTAAAGATGGCAGCTGCCTGCCAGCTGCACGGCAGCAAGACCCCCTATCAGGAAAACGCTGACTGTCCTCCAGTCCTCCTCCTACAGCCACACACCTCAGTCTGCCCCTTCTATGTCTCTGAGGCCCGCCAAGTCACCATCCCTCCGCTGGAGCCCAAGGTGAGTGCCTGCGAGTGAGTGAGTCTGTGTGTGGGTCGTTTAAGAGGACATCTGGGTTTATCACAGCCTTCCATCCCACCTGGATGGTGGGAATCCCCAGTTTTTCACAGCCTAGTGTTGTGGGGCTCCTTTTCCCTGTACCAGTACTCCAGATTGGGAGGCCTGGTGTGGGAGCCTGCGGTGCCTCACTCCTCTGTGAGGAATCTCCATGGCCGAGATATCCCTCCTGATTCTCAACTGCCATGGGGAGGTTTTGTGCCTGTTCCACGTCTCTGCTCCTCCTACCAGTCTTGACTATGGGTCTTTATATTTTCAGCTGTAGGACTTGTGTTCAGCTAGACTTCGGATGGTTCTCCAGCTTGATTGTTCTATAATTTAGTTGTAATTTTAATGTGTTTATTAAAGAGGCAGGCATGGTGTTTATCTACTCCACCATCTTGGATCTCTTGACTTGGTTGATTTTCAAATAGTCCTACTGTGTGTTAAATCTGGTCACATCTGTTGGTAGAGATGGAAAGGTGCCTGAATGCTTTTGTGACCATAAAATTTATTTGGAGACTTGGGAAGAAATCTCAAGAGGAAAGGACTAGGGTATTATTGACTTTATTTTCTATTTTAATTTTCTACTGCAACTGAATGTTCATTAATGAGTGGGTCATGTAAAGGAAAAGTCTGTTTGTATTCCATGGAAGAGAGAATTTTTTAATGTTCTGGTAGAGCTGAAAGGACTCCCAAGTGTAATGTCCTTTTTGTATGAAACATGTAAGTATGATTAACCAAATCTTTATATTGCTCTACATTTCAGTTATCCCCATGAAGATATTTACTTTAAAGGAATGTCTATTTTATTTTATTGTTGATATCTAAATAAACCCAAATAGTTGGGACATCATATTTTAGAATCTAACTGATGGACATCCAAGAATATACAACCTTAGGTAATCAAAGGGCTTGAGTTATTTCATCCTTAAAATTAATTGGAAGTTTATTTATCTGTGGCCCATGCATAGGGAATTGTGAATACAATTGTGTGGATAACACTTGAAGGAAGTGCTTAAGGCCTATAAATCTGGCATATATTAAACAAATTCAGCCTGTTCAGTTTTATGTGGTATTTGCCACCCATGTCAGCCATCTTTTATAGACATAGATCTAAAGTATCCAATGTGTGCTCCCTGTGTGATAGTTATTCCAGAATTAAGACTGTTTATGCATTTCCCCTTGGATGCCAGTGGAAGCTAGAAATAGAAATTAGTTTGTACACTTGAAAATCCAAAGCCATAAACCTGAAATCCGTATTCTTCCTACTCCACTTTTTTTGCTAAGTTCACCTCTCTCTTCCCCTTTTCCTCCATTTCACCACTTTTCATTCCATTCTTTTCTCCACTCATCATCACCCAACCTCCTTATGTATTCTACCTCACAATGCACTGAATCTCAACTAATCATAAAAGAGCAAATGAACCCCTTTTTTTTTTTCATCTGGGGGAGTCAATTGCTAGCATTTTAGTATAAGAGCCACTGAAAGGAAAGGTTGAAAACTTGCTTTCTACCCTTCCTATCAGGCAATAAGAACCTTCCTATCAGGCAATTTTCACATTCCTAAGGTTGTCACCTAATGTTTCCTTGCCTCCTGATTCCGTCTAAATCTATGGAAACCATAAGTCTACATGTGATTTGGATCTAAAAACTGTTTTGTTTTGTTTTTAATTTTTACTATCTTCCATAAAATCCTTAGCCCCTTAAATGCCTGAGCTACATTTGGATGCAGCAAATATGACTATAAACCCCTCAAGTTTCACTGAACCTTTTTTTCAGTGTTTTTGCATTTTCTGCTAAACTTTGAGAGGATGTATTTTATAGCCTCCAGGTCAGCATGCATATTCCAGGGTTTTCTGGTTTCTAAATTGGCAAAAAAAAAAAAAAAAAAAACTCAAGGAGAGTGAGAAAGCATTCAGTAGCTACGTGCAAAATCTCTACTAGCTGTGTTTCTCCTTAACCCAGTGGTTTAAAGTGCTGATAAGAGTGGAATCCTATCCATAGATGATTCTCCAAACACAAAATCTTCACACTTATAACTCTCTGCCTGCTATCCCCACATTATGGCTTACGGCCGTATTGCAGATAGCATACACATTCCACTGCAGAGGGGGATCTGAGTGGGTATTTTCCAGTATTCTCCAGTACATGACACCTTGGCTTTTGTCTCAGCCTCCAGGAGCCCCAGGAAACAGGCACATGCCATATGTGGATAATTCTGGTTGCTTCCTACCCATATTCAACAGTCTCTTTTGTAGGTATCCCTTTAATAAGTGAAATTAAATGTATTTGTTTTTTCTTCCTCCTCAGTTCAATTTTTAACTCATATTTCAGAAAGTGGTATGCATGCTTTATTGTATATTTGTTTACATGGGAAAGGAGGTTTCAATCCTATTGTTTTGACTCAGTGCTTTTTCAAGGTCTGAGGATGTCCTGTATTTGTATTTCACTTTTCTTAAAGGAAAAAAAAAAAAAACGTGCTAAGCCAGGCCCTGTGCTAAGTGCTTTATTTGCATTACCTAAGTTACTTAATTCTCCCAATAACTATAGATGTCCTATTCTTTTTGCTACATTAAAGATGAGGACGCAAAAACTCAGAAAGTTTAAGTAAGATGTTCAAGGTCACACAGCTCACATTGGATGCAGCAAAATTACAATCCTGCAGTCCTGATACAAAAATAAGGAAATAAAAAAAGAAAGCTGTACCTTTCTACTACACCATGTAGTCTCCCTGATGGACAATTTGCTTTCACTCTGATGTCATAATTTCTGAATTGGATGTTTTTCCCTTTTCTTTGAAACAAACAAAAAAACCTCTGCTCCCTTGGCCTCCAGCATGCATGAAAAAAAGCACTTAACATCAGAGATGGCTGAATGTCAGAAAGGTTGGGAATTCACATTGTTTCCTCTGTGTTTTCATCAAAGACACAGTAAGGCAATGCAGTGAGCAGGCTTTCTTGAAAGTGAGGAGCAAGGGGATGTGAAAATTCAGAGGCACAAATGCAGTCAATCTCAACAAATCAACAACCACTGAGAGTCAAGGGAAGGATTGAGGTCCTAAGAAAGATTAAACAGAAGCTGGCAAAGACACTCACGGCGCCAAGCACGCAGCATATCCTGTCTATCAGCACCTGCCCCACCTTTCCCTGTCTCTCTGAATCCTTCAATGAGGATGAACTCATTCAGTATTCAAAAGAACCACGAGATAGGTATAGCTGTTGTCTCCATTTCATAAATGAGGAAATTTGGGGTTAGCCCAATATGTAATTTGCCCACAGTCTTATGGTTATCAAGTAGTAGAGTTGGATGGCAACAGGTGACCAACTGTGTGGTGTGGTGCTAAAGCTGGAACAGTCACGAATACACTGGGACCATTGGTGACTCTGGAGTTGAGACTGGTTCTGCCTGACTCCAACCTTGTTTAGGGCACTGGCCCATAAGATTTTCCTTTTGATACAAATTGAGTGATAAAATTCAATGTATACAAAATAAGGATGGTCATCTACCAGTTCTAGAAAGGTTCTTGGGTGATGTTTCTGTAAGCCCTTCCTCCCCTATCTCAAAGCTAGGCAAAGACCTTCCTGCGGTGCCCGTTCTCTTCTCCCAATTCCTAAGTAGCTAGTGGCCACACGTGGATTTGAGCCTCTTACTCCTGAGGGCCCCTGTGAGTGGTAGAAGTTGCTAGGAGTTATAGGTGGAAAGGAAAAGATAGGCTGCCGTTAGGAATCATTTATCTGTTATGTTTCTGATAAATTGCCCAAGAAATCTCAGAAAAAAAAATCCAAATCCCTCAATCTCCAGTAACGTGTTGTGACTTCTTTTCTCATCCTACATACATATTCTATTTATGTCAAACTTTATAAGTCACATACTCTGAGAGAGACCCCAAAATAGTATAAGCTTCAGGCCCCCCACAAGCTTAGAACTGACTCTGCTGGGCCCTACATGGCTCTACCCGCATCTCTCCCTACCCTGGGTAGGGTCTCAAATTATGTCTATCCATGCTACATACATCCTCTTGATAAACACTTTTGAGCAATCTTTTAATACTTGTTTGTTTGTTTATAGGTTACATACATAAATAAGTTACACATTAAATATATACAAAAACAGAAATCTTAAAGTTGAAATTAACTATAAGTCGTCAAAGTTTTAATATCATATTCACCCTTCCCAGTGGATAATCAATATGAACATTCTTTGGTGTCTGCAACCAGTTAGGAGACCCTGGTCTAACTTGATTTTTGATCTGAGTTTTCTAGAACTGGTTATATAGTAACACTTCAGGGATTCTATGCCTTCCTGGGATTGCAACTGTTTTTCCTAACCCCCAACTAGAAATCATTTAAAGCAACCCTATTGATCTAACTGATGAACTTTATAAATAAATGTTATTAGATTAGGATTTCATAATATTTTTGAAAACAGGTTCTTCTGTTAAAAATATTTCAAATCTTCTCTGTTTATAAAATGTATTACATGTCATCCAGCTAGCTGTCACTACAAAAATATTTGATGGGCTTAGTCATTCTAAAGAGCGAATAACCAATAATTACATAATGTATTATTCTCTGGGAGTATAATATATTAACTTTTTACAATATTTGTTGAGGGTTTTCAGAAATAACTATAGGAATTCCTAGCATGGTGGAGTCAGATCCAGAGGAGAGAGATTTTTGAGATAATACCAAGACCTCACTTCCTGATCCTTCTGAGGCAACCGCTGATTGGTGAATTGGGCCAGAGAAGGATCCTTCTCTTCTAGGGCCATCTCTTCTCAGATACAGTGAGATGACCTCAAATCCTTGTTTAGCACAGGCAGGAGGAGGTGACTGCTAAGTGGAAAGATGGAGCACTGCCCAAAGCCAAGAACTCAGGTCATACTCCCTGTTCTGCCACTTATAAGCAGTATGTATTTGGGCCAGTCGCTTTCTGGACCTAAGTCTCTACAGCAGGAAACTGAGACAAAGAGGAGCTGGACTTGAGCTCTTCTGTCGATCTAGGGTCACTGCCATAGTTTTATTGCTGCAGTGTTGCTGCAAGCTAGAGAGGTCTGGGGACAGGGCTGGTGCCTGAATTATGACTCATTTTGTATATGCCCGTGTGGGGTTTGTGCCAAGTGGCTCCGCCTTTAAATTTGGGTTTAATCTCACAGACAATTTCCTTTTTATTCAATGAATCCCTGATGCACATGTCTCTACATCGGAATTTTTAAAGCCTTTCCCATGGGCAAGTTCTGGTTTGCCTGCCTAGCCCTGAATTAAATTAATAATTACCCATATATAATGAACTGCATGTTAATCCCTGAACCATAAGATTGAAAAAGATCTTTGAGAGGCCTTGTATTTTCCTACATGTTCTCCTACTTTCACATATGAGATTCTCTTTATTGAGTATGTGCTCTCTTTAGCTTCCACTAAAGACCCTTTCCCATCTGTCAAAGGCAACACTTACATGCCACGACCTCCATCAAGCTTGCTGGGATTTACCTATTCATGTGCAATGTCTCCCTGTGCATGAGGCCTCTTGTACCCAACCTCTTATTCCCCGGGAGTATCATTATTTTTGGACATTGCTTCTCCTTCCCTAATATCACATGCTTTTCTTATTCATCTTTATTCGCCCTCTCTTGTTAATGCTCTCTCTTTCTCTTACCTCCTCCTAACTCACAAATATACAGGCATCTAGCATCCCCCTAGTGTTGGGCTCTAAAGTCCTTCTTAGGATCATTGTTGAGGACACAGTGTATTTTTCTTGAATGCATTTATGTGGTATATTTTTCCTCATAACCTGATAGTGCATTTCACTAAAGACTCCTTTGGTGTTCTGCCTGGAAAAAAAAAAAAAAAATCCGCCCATTGTGCCAAAATATACTTGGCTGATATCTTATGACTCATTGAGTACCAAAGTACAACCCATTCTTACCCCCAAACCCGGAAATCCAAGCCTCTCTTCTGTACACAGGTCACTTGACATGATGTGAGTTCGGAGTTTAACTTCCATTAAGTGGGTATTTTGAAGATGAATAATATAAGGGATTACTGAGATAATTGATGCACTTCCAAAACATTATCTAGAGAGACCCTGAAGGAAAGCCAGAGGGCCGCCAGCTACCTAAGACGATATTTAACTTACAAAGTGTGGGTGATGGGATGTCCTGCCCACAGCCCTTCCTCTCCTGTGCTTAAAGAAAGGGAAGCTTGAGGAATGCTTCTGGAAGCTGAGACAGGCATTATTCTCCTCTAGAACCTTCACGGGAGATCAAGCAACTACAATACAGAGATCTTCGGTTCTGTTAATTTACCCACCTCAAGAACTGGGCAGCCCACAGTGGAAGTTTGTGCCTGGTTATTCATTTGCGTCATGGCAGGTACTTATTGTTTTAAATAAGCTCTACAGCAAAGCAGGAGAAAAATCATCACTTGATTCAAATCATGGTCCTTTTTCATTTGCTCTGAGCAAAACAAGAGGCCTAGTGTAGAGCTGAGACAGAAATTGCAGGGCCCAATGGGGACCAAATTTAGTATCAGGTACCTACTATGTGCCAGGACTCTGTAAAACCTCCAAAATATAATCTTTTTTTTTATTTTCCATAAAATGGGGGTTATAATACCTTCCCCCCAAAAGTTGTTCTACGCATGAAGTGAGTTATTTCACACAATATTTGTCACCTGATATGCCCTCATGAATGGAAGCAATTACTTTGCCCTTGTTTCAGCTTCACAAAAAGCCAGTGAAGTAACCTAGGATGTCATTTGTCTCCTCAACCTGAAAACTTCAAGGTGTCATGCACAGAAAATATAATAATAATGCTACTGAATTCATAATATGTTACAATTTACATAATGCAGTAACCTATATTATCCTCTTTAATATTCAAATCCTACTTTTGAAGTAAGAATTAGTTTCTCCATTTTAGAGATGAATATTTGAGATGGAAAGTCCTCAGATGACTTGCTCAATGTCACATGATTCAGATGGGCCTCAAATCCATCAAAACTTACTGGTGGCTTTAGATAAAAAAGGCAGTGATGGCCTTAAGGTCATCCTTGTAATGGCACTAAATTAGCCTTTTGCTCCTAACTCAAAATATCTTTCCCTTCACCTGACAATACTTCTTACTAAGGTTACACTTTTGAGTTACGGCATTGAGTTTCCAAAGGGTCCTTGTAAAATATGCAAATATTTCCCCTGAGTTGGGTGGAATAATACGCCAGTGCATCTCGAACTTTTCCATAGAATGCATTCACATATAGCATGTATGTGACTGTGTTGGATTCCTGTGGCTGTTGTAACAAGTAACCACAAACTTGGTAGCTTAAAACAAACATAAACTTGTTATCTCATAGTTCTGAAGGTCAGAAAGTAGAAATCAGTATGATTGAACTAAAATCAAAGTATCAGCAAAGCCCTTATTTCCTCTGAGGATCTGGTCCTTGTTTCTTTCAGCTTTTGGTGGCTGCCAGCACTCCTGGGCTTGTGTTCCAGTCTCTGCCTCCTTGCCTCCTCTTCTTCTGTGTCTCTGTATGTCTATCTCAAATCTCTCTCTGTATCCCCCTTAGAAATGTGCCTGTGATTGCCCTTAGGGCACATCCAGATAATCCAGGAAAAGCTCCTGCTCTTAAGATCCTTAATCACATTTTTTTGCCATATGACCTGCAAGCTTTTGCTACATAAGGTAACAATCACAGGTTCTAAGAATTAGGAAGTGAATGCAGGCATACTTCGGAGATGTGCAGTTTCGGTCCCTGATCACTGCAATGAATCAAGTATTACAATACAGCGAGCAGTAATCTTTTTGCCAGTGGAGGGTCTTGCCTTCAATTGTAAAAAATAGAACATCTGTAAAGTGCAATAAAACGAAGCACAATAAAACGAGGTTTGCTTGTATATCCTTGAGGGCCACCATTTAGCCCACTCTCATGACTTAATGGAATGCTTCGTTTCTAGAAGAAAGTTACAGTGGGACCCAAAGCCTCGGGCATTAGCCAGAGTACCGGGCCACTTTCTCAGAACCTAGAGCCCCAGTCTGAGGCTGGGCCCTCTCACTTCAAATGACCTTGCTTAGTGCCCAGCACCTAAGGAGTAAGCAGTAAATATTATAGATAGTAAGAAGTGCCTCCCTCCTGAATGCCTCCGTCTACCTACCAACCTTTCCATTTTCCTACTTCCAGAAGTCCTTTTCTACCCATTCTTCGAGACCCAGCTACAATCTTTAATCAGAAGGCCATTCCTGACCATCATTGCTGAAAGTAATCCTTTCCACCTCTGAGGTTCAACAGCACTTTACGTGACTCTTTTATGTGATTGTTTTATGACATATATCACTGTTTAGCTTGTATTGTGGTAACTTATATATACTTTATCTCTCCTCCTAAATTTTGAGTTTCCTGAGGTTGAAACCATCTCTCACTGGGCTCACTACAATAGCCTTCTAATGGATTTCCTACCTTCGCTCTTCCTGACCTGCAGTCAGCTCTCCATGTAGCAACCAGAGTTATCTCTATAAAATAAAAAGCAGACCATACTATTTTCCTGCCCGAAAGATCTCAGTGGCTTTCTGTCACTCTCAGAATAAAATCCAAACTCCTTATCATGGCCTATAAGACTCAACAACAGCTGCAGGCCCTCCCCAAACCCTCAAGAAGCCAATGCCACTTTCAACTTCTCCCCCCAGCCCCCCGCCATCCCAGGGCCCTGCCTCTGTGGAACTGAAAGATGCCCTGTCAGGATAGGCCATCTGCAACACAGTAGCCCTCTGGGGAGACCCATAACCCAAAAGCACTCTTTCCCTGGGCTCATGCTGCCTGTGCCAGAACACACACCTTCCTTGGCAGGTAGAGCCCAAGCTGGAGCCAGTCCCCAGTTGGACCCTGCCCACTAAGTGCCTCTCTGCAGGCCATGACCTGCATTTCGTAGTGTAAATAGGTTCCCTCCCCTGATTCTAAAGCTGGAATATATTCAAGTAGAAAAGGGAAGCAATGTAATAAAGTGTGAAGGAGGAAGTATAGAAGGATGTTTATCACAGCATTATTTGTAATGGTGAAAAACTGCAAATGACCTAAGTAGTTATCAGTAAAAAAATAACTGAATTATATTAGGTCAAACTACAGAAAACTGAGTAGATGTTAAAGAATAAGACAGTGGTTGCCTGGGGCTGAAAGACTAGAGGGAAATGCCTGGGGCTGAAAGACTGCTAATGGATACAGGTTTTCTTGAGGAAGGGGAGAGTGATGAAAACATCCCAAAATAAATTGTTATGATAATTGCACAACTTTGCATGTACAAAAAAAGTATTATATTGTACACTTTAAATGGGTGCATTGTATGAAAGGGTATTATATCTCAGTAATATTTTTTAAAAGAATATGATTAAGCTATATGAACTAACATGAAAAGGTAACCATGCTTTTTTTATTTTAAATAAAAGGAAGTTATAGAACAATTTAAATATATATTTCTATTTTTAGAAAACAAGGTATGTAACTATACATACATATGCAAACATATTAATACATATACACACATATATACATGCACAAGCATAATGAGATTAAGAGAGAGATTGGGGTGAAAACGCTGCCCAGGACAGTCAACTCTGGACAACGGGACTGATGGAGAGATGGAAAGGTGATTTCACATTTTATTCCTAACCAATTAGGAATGATTTCAGCTGCAAGTACTTACCTGACAAACCGAAAACAGCGAAGTTAGTTTTTCTCTCATAACAAGAAAGCCTCAGATAGTGGCTTGCCTTGATTCCGAGGCTTGATACTAACAGGATTGGCATCTCTGGGATGATCTTGGCTTTCCCTTATGCCTGTTATGTGATGTCTGCTGAGTCATTAGACAATAAAGTCAACAGTTTCTTAGATTCTCCTGGACCCCAATACATTTTCACTTCTGTCTTATCACCAGAATTATGTCATATGACCACTCCTACTTATAAGGAGAGCTGGGAAAGTATTTTCCTTTTCCAATATGAATAGAAGAAGGTACTAATTGAGATGGGGTCGGGAATAAATGTTGAGTCAGCCAATCAGCAGTATCTACCTTAATGTAGTCCAAGTGTACCCCAACTGGTATCCTTTGTATTATTTTCAAGAAGCTTTCATTTTTTTCATAGCTAAAATAATAATAATAATAATAATAATAAATCTAAATACCATCATCCAAAGGTAGGCAGTATTACCATTTTGGTGTCTACCCTTTCAAATTTCTCTCTCTTTCTCTAGATAGATAGATAGATAGATAGATAGATAGATAGATAGATAGATATGAGTAAATATAAGTATATATGCAGAAGTATATATGTAATTTTATGTAAACAGGATCATACCCTACTTCTTATTTTCTAACCTGCTTTTTTTCATTCAAAAAAATCATGGACACCTAATATCGATGGGTATGGATAATTGTTGCATTGCTATTTCATCATTTTTATTTAACCAATTCCCAGTTAAGAGACATTCATGTTGTTTTGAATTTTCTCACTATTTTAAATAATACTGCAGTGAACATCTCTATCAATTTTGGCACTACAGTACTAGTGTCTAGCTCCCTTGGATATAGTGACATTATTCTTTAAACTTTAAAAAAAAAAGCTACCAATGACATGAGATGCTTGAAGTGATCACAAATAACGTTAAGATTTCTCCTGTTGTTTTCCCCACGTATAGTATTCCTCTTCCTCAAAATAGCAAAGAACATTTAAAGAAGGACATGTCAAAATATCAAAAAATATCTCAAAAAGTCTTCAATATTACCTTTAAGTCACGGAAGAACTGAAACTTTGAATTCAAAAGACATATAAAGGCAAGAAGCTCTCTTTCCTGATATATTCATTCCTTGGATTTAAAAATAAAAGTTAATTTCTTTAGTTGTTTTAAAATGGAGAACTTCCATGTTATTTATATGAAAAAGGAAAGATTACATTAAGTTCTGACACAAATTGACAAAAGCCAGAGGATGCAAACTGAACATTACCCCTTCATCCCCAACTCAAGCTTTTTAAAGCCAAAATGGTTTTAAGGAAGAACTGTGCTCCAATCAATTAAATTACATCTTTAAAAGACACTGGTGACTCCGTTAGGACAGTCGAAACCATATCTGGCATTACATGCCTCCATTGCAGGGACTCAAAACATTTTTATGAACACACTAAAGGAGGATAATGGGAGAGACCTTGCTGATTAACGGCTGGGGAAAATAAGATTCTGGCAAATCTGACCCACGGAACGTTCCTGCGGCTGCAAAGGCAGATAAAAGGGAGACATAAAACAACCTCGCAAATAACCTGCCCCGACGTGTCTGCATTTTCCTGTCTGCATTTTCCTGTCCGTAAATACTCTGGAAGTGGGCAGAAGGGGGAGGGAATAAAGTGCCTGTAAGGAATCTGTATATGTGCTTATACTAACTACCTTTAGGAGCAATACGTTTGTCCACCTAGTGAGTTACTCTGAATAAGTCATTCAAATGTGAATTTGCTCTTATTGCCCACTGACTGATGTCTCCAGCTGCCTTCTAAATCTACATCATTTGTAAGGGAACTACCCAGATTTATCATAGTGTCCTCTTCAAAAGCTTCACCACCTTCCATTGCTTCCATCCTTCACCCCCCACCCCTGCCACTCACACCCAGAACTGAAGACAGCAGGGTCCTCTGTGGGATCCTACCAAGCTGGCAGATTTAAAAGTAGTGGAAAAGTCCTCTTATCAGACATGGTAAAACCACTTGTTAATCAATTAATCCAAAGTTAGTTCAAGTGCAGAGTGATTTTAGATGATGTTACATTTAAACATTTCTTTTAATGCACGCCCACTTCACATCTGTCGAGGCAGGAGTGAGGCTGCTTCCTTCTGTCTGGACGCTCTTTGGAGTTCTATGGCATCTTTTTTGTATAAACCAGATCCAGGATGCATTTCTACAATTTCTAGTTTGGGGTTTCTCTGAGAAATTTTAATGACACTTGCAAAGCAATTCGGCTGCCAAAAAGCTGTCTACATTTTTTACAGCTTTTTCTAATCTTTTACAGTTGTCTTACCCACTCCTATTTCAACAGCTTACTTAAAAAAAAAAAAAAAAATTCACCTATATCAAGTCGTTCCAAAGCACTTAGCTTAATTTTTCATGGGTATAACTCTTTCTACATTCATAGTTCGTCTGATTATATAATATTTGGTTAAAGGACATAATTATATTACAAAGCGCAATGACATAAGGAGGTTTGGAAACACAGTACAGATGCAGTTGATTCCAGGTGTACATTCAGGCCCACTGTGAGGAGCCATTAGCATTCACCTTGCAGCCGTTTTTGTTTCTTTTTTATTAAATTTACTGAGGTAACATTGGTTAATAGCATTACATACATTTCAGGTGTACAGCATCATAATTAGATATCTGTATACTGTATTGCATGCTCACCACCAAAGTTCTGGTTTTAGGCAGTGACTAGAGAGCAGTGGCTAATTAGGGGGGGTCTAATCCTGCAAAGCGGTTTAACAGGGACTGGTTAAGAAAGCTTCTGTCCATCTGCCAAGCTACAAAGTTTTGAGTCTGAACAATTTTGGAACACTGGCAGAGAAACCCAGGACTGAGCAGCTTGTCACACACTCGCTATGTGACCACAAGCAGGGGTGATATTAAACAGTGTCCAAGAACCGTTGGCTACCATAGACTGCACACTGTCTCATTAGAACACGTGCTGGCCATAAACGACTTGTGAGGATATACAGTGTGTTGCAGCTGGACATCAGCTCTAACTGTGGATAAATTCACATTTGGGGCCTTATTCACTTGCCAGGGAGGGAGGTTGGTCAAGCAAAGCTCTACCGCTCCTTCCAACTCTGAAATTCTTGATTGAGCTATTTACAGCTCTAATTAATTTCTTCCCATGGGATTCATCAATTCTCTGATATAATTGTTCTTTTTTTCCTTTGGATAGATGCCGTCTCAGAATTATCATTGAGACACAGGCTCTCAGGGGCAATAACAAGAAGACAATAACAAGGGAGGCATGCATGATAAGAATATATTACATATAAATATATAGTACATAGTATATATTTTATATATGCTACATTACAAAACAGATTTACTTACACATACATCCTCCTGTCTGATTCTCCAGGGGTCTGTGTGTCTGCATGTTTTGTTTTGCTTTTAACCTGGGGGTGATGCTTATTTTTATGCCTTGCTTAGTTTACAGATTGGAGCATGTTTTTTGTTTGCCAACAAGCCCAGCTGTTGAGGGGCACTGAAGACCACCCAATTACAGAAAACAATCTTGAATACCTTTTCATGTCTTCTCCTTTCCTCAAGGATCTTTTCCAACAATTGCAATCTGAAGGGCCTCCTTCATTTACAGGAAACATTTACTCCTTTATAGCTTTTTCCCCCCTTTCCAAAGCATCCTAAAAAGAGTTTGCCATAGAGCAGGTAGAGGGGTCCTTTTCATTTGCCTCTAACATGCAGACCAAAGGGGGAGCCACGTCCATCTGACCAGACTTTTATTTTGAACTCTCTCTAACGGGAGACAGGGCACAACAGATTCGAACACTTGCTTGGGGAAAAAAAGGAAAGAAAGAAACCTCCAAACTACTTTACAGTGTGAGCCCAGGCTCCCGTATGCCAAGTCCCAGCCCATAATAAATTTTATTGCAATGTTATAAACTCCTGAAAAGAGAAACTTGGAATAGAAGTGCTGACATAAGCTGCCAGAGCCGCAGCACTACATTCTTGTGGGTTCTGTCTGACATCAGCACACATCTAGGGCAAAACCCAAAATACTGAAATACCAAAATGATGTTTTGCCCATCAGAATGAGTCTTTGATTTCCTCTTAAATTAATTTCAATAAAAAGAACTAGGGGTCTCATCAAAGAGAAATGAGCGTTCTTGCAAACAATACATGACTACATGTGGTATGGATGCTCTTGGCTGAGAACTCAAAGAGTTGTTCAGTCAAAGTTAAATTCATCTTACAAATAAAGCTGGCCTTTTGGGGGGGGGGTGATTATTCATGTAAATGACAGCTTTATGTACTGTAATTACAGTCATTAATGAAGGCACAATTACTTTATCATATGTTACTAGGATCAAAGAAGGTCGCTTAAGAATCAGTTCTCAGCATATAGACTCAATACAGAAATTAGACCAAATAGGAAATGGAAAATTTTGCTGAAATAATGCCCTAGAGGTTAAAAAAACAGTGAGTTGAAGTTGAGGAGTGAGAAAATTAAGAAGACACACTAGAGGTCACTGTTGCTACTTCAGCTGAAGATGTATCCATATATATTTATATGGATATATATATAGAGAGAGAGAGAGATATCTTTATCGACATAGATTAGATATAGATATAGATATAGATGATATAGATATAGATATAGATATAGATATAGATATAGATCCTGTGTGCATATCAGAAAATTTCTAAAAAGATTAGTTACCTTCATTAAATTTAAAAACAATCCATCATAGCATTTCTTTTCCTCTGCCTGTATGTAGACAGTTGGCTATCCAAAGCTGGAATTAAAATAGAAATCTTAATTTTGAGGATTTCTTTTATGATCATATCAAATACTTCATCTCTGATGGAAAATCTCGCACCTACTTTGTGCATTTTGAAATACCCCTTTCAACTATTTTTTTCACGTGAATCTAAAAGGAAAAGTAATTGAAGAATTCCGGTTGGTATGCTTCTTTTTATCGGGGGGAAATGATTCCGTCTCTTGGCACTGTGCAAAAAATATGAGACTGTTAAATATGGACGATGTATTTAGTCCCATCTCTGAAACTGCAAAGAGAAAGAATTTTTTAGGTATAGCAAGTCTGTGAAAAATCTTGGAACAGGACATGGGAATTGTGAGGGAAAAGTTCCAATTCTACATACGTAAAAGGAAATTATTTTAGGAACACAATCAGTGTTCCAGGTGAGCATTGTGAATGTAATGAGTCTAATAGAAGTCCCTTATTTGCAGCTCCTGGAGGTGTTAGCTAAGACACAGATTTGGGATCTGTCTGTCTGCCACCAAGACTCCTGGTGTTCTAAGAGCACATTGCTGATAGAGAGAAGGAGCTGGTCTGTCCCACAGGCCCCAAGCTTGGCTTCCAACAGAGGAGCTAAAGGCTGAATGGTCTATCGAACAAGAGTATCAGATTACTGCCAAGAAAGGGATCAGGATTCTTCTTAGAGCATTGGTCTTAGATATGTGTGTCCTGGTAATAGAGGAGTCAGCCTAGAAGCTGGTGGGTATATTCAACTCTAGGCCTTGAAACAACTTTCAGAAAGATGCTCACCCCATCTTTTCTGTTCTTTGCCTGTGAAAGAGATCCCTGGCCCTGTTTGATGAGGCAAGGCCTATCAAAAGAGAAACAAGGAAGAAGAGGGGAGAAAACTGTATTGTCTCTGCTGAACCTCTACTTTGCTCTCCATTACATTCTTGCTTTGTCTGTGTGGCTCAGAGTCCTGGGAGTAATTAATATTCAAAGACCGAGGTAATAACTCCTCTGTAACTGGGTACTTTCTACAAGTTTCATGGGTGTGAGGAAATCGATTTTGAACTTGAGTATTTTAATAGAGAATTCCATATTTTTATAGTATTTTCTAAGTGTCCTTTGTTAAACTAATGGTGGTGGCAGGAGAGATGATTTGGAGGCTCACAACCTCAGTGTGAATCAGAAGTGTCTCACCCAGGTGACGGTGCAGCATGGTGGGCAAGGCCATGGGTCCTGCACGTACTGCTTCTTCCACTGCCCGGCCAGGGTGAACTTAGGCCAGTTCATGACCTTTCTAAGCCAAATTCTTCACTTGTAAAAAGAAGATCATAATTTCTATTCTCCAGGCAGGATTACATATATAAATTAATGATTGTAAAGTGCTAGGCTCGGGGCTCGGCATAGGATAAGCATTCAGTAAATGTTAGTTGTCATCAATGTCATATTTATTCAACTCCTTTGCACCTCTCAAGGAGGGACAGAAGCTATGTTTACATCCACAAGTAGGTCTGAAACAACAACAACATAACAAAATAACAGTTTAATTCAATAACTCGTTCTTTGGGGAAAGAAAAAAAGCAGGTTTGAATTAAGAGTTGTGTTTTTGTTTTTCCAGTTTCGTGTATACAAACTCAAATTTGGACTTTAAAGAAAACAGAACACTTCACTGTGATAACACAGAATTCTTACCATATATTTTTTTGGTTAAGAAAATTACGTACATTTTGCTAACCAAAAAAAAAAAAAAAAAAAGGCATTAAATGTGTTTTTTGTGTTTTGCACAGTATAAATGTTTTCTGAAACTACCCTATAATCCACAGGCTGGATGAAGGACCGGGGATTCATTGAAGTCAGCTGCATTTAAGAAAAGCCCCACAGTTCTCACAAGGTTGAAAACCACTGCCCTCACTGGTTCTGGTTGCAATTATAATATGCAGTGCGTTTTGTTTTAAATGGAAGCTTTTCTAATGAAATTTGGAAGCCAGCGTCATTTCCCTTCCTTTGCTTACTACAAAAAGAGGATTTGAGGGCAGACAATAAAGGAAATAGCAGGGAACTATTATGTGACCTTGGGCAGATCTCTTTGGGGTGGTTCGGTCTTGTAGGTCTTGTACATATGTATACACACACATGCACACACACCCTTAGTCTTTAAATTCTTTTGCTATGTCAAGCAAAAAGTGGAATGGAGATTTGGCAATTCCATGGTTATTCTGAATAATGAATATTTGATCACATCGAATGAATAATTATTACTAAACTTTTTAATTAACAAAGTAATTACTAAGTCTTCAATGTAGTCTTACTTAAGAAGTACTGCCAGGGTAAGAGAAATGACGAGTTTCCTCCTCCCGTGGGTATACAGTGAGAATTTATAAATTAAGAGCTAGGAGCACTTCAGCCAAGAAACGATCTGGGAGTAGAAAACGTCATTTTCACCTCTGGTCTTCCTGTAACAGAAGTACTGGAATTGTGTTTTAGACCAGATACAAACTTTTTTAAAACCCTTGTTCTCAGCCACACCCTGGACATCACTTCTGAGCTGCCTTTATTTTATTACCATTCTGAGTCAGCAAAATGGGGTGTGGGCAGAAATACAGCAAGATGTCCACCACTTAAAGAAAGAAATCGCAGCATCTTTCCCCAAGTGCTCCCAAATGGGTAAAAATAAATCCCCCCACTCAGTGAATCTGCTTTGCCCACCAGTCTGCTGTTGTTTGACTGTAGGGTATCTACTGAGTGCTGGAGTGGAGGCTGAGGGGCAATGTGGTGTGTTTACATCACACGAAAGGTAGCAGTTGCACAACCGTAGCTGAGGAGCTAGTGACAGGTCCCATTTGGGTACTTGTTTTTTCCCTTTGTCGGCACCATGTGGCCACATTAGGGACTCTTACCCCCACAGTTTGGCTTTAAGGATAAATAGAATGTCACAGATCTCAAGCAGCTCTGCTGAAGGAGACAGCAAATGGTGCAAGGATGGTGAGCCCGAGGGGAATTGCGGAGAGCTCCCTGATGTGGGCTGGGGACTGAGCAACGCTGAGCAGGCAGGAATGAAAAGGGACCGAGTTGGCACCCACTGTCTCCTTTTGCCTCATCAACTGCTCATCAGTTTATCATGTGCTTCCACTGGGGAATTTAGTGCAAAAAGTCCTCCTACCAAAGGGAGATGCCTGTGCTTTTGATAGAGGCCCAGATTCCTCAGTGGGCTCTTCCTCTTTTTGTTTCATGAGTTCAGACAAGTCACTTCTCTCCAGACGTTGGACCTTTCCAGTGCAACAAAGAAAATGCATTCAAATGTCTTCGTGTGTCTTGGGATGTTGTGGGAGGAACGAGGAATTGAGTTCGTGGTCCTCCAGCACCATGATGCAGGTCCAGGGCAAAGCCTTTCACCTACGTATCCATGGCAGGATCTTCTCTGCTTCTCAAAGTTCAGGCCACTGATATTGTCATCAGACTCACTCTGGAGCCTGTTGTTAAAGGTATAGTGCCCTGGGCCCTACCCGGCACCCACGGAAGCAGTATCTTTGCAGCCAGCTCCCTGGTTACTTTTTTTTCTTTGCACATTATGGTATGAGAATATCTGGTCATGGACTTTGAGTCTGAATAAGGGCTAAGCGCTTAGCTTAGTACAGACTGTCTCAAAGTGGCTTATGATTCTAGTAGTACCAGGTTCCACTCTTATTAAAGGACATCAGAAGAGAGCAGTTTATTTCAAGATTTACTTGACAAATCTCATTTTGAGAGAGAGGGGTGGAAAGTGTTAGGGGTACGGAGAAATGTTTCAATTGAGTGAGACACAGGGATGACACTCATATCTCGGCTGCATCTGCCACAGGGTGATTCAGTCACTGCTGCTAATCACACATTTAATGAGAAGCACGATGGTCACAACCAGTGAAGCAATATTATAAGGTAGGTTGTTGTGAGTTTGATGTTTTTCTTTAAGCGACTCTAGACATTCTGAATTACTGCTTTGAAAGGATTATGTTTAAGTAGTAAGTCAGCTGTTTTAACTGCCATTGTTCCAGTGATTGCTAGAAACACAGTACTTTCCACTCTTGCAAGATTGTTAAAAATCCTCGGGTAAGGAGCAGTTGGACTCTATAATTATGTGTGCCAAAAGGCACAAACGAAGACATGTCAAATTTTGAATATCTAAATTGCTCACTTTAAACTTGTATACCATGTGTAAATATATGTATATATATATATATATATATATATATATATATATATATATATATATATATGATATAAAAGGAATAAAATTTTAGAATAAATATATATCTAGATTAAGGAAAAAGCATTCCATACAAAACTATCTTTGTATAAGTGCTGAATAAGATAGGGCAAGGGGATATTTATAGTTCTGCAGATGACTTAATACTTACTGCACTCGGAATTCATCCATCCTTCCAACTGGCTTGAGAGGCGTTTGAAACCAATCAACCATATTTGTGTCCAAGCTGGGAGTGAAGTCCAGGCCTCACATAGCAGACCTGAGATGCGCTGGCCTGGGGAGCTTAACTGATGTCAAATGGAAACCACTTTTCAAAAGCATGTTATCAGGTTCACACCAGACTATCCATTTTGATAATCTCATTCCATTTTTCATTTCATTGGTGAAAGGAGAAATAGATTAATGAGAGTCCAAATCCCCCTAGAAAGAAAACCTTCCTTATAAGGCATGTCTGAAGAGAGATTTGGAAAAATTACTTAACTCTGCCTTTGTTGTGCCAAGTAAAGTAACATTTAGACCATTTATATTTGAAAAATTCTTATCCCGGGTCAGCTTGGCCTACTAGATTAAATTTGGAGGGGAAAAAATGAAGATGAAGTAAATATGAAGATGATAATGATGCATTTAGATAAGTTATAAATCCCCCAGACCTCGGTTTGCTTGTGTGTATGATGGAGATTTGGGGGCAAATCCCTATAATCCATCTCAGATCTAACTAGAAAGGAAATTGGCCTCAAATGGCATTTGCAAATGGTGTACCACATGAAAGAAACAGTTGTCTAGGAGAATTTTAAATGTTCAACTTCTAAATATACAAGATGTATTCTTTCAAGTATCTCGGAACAATAAGAAAGAGCCTTCCAGAAACTGATAATCAGAATCATAGCACAGTCTGTGTTAGAACAGAAGGAGCCTTAGAAATCATCTTGTCACATTGGTGATATCATTTTACAGATGAATAAACTGGAGCCTGTAAAGGTGGTTTTCACGATTTCAAAAAACTTGCCTCCATTAGTCTTTCAGTGCAATGGGGCAAACGATGCTATGGCAGCTTCAGGAGGAAATACCAAGATTTGGAAACTCTTTAGCTTCCCAAGGTTGGAAAAAGAGGCTGGTTTTCCAGACTCCTAGGCCCTCTGGGCTGCATGGAAAGGATGAGTGCCTTTATTTTGAAAAATTCCATTTTGTCAAACAATTGGAAGACAATTTGCTTGGATGCTCAATGGAGGTGTAGTAAAATATTGTTTCTGACCAAAGGCTCCTGCCCTCAATGAGGTTATAGTAAACTGCATTCCTGCCCTAAACAAGTTTTCTACCCAAGGGTCATTTTTTAACTTTATCACCCCCAAACCCCAAGGTGTTTCTCATAGGCTGTCACTGCAATTGGTAATTCAAGCTTTCAGCAAAATAATGCCCCATTTGCCTGATAACAGGGAGACAACACTGAATCCTGCCTGCCTCTCTCCCCCAAGGCCATCACAAGCCCAGGTTCCTGTCAGTTGAATTGGGAAACACTGGTATAGACAAATCATCAATGTCACAGTACTTCAGAAGAAAGAGATTTTATTGCCTTTGGAGGACAGACTAGATCAGATCTAGCTTCATTGGTTACCATAAATAATTGGGGCACAGGCTCCATGGGTGAAGAGCTACACCCCCCGTGATGGAGTATGTTCTATGTATCTTATTAGCAGTGCACTTTTTAGGCATTTTGATGTCTGCATTTAGAGCCATCAGATGTCTGTCACCTCCATTCCCACAGGACATGGGGAGGAGGGGTGATCCTGACAGTTAAACAGCACACAGAGCCAGCAGGCATAAAGAACAAGGTCTTTATAGCCATTTAACTTCAGACCCCTTCTTGGGTTACATGAAGGCACACCACAAAAAGCAGTCTTGGCCAAGCACTCCACATCAAGCAAGCCAGGGAAACCCCTGCTGGGACAGAAAGGACAGGCCATAAGCTGAAAACTGGCCCAAAGGGAAGGCAGAGGCTCGGATTGCTGTGCTAGAAAGGGAGGCGTGTGCTCTCAGTAGGGTGACGGCTTTGCCCTGTGGTTTGGTGAGTTGAGGTGTTGTACACCTCAGGCTCTCCCACTAAGCTGCCTCCCAGCAAATGCAAAACCACACTGTGACACAGACACCCGGCAGAAGGAAATCAATTAAGACCCTACGCTGACATTCCTTCTGAGCTCACGCCACCCTCCAGCTAGGGCCACACATCACTCTGTGAGAGAGCAGACACAGCTGTGGGAGCTGTCTAGACCTGCTGTGATTAAGAACTCTGCTGCCTTAATGCGGAGTGTGTTTTCTTATGTCAGTATTGTCTCCTAATTTTAACATGACTGAATTCTCAAAGGTTTTTTTTTTCTTTTCTTGCCTTGCCTTGCCTAGGAAATGACACAAGTCTTCTCCTTTCCTGGTTTCCATTATATTCCATTGTGTGGCCATGCACAGAGTCAACTTTTTTGTTTAATTTGTATGTTTTCCATCTAATGCCATGCAATAACTATAACACATAAACATATGTTTAGGCACTTTGGAAAACATTTTTTAAATTAAAATGCCTTATGTCAATCACAGTGCTTGCAGTACAGCACTGAAGATGTGTGTGGAACTGAACATGTGAATTATGTATTCAGAGGAAAACACCCCTATAGGAACTGTGCATGCCCCATAGCCACTTTTCAAAGGAAAATGTCTCTGCTATTAAAATAGCATTTTTATTTTGTCAAGACACTAAAAGCAATTAGAAACCAGTGTTGATTGATCACTTGCCAAATTTCAATGTTTAAATCAAAGCTGCTTTGGACTTAGCATGTGCGCTCCCCAAACATCCCTACTCATTCTATTTGCATTTTACATGCATTCAAAATAGCTACTTTCTCCCTTAACAACAAAAAAAAAGATTGAAGAAACATTTGCTTTAGTGTTGAAAAACATTACACCCAGAAAAATCTGTTATAGCCGGATGATGGTCCTCTTGATATAACAGTTCTTAATGAAAATTGTGAGACATTTTCTGCTCTAAAAGTCTTGAGAGGGTTGGGTATTGAGGGCATGGGGGCCCCACTGCAGCCATAAGAACAACACTCATCATGAGAGGCGATGACACATATTTGTTTTCCAGTCCTCAAAGTTTGCTCCTTAATTATTTTAGGTATTTTGTTCATATTAATTGTTTTGGATGTTCTCCTCCACAAAATAAGAGGAAGTCACTTTAGCACAAAACACACTATGTTGCAAAAGGATAGGACTAGAGCAATTTTCCAACCTAAGGGACTGAGCCACTTGAGACTGAAAAGCTCAACGCTTATAATCCTTTGTCATTATCAACATAATTTTTAAAGATTGCAAGTGTGAGTATCAACTGGCCAAGAGGCTACTTGATTAAGGTTTGATGAGTTATAGAATTTGTGGGGATGGTAAGCAAATATGCTTGGGTTGCGTTGTCAAAGGCATTTGATGAATTGTTTTGGTCTAAGGCATGTTTCTCAATAAGAGCTTCCTTTGTCCAAGCTAGAACTTTTACTTCTATATGATTTTATTGATCACATATAGTTGTTTAGATGAATGCTTAAGTATAAAACCATTAAGAACTCTGTTTACAACCCACCTTGTATCTAAAGGCCATAACAATGATTGGAGAGTCAAAGATAAATGAAATGGCCCCGCTCTCAAACACTTACTATCTAGAAAAGGAAACAGACCTAAAACAAAGAAATATCATACAGTGTAATGCATATAAAATCTCATTTGTATCTGTACAAAAATCGTCAGAGGATAGAGTGACATTTTTTTTTTTTTTTGAGAAGTCAAGGAAAAAGTAAACCTAAGCTGGATCTTAAAATATGAATAGTAGCATTCAAGGGTCACAAGAGGAAGATGATTTGTGTACAGGGAATAATATTTAGAAGGCATGGAAGAGTGAGCCATGGATGTCTTTGATCCATAGCAAAGAACCTCAGTGTAGCATTCAAAGATGGCTGGTATACACTAATGGAGATATTAGAGGTAGTCTTAAAATTGTCTTTAATTACTCATCACTAGAAATGATATTTTTCCAACTAATACTCAGATTCTGCCTGTATGTTTACTTTATTCCAGACATAGGGAAGAGGCATGGTCTACCATGCATCCCAGTACTTGGCAGATTTCTGGAAAAAATTGGTTAACTTCCTTGGCGGTTCTCTGGGGGCAGCTCAGAAATTATAGTCAACAAACTTGGGCCAGAACTGGCCCTGGCCAAAACAACCCATTGGAAAGGGGAAAATTCACTAGAGTATTTAGTTGTTTGGTCTATGTGATACTGCCCCATACTATTTCCAAACCTACAAGAAACATATACACTAACACACACAGAGATACACACAAACACATCAGAATGATTTGAAGATTATTTTCACAGAAATGATAGGATATTTTGACTGTAAGTGCCATGTTCATGGAAACTAAGATGATCTTAACCCTGGAGGAACCCACTCACCTCAAGAGCAACCATTTATTTCAAGTATGTTCTGAAATGCTAGCATTTGTTTGAGGAGAATTTGCTTCTGGATATTTCTCTCATTTCTGTCCTCACTGTCTCTGCTGTTGTCCCAGAGATCTTAGCTTTTTACAATACAATTATTCTCAGAAAATAAGAATTTGTATACCTAGCTGTGGGGACAGAGCCAGGAGTGCAGTTTCCAGACTCTCGGCCTCACGTGGAAAGGTGTTGGCTCAGGTAGTAAATGGCCATCAGCTGGGGCTATTTGTTTGTCAGCTGTAACCAGTGAGCCATTAGCCACTAATATAACTGCCGTGGCTACGCTAGCAGTGGATGGTGGCTGAGCTAGCAAGCGCGGATTGTGGATTGCGGATTGCAGATAGGCAGATTGCAGTTAGCAAGTGAGTTAGCAAGCAGAGAAGTGGACGGCGGGTTGCGGATCATGTGGCTCCTGCTTCCTGTGACTCCAACCCAGCCGCCAGCGAGAATATAGTGGTATGACTCCCCTATCTATGGCTCCGTGGGTGTTCCTTTTTGGCCTCACCGTGTCCTGTATTCTTATATAAGGAGCAAGAGCTGTGATCCTGTGTGACTCCCTGCATCACACCAGCCATGTCCCAGGCATTGTGATGTGTGTTATATAACTTACCTGATTTAATCTTCGTAAAGGTTGATACTGGTATTTCCCCAATTTTTGGATAGAGAACTAGAAGCAGAGAAGTTAAATGACTGCCTAAGGTCCCATAGCTAGCAAACGTATAGACACAAATTAACACTAAAGAGTCTGACTGCTTATCCAAACAATCTTAGCCACTTTCCATGTCTAATTCATTTGGATTTACAGATAAACCAGGTTTTCTAGTACACAAGACCACGACTCAACCATTTCAATTATTATTGTCATTTTATAATCTCAAACTTCAAATCTGTAGTCATGTGATCCTCTGCAAACACAGGAAAACCTAAAATAATGAAACCATGCTTGCTTTGTCTGGTGACTTTACACTAAGATGCAGCTAAACTGGATTAATTGTCTAGGCTAAAACTAGGACTTACATCTTAGCTAACACCTCTCTCTCTCTCTCTCTCTCTCTCTCTCTCTCTCGGCTGAAATATATTATAATTAGCTGTTCTTCCTGGGATAGACTGTAAAACTGAATGCAATTAAACAAAAAGAGAGACAGTAGATTTTAGAGCCAAAAAAAAAAAGAGAGAGATTTGGAAAGTCAACTAGATGAATGCATATTCAAAGGTAGCAATTTCAGAAGCAAGGCAGGCCTCCCTTATTTCGCAGTAATGTACTGAATGGCAACTAGTATAGCCTTTTGCACATGCTGAGGACCCTATCCTTGTTCCCTGGTGCTCACAAAATAGGTTAGGTTGAATTAGGACATTGACAAGGCAGCCATTCTCTGGCTATGGTTGCACATTGGTCAAGGACCACAATAAACAAGTGATGTGCCATACCGTCCACAATCCTTAGTAGCCAAACAGCCCCGTGGGAAGTCCACCAGTGTGCCAGGTATGAGTGTTGGATACTCATAGATGTTTCTGTGCTAGCTAAATGTGAGCCATGCGAGACTAGTTGCTTTGCTCCCCTTGGTCCAGTTTCCTAGCTGTGAAATGATGGTGCTGATGTCTGCTCTGTTTCCCTCAGGAGAGTATGGTGAGACTCAGGGCTACAAAAAATTAGCTCTTTTTATTGAAGTCTGGCTAATGAGATGCCTGTAGTGCCACTATTTGTAGAATTAAGTTCATAAGTGATTGCAGAAGAAATACTAGTCCCTGAGCAAAATTCGAGGGGAAGACCCAGTTACTTAGGACTATTGACCCATCACTCTCCTAAAGCTGCATGTAAGAACTGTCACTGTCCAAAAGGTAGACCACAAAAACCCCATGGCCCAGTCACTGAAAATTGAAAACATGTACAACTGTATCATAGAAGATCAAACTGTAATTGGAGTTAAAAAAGGACTCAAGGCAGATGTGTATTGCACAAAATTATTGCTGGGCAAAAATAGCCTTGGGGAGAAGAAAGGGGGAAAAATTAAAGCTAAGTATTAGCATCGTGCTGGAATATACCAGCCTAGAGATACTCCGGGTTTTGTGAGCAGTGCAAGGCTACTTTAATTTAGCAGTGTTTACTTTGAAAGGTTTGCTACGTCAGAGCTCTTTCCAATATACCACATTTGCTGGTGTGTTTTTGGCTGTACCTAGAGGCTCACTGTGGGCTGACGGATTTCCAGGTGCAGAAAAGCATGTTAGTCATTTGTTTGCATGGTAGATTTATTTCTTTACACTTTCTTTGTCCCTCCTAAATGAAATAGTAAATATTACTCAAGCTTAAATAGGCCCCGGACATCAGAGTGTTATAAATTAGTAATTAGAAATATAACTCCTTTAGTATACCTCTTCCTCATGTCACATCTTTCAAATGCAAAGCCAGTTTGGAAGAAGGACCAGAGAAATGTAAAGGGCAACCAGATATTGAACATGAAACCAAACAAACGCTCAGAAAACAAAAGCCACATAGCAAGCAGAAAAAAAGAAAAGAGGACTTTGAAAATCATCTTCCTAGGGTGTACTGAATCCCCACTGCTCTATTTTTCTAGGTTAACACAACTTGGTTTCTTCTAAGGATTCTGAACTAGGTTACTGACTCGCCATCTGTAGCCCGCCAGCTCCTGAATGTCATGCCCTTGTTAATGAAATCTGAACATGCACTGGAAAACGGTCCTGGTGAATGGTAGATGTCAGCCATTGCGTGATGGGCAATCATCAATCATCTATTGTCAGTTATTTCTGTCCCAGTGAGTAAGCCTTTATTTAAAGCATAAAGTAAGAATGTTGCCAGACCACAGGAACAAGCCCTGAGCTGTTCGCAGGTGCTGGTATTCACAGCTGCCAATTAAACCCCTGACATTTCCATATTGGCCATGGGGCATAGCATATGCTTTTGACATACCAATTCTTTAAAAAAAAAAAAATCATCAATCTCAGATTATCAATACATGTGTCTTTTTTTTCCCATGCTTGCAACATTAGGCTTTTGAAAATAGCTTATTTTAGAATTAGAGGAAGGATAAAGAGAAAAAAACTCTAGTGAACTGGATTATTAAGACGTGCACATATAATAGCATTCTTTCTTGTAACTGGGAAAGCGGCCGGAATTTCAGATGTGGAAAGTCTACCCTGCTGCCTAAATCTACGTGGCAGAGTCTCCATTCAGGATTTCAACCTTTAAAAATCTTTTTCCTCCCTTTGTTTCTTAAATTTTTTTTGTTACCTTTTTAAATAACCAAATGCTATTGTTTGTCTCATGTAAAGCAGTACTATTAAAACTAGATATTAAAATTTTGATTATGTAACTTCATTCTGTTCCTTTCATTGAAATTCAAATATAAGGGTGCCTTGTGTTTGAAGAACCTCATGAAATTTGCCAGAGACTTTTTATTTAGTCCCAAATGTAAGTCCATGAAAGGATGTAACCCTATGCAGAGTTTACATGATGCATTTACTTTCACATATTTCCAGGTTGGAGGATAAAAACATTCAAGCACTTATGGAGGATTACAAATATTCTGGATGTGTTCCTCTATAAATACTATAATTAGGAAGGGGAAAAAAGAGAAATAGTCACACACACCGTTCAGGAATTTTTCACCATTTTAAACTGATTTTTCCAATGTTTTTATTAGGTTGGTGCAAAAGTAATTGCGGCTTACAAGGTTAAAAATAATTGCAAAAATCGCAATTAATTTTGCACCAACCTAATAGATATGGGTAGCTCTTGATAAGAAGTGAATTATGCTAACAAATCATGGAAAGCTTAACTAAATTATGTTTTCTGATCAGTCTTTAGAAAATGAAGACATGTTATGTAAGGTTTTATGTTCTTTCACCAAGAACTAGATCAAAATCATCTGTGATTGTATCAGTCTTTGTTTTCTAAGTGGAGCAACAGACATTGATCTGAGACTGCACCTCCGTTCTTTTCCTTCTCCTGCGCATCTGGCTAAGCTAAACACTTACTTCCCTGTTTTGAAATCCCTGATTCCCATTGATTTCAGGGACATCTGTTGGGGAAAGCAAAGTTGGCAAAGCCAGGATGTCTTTCAAATAAACTTAGCTGATAACTCTAGCAGGTGACACACTCTCTCTCTCTCTCTCTCTCTCTCTTTTTCCATGATGATAATTTTACATTATTTTCTCACTTCTAAAAAGGGAAAAGGTCGCCATCTTCTCTAAGAATGGCTCAGCCAATTTTCATTTTTAAAAGGAGAGCAAATTTGTTACTGTCATCTATATAATGAAGGGCTACTAAAAGAACTATCTGTTAATAAGAATATACTTTCCCTCTGTAAATTAATTTTACACTAAAAGATGCCCTACCAACATGTTACATGGTGAAGATCTTAACAAGAGTAAATATTTTAGCATTATATCAAGAATACATGTATGTTAGACAACAGTTTAATGGTTACCAGAAGGAAAGTAGAGAGGAGGGAATGTAGAAAAGGGTAAAAAGGGTCAAATATATGGTGACAGAAGGAGATTTGACTTTGGGTGGTAAACACACAATGCAATATACAGATGATGTGTTATAGAATTGTATACTTGAAACTTATATAATTTTATTAACCAATGTCACCCCAATGATTTTAAATTTTTTTAAAAAAGAATACATGTGTATTTGAAATGACGAAAAGAAAATTTGATGGCCTACAGCAGTCTTGAGCCTTTGGGCTGCATAAACACATCAATTAACAGAACTGAGGCATCAAATTTGGGCTGCTCCTCTGGGACGAAGTTTGGCCACAGGCTTTGCCATAAGAGTAAAAGGGAGGGACTGGCCTTGCCTCAGTCACGCTTTCCAACTAGCACCATATGGGCTATTTATCTCCACTTGATACCAGGTCTTCCATGTGCCTCTGGTTATAGTAATAATGATAATAATAGTGATCATGGCAATAATAATAATAATCAATAATAATAATAATGCTAGCTACCATTGCAGAAGGTAGCTTTGAAGAGTAGTTGAGAGCACAGAATCTACAGCTAGCCTCACTAGGTTTTAATCCTGGCTCTGCCACTGTGTGACCCTGGTCAAATTACTCAACCCTTCTATGCTTCAGTTGCTTCCTCTGTAAAATGGGGATGGTAAGAGCAACTACCTCACTGGTACATCAGATGCTTAGAGCAGTCCCTGGTATGTATTACAGGAAGTGCCAAGGGAGCATTTAGTAACATAAATGCCTGTTCCTAGACCATATACATAGACTACCTCTATCAGTATTCTCGTTTTTCAGGTAGGGAAACAGGCTGTGTGAGGTTAAGTAATTCTCCCCAGGTGGCCAGCCACAATTTGCTAAATTGTAAGCTGGGCTGATGTGACTTCAAGACCCATGGTCTTTTCATCTATCTCCCCAGGCTTCCTATCACAGGTGTGATTTCACAACTATACACCATTGGTCAATAGAGAGAAGACAAGGAGTTGAAGAAAATAGAAACAGGATTAGAAACTTTAGAGAAAGTAAGAATTCCAGAGTTTCAGGGCAACAGAAATCATCTAAGCACAAGGGAAGATAACCATTTTTCCAAGGTCAGAGGGCCAATTAGTCACCACACATACTGCTCTGGAATGAATGAATCCATTCATTTATTCAACAGATACGTATGTCCCTAATCTTTCCACACAAGGGACAGCAGCCTCATGTGCCACTTAATAAGAGGATGTGCTTTATGTGTTTTGACATCCAATTTTGTCAAAGAAAGAGGCCCACAATAGCCTTAAGAAAAGATATCAATGAGAGGATGCCAGTATTTCCCTGGCAGTTGAGTCCAGTTTGATAAATTCTGGGGTTTCCTCCTCTCCCCTGCCTTGATGTCTTAAGGCAGAGCAAGCTGGCCATGAAACAAGGCAAGAGCTGGCTGTCCCACAGCTGGGTCTCATCATCACATTCATGTCTCTTTTGATTGCTTTTATCAAGCCTAACTGGTATTGTTTTTGGCACTCGTAACATTGTGATGTTATGTTTCAAATGTTTCCAAAACTGAAACACACAAGGGCTTTCATTTCCTTTCTGCCTACTAAGATTATTTCAGCTCTGCACACGCAAAGCAGAGTATTATGCAAGAAATTAATCATATCAGAGCAAAGTAGCTACTGAAAAATTGCCAAACACCATAAACATTGGTCAAAATGGAGTTTAACCATTTGCACAGAGAATAATTGAAGCTGTGGATTCACTTGGGGTAACTAAGCAACTTTTCATTATGAATTATAAAGCTTTTCAAACATAAAATGATATCTGAGAGGAGTGCATTACCTAAAAGGTTTCGATAAGCAATGAAAGGAGCTTTAAAATATGCAGCAGGGATCAATCATCCAGCTGTGTAGCATTACTTATACTTTGTGGCGTCACCTACATTCCTTGATAAACAATGTCCCATAACCTCTGAGCATTCCCATTATTTTCATCAGTACCCAGACACAAGAAGTGACAAAAATGTCAGATGATGTTTTATTTACTAATATAAAACAAGTTCTCATAGAAGTAGACATTCTACGACAATGGAGGTTTATGAAGCGCATTTCCCAGCATCAAAGATGATTCACGTTGTCCAAGAAAGATATAAAGCCTGCTGTTCATGTTGAATTTTAATCAGGATGTTACTCATCATGGGCATGAACTTCCTTTATTTGGGAGAGGACATGTCCTGCTTCTGTAGCTGAAGGACAGTTAAGTCTCCCTGAAAAAAGAGAAGTAGGTAGTTAAAACAGATCTTGGGACCTCCAAATGGTAGAGATAGTGTCGTCTTATCCTGGTGTCACCTGCCAAAGGAAGTATTCTGATGTTTGTTACAGTCGTCATTTTACAGGAGGCATTTCCACTGGTTACATGAGAAATCAAACCTAGCAATCTCACTCAGATGCATGGCAGCTCTGCCTTCCTCTATCCTGTGAATGAAAAAAGAAAAGACAAGACATGGGCGCATCAGCTGATGGTGGGAAAGAGTTCCCTACTTGAAATTAGCTGTAGAGTTCTACCCAAGGTGCAGTAGGATAGGATATTAAGCCGCAGAGAAGGAAAATCATGACAATTATAGATTCTCTTCCTTTTGACAGAAGAGGGCCTGGAATGTGGACCATCAATGTTGACTAATGCTAGCTAGTGGGGAAAAGGAACTAGTGAAAAGTAAGGAAAAATTGAGTTAAAGAAGGTGAGATGTATGGAGACTGGAAAGGTTAAAAAAAGGAAGGAGGTGGGGGAGAAGGAAAGGCTGGATATATGAAAACAGTTTCAAGACCTCACATCATTTGCAAAAAGAAAATCACTTACCAATCTTTATGTGATTCAGGAAATACTTGGCTTTAGCAAGATTTAAACTATTGCAGTGGACATCGGTCATGTGCTGGTGGGGATAAACTACCTCTCTTGACTAGGAGGAATAGAGTGGCTGCAGCCAGCCCCTTTGGAACTTGATATGAAAACATCAATTTGCATCATGGAATCTTGGCCAGCCTGCTTCGTGGAGGTGGTACAAAACAGTTGAAACTCTATAGATACACAAACTGATTACTTCAATTCCCAAAATCAGTTTTCAAGAATAGAGTGAAATATATGGAAATGTATCTCAAAAGGTCATTTAAAATTAGTCCAAACAACCCAAGAGCACCTTGGGGCACACGTAACTCTCTCTCTCGTATCTTTGCCTCCATAAAGTCTGTAGCACAAAGCAGCCAACTGGACCCTGGTAAAACAACAACCAAATTGCATCGTTCCCTATGCTTTCATGAATCTCTTAATAAGCTCACCTGATATAGTTCTTAGTACAGAACCAGGCTTTGCTCCTGTAAGTAAAAAGGTCAGATCTATTTCTGTTTATTTTTATTGTTAAATAGGGGTTATTTGAATTGTGGCTTTCCTTTTTCACCTGGCCTGCCATGTATGATTTTGCATATGTTGTAAGAGTTGTGTAAACACGTAAACTATTCTCCATGCAGATATGATATACATTCGTACCCAACACAGTTATTCACATATATAGTATCTCTCACACAAACACACACAAATCGGTGAGGATGCTTTGCTCTCTTACAATCCTTTTACATTGCTGGGATGGTTTTTTTTACATGTTTTCAACTTACCTAACGGCAAACCTCACTTCAGTCTATACTAGTCTAATTAATTTGACAGGACTGGAGACTTGTTCTTCCTGTTCACACTTAGTATTCATCTCTTCAGAATGCCCTGTAGGGAGGATGAAGCACCATAAAGTAGTATTTACCAAACGCCTCAATGCCAAATGCCTTTTCAGGTGGATTCAGCACAATGGCGGCAGTTAGAAAATCTGACTTTAGGGCAGCCTAAGAAAAATGACATTTTCTAGAACATCATCTATTTAAACAGATCTTGAAGGAGTAAACTGTCCATTTTTCCCTGCAGTTGTGCTGTGGGCTCTGGGTACTCCAATTTATCCCTACTGAATACACTTCAGACACTTTCTTTGCTAAAGAAATAACAGGGGTATCATATTTTGCAAGATAAGCCTTCAATCTGCAATGGCGAATGGGGAGATAATTTCAGGTTTTTTAAGGACTGCTAATGTAACCTGAAACATATCAGATATTTGATGGAGGGATGGGTTGAAATGCAGAATTGATCCATGCAACCAGGGAGAAGGACTGTCCTTTTTTGGTTAACTTTGAAAAATTCCTCAGAGAGCAAACATTGGATAGGAAGCGGGGCGGCAGGGGGACAAAGAGTCTTACGAGGTTAGTACAGGTGGGTAATTAAAAAATAAGAGTGGATTTATCTGCATTCATTATTTAAATACCGAAAGCATTTCTCTGCTTTAATGATAAATGACGATCAGTAAAATCTGTTGGCTGCCTTCAAGCCAACTAATGGATCTCTAATCAGTAGAATCATTCTAGCAAAGGTGGAATAAATATCTCCACGGAAGCTGCAGCTAACTTTTACAGTCTAAACCTGTAAAGATGCTTACATATAGAACTGTATTTTTGTACTATGTGTGTGTGTATGAATATCCTTTGGCACCTACTGGTCCGTCCTCCACGGTTCTGTTGTCCTTGGTGTTATATGAGAAAGAATGTTCCTGTGACTCGTTATTCCTTAAAGAGATCGCCTGATACATCTCATTGTTAGCAATACATTTTTAATTGTCCCTTTTACTTGAGCACCATTTGAACACAAGTCAATTTGCAATTTCATGAGGGAACAGAAAAGGCCTGAGGTCTAGTCTTGTTTTTTTAAAAAAGGAGAAGGATAAAAAGCCAGCAAAATTTCATAAGGGACGTTAATCCTTTAATTAATTTGATGTATCAAGCAAGAATTAATGTGTCCTGCTATTTGAGCAGAAGTCTTCTTGCCAATAAGTGTATTTTGTCATAACTTCCCCTCCAGAGAAACGTCTTTACAAGCTTTGTGGCCAAATACCCTGGCAACTAATGATGAGCTTTGAAGCAACATTCACAGACCATTTGCTTTGATGACATTTGGAGGCTTTCCTCCCCTCATTCCCATTCTATTGTAAGTACAGTACATATGCCGTACAGCCTTTGGAAACTAATCAATACAGTAAGATTTGTCAGGTTGCAGCTGACTGGTATCACATCTTTAAACTCTTTTCCGGGCTGACTTGTTGTACACATTTTTAAGTTAAACCTTATGAAGGGACTTGGGTAGACTCCCCTGACCATATTCACAAGCACACTAGTGTGACATGGCTCTTTCTTCCACATTTTAACATCAAAAGCTCATAATCTGTGTAAGTTAACCTTCCATAAAACTAAAATTATATGGTCATCATACATAATCTGATGATTGATTACAGCTGTCAAAAAGGTCACAAATTGTGAATGTTTACTACAGTTGCACCGCGAAAATTATTATATACTTTTAAAATATCCATCTAGAGAAAATAGACAGCTTACATTCATAGGTTACAGAAATGAAGCATATATGTTTTCTTTGTGACTTTTAGCTCTCTTAAAATCAATGTTAAAACCCTTAGGTCTGATTTTTCATTTCAATGTCGTTGCGTAATATGCCTCAACCATACCTCATCTAATTTAATAAGATGCAAGCTAAGGAAGTACTTAAGTTACTTATCAAGGGTTTCAGATGACACATTATTATTGTATTCAAAAGTCAATATTTGCTAATCATGTTAGTACAGGAACTGTTCCAGGCCTACAATTCTTAAATTGCAGAGATATTTAAGATTAATTAAACCTATCTCCCCTGGTCCTCTCACTGCACCTCTGTGGAAGGAGTAAATCAATGACATCCTAAGCAAGCCTGGAGAGCCAGAACCTCCGCCTGCGGCTACTAACGTCTTTAAGCCTCTGTTTGTATCACAGACCCAGAGTTGAGCTTTGCCATTTCTCCATGGTTTAAGGAATATTTGCATGTTTTGAGAGCAAAGTTCACTTGATGTAATTAGAGCGGTATAACCATTCTTGAACACATTACATAGACTCCACATATTTTTTTAACACAAGAGAATGCTGAAATAACATATGGCTTGACTTCGTTTTTCTTTTTATATGACAACTTTTGGGTAAATGTGTGGCAAACAAAGTTGAAAGGTCACCTACCCTTTCTCAATCCGGGAATAATGAGAACAGGTGACTGGGTCCACATCCCTAGGGGTTACGTTGTATGACATGGTTCCAGTGAACCCTTGACCTCTCACATATACCGGGAGTGGAAACAGCCAGCTGTTCAAAGGTCAAGGTTTCCTTTACTTTTAGACAGTAAACCCATTACACAAGAACCATTTCTAACCTAATATTACGTATAGAGCCCAGGACTTGTCTGAGATTAAGTGGTAAATAAAAGTTTGAAGTCTTATTAACATGTATTGACTAGTAGAAAACTGGAAAACATAGTACTTCAGCGAGGACTTACAGTAGTTGCTAGTTCACTTCCCTTGGGGAGAAAGACTCGTGCATTAACCCAATATGCCATCCAGCATATATTTACAGGTAGTTATTGAAAACAGTAATGCTATGCAAACTGAATATCTGGAACATGAATCAATAGAGACTAGCTAATTAGGTTATAAATGCATCGATTTTATTTTGAATATGTCCTCAAATAGAGTCTGCAAGTAAGCATCCTGAAATGGGGTTCTTAAACTGAGAGAAGCGACAATCAGATTATTCTCAGCCACTCTCCAATCAATCTAGAAGAGTTAGGTAAAATACTCTGATGCGTATTCTATATAATCAGAATGACACATCCTATTAATAGTCCAATTGCTATTGAACTATTAGCAATGCCTGAGTCTTGCATCTTAGAGCCTCATAGCAGTAATCCGGGAACCTTGTGTTATCCTTTGTATTCATTCAACTTAAAATGAGACAATTTCCTCTTTAAAGCATGTTTATTATACATTATTTTGTGCATGGATTTAACATCCTAATTGATTTAGGTGGACTCTCAGAATGAGTTGCTAACTCCTTTTGTTCTTTTCTTCGCTCGAAGAGGTCAGCAGCCGTGATCTTATTTGTAAATTTAAATGCCAAATTCTAGCACAATGAGTTATTATTAAAATAATAGTTATTCATGTTTGTAAAAAGTCTCTATTCACACTGTAAAAAAGCAGGAACCCAATAATTTAATAAACTAGTCTAGAGTAAGAATGAGCCAGAATTGTCCACCTCATCTTAGAACACTTAAAAATGATAAAATCACAGACATTATAGTGACTTTGGAAAAAACCCTGAGATGTTTCCACTCCCCTGAATATTTTCTCAACCTAGAATTTGTTTCTTTTTACTTTAAGACTCATATAGGAATATATCCAGTATCATCAATAAAACAGTTCTGTAAGCTAAATACCAAACGAGTAGTTAAAAAAAATCATACTTGTCATCATATTCATATATGTATAGTCAGCCTTTTAGGAGGTTTGCTTTATTTTAAACTAAATTCAGTTATAGGCTTGTATGATAGTATAGTGTAGATCCAGCTCTACTCTCTCACATTGTGGAGCTGCTATGACTGTCATGGATGCCATGAAAATGGTAGTCAATGCTGGTGCCTTGGCACCGCTTGGGGGAAGTACAAATAGAAAAAGGTGGGGGGGATTTGCGAGATGTTCAAGGGGTGAAGTCAAAAAGATTAATGAGTTGAACTTGAGATATATGTAAAGTGGAGGATTCAAGGAGGATACTAGACTTATAGTTTGAGAAATTGAGCAGATGTTTATTTCCAAAGATGAAAAATATGTGGGAGATGGGGTTGAGTTGGGGGTGGGGTGTTCATATAATGAAGAGTTCTCTTTGGACATGGTAAGTTGAGATGCTCAAGTGGAGACGTCAAGGGTACAGTTGAATATTTGGATCTGAAGCTCAGAAGTAAGGTCTTGATTAAACATGTCAACTTGAGCATTGTCAGCATACAGAGGGCATTTAAAGTGATGGGAATGGATGAGCTTATCCAAGGCATGAGTATGTAGAGAAAAGAAGGACTGAAATTGAACCCTACAGAATCAACATTTAAATATAGACAGTAAGTAGAAGCCTTTGTGCAGGGGTCAGAGACCAAGTTCCAGATGACTTGACCAAATGATACAAGATAAGATGTGAAAGGCATTTCTTTCCTTACACCCGAATAAACTGTGCCAAACTGAGAATTTTTTTTTCAAAGGATTGCTTCATTGTTCTTTTTTTTTTAAATTAAACTTTCAATATGAAAAGCTAAGTGATTGATTTGACAATGAATACAACAAAAGGATGGAAACAAACAAACAAAAAAGGAGGCCAAGCGACATGCTAACCACACTCCTGAATCAGGACATTTGCAGTTGTTCCATTGGTCTGGGACATGGCCTCATGTGCTTCTACTGTCCAAGCAAACGTCATCCATTCAGTGAGGACTTCACTGACCACCTTATTTAAAATAGTAACTCCAGTCACATCCCTATCATTATCCCCTTTCTGGTACCTTATGGTTCTCCATAGAACTTATCACCATGTGAGATATATTCGGTTGGTGCAAAAGTAATTGCGATTTAAAAGCTTAAAAATAATTGCAGAAACCGCAATTAGTTTTGCACCAACCTCATGTATGTATATATCTATATATCTATATATCTATGTATCTATATCTATCTCTCTCTCTCTCTCTCTCTCTCTCTCTATATATATATATATATATATATATATATATATATATATATGTATATACTTGTTTATTTGCTTATTTTGTGTCTCTTCTCTCTAGAACACAAGCCCTAGTACAAAGGCAACAATTTTGTTTTGTTTCATTGCTGTGACCAATACACTCGCCCCAAAATGCTTGGCACGTGGCAAGTACTCAATAGATGTTTTTGAATGAATGAATGAATGAATGAATGAATGAGTGAACCAACAAAGGAAATAAGAGGGAGCAGCCAAAGAAGTAAGAGGAAAACCTGGCAGTATCTCAGAGCTAAAAGAAAACTGTTTAAAAATGCAGTGTGGTGAAATGTGTTGAATGCTGCGGAAGGGTCCAGAAAGATGACAAAGCAACACTCACACCAGATTTGGCATCATGAGAGTAATTGCTGACTTTGAAAGGAGCAGTTTCAGTGTAGTGGTGGGGGCAGCAATCAGAATGATTAGGTTGAGGAGAGACTAGGAGGTGAGGAAGTGGAAATAGAGTTATTAATAGTAGGCAACTAATTTGAGAAGTTTTGCTGCAAAGAAAAGTATTGATATAAGACAGTTAATCAAGAGGAATATGACATCAAAGGAGGGTACATTATTTTGTCTTTGCTTTTTAAAGTGGTGTATTGGTTATCTCCTGTCACAATAACGCTGCTTAACAAACAACCATAAAACCTTAGTGGCATTCGACAACACATTTTTTGTTCGTCTGTCTGGAGTGGTTAGATAGGTGGCTTTGCATCATGTCTGGATTTTGGCTGGCTGTTGGCTGATGTAGGCTGGCCTCAGCTGGGATGACTCAAGTATGTTCCATATGTCTCTCATCCTCCAGCAGTCTAGTCTAGGTATGTTCTCATCATAATGGCTGAGGCACAACACATAAATGGAAACAGGCAAGTAAGTCCCCTTGAGCCCTAACTTCAGAACTGGCACACTTTCACTTTGTCTTCATTGACTAAAGCAAGTCAAGAGGCCAGCTAAATTCAAACGGGAAGTGTTCCAGTTACAATTGCTGTGAAACAAATTGTCCCCAAATTTAGTGACATTGAATAATCATTTTGTTATCCTTACAGTTTCTTTGGGTCAGGAATTCAGACAGGGCACTGTAGGGTTGGCTTGCCTCTGCTCCATGATGTCTGAAGCCTCAGTTGTTACGATGCAAAGGCTAGGGGGCTGGAATCATCTGGAGGCATCTTTACTTATGCTTGACAGTGATGTTGGTTGTCAACTAAGACGGCAGCTGGAGCTGTTGGCTGGACCACTTAGCATGTGGCTTCCCAGGTGGACTAGGCTTTCTCAGAGCATGACAGAATCATTGAATTTCTTCCATGGTAGCTCAGAGCCCTGGAGGATGGTGTCCCAGTGCCCACGGTATAAGCTAAGTCTCCTTTCATTATCTAGCCTCAGAAGTCATGCAGTATCACTTCTGACACATTCTATTGGTTACAAACCATTTCTGAAGCCTTCCTAGATTCAAGGAGAGGGGAATTATATTCCAGTGCTTGCTGGAGGAGTGGTAAATTTAGGAGATGGGTACAGGCACATTTGTGAGTGTGGGAGTAGGAAGAAAAGACATGCAGTTATATGCTTTCTAATATGTCCCTGGGAAATGTAAACCTAGTTGTACTTCATTGGGTCTTGGTTGTCCCTGTCTACTCATTCTACCTGAGAGCAGCTGACACCCACTACAAGGGTCTTTACCCTACAAGGGAAAAAAAAAAAAAAAAAAAAAAAAAAAAAAAAATATATATATATATATATATATATATATATATATATATATATATATATTTTAACAAGAGACTGAAGCCTGTGGGATAAAGAGTTCATCCAAGTTGACTCCACCTAGTTGATTTTGAGGTTAAGTCCCTAAAGATTCTAGGGCATGGCTGCTGTGAATCTTTACGTTTAAAAGCCATAACAAAGACAATATAAATGCAAGTCTCAGCAAGAGTGTGTTATAGGGATTTGTTCTAAATATTTGACTCAGTGACACCCAGGGCCTTCTGCTGGGACATTTCTAGGGTGGTTGGTGTCCAAAAACTCGAGTATAACAATGTTTTAGTGACCATGCTGATTATAGATTAATTTTACAAAAGTCCATCAGATATTTCAGGTCTTTGCAGTTATATGATTATTCAATTTAATTTTAGCCACAGATATTTGTATGGGATTTCTCCTTATTATTCCATTTCCTACATTTACTTATATCTGCCATTTTTCAACAAATCATATTTTGAGTTTGCTAAACCTTAGAAACTGGAAAATAAATAAAACTTTTAAAACTAGATTTTATCTTTTCTTGTGGGTTTTCTGGACTAAAGTATTAAAAATAAGTTGACAGAGGTTATAAATATATACTATATATTTATGGTCTCTATAACCATATATAACTATATACAATACAATAAATATATACAATGAATTATATATATATGCATATATATAATATATTGACATATAATATATCTAAAAATAATTTGTTGATTTTTAAAAAAGAAAGTTTCAATTATTTTGTGTTACATATTGGATGTAAATGAAACAATGCTAAATGATTGACAAAATATATTATTTGAAGAAGATGGGATTTTTTGTGAGTAAGGAAAGGAGTGTTTATATAAATATCATCAAATATTATCAATATTTATAAAGTATTTTGTAGTTTTAAAAAAGTTTTTTGAATGATTCTCTCTATAGCCCTCTGTGGCATGTAAGGCAGGCATTATTGTTTTATATTCATTTTATAGATGTGGAAACTGAGGGTCAGAATATTTAAATGACTTAGTTTCATAAAGTAAGAAAATGGCAGAACTAGAATTTGAATCCCATTTCTATTACAACCCACTAAATGAATTATGTTTGTTTATAAACATATGCCTAAATTTACACATGTTTATAAACATACGAGTAATCACATATCCAATTGTGTATATGCCTATAGAAATTAATATACTGGTAATTATTCAGATTCTAAGCAAAAGTGCTCACACATCTTTATAGATAAAAATGTATACTTATACTTATTTTTCAATCTATCTATCATACTTCCATTTTCTATCTGGAAATATGTTTGCATCCAGTATATGTTTTGATAAAAAAAAATTTTTTTTAATTATAGCTAATAAAGATGGCTTTATATTTTTGAAAGTTGAGCAAACAGAGAACCTTAGTTTTCAAACCTGGTATCTTACCCACTCTCTTTTGGAGGTAAAGGGATCCAGCAGTTAAAATTCCATGAAAATGTATGAGGAAGAGCCAAGACAAAGAAAATAGTGTTTCTGCATAATCTATCCTTGACCTCAACAAAGCTCTTGATAAAGTGCAATACATAAGAGTAGTCATAGACTCAAGGGCAAAGAATGTAAGAAAAAAACCCAAATGGCCAGGAGTTTAAAAGACAGCATGTCCGTGTAAGTGGAAAGGAGGTGAAAGAAAGAGGCAGAGAGAGTCTCCAGGATTACTTTCTTTCTAATACTGACTCAGTAAAAAGGAATGGCAAAGAGGAAAGAGTCAAAAATACCAAACTACAAGAGCTCAGACCTAAACCCACAAAAGGCAAAATCTTCTTTTTCCCCCAAAAGAACCTTGATATCTGAGGAGTAAACTCAAAAAGGAGGTAAAGTAATTCATTAATGTGTCAAACTCATAACAAAATTTAGTGTACCTTTCACTCAGCATATCGCTAGGATTCTAAGAAGCCATTCATTGTAAGACAAAGGAACAATTTAGTAACTGTCTTTTTGAGGGAAACACTACATTACATGTGCATGATGAATCTAGGACATATTCTGTTTGCAAAAATGTGAAAATGTGTGCCGGAGTAGCTCATTTTAAAATCAAGGAAATAAAGTAAATATTTGACTTAAGTCACTTAGATTAAGATAAAGATGTATTTAGTGAAGAATGCTCAAATGATAAAAAGTTTAATGGAGAGTAGAACTCTCAGTGAGGTACAGTTAAACCAGCAGTTAAATAATCGAATGTACATGTGCTTAAACAATCAATCACAAACTGCCTCGATTACCGTCAGGGCACCGAGCATGAGTCAAAAGGAATTATTTCAACACCATTGAAGGGAAAAGCCATGTTGTGCTCAATTCTGATTGACTTATTGCAAATAAGGATATCAGAGAGAATGAGAAGTTTGTAGCAGAAGGTAGGTAAAGTTATTTGGTGACTCAAGGAAATTATAGAGAAAAAGCTCCAAAACGAGGTGTGCCTCAGATGACCTCATTGAGGGAAGCAAGGATGACAGGTGTTCAAGGGTGGATACTCAGAAGGGATCTGCATTTTTATAACAACTAAAAAGGGAAGCATGAAATCCCCAAAAGAGGCAAGTATAAGTAAAATTTAATTGATATCCTTCATCCATCCTCTGATATTAGTTACTGTTGGGAAGAAAGGGTTCTGAAAAGTGATTAAGATGAATGCACCCATCCAAATAATAGACTTGCTTAAGAATTCAGAGGGAGAAAAGTAAACTATCACGAAGGTACATCTTTACAATTTTTGCTTTATCTGGATTTTTGCTGACCCTGAATGAGCACTTTACTTAAGAAGAAAAAAAGATAATTCTACAAGGTGTGATCACAAAATATGATGAATGTTTAAATTTTAAAAAATGTATGACAGCAAAAGACACATTGCCATGACTCCCCATCAAAATACTCCCCCTTGTTTCAAACACTCTTATGACATATTTCTTGCCACTTTCTGAAGCAGTTGTGGAAGTCCTCCTTTGTGAGTGCCATGAGTTGCGCTGTCCTGGCTGCCTTGATGTCCTGAATCATTTTGACTTTGGGAAAGATCCAGAAGTTGCAGAGTGCCACATCTGGTGAATAAGGTGGATGAGGACACACCATAATTTTCTTATTTGACAGAAATTGCCATACCAGAAGTGATGTGTGACACGGAGCCTTTCCATTGTTGGAAAGGCAGGGATCTTTGATATGGGAAGTGGCACATAACATTAGTAACAGTGTGGGACAAGTTTCACCTTGTTCGGTGCAGTCAGTCAGGTGTGAGCTACGGTTGAGAGAAGGTTTGTTTTAAAATGGGCTGTAAATCATCCTTCATCATGACAACACTTTGTGTCACGCATCATTTCTGGTATATGGCAATTTATGTCAAATAAAAACATTATAGTGTGTCCTCATCCACCTTATTCACTGGATCTGGTACTGTGCCACTTCTGGCTCTTCCCCCAAGTCAAAATGACCATGAAAGGTAAACGTTTTGAATTGATTCAGGACATCAAGGCAGTCACGACAGCACAATTAAAGACACTCACGAAAGAGGACTTCCAGAACTGCTTCAGAAAGTGGCAAGAATGATGGGATAAATGTGTTTGAAGTGAGGGGGAGTATTTTGAGGGGAATTAATGGCAATGTGTCTTTTACTGTAATACTTTTTTTTTTAATTTAAACATTCACTGTATTGTTTGATCACGCTTCATATATTGTCTGGAACCGGTAATGTGAATTCAGGCTTTAAGTAGACTTTATCTCCAAGTAAGTTTTAATATCAGACAAGGATTTGTTTTCCTTTGTTTATGTTTGAGATTAAAATATTACAAGAAATGACAAAACCTCAATAGTTTGTTATTACTGCTATTCAGACACCACATTTCAGCCATTACATGCCACAATTTATGACTCTCAGAATTTGCCCCAAAATATCCTTGGAGATTAGACGTGTGTGAGTTTCCTCAAGTGTCTGCTCCTTCTGTCATTTAAGTCATTTGAATTTGGATCACGGTGATTTCAGCATTTGGTTAAAGAGAATAGACAGCTAAGAAGAGCTCAAACTTTATAAACCCAAAATAAAGATGAACAATAGCTAAAGTAAATACACATTTGACATAAAATATTGATCAGAACATCTCTTCAGAATATTTCTACACTAGCCTTGGGATTAAAGAGGCAGATTTGGATTCTATTAAAAAGAACCCTCTAGAAAGCCCAGACTTTACCTAGAAAATAACTAAATGAAACTTGAATGCCCTTAAGCCTTACAGCTCTGTAATTGCAAGTAAGGTCACATTAACGGTAATGACCAATATTCTTGGAGTTAGGAAGGCTTTTATTTTTTTTTAACAGTATTATACCCAGAAACCTTAATGGAAGTAATATATAATTTATTTCCTAAAATTTTTAAACTTCTGTATAACTAAAGGCAATATTACCAGTTGAGAGAAAAATGACAAAATGCTAAAATATAGTTTAAACTTATACATAAAATGTTATCTTAATATAAAAAACTACTATCTTACTATAGAGAAGCTCTTGTAAATCAAAAAGAAAAGACTGATAATTGTGGAGAAAATGGACAAATGATAGATATTCAACAGATGTTCAACTACTAATAATCAAAACAATGCAAAATGAAATAGTGAAATAATATGTTTTGCCTCTCATAAACATAAATTGTTAGGGGGTGGCCGGTTAGCTCAGTTGGTTAAAGCGTGGTGCTGATAACACCAAGGTTGCCGGTTGGATCCCCGCATGGGCCACTGTGAGCTGCACCCACCTTAAATAATAAATAAATAAATAAATAAATAAATAAATAAATAAATAAATAAATAGTTAGTAATCTGAACTGAGCAGGGTATGGGGGAAAGGATGAACTCTATTAGATGAGAGATGAGATTTTTAAATGGTACATTTCTAGAGGGTAATTTAATAAGGTAAATAAAAATATTACATGTATATATTTCGCTTCAGCAATTCCACTCCTAGGAATACATTCTCATGAAACAATTGGACAAGTACACAAAGAGTGTGTGTACATATGTAGGAATTTTATGATAATGAAGTCATACAGAAAGATTAAAAATGACCTTAATGTTTATCAGCAAAGGTTGGTTAAATAAAGTATGGTAGAGTTATCAAATAGAATACTGTGAAGACTTCAATGGCTAAAGTGATGGTTACATAGAATTTTTCCTGAATAAAAAAAGATGGTTGAACACCAGGAAACTGAGCCTCAGAGCATCCATGTAAACTTCGTAAGGTCATATAGCTAGTAAGTGACAGAACTTGGATTACAATCAGGTGATCTGACTTCAGAATGTCATTGTTCATAGCTATAGCACAGTATGAGTTCAAAGTTCAACTGATTGACACCTGTTTATTGAGCATCTATGTGTGTCACACACCAAGCAAGGGTTGCCTTTGGAAAAGGTCATCATTTCTTAGATGTGCATATGTGGTAAATATTTTAAAATATATTTTAAAATATATCTGAAAAAGAAATAGCTTTCCTTTTTACTTACTCCATGGGCATTTATGGAGTGTTTACTTATGCTAGATGTTATGTTAGATGGTGGAATGTGGCTATAAACACGAAAGGGGAAGTCTCTGCCATCCTGGAACTTAGAAGAGGAGACATCACAAGAATCCCTAAACATCACAAGAGTAACTAATTGTGTGCATGCAACCAAGGAGAAGTACCAGTTTCTCTGAGAACAAATAATTGGAAATCTCTCCTAGTGTGGGGTTAAGGGAGTGACTGGGGAAAGAGTCCCTGAGATCCAAAATTTAAATTCAGACCTGAGAGAAGACTTAACCTCAGTCAAGTAAACAGGCGGGACAAGAACATGTCAGGCAACAGGAATGGCATGGGTGTTAGGCAGGAAAGGTATGCGTTTATCCAGGAAATCCCTGCAGATCCCTGGGTTGTCTCCTTAAAGAGGTAATAGAGAAAGCACAGAGTTCCCAGGGGATTTAACAAAAATCCTACAAGTTCTTACTCACCATATCTCATATTTGTGATTAGCTTCATGAGGTCAATCTCTTAAGACAGAGGACTATAAAATATTCCTTTGTTATAACAAAGTTTGTCATCATGGGATTATTTTAATTAAAGTACTTGATTAAACCTTACCGCGTTTCCCTGAAAATAAGACCTAGCCAGATAATCAGCTTTAATGCATCTTTTGGAGCAAAAATGAATATAAGACCCGGTCTTATGTTATTTAAGACCGGGTCTTATATTATAGTAAAATAAGACCGGGTCTTACATTAATTTTTGCTCCAAAAGATGCATTAGAGCTGATTGGCTATGTCTTATTTTCAGGGAAACACAGTAATTGTTATGTATTTAATCGAAGCATGTGATTCAAATTAAATCAGAGAAATCAGGTTTCTCTAATGTTCTTCAGATACACAAATACACACATGTTCAGACTCTCACACTGATCCCTTCTCACATACATACACAGACAGTAACATACCCTCACTCATATACTTATTCACAAGCACACACTCACACACTTGCATATGCACATTCACACACTCATATGCATAGCAGATGCATTAGTTTGCCTTCACAATCATACAAACACACACATGCTCACACACACATACTCTCATGTACACACACACTCACATTCTAAGGGGTACAGTATGTACACATGTACTTTGTCCCTAGAACTCAGCTCATTTATTTATTCAGTACTTTAACAAATACTTATTGATAATCTACCAAGTGCCAAGCTCTGGAGATACAACAAAGAAAGGAGTCATCTCGGTCCTATGAGGCTGACATTCTAGTGGGAGGTACAGAGACTCCATAGAAAACAAAAAAATGCAGCTTATAATTCCAGGTGGTGATGAATGCCATGGAGAAAATAAGCCAGGTGATGAGATAACAGCCACCTTGCAGAGGACAGGAGGAGAAGGCTTCTCTGCAAGGCAACATTTGAACTGAAGCCTGAACAATAATAATGAGCCAACCATTCAGAGAAAGGGAGAAAAAAACAGTGCAGGCTAAGAGAAGACCAAGTGCCTGGAGAAAGGGCTTGAGTAGACAAGGGAACACAACTGTGATCATAGGGTGAAGCTAAGAAATTAAGTCAGGCACCGTGGGTCATAGGGCCAAGTTTGGATTTATTCTAAGAACGGAGAGAAATAATACATAGTTTATAAGTGCCCACACTGATAGGATTTGTAGTTTTCTAAGTCCACTCTGGCTACAATTTGGGGAATTGACTGGAGAAGACAAGGGTGGAAGCAAAAGACCCGTGAAGAGGCAGATGCAGTCGGCCAGGAGAGACATGATGGTGGTTTGGGCACCAGTGGTCACAGTGGGGATGGGGAGAAAAGCATGGATTTGTGACTTATACTGAGAGTAAAAAGACAGGACATGGTGAAGAATATAATGAGGTGATGAGGTAGTGTAGGTTAAGGATGTGTGTCAGGTCCTTCGCTTGAGCATCTGAGAATATTGTGGTAGCTAGTCTTTATTTAATCACCATCTGTGTCACAATCGTGGCTTATATTCATCAGTACTGCTTCCTGTGTATCAAGCATGTGCTTCCTATGTATTATAGCATTTATTCTTTACAACATCTCTGTCAGGTAGGTCCAATCGTCATCCTTGTCTTAGAGATGAGGAAAGTAAGGCTCAGTGAGGTCAGTTTCCTCTGTTCCAAGGACTCGTATGTAAGGGGTGGAACCAGAATTTAAATGCACGAACTCTGAACCCAGAGCCACCTCCACTAGACATTGCATAATTGTACCTCAGGAACATATCACTCCACATGTGAATTGCCAAGATCCTTATTACTAGCTTCTCTTTTGTCCACAAGTTGACTCAAATGGTGATCAGGTCACTGCAACTTTTATCTTCATCCAAGGCAGGGAAGAAAAGAGAAGTACTGACAATTTATTTTTCTATTTATGCCAGAAAAAAACATAGTACAGGTGGACTGGAATTATAAATGAAAATGAAGTTTGAGAATTATGTCTGAATTTCATACATCTCTGTCTCTCATTAATATAAATGAGAGCTTTAGCTATATATAAGTTGTATTTACATCAAATGAATGATTTCAGAGATGAGTGTGCTGGGTACTCATGGTTTTTCCCCCATTGCTAATTAGTGTTGGAAGCACACTGTTGGCACGAATCAGAGCATATTATTAAATATGATCTTACTCCTACTTAATTGGATTGTTCCTCTTTTGATACTTCTAAGACTGTCCCCCCTCCCCATTCACCAATGCACATATCCGTGACTCATAACCCTCTTTTCTTCACACTCACTCCTGATATCATCTGCTTCTGTGACTTCAATTCTCACCACCTGGCCAGTCTTGACACCCTGTCTGCCCTTGACCTCTCTCCGAGCTCAGTGCAGCATTTCTTGTCCACTGGCTCTAGGCAAGAGGGAGAGAGTAGGAAGGGTGCACTCTGGAAAGGCAAGAGAGGAGAGTGGTGAGAGATGAGGAGAAGAATGACGATGATGATGATGATGATGATGATGATGATGATGATGTCTTATCTGCACTATTCATGAGCTTAGAGACAAATCACCAGTCAGATTCTGAGCACTGAACTGTTTGTAGATAGAGGGCATTCACTGTGCTCTGATCAATTTATAATTGAATACACATTACACAGGGACCACGTCCCTATATCTAACACTCTAAATATAAGTCCCATTCCATGGATATAAAGAGGGCAAACATAATCTAACCAGAGACAGTCCTGGGAGGCCAGTGGAAGCCACAGAGGCAAGCTTGGCTGGGAGGTTTATAAAACGAAAGCAGGGAAAGAAATCCTAACCCACTCCACACTGTCCAGGAGATTTCTAAACAAAATAGAGGTTAGATTAGTGCCTAAAGGAGAAGATGAACATATTCTTTACAGTGTGTCCAACTCTCCACTCTTCCACCCTCTATACCACGATGTCTCTCTGAGAGAATAAAAAGTGCAATAGAAACATAAGGCAAGAATACAGAGGGAATCAAAAACAGGGCGAGAGGGAGGAGGTGAAAGACGCTGATCAATTAATCCTCCTGTTTTTCAAATCAGAGAGAACCTTGGCATTCAGTGATGATGAATCAATGCTGCTGACAGGTAGATCATGTTAGGATCCCAACAATCTAATTATTCCATCAACAGAAAAGGCAGGTAATTACCACATTATCAGAAGGCTTAAAAACTACAGGAGGGAAGGCCACACAAGTACTGGTACTGCATTATCTGACTCATCTTGTCAAAGACTTAGGACTACACAGTGATCAGCACACCATTAGAGAGTTGGGATGGCGGTGGGGGCAGTAGGTTAAAATCTACCAGAGTGATTCTTCTTAGGAGAGAAGTGTCTTTTGATTAGAAACAGAAAAATCTGAAGGGTTATTTCAGTTGTGGAAAGACAGGCCTTAGGACATGGCCAGTTGGGAGATAAGAATAAATAAATAGAGCATTGAGTTGCTCTGCGTAATAAAATGGGAAGAATTTTTAATTTTCAGTGACAGCCATGAGTGAGGGAGGTCCAGAGATGAAAGGGGGAGGAAGATAGCGTTCAACGAAAAGTCACAAAACAAGAAATTCTCAATAGCACAAATAGCCAAAGGACTTTTAAGAACATGAATGTCTCATATTAATCTTATCTGTTGCGCTATAACTCAGTGTAACTACTCACCAAATCAACAATATAAGTCTATTAGACATATCTATCTTTCATAACTGCCTTGTTTGTATTGTTTTTTGGAGAATTTAAAAGGAGGTCTGATCTCTGTTGAGTGAAAGAAAGAAAAGGGAGCTTCCACAAGAGGTCAGAGATAAATGAAATCAAATTTCAGCAGAAGACAAAAGTCTGAACTAGATATAACTATAGGAAAAGTCCCAAAGGATCGTCAAAGATACACATTAGATTTTACACCATAGTGAGGTGGAGACTCAAATTATTAGAATTTAAGCGTTAAAACCCTTAAGGTTAGAATATTAAGGCATACATTTGAGTTATATTGCATCCATCAAAAAATTGTTTTATCTGTTCCCCATTGTTCAAAATAGCTTGAAATGGAAATAGATACCAACAATAGAATGATGATTAAGAAACAAACAACGCATCTGTTAGATAGAAAATATGTAGTCAATAAAATAATATTTACAAAGGATATAAAATAAAATGATAAAAGATTTTATGTTGTTTAAGATGACAATAAAGGATACAAATTGTATACACAGTATGATTAGAACTCTGCATTATCTAAATTCATCCTAGGACTACAGAAATGACTTGATTCAAAGAAACTTGTTAATATATTTCCACCAATTAATAGATCAAAAGAGAAAATGCATTTATTTCCATAGATACTAAAAATACAATATCCATTCTTGATTTTTATCTCATTAACATAAAATAAATGGATACTTCCTTAACATTATTTTCTATATAAAGCCAAAAATCAGGATCTTGCTTAATATTGGATAACTAGATACATCCTATTTAACATTATTCAAACTGTACTAACTAGCCAATGCAATGAGCTAGAGAACTAGCAAATAATCATAAATAACCTAGGTAAATGTCAATACAGAACTGATGTAGTACATGATAGAACACGCATATAAAAGAGTACCAAGAGGCATCCACAGGTAAGGAACTAATTCCATATTGTAAAGATAAAAGTGAAAGCAAGGTACAGTAAGTCCTCACTTATCATCATCAGTAGGTTCTTGGAAACTGTGACATTAAGTAAAACAATATATAACGTATAATAAAACCAATTTTGCCATAGACTAATTGATATAAACAAGAGTTAAGTTCCTACAACATATTTCTGATCACAAAAGCACCACCAAACATTTAAATAAAGACACAAAACACTTCTAATATTAAACATTGAAATAAATGTGAGCTATACATATTAATACATTTAAGAAAGATGATTAGAAACAAGATAATTATTTTCCAACCCGTTTATTCCAGTTCAGGATAGCAGCCAGAACCTATCCCGGCAGCTCAGGGAGAAAGGCGTGAAACAGCCCTGGACAGGACGCCCCTCCGTCACAGGGCCACTCACACTCAGACTCACTCAGAGTGGAACAATGTAGACATGCAAGTTCACCTCACGTACACATCTTGGGGATGTTGGAGGAGACCAGTCTTCAGACAAAACCCACGCAGACTTGGGGAGAATGCGCGAACTCCACACAGTTAGTGGTCCCAGCTGGGAAGCAAATTTTTTTTCCCGCTTTATCGTTATAATAAAACTACATTCAAGGACGGGCTGCATAGAGCATTGAAAACATTGTATATTAGATGCTTCTATTCCTATAGGAAGAAAGGAAATTTGTAGATACAGTTTCAAAAGAAGGAGATGTGAAATATAATAAGGGGAAGACTAGGAATCTGGAACTCTGGGATGGGGGAAATTTTTCATATAACCCCATTCTACTGTTTGGATTTATGATGTGTATGTATCACTTTTCAAATTAAAAGAAACTAAGAATTAAACGGAAAAAACTTCACAGATCAAAAAGTAATAGAAAACTATCCAATAATAGAAAATTGGTTAACAGAACGATGATGAATGTACTTTATGGGATTTTATGCAGCCATTAAAAATTATATGTATAAAATTAAAATAAAATGAGAGCATATGCTATATTGCTTGATGAATATTTGTTGAATGAATGAAATGATGAGTCCCGAGTGGAGGAAGAAACAGGATAAAAATTGTGGATACTGAACAATCATAATTTTATAACACCATCCAAATATATTTATACAAAGAAAAAGGTGTCAGAAGAAAGAAAAACGTAATAGTCGTATAGTTCTGCTTGGTGACGTTACAATATACAGTTAAAAACAATCCTTTTGTTTTTCTGCTTTTCAGAAATTTGTATCATAAATGTGCTTTTTTTTAATGGAAAAAATGTTTTAATTTAGGAAGCAAGATACTTTATCTGCTGTTCTGAAGAAATATGGAAAATAGCAAATATCTCCCCAAAGGAGGTTTATTGCAGACCCTGCAGTGTGGGCACAATTTCCTTAATGTTCACCCTAAACCCAACTGTTGATTTTGAGTTTTACTTGCAAAATAAACAGTAAGCCAAAAGTAAAACACTGATAAAATTGAACTTGATCTGATTTATTCTAAAAGCAGAGACTTGCCTACGGCAAAATTCTTTAGGAAAACATTCCAACAGCTAAAAGAAGGTTGTGAGCTTGTATTTAAACTAGGTGAATTTTCATTCATAAAATTCTTTCCTGCTCTTATTACAACATCATGAAAAAATTAAAAACTGATGCCCTTGGATTTTCAATTTAGTATTTATATGCTTTGTAGGAAATAAGTGACTGTGTGAAAAATGTATAAGATACTCAATGTTTGTTAATATAAGTTTTGCTAAATATATTTGGGGTCAGTTTGGTCCAATTTAGAAATCAAATCTTAGTAAAAAAGGGGGTTTTGTTGTCTCTCCAACACATACTTAGATGTCTTTGCATTAAAGACCAGGCTATTGGTCTATGGTACATAAATTTATTGTTTACTAATGATTGATAAATTTCAACTCACATAACAAATCTTCTAGTCTTCTCAAACCCTTTGTTCATTTAAACATTTTTTTACAGGAGTGATACTCATCTTTTTCCAGAACAATGATCTCATTTTCCTCTTGCTAATTTATAAATAACAAAATATCTTCCCCTCTACATTTGAATTAGTATGTTTTTTAAAAAATAAATTTTCAAAATTTTGAGACGAGAAATAAAAAAAAATCCCAATGGCTCCTTATTCCCTCTCACATTAAGTACTTAGTAAATCTTTCAATATCCTTAATCATCTGTTTTCCCCAACACACACACACACACACACACACACACACACACACACATCTTAGACAACATACTCTTGTGTCCAGCCAAATACCACAACATAACATTTCAGTCCCTCTCCATTCCTTTGCTCATTATGTTCTTCCCATGTCTTGTCTTCTGTGCTTGGCCTGAATTGTTCTGGCTCAAGGTCTTTCACAAGGGGGTATCCTCACAAGGGGATACAAGCTGTCCACTGATGCTGCAGTTGCCTCACGACTTGACTGGCATTAAAGAATCCACTTAAAAGCTCACTCGCATGGTTTTTGTCTCTTAGCGAAGGCCTCCATTACTCCCCACATGGGCCTCTCCCTAAGCTGCCTGAGTGTCCTCACAACTGGCTTTCTCCAGGGGTGTTAAAGAGACAAAGGGGAAACAGGATGACAGCCACTAGAATGTGAATACCAGCAGTGGGAATTACCAGGAGTCACCTAGGAGGCCAGCTACCAGGGCCACCACACAGAAGCCCACACTGAGTCCCAGCTGCTCTTAGAAGCTTTCTTTAATCACACTTCTCCACAATTTATTCCTTCTCAGAACACCTTTAGAATAAGTTCTTTACTATACTTGACTCTTAATATTGCCATTTATTAAAGTTTTTGATTTGTTTTATTTTAAACAATCCTTTCCTGTGTAATGTAAGATCCTTAAATGCAATGACTAAGACATTGTATTTCATAATTCCTCAATCTCAATTTTTAGCAATATTGGGCTTAGTAAATATTTGAGGTGAGTCTACTTGATGATAACCTAGTTCAGTGGTTCTGAACACCGGATGCCAATTGAAATCCTTTGAGATGCTTTTAAAAAATAGCAGTGCTCAGGTGATAGCCCCAGATGGACACTGGTATTCATTTAAATGCTGTCCAGGTGATTCCATTGGGCAGTCAATGGCTTAGAATACTTCCTGCCTCTGTCATAAGATTAAGAGGAACCTATTTTGAATTATGGTTTTTCATTCATTATCTTAGAATTCCACCGAACATTTGCTATTTTTGATACAGTTCTCTTAATTAAAAGAATTGAAACACTGATTAAATACCCATCACCCCATTAGTGAATCCAGTTTTATTCACATATATAGTTTTTACTTCATATTCTGTCAGGAATAAAAATGTGCATAATTACGTTTCCAAAATGTGTACTTACCATGTCATCTAAAAGAAAAATTAAATCACTAAATATAACTAATAAAAAATTGGCCAAGAATTATCACAATCAACTGAAAATGGCTACAACAGAAGGTCATAAAGTTATTTTCCATAGACTTAAAATTTATAATTTGAAGATTGCTTTCAATCCAGCTTTCTAAGATCTGTCAGGAGAGGAAGTGTCTATTTCACTTGAAGTCCTTACATCTCTTCCCCTCTTTTACATTGTCCATGAGGTTTTAAAATTCCATACCAGTTCTGCTTCCAAAGTTTCCTCACTACCCTTCCTCCGCCGCCCTCCCCCACCCCCCACTCCCCGCCAACTGCAATCCACAATCCTGAAAAAGATAAAGTAAAAAGGGCCCTTCTGGCACACAAAAAAAGTTTTTCAAAGACATGGCTTCCGTGGCTTAAAATGTCACAAGAAAAAGAGATTCTTTGCTGCCTGGTTAGAAAAATCAGCTATTTTCAATTGCTTATTTAATGGTGTTAGCCTTAGTTCTTTTGTGACGCTAATTCCCAGCCTCTAATTTGAAGAAATAAGTAGTGAGCTCATTTATCTCTTAAGAATAAGATGCCTCTGTGCTAGCAGAGGTGCTTTTGAAAATGTTAACTAATTCAAGTCAGAGGCTAAAGTTTAGGACAATGATTCTCAAATGCAGTGCATATCCTGTACATTTTTTTGTAAAGTTTTATCTGGGATCTAAATCAGACCTAATCAGCATCTTGTAACATAAAATTGCATCTGGGCACTGAAAGAAATCAAGATAGAAGTAAGTTTTGCTCAACATCTTGGTACTCAAAGGTAATTCTTAAATCATTCTCCATGTCCAGCATAAACGGGATCAGACTAACAGATAAAAAGTACATGGCTGTTAAAAGTAACTGAGGAAAGGTAAAATTGAAACATTTGAAGACAGAATAGAAATTCTGGTTGTCACTGGTGTTCTCGATTAATTGATGAAATAATGCAGAATTATACAAGGCTTATAATGCTTATTAGTAGACTAAAACAGTACTAACCCACAACCTTCTCCCTTACCACCGCATAATAAAGAAACCCAGCATGTACCCCCCCCCTGCCCTCCCCCCTCACCCGATGCTAAAAAGCTTAAAAGTCAAATTTCCACCCCATGGCTGGAAATGAACAGGATTTAACATCATACATTTTTCATCCTAACCTTATTCCTGGCTTCATGTCAAACTGTCTCTTTTTTTCCTCATATTAGGCCAGATTCTTTTGGTTGCAAATTATAGAGCTTAATTTTTAAAAAGGGACTTAATATACTTCCTCTAAGATCATAGTTTAGCAATTTCATTCTTTTTTTCCCACTGAATTTTATAAACTAGAACAAAATGCAATAAATTGTTTACATAATTGTTCAAACATTGCTGCACAGCATGTCAATGCTGTCAAAATAAAACTACAGCCTGCAAACAGGTCCAGAAAGCAAGTGCTTTAATTGTCCATTCAACTGATGAATGAAAATCTGTCGGGCAATAGAATTCCAGGAGTATTGATATTAAATATATGAAAGCATAGTCTTTAAGTCGGCGCACTGCTGAGAGGATTTCCCGTAATAGTTGAACTATAACTTGCTACAATTAAACATAGCTACCATGGTACCTGAATTCATTTATTACATGTTTTACGTCTAATCATTTGACTGGTTAAGAAAACTAAGCAGAAACAACTGTGACTTAAATAGTGAGAAGTCAGAGATATAACTGAGAGTTATTTAAACAGGCAAAAACAAACAAACAGAAACTCAAACGGAGTTGTTTGAAAATTGTATTTCCTGAACTACGCTTTAATCATTTCTATAAATAGAAATAGAAGCCCCTGGAGAGAACCTCTGTAGTGTTGAATATAATGTCTCAAATGAGCTGGCGTCAAAAATGAAAGTGATGCTATATACAGTCAGTATTTCTCCCATGTTTTTCCTTGAAATCACCAAAGCAACACAGAGGAGGAGATATAATAACACAAACTCTTTTGTTGCAAAACAGGTACTAAAACAAACTATAAAATAAGTGTTGGGTTCCCGTAAGAGTGGAGTTTAAGCAGAGATGCATGCACAGGACCAGGGGCAAGAACATTGTAACTTCAGATCTCAGAAGCAAAACACACTTCTTAAAAATAAAAGACATTCTCTGAGACGAAAAATCCAATCGCCTTGTGCGTAACAATGGAAATATATGTGCTGGAGGCAGGAATTCCTCTGGACCTGGTTTACTTCTGAGCATTAAAAGGATGGCACAAACAAGGAATCTGTGCAGATAAGCTATGTTTGCAGGAAGAAGTCTTCCTTACAGAAAGTGAGATCAGAGCTTTGGCATTGTGAAAAATCTCTATTGCGCCTCTCCTCACTGACTGGAGGAACACTGAAGATGAGGCACACTCATACAAAATTCTGGGTCCTCAAGATAGTCTCAGCTAACCCAAATACAGCTGTGAACTCTCCTAAACACAAAATTCCTGAAAAGAACTGATTCTGGAGAAACTCATCTGCTTTAAAATGAGCAATGAAAAAAAGGAAATGATCACCAAGGTCACAAAAAATATACCACGAGGAAAAGAAGTAAACAAACGAGAGGAAACAAATAAGAATATCTTACAAAGACTATCAAGCAGAAAAATGGTCTGATATAGCAGATAAATTTTTCACCAGAAATGCTAAAAGCTCAACCAAACAATACCCTTTTTGAAGAAAGAGCATGAAAAAGGTATTTAAGAGATCAGAAAAGAGATCGTGAGTCAATAGGAAGAGATAAAATGTAAATTCAACTATAAAGTGGGAGAAAAGTAATAAAATTATCACAAAAGTAGAGGAAAATAGGAAGAAGCGCAACAGAGAAAAAATGCAGATAACTCCATAAAATACATAGAAGACGCATATAAGAGAAGTAAAAAAAAAAAAAATTGAAATAAAGAGGTAAAATGGAATAGAGGCAAATTGACTCAAGATTTGCATAGAGTCCCAGGAGAAAGAAAATGAAAGCAGAACAAATAATTTACAATATAGTCCAAATATATTTCACTGAAATGAAAGATTTAGATTCACATAGTCAAAGAAATATGTATTCAAAATAATAAACAATAAAACATATCGTAGCAAATTTATAGGATTTCAGTGAAAAAGGAACAAGTATTTGGGTAACAAGGCAAAAAGATAAAGTTACTTTTAAGGTGTGAGGTGTGGGTAGGAGGGATGAAGCTGGTCTCAGACTTTTCCACAGAAAAATTCAAAACTAGAGATTATAGAGAAATCCTACATCCTCAAGAAAAGAAAGGGGGCGATAGGGGCAGGGGGGGAAATACTAAGAATTTTATACTTAGCCAAACTATGATTTAAAAAATAAAGCAATACTTCATAAAATTGTTTTTAAGGAAAGAATGCCAATTTGGGAAGAATTCAATTTAAGGGAGAAAGTTGATCTGATAAAGAAGGTTCTAGAACTTGGGAGTCTTATGAAAATATTAGCTTAGGTAGGAAAAGTTCCTAAATTCTTTAAACTTTAATTATTCTAAGGTCACACAACTGATGGAGCAGAAGCAATTAATCAAGAATTTAGAGGTTATTAGGATAAATTACAAGGTATCCCTTGAAGATGTGTGAGAATAGTATTTTTTTATTATTATTAGTTTCACGTGCACAAGACAAAGTAATACTTAGACGTTTATCATTTATATCCCTCACACTGTGTGAACCCCCCTTCCCCCATCCACTATTCCTCTGACATTGCACAGAGCCATTACATTTCCACTGTCTCTATTCCTAATGCTGTACTCCACTTCTTGTAAGTATATACATATACATACACACACACACACACACACACACACACACACACACACAAACTTGTAGTTGACATTCATTATTGTTCAGCTTCAGCTTCAGGTGCACAATGCAGTGATCAGACATCTATATCATCCCTGAGGTGGTCTCCCTAATGGGACAAGTGTCCATTGGATACCCTACAAAATCTTTACACTATTATTGATTACATTCCCCAAATTAATTTTCAAAAACCCCGTGACCATCTTGTGGTCACTGACTGTTTTCTAATCCCCTCACCTTCCCCTTATCCCCACCCCCCCACACCCATCTAGCAACCCTCAGTTTTTCCTCTATGTCTCCAAAACTGTTTCTGATTAGTTCCTTCACTTATTCTTTTCTTTAGATTCCACATATAAGTGAGATCATATGGTATTTGTCTTTCTCTGTCTGACTTATTTCACTTAACATAATGTTCTCTAGGTCCATCCATGTTGTTGCAAATGGTAAGATTTCTTTCTTCTTTATGGCTGCATAATACTCCATTATATAAATGTACCACAGTTTCTTAATCCAGTCGTCTACTGATGGGCATTTTGGTGGTTTCCAGGTCTTGGCTATTGTGAATAGTGCTGCAATAAACATAGGAATGCATAAATTTTTTTTGAATTAGAGTTTTGGATTTCTCCAGATAGATACCTAGTAGTGGAATTGCTGGATCATAAGGTAGTTCCATTTTCAGATTTCTGGGATGCCTCCATACAGTTTTCCATAGTGGCTGCACCAATCTGCAATCCCACCAACAGTGCACAAGGGTTCCCTTTTCTCCACATCCACACAAGCACTTGTTATTTGTTGATTTATTGATGATAGCCATTTTGACAGGGGAGAGGTGGTATCTCATTGTGGTTTTTATTTGCATTTCTCTGATGGTTAGTGAGGTTGAGCATTTCTTCATATGTCTGTTGGCCATCTGTATGTCCTTTTTAGAAAAATGTCTCTTCATTTCTTCTGCCCATTTTTTAATTGGGTTGTTTGTTTTTTTTGGAGTTGAGTTGAGTGAGTTTTTTATAAATTTGTGATATTAACCCCTTATCAGATATATCATTGGCAAATATCTTTTCCCATTCAGTAGGATCCCTTTTTGTTTTATTGATGGTTTCCTTTGCTGTGAAAAAACTTTTTAGTTTGATGTAATCCCACATGTTTATTTTTTTCTCTTACTTCCCTTATGCGAGGGGATATATCAGTAAAAATCTTACTCCAGGTAATGTCTGTGAAGTTTCTTCCTATATTTTCTTCTAGGAATTTTATGGTTTCAGATCTTACATTTAAGTCTTTAAGCCATTTTTAATTTATTTTTGTATATGGTGTAAGGAGGTGGTCCAGCTTCATTTTTTTGCATGGTCTGTCCAGGTTTCCCAGCACCATTTATTGAATAGACTGTCTTTACCCCACTGTACATTCTTGCTTCCATTGTCATAGATTAAATGGCCATATAGGCATGGATTTATTTCTGGACTCTCTATTCTGTTCCATTGATCTATGTGTCTGTTTTTATGCCAGTACCGTGCTGTTTTGATTACTGTAGCCTTGTAGTATAATTTAATGTCAGGTATTGTTATATCTCCCACTTTATTCTTATTTCTCAAGATTGCTGAGGCTATCTGGGGTCTTTTATGGTCCCATATAAATTTTAGGATTATATGTTCTATTTCTGTGAAAAACGTTGTTGGTAGTTTGATAGGAATTGCGTTGAATATTTATATTGCCTTAGGCAATATGGACATTTTAACTATATTAATTCTTCCTATCCACGAACATGGTATGTATTTCCATCTATTGGTATCTTCTTTTATTTCTTTCTTCAGTGTCTTATAATTTCCTGAGTACAGATCTTTTACTTCTTTGGTTAAATTTATTCCCAGGTATTTTATAGTCTTTGAAGCATGTGTAAATGGAATTGTTTTTTTAATTTCTCCTTCTGATGTTTTATTATTGGTATATACAAATGCAACTGGTTTCTGAATATTAATTTTGTATCCTGCTACTTTACTAAATTCATCTATCATCTCTAATAGTTTCTTGATGGAGTCTTTAGGGTTCTCTCTCTATAGTATCATGTTATCTGCATATAATGACAATTTTACTTCCTCCTTACCGATTTGGATGCCTTTTATTTCTTTTTCTTGTCTGATTGCTGTGGCTAGAACTTCCACCACTATGTTGACTAGAAGCAGAGAAAGTGGGCAACCTTGCCTTGTTCCTGATCTTAAGGGGAATGGTTTTAGCTTTTCCCCATTGAGTATGATGTTAGCTGTGGGTTTATCATATATGGCCTTTATTATGTTGAGATATGATCCGTCTATTCCCATTTTCTTAAAGGTTTTTATCATAAATGGCTGCTGGATTTCATCAAATGCTTTTTCTGCATCTATTGATATGATCATGTGATTTTTATTTTTCATTTTGTTAATGTGGTGTATCACATTAATTGATTTGCGGATGTTGAACCACCCTTGCATGCCAGGGATGAATCCCACTTGATCATGGTGTATGATCTTTTTAATGTATTGTTGAATTCTGTTTGCTAATATTTTGTTGAGGATTTTTGCATCTATGTTTATTAGAGATATCGGCCTGTAGTTTTCTTTTTTTGAGGTGTCTTTGTCTGATTTTGGGATGAGGGTGATAGTGGCTTCATAAAAAGTGTTTGGGAGCCTTCCTTCCTTCTGGATTTTTTGGAAGAGCTTGAGGAGAATAGGTGATAATTCTTTTTTGAATGTTTTGTAAAATTCACCTGCAGAGCCATCTGGTCCAGGCCTTTTGTTTGTTGGGAGATTGTTGATTACTGATTCAATTTCCCTGGTGGTAATCAGTCTATTCAGGTTTTCTGTTTCTTCTTCAGTTAGCCTTGGAAAGTTGTATTCCTCTAGAAAATTGTCCATTTCTTCCAGAATGTCAAATTTGTTGGCATATAGTTGCTCATGATAATTTCTTAAAATTTTTTATATTTCTATGGTGTCTGTTTTCATTTCTCCTCTTTCATTTCTGATTTTATTAATTTAGGTCCTCTCTCTCTTTTTTTTAATGAGTCTGGCTAAAGGTTTGTCAATTTTGTTTATTTTCTCTAAGAACCAACTCTTGGATTCATTGATCTTTTGTATTGTTTTTCTGGTTTCTATTTCATTTATTTCCACTCTGATCTTTATTATCTCCTTCCTTGTACTCCCTTTGGGCTTCTTTGCTGTTCTTTTTCCAGATCCCCTAAGTGTGAAGATAAACTGTTGATTAGTGATGTTTCTTGTTTCTTTAGGTAGGCCTGCAATGCTATGAATTTCCCTCTTAGGACTGCTTCCGCTGCATCCCATAGATTTTGGGTCATCGTGTTTTCATATTTGTTTGTCTCGAGATATCTTTTGATTTCTTCCTTGATCTCCTGGTTGACTCATTCATTATTTAGTAACATGTTATTAAGCCTCCATGAATTGGAGTGTCTTCCAGTTTTTTTCCTGTAGTTCATTTCTAATTTCATAGCACTGTGGTCAGAGAAGACAATTGGTATGATTTCAATTTTCTTAAATTTAGCAAGACTTGTTTTGTGGCCTAACATATGGTCTATCTTGGAAAATGTTCCATGTGCGCTTGAGAAGAACGTGTATTCTGCAGCTTTGGGGTGAAGTGCTCTGAAAATATCGATTAAATCCAAGTGGTCCAATGTGTCATTTAAGGCCGTTGTTTCCATATTGATTTTCTGTCTAGGAGACTTGTCCCTTGTTGTCAGAGGTGTGTTGAAGTCCCCTACTATGATAGTGTTATTGTTGATCTCTGTCTTTATGTCAGTCAATATCTGTTTTATATATTTAGGTGCTCCTATGTTGGGTGCATAGATGTTTACTAGGGTTATGTCCTCTTGTTGGATTGATCCCTTTATTATTATATAGTGCCCATCTTTGTCTTTTAATATGTTCTTCATTTTAAAGTCTATGTTGTCTGATATAAGTATTGCTACTTCAACTTTTTCTCATTTCCATTTGCATGAAATATCTTACTCCAACCCTTCACTTTCAGCCTGTGTGTGTCTTTTGATCTGAGGTGAGTCTCTTGTATACAGCATATACAAGGGTCTTGCTTTCTTATCCACTCAGCCACCCTATGTCTCTTGATTGGAACATTTAATCCATTTACATTTAAAGTGATTATTGATAGGTACATAGTTATTGCCATTTTAAAATTTGTAGTTAGATTGTTTTCATCTTTCTTCTATTTACAGAAGTCCTTTTAGTATTTCTTGCAATGCTGGCTTGGTGGTAATAAATTCCTTTAGCTTATTCTTTTCTGGGAAGCTCTTTATCTGTCCATCAACTTTAAATGATAGCCTTGCTGGATAAAACAATCTAGGTTGTAGGCCTTTGTTTTCCATCACTTGGAGTATCTCCTGCCACTCCCTCCTGGCCTTCTATGTTTCTTTAGAAAAGTCATTTGATAGTCTTACGGGAGTTCGCTTGTATGTAATCCTCTGTCTTTCTCTTGCTGCTTTTCTCTCTTTGTCTTTAACCTTTGCCATTTTAACTATAATGTGTCTTGGTGTGGACCTGTTTGGGTTTATACTCGTTGGAACTCTCTGCACTTCCTGGGCTTGTATGTTGGTTTCCTTCATCAGGTTAGGGAAGTTTTCAGACATTATTACTTCAAATATGTTCTCAATCCCTTGCTTCCTCTCTTCACCTTCTGGTATTCCTATGATGTGCATGTTGTTGAGCTTGATGTTATCCCAGAGGTTTCTTAAACCATCTTCATCGTCTTTTATTCTTTTTTTTTCTGTTGTTCTGTTTGGGTGATTTCTGCTAACTTGTCTTCTAAGTCGCTGATTCAATCCTCTGCTTCATCTAACCTGCTGTTAATTCCTTCAAGCGAGTTCTTTATTTCAGTAATTATGTTCTTTAGTTCTAACTGGTTGTTCATTATGATTTCTATATACTTCTTTATGTCGTCTCTAAGCTCCTTAAACATTCTTATCATCAGTGCTCTGAACTCTGTCTCTGATAGGTTGGTTACCTCTGTTTCATTTGGTTCCATTTCTGGAGGTTTCTTCTGTTCTTTTATTTGGGACATGTTTCTTTGTTTCCCCATTCTGGCTGACTCTCTTTGTTTGCTTCAATGTATTAGAGTTCTTAGTTCTTGCTGGGTTATCGTATGTAGTATGGGTCCTTTATATTTGACTTGCACTACTTTCTTCTTCTCCTCTGCGTGTGCTCCAAAGGTGACTCTTGTGTTGTGTATATTGTCCTGTTACAGAAGATCTTTAATTGCTTTTTGCTTGTGAGTAGGTGGGGTTAACTCCTAAGCTGACTAGTTGTGAGACTTGGTTCTGCCCACTGCTGGGTGTTCTGCTGCATGAGGGTTGACAGCTTAAATGTGGTTTGGCCTCTATGGGCTCTTGTGCCTGTAGAGAATTCCCTCTGTGTGTGTCACTTGTAGGTCAAATCTGGTAGTATTCTGGTTTGGTCTGGAGTTGGCCTCTGGGTGTGTTGAATCTTGTGCCTCTTAAGCTGGGCCCTGGCAGGGCAATTTCAGAACAAAGCAAATCACCAAGCACAACAACAACAACAACAAAGAAAAAAATCAAATACATTCACATGTAAAAACAACCGACAACCCACACTCAACACAGGCAAAGATATCAAAGATATAAAGACAAAACAAAACAAAACAAAAAAAAGCAAGCAGCACCAGTCTTGGCTTAAGCCCACCAAGTGATCTCCAGGTAGTCCTCTGTTGTACCAAAGAGTCCTCTGTGTATTGTGCAGGCAGAACCAGTCACCTGGTGCCCAGAGTGACGTTGGGACTGCAGATTTAGATGAGGGGCTGAGGGGTCTGGATGGTAGTTTCTACAAAGTCAGTGCAGTTTCTGCCCTTGCCTGCACATATGCGCACTGAGAGTAGCACCACCAGCCCTGTGCCCAGTTCTCCGGAGTTTTATGTCACTTCTTCCGTGTGTGTGTGTGTGTGTGTGTGTGTGTGTGTGTGTGTGTGTGTGTGTGGCGGGAGGAAGATTTCTGAGCTGCTGAAAGCCCAGAGCTGCGTCTGCCGCTTACTGCTGATCCCTGGGAGTGCCTCCGCAGTTGTAATTGCCCCGCCCTGGGCAGGCCAGAAAGGGTGGGGGCTGGGGATGCAGGGGTCTTCTCTCTCCCAGCCTAGCCGTGTCACACTCTTCCCCCAGGCCAGAAAAGGTGGTGGCTGGGGATGGAGGAGTCTCTTCTCTCCTAGCCCAGTAAAAATCACTCTTCCCAGCCTCTTCCCTGGGTCAGAGCTGCATGCCGATCTTCCCAGAGCCTGAGCACTAAGGCTCCTCTGTAATCTGACACTACTTTTCAGTTCAGGGGCCAGTTTAAGTTTCTGGAAGGGTGGGGGTAGGACTGGGAGAGTGGGGGCAGGGGCCCAGGTATGGAGTTTGTGTCCTTTGTAGGATCTAGGGCCCAGCTGGAGGTCTCAGCTGAGGTTATTGCCTCAAATGCTAGATATGCTGCCCCTCAGCAGGAGACATCAGCTGTGGGATGCAGGGAAATAGCCCACCTCCTGGCTTTTGTATTCTCTGTTCTGTCCTGGGATCCCCTGCGCCTCTGCAGCTGTGGATGCCGGCCACATTTCCATCGCCACAGACGCAGGCCGCATCTCCACTCTGCTCCCTTCCCTCTTCCCCTGCTCGCCCAATTTGCCCACCTTCAAGTAATCCTTGCACGAGTCTCTTAGCTGTTCTGCGTGATGAGCAGAGAGTCCTTTGATGGGTTATAGATGTCCCGTTTGTGATAAGATCCGGAGGAGAAATAAAAAAGTGTGCCCCGCTGCAGCCATTCCTATGACGTCACTCATCCCCTCTCACTTTTAATAACAAACAAGGCTGGAATGCTAGGTCTCTGGATGTTAGAGACCTTGACTTCATGTTAGGTCTCTGAATGTTAGGTCTCAGATACCTTGACTTACAGACAGAGCCATGTCCTCTGGCCTGCACCTAAGTTGAAAAAACAGTTGAATCCTGTGTTGTGCCACACCATAGGACTACCCAATCTACACGATATCGCAGGTCAGTAGTGAGCCCCACCTCGTTTCACTTCAGAAGATACCACACCCTTTAGTAGTCTTCAGTGACACCTTTGAAGAGTTGGTCTTACTGGAGGTCTGGGAAGACTCGAGAATAGTATTTTTTATAATTTTGTGTGAACTTATTTTTTGATATATTCCTTAATTAATTTATTACCATTATTAATTTGTATTAATCAAATACATTTAAGAAGACATTTCAGCAGCAATTGGAATAAATAGAAGTATTTAATTAATCAAAAGTATAAAAAATTTTAAAAATTCAAAACAAAGCAATACACAAGAACTCAGGAAATATTAGGTTGGTGCAAAAGTAATTACGATTTAAAAGGTAGAAAATAATTGTAAAAACCGAAAATACTTTTGCACCAGTCTAATACTAAAACTGTAAGAATGAATGGGTCTTCCCTAAGTAATCTACTAGAATAAGAAAACTATAGAAAAGATGATGTTGACCGTTGTTTCTATTAACATCGAAAAGTTTTTTTAAAAAATGTAGGATTAGAGTTACCAAAGAATATAAATGTCACATTGCCAGAAGTGCAGAAATAATACAACCAACAAAAAATGAATAGGACAGGGAGAAAGAAAGTAAGAAGTGCTGTAAGTTTTCCAGTTCCCTCATATTTAATAGCTGTTGATCAAAGCACATCACTAAAAGCTAACAAACCATTAGTAGAGATATAATTACATATATAGAGGCTAAGAACATGAAAGATAATGTCATCAACAAAAATAAAATGATAGAGGAGAAGTAATGGAGAAGGAAAAAGAAAATACAGTTAATGTATCATTGCTATTAAACAACTTAGGTATGTTTAAAGAAATGGGGAAATAGAGGTTTAAGACATTATACGCGTATGATGTTCTTGTTATAAAGGTATTTATTAGAACAAAAATATAAACTTCCCAATTATCAGAAGAAACGAGTAAACATGCACATACATATGGGAGAGTAGAAATCTAAATTTGACGTTTTTTAACACGTGTAAAAAACAAAAAGCAAAACACAAAATGACAACTAAGACTAAATATATTTATTATCATAACTATCAATAAGTTAACTCATACATTAAGAGAAGTTGAAATCTAACTCCATACTGTATAAGGAAGACATACATGAAACAAAGTGATTCACAAGGGAAAATAGAAGGATAAGCAAAATTTACCAGGCATATACAAGTCAAAAAAAGAGAGGGTCACCACCATCTTAATTTCAGGCAAGAGTGAATTCAGGCTCCAAATCACTAAATGAGAGAGTTTACTTTATAAAATCAGATGGTAAAATTTTAAATGAAAATACAGTAGTTATGAATTTGTATGCCGAATAACTTGGGTACACTATTCCAAAGACAGAAGCTATTGATGAAGAATTCCACTTCTCTTCATGATATATGTAGGAAGTCACAAGAGAAAGTTTCCCCGATCCTAAAAATGAGATACAGCTGGATAATCTAAAAAAATAAAGAAAATAAAAAATAAATAAAACATTTTTCTTTAACCTATCAGAAAGCTGAGGTTATGGGGCACCCTACTGAACTGAATTTTGAAAAACTGACAAGTTCTGCTAAGGAGAGACAGAATACACAAACTGTTTTACATTTGGTAGAGAATGGGAGGAAGAGGTGGCTTCCATAAAAGCAAGTAAGAAAACATCTTGCTAATTGTGCTCTATTTGTGTCATCTGCTTTTTTTTTTTAATCGGCCTTCATGTGAATTAATTGAATATTTTCATGATGTTAAACTACCTTTGCTATTGGCTTCTTAGTTTTTGCTGTTTTTATTTTTAGATGTTTTTCTAGGTTTTACGAGTACAACCCACACCTAAAAATTATGGACTTGAAGTAACAACTTTTACTATCTATCATGATTACATGGGTTAATTAGGCAGTTTTGTACTCTCTAGAGTAATTAAAAGTTTATATTTTGTCACTTAATTAATAAGTAATTCTAATATAAGATCCTAATATTAGATAATGTTTAACTACTTGGAAAAATATTTTCAATACTGGGTAAATTTTATCTGTAGGTCTTTGGAGATTCTTGCTCACATGTTCCCTCTTTAACATGGTTGCCTAAAGAAGAAAAGTAGGACAATACTTAGTTTCCCAAGTAATCTTTTAACTAAGTGATGGATATGTTTCAAACCCAAGATTTCTGTGGTTAAGTTTTTAGACTGACTTTTCAACTTGGTTCACCAAGTAATACTGTGTGTGACTCATGCATTTATAGTTCCAGACACAGTGCAGAAGCAGGAGCTTGGTCAAGAGCCCAGCATCAGACAAATGAAAATATAGATGGATAACCAAAGTTGACATGGCAGTTGAAATGTTGATGTTCTGTATATGAACCTTCACTGGGAAGTTTCTGGGCACATTTATATATTTTCTGACTGTCGCATGACACCATTTGAATTGATTATTTGTTGTTATTTCAGGCTTAATTCATCAATTTTAGAGCTTTTTTCCAGACACATAAAACTGTTCCTATGTTTTATCCCGTAATTTGCTTAAAGTATTTGGCTCACTTTGATGTGGAATATATTCAACTTGGAACCAAAAATAGGAGAGTTATGTGAGATTTCAATAATACTTTCCTAAGGTAATCCGCCCCTTTCATCAGCAGTATTCTGTCTTCTCTCAAATATAAAGACTACTTCCAACAGTTTAAAAAGAGGCAATTTATACAGTTGCCTGGTGTTGAAAGGAACTATGTTTTTTCTTGCTATCTCTGAAAACAAAGTAATTCTAGAATAATGATAATCTTTTCTTTCTTTCTTTTTTCTTTTTTTTTTTTTAATGGTGGGGACAAGGTCCGACTCAAGAAAATAAAAATGTTACTTTTTTATCTGCCCCACACTTCCTTTTGGAAACTGCCTCTCTTGTATGTCACAAGATTCTGGTAGAGTTGTCAGTTAAGGGCTACTTCCCTACCCCAAAGTTTGCATGTGAGCAAGCAGGGAAAATAAGAGCTCTTGTTCAGTGACTGAGATGGAAACTAGGAGAGAGAGGGGCCTGTTTCCATGTAGAGGTTGATATTAAAAACCATGTAAAAGTGTTCCCACTTTTAAAATGGTAGGACCCATTTTTTCTCACTGTGTGGAGTGAGCATGGCTGAAGATGAAGCCAACGGACAGGGACACAGAGAGAGAGAGAGGAAGATGGACCCCAAGGTATCATTTGAGCACTTGGATCAAGCTATACCTAAAACATGGCTTACAGTTTTTTAAAAATAAAATAATAGGGTAAAATGTTTGATAAAACTATTTTTAACTATTTTGGAAATAAACCTCTTTGCAGGATATACATGTAGTGTTCAACCTAAAATTTTAAGTACCACACATCAATAGTCTTTGTATCTCTTTTTGCATGCCATGCATTAGAATTACACTTATGCACCTCATGAAAGCCTACAGTTGTTTTGTTAGCATTTCCATTCTTATACAGTAGTGTTTGTGCAGTTATTTGAATATTTCAATATATTTTACCCATATTTTACAAAATTGAGTAAAAAACTAAATAACGAATCTGCTAATATTAGTGGGTTTACATAATTTTAAAGTTTGGAAACAAAACCTTTTAAAGTTGACTGTTAAATGTTTAGAACTTTAACTTTCACATATGTTTCCTAGATACTTCATGAGAAATATATTAAGGGACTAATCATACGTGGTATTAAGACAATGTATACAACTCAAACAAGATTATATAAAACAAATCAATTACAAAAACACTCATAAAAAATTTTTTTAACAGCAACCATACCCTGCTACAAGTATCTTGACAACAAAAAGATTTTTTATTTACTCATTTTTTTAAGAAGCCGTATTTGATAACATATTGGAGTAGTTGAGAGCTACAAGAATAAAATGAAAAGCTTCCACTGCAAGATAATTCAAAATCTACATATTGAAATGGACTGAATTTGTATAAAGAATTATATTACATTGAAATAAATCAATTACTACTCTGCTCATATCAAGAATTGTAACATCAGCATAGAATTGGAAATGAGGGCATAAGCAAATAGTAATAAATTAAGCAATAATGAAACAAGTCATAATTTAATTTAGAATGTATTTTAAATGATTAGCAATGTCTGTATAACTTCTTTGTAGCTGAGTAAACAACTAAAAATGTTAAGCTTTGAAATTCTTAAGTTCTTTTTTATACATATTAATTTAAATGATATGGGTACTTTAGTCAATGAAAATTATCTACTGGCAAAAACCTATAATCCTGTCCAACAAAGCTTATAGGTTATTACTACCTCAAATCTTGGCAATAAATTGTAATATTATTTCTAACATAAAGCACAGACTTATAATCAGTCTTTTGTGGGAATATATGTGTACACAAAAGTTACATTATTTTAACAAAAGTGATCCAAACCATTCCTATAAATGAGCCATCCATTATGTACTATAAATATTAGTTGATATTAATTTATCTTATTTATTACATATTTTAATCAAATATATTTAAAAATAGACTTTTTAGCAGGTGAAAATTCAGGAACCTTATAGATAGATAAGCAATTTTTAAATTTCCTAACTCTACACAGAAAAGAAGGTCAAATCTACAGCATGACCTAGTGCAAAATTAAGTCCGATGAGATTGGGAATGTCTGGCTTCTAGTACTGGTTCTAGCCTTACAGCCTTGATTGCGTCACTTAGTCTCATTTGAGTCTCAATGTCTTCATCTATAAGATGTAGATATCCCATTTCCATGGTAAATAATAAAGTAATCATTAGGAGAGTATTTGTGCCAGATTGGTTTGAATTCTGGCTGTATCATTTATTAGCTATGTAATCTTGAATAAGTTAACCCCCTTATGTTTCCTTATGTTTATGTTTATGTATTTTCCAATCTACCAAATGGGGTGATACCCTATTCACAGAAGTATTGAATTAAATGAAATAATGCATGTAAAATGCTTAGGCCAGCGCCTAATAAGTGTTAACAATAAGCTATTTTTTAAAATGACCCTGAAATGTGAGGTACAAAGGAAAGTACTAATTAAATGGATAAAAAATATAATTCCATTTGTGCATATTAGAATCCTAAGGCAGGAAAATATTAAAGGTATGCCTAAGAAAAGAGAGTAAGTCTGTAATGAAAGCAGAAATAATAACAAACCAGATTTTGTTTTATGTGTACTGGTAATTGACAATTCACAAAAAGAAAATTAAGACATTAAACCATCAATTAATAATTTTATCTATCTACCTATCTATCAATCATCAATCTACCTATCATCTCTATCTTTGCTGTTAAAATATTTAGAAGTATTCAAATAACTAATTAAGTGCCTCTACCTGGTAATCTTTTCCTCTACAAACATTTTGTTATAAATGAAAGTAAGCTATACTTCCTCAACCCCTACATGTCAAAAATATGCTGTTTTTAAAATCACTGATAAAACTTTCAACATCATAAAAAGTGCAAAGGTATAACCAACTAAAAGATGTAGGTTATTAATATAAATCTTATAGTCTTTAAATGTACAACCACACATGTGGAAAAATACCATTGTCAAGTGAAATCTAAAGCTTGATGAATTATTTGAACTAGCTTATCAGTAACGGACATATTCACAAGTGCTGAGACTGTATAGAAAGCCTAGACCTGTGGTTCTCTTTTTGAGTAAGCATTGCCAAATTCCAGAAATGCCATTTCAATAGTCTGGGCAATAATTACAGCTTAGAGATGGGGAGTTTTTCTTCCCCGGAGTTTAAAGCACTAGTGTCCCCATGGCTTAAATTTCCCTCTCTGTGTATTAGGATCTAGAGACAATGATTTGTGTGTTTCATATCTTAAAGCTATAAAATGCACAGTAGTAAAATGTTAATGTAATATACACTGTGTGACAATTAAGTTCGTGAACTTGTTGCAACAATGTTGCTAATCTTTTTTGATATCAGAAGGATTATTCATTATGAATTTGTACCAACTGTACAAACAGTTAACCAAGTTTACTATTTGGAAGTGCTGAAAATGATGCATGAAAAAGTTAGACAACCTGAACTTTTCGCCAACAATTCTTGGCTCTTGCGTCACAACAACACACCAGCTCACACCGCACTGTCTGTGAGGGAGTTTTTAGCCAATAAACAAATAAGTGTATTGGGACACCTTCCTTACTCATCTGATCTGGCCCCCAATGACTTCTTTCTTTACCTGAAGATAAAGGAAATATTGAAAGGAAGACATTTTGATGTGATTTAGGACATCAGGGGTAATATGACAACAGCTCTGATGGCCATTCCAGAAAAAGTTCCAAAATTGCTTTGAAGGGTGGACTAGGCTCTGGTATCAGTGCACAGCTTCCCAAGGGAGTACTTCGAAGGTGACCATGGTGATATTCAGCAATGAGGTGTGTAGCACTTTTTCTAGGATGAGTTCGTGAACTTAATTGTTCAACCTCATACTTTACTCAAGCATTTCACCTATTTTACTAGGTCCCTTGTTTCCTTTCCTTTCCTTTTATTTTAAATACTGCTTGATAAAATTAAAACAAACAAACAATTACAATGCTAGGCAGCAGGTGAGTAATTAGTTGGTGTTTTTAAGGCTAAATTTTATTTTAAAATATTCTTAAAATGTCTTGTCATATGAAAATATCCCTTATTTTAAAGCTCATTTCCCTTAGCATTTTCTATTTCTATGTCTTTTGGGAGACTGCACAGTTGAAATTGCACGAAACCATAAAGACATCTGAAGTTACTAAATAACGTCACGAAGTTTTCTGCATCTGTTTCACTCTGCCTTACAAAGAGTACTCCCAGACTTGGAGATATAATAAATGACCCAGGATATCTTTGGTACTTAAACAATGTTGTCTCTATTTGCATTTAGAAGATACTACTAAATTCTTCATATCAAAGAAGTAAATGTTTTCTATTAAACATTTAGAATTCTCATCTTTTGATTATGGCAGTCCAGTTGTACTGAAAAAAAAAAAAAAAAGGTCCGTACAATACCATAAACTAATCATAGCAAAATAATGAATTTAAAAAGAATAATCACAGTGACTGTGGAATATACGAAGTAGAAAATAATTACTGTGGAAAGAGCATGAGATTTGGAGTTAACCTGTACTGGTATTAAAACTGAGTATAGCTCAGGATAGTAAAACTGAGCCCATCTCCTCATCTCTGACTTGAGAATAATGTCACTGGGCACTTGTGACAATAAAGTGACATTAAGTTTGCAAAGCACATAGCAAAAGTATGTGACAGCAGTTACTAAAATGTACCCTGTTCTTGCCAATGTAAAAGTCTGCCTACTGTACTTAGTATACAAATATTTATGATTGATGCCAGCTCCACCTGGGTGCTCCATCTGGAAAGACTTACCATTGCAAGAGGGTTCAGGGAAGTCAAAAAGATGTAAATGTATTAGAAAATGGAACCAGCTATAGATGAAAAAAATTATGGGGTAAGACTTCTTACTAAAGAAAGGATTAGAGGTAAGGATTTATTCAATCATTAGACAGCTATAAAGGGCATATTCTTTGAAAGCTTCATATTAGCTGTTAGGAATCTCCAGGATCTCGAGTGTCCTTTTTCTCTAAATGCAGACTGAAGACAGTAATGAGGAAAAGAACTAACCTTTCACACACCATGGATCAGGACAGTTTGGCCCAAATATGCACTATGGTATCAAATAAGGAGAGACATTCTTGAGTTCTCCCACTCAGATTCCCAGTAGGTGATAAAGAATGACAGTTCAGATAAGCTGGCACTAGACAAAGCTGTCCCCAGAAAGGAAGTTTGGGTGGGTGCTGTAGAGCAATAGACTCAAGGGCTGTACTCAAAATGAATGAATAGAGCTTAAAGGTCTCTCACACATTTGAAAACAGTAACAAAAACAAACAAAAAGGATAAAAATCTTTAGATTTCATTATTGGTACTCAAGAAAAGTGTAAGAAAATAAGTATGCAGTAAGAATTTTGCATTTTGACTCATATTCCCATGACTCATTTTGTACTTCTTCTTGACTTTTCTTTTTGTTTTTGAGTGTTCTTTTCCATTGCCAGATTTGCATCAATATTTAGGAACCACTACAATTATTTCAATACTCCTTAGACAGGAATGCAAAAACCTAGAATTGACTTGCTATGTTAAAAAACATAACAATTGACCTAGCAATTGCCTTTGTTGAAAAGAAACAGTTTCTCAACCCCGTATCACCATTTTAATGTGTTTGATGTAACATCCTTCAACAGTTCTTTTTAAAACATATTATGTGCATATATTTTGAATGTACCCTTATAGTATCATATAAGAGATCTTTATCTGCCCTCCCCACCTCCTACAAACCCTTAATGCCTATATTGCCAAATGTAATTCTGAACTGTTGCTACTAATGGTTTCAGAGTACACTCCATAGCAATGGTTCTCAAAGTGCAGTGTCCACCATCCTCAAGAGACCTGTTCAGAGAGTCTGTGAAGTCAACATTGTTTTCATAATAGTACTAAGACATTATTTCCTTTTTTACCGCGTTGAAACTAGCGGTTCACTAGCAATGGTGGGCAGAACTACTAGCGCTGTGGTACAAACCAAGTGAGTAGCAACAATGTGTACTAGTAGTCATGGCATTCATCATCGCCACACACTTGCAGTTTAAAAAACAAAACAAAACAAGAAGACATTTCACTTAATGCCTCTGATAAAGCAATAATAATTATTAATTGTATCAAATTTCAACTCCTGAGTATAGGTCTTTTTAATATTCTGTGAGATCAAATGTAAGTACACAAAAAGCCCTTCCGCTGCGTATCAACGTGTAACATTGCCTCAACTAATGGTGCGAGTTTAATTAGTTGCTTTTTTACATGGAATAGCATTTCTTTGAAAGAGAGACAAAGTATGGTTATTCACACTTAGGTATTTGCCATGCATTATCTCAAAAAAAAAAAAAAAAGTTAGCCTGTTACTTTGAGGAAAACAACGAACATTGCTTTTTATCAATGGAAAAACTCAAACTTTCAAGCAAAACTTAGAATTTGGGAAAGCTTATATAAGCTACCATGAACTTGATAGCTTTTTAATGCATGGAAGACAGTTCTTGAGATTAGTGGTGATACTAGTTAAGAAAGTTGATCATATAATGATGTACCAGCATTGGGAAGATCCGTGTAACTCAGTGAACCAATATTTTCCAAATGACCATTAAATGATATTTTACACATGTATAAATGATCTATTCAAAGTACAGAATAGACCAATTGATTTTAATATAACAGAGCAGAAAAAATTCAGTTGATTCCAGATTCTATATTTATTTTATTTCAATTTTTTTTGTGGTAAATTACACATAACAAAATTTATCAACTTAACCATTTTAAGTGATAAGTTCAGTGGTATTAAATACAGTCATTATGTTGTGAAGCCATCACCACTGTGTTGGGGGTGCTCATAGCTGGTATATTAACTCAGTAATAGGCAGACTATGACCTACAGGATGAGGAGGCACAAGCCACCCGCAAGGGATCAGCAGGTAGCTTCCTCAGCCTCTGAGCTCCCGCATTGGGAAAGTGAAGAAAACCCCAGAGTAGTTTTGATTGAAGGTGCCGTTTCAATATACTCACACAGAAGAAGTCAAGTCACAAGATTCATTACTTACAGACCCCAGATATGAAGGAGGTAGGGGGAGGCCAAGACACATTGGGCAGGGAGAAGGGCAGTTCTCCATCCCAGGTCAAGCCAACAAGATAGAGAGTAGGGTAGCAAGCACGGATTACTATCAGGTGATTGGGGTAGAGATCAGTAACTCTTTGTGGGCTCAACTCTTTAAATGGTTATTTTAAAAGGTGTGCCTCCCAGGGTGGCTGGATGGCTCAGTTGGTTAGAGCACGAGCTCTTAACAATAGGGTTGCAGGTTCGATTCCCACATGGGCCAGCGAGCTGTGCCCCCCTGCAACTAAGATTGAAAATGGCAACTGGACTTGGAGCTGAGCTGCGCCCTCCACAACTAGATTAAAGGACAATGACTGATGGGTCCTGGAAAAACACACTGTTCCCCAATATTCCCCAATAAAAATTTTAAAAACGGTGTGCCCCCAAAAACAACACCCCAAAAAACAACATGGGAACTTATGGCAGGAATCTTAAGCTCGGGTCCTATCTAAATGTCCAGACTCTGGGTGTGAGCAGGGTTGTCATAAGATAATGCCTAGGCAGCAACTCGAAATAGCGGCTTTCTCTTCACAACCACCATCCACCTCCAGGACTCTTCAGCTTGTAAACTGCAACTCTAAACCCATTAAACAGTACTCTCCATTCCCTCTTTCCGCCTACATCTTGGCAACCACTGTTCTGTTTTCTGTCTCTATGATTTTGACTGTTTTAAGTAGTTCACATAAGTGGAATCACATAGTATGTCTTTTTGTGACTGGCTGGTTTAATTTAGCATAATATCCTCGAGGTTCATTCATGTTGTAGCATATGTCTGAATGTCCTTCCTTTTTTGACGTTAAATAATATTCCATTATGTACAGAGGATGCCAAAAATATGTATATACATTTTAAGGAAAAAACTGTATTAAAATTGTAATACTCTATATACCAATAACAAAAGATGAATACAAGTCACATTTGACTCCTGCAATTACAAGAGGTGCTCATAGTGGTTACCATCAGCGTAATTTAATAGTTTTTTCCTTTCGTAGAATGTGTATACATTTTTTTTGGCCCTCTCTGTACATAACACATTTTGCTTCCCCATTCAGCAATCAATGGATGTCTGGTTGCTTCCATGTTTTAGCTATTATGAACAATGCTATTATGAATGTGAGTGTTCAAATACAATTACCTTTATTTTTAATAAGGTTTTGAGGTATATTTGACATACCATAAATTGCACATCAAGTGTACAATTCTGTAAGTTTTGATACATACAGCCATGAAAACACCAAAATCAAATAGTAAATATATCCCACACACACCCCCACCACAAAATTCTCTGCTTTGTAATCCCTCCCATCCATCCTTCCCTGCTCCTCTCATCCCCAGGCACTGATCTTTCTGCCATAAAACATTAGTTTGCATTATCTAGTTTATATAAATCATAAAACTGTTTTCTAAAAGTTTTTTTTTTACCATTTTATATTGCTATCAGCAGCATATGAGAGTTCCAGTCCCTCCAAATATTACCAATACTTGACAGTCTCGTTAATTTGAGTCATTCTAATGTGTAGTGATCTCATTGTAGTTTTAATTTTAATTTCCCCAATGACTAATGATGATAAACTTTACATGTGCTTATATGCCATCTATATATCTTTTGATGAACTGGCTGTTCAAATCTTTTGCTCTCTGCCTTTTCTTATTGGGTTGTTTTATGTCTTAAAGTTGAGTTTTGAGAGTTATTTATACTTTCTAGAGGCTGATCCTTAGTGAATATGTGATTTGCAAAGACTTTTCTACTTGTTTTTTTTTTCTTCCTTTTTTGATGGTATCCTTTGAAGCGCAAGTTTTTAATTGCAATAAAATTCATTTTTTTTGTCCTGACTTTTGTGTTGTATCTAAGAAGCTTGCCTAAAGATTTACTCCTGTTTTCTTCCAAGGCGTTTTATGAGTTTAGCTCTTATATTTAGGCTGACAATCCATTTTTTGTAAGTTTTTATATGGTGTGAGCTAGGAATTGAACTTAATTCTTTTACATGTCAATATTCAGTTGTCCTAGCACCATTTGTGGAAAAAACTATTCCCCCATTGGAGTGTCTTGGCACCCTCACTGAATATCTTAACAATGTCTTTTGATGAATTCCTATTCGTCAACTGGTTCTTTTATGGATTGTGCTTTTGGTATCATATTTAAAGCAAATTTGGGTAATGCAAAGTCAGTTTCTTTTATCTTCTCATAGGTTTACAGTTTAAGTTTTGTATTTAGGTCTATGATACATTTTTAAATTTTGGTATAGCATGAGGTACAGACTTTTTTTGCATATGGTGTTCAACTGTACAAAAAAAATTTATTGAAAATATTTTCTCTGACTTGCCTTTGTAACTGTCAAAACTCAATTGTCCTTTTGTGTGTCAATCTATTTATAAATTGCATATTCTGTTTCACTGATCTATTTGTCTATCTATATTTCACTACCAGTCTTGATTTCTATAGCTTTATTTACCAGTCTTGAAATCAGGTAATATTAGTGTTTTAGGTCCTTTACATTTCCATATGAATTTTAAAACTAGTTTGTCCATTTCTATAAAAAAAAAATGACTTGATATAATTGGGATTGTGTCGAATCTATAGATTTGGGGATAACTGTTATCTTAACAATATTGTCTTCTGAATTATGATCATGGTATCTCTCTCCATTTGTCTTTCAGCAATGTTTTAGTTTTCAGTGTACAGGTCTTCCACATCTTGTTAGCTTTATCCCTAAGTACTTTGTATTTTTAAAAGCCTTTGTAAGTGATATTTTTAAATTTCATTTGTTGCTAGTATATAGAAATGTAATTTACTTTTGTATATGGATGTTGTATCCTGTAACTTTGGTAAACGTATTCTAGTACAATTATTTTATAGATTACATTTTCTAAATAGATGATCGTGTTGTCTGTACATAAAGCTGTATATTTTCTTTTCTATCAGGATGACTTTCATTTTATTCTTGCCTTACTGAACCTCCAGTACAATATTGAATAGACATGGTGAAAGCAGACAACTTTGTCTTTTTCCCAGTCTTAAGGAGGAAACAGTTCCACCATTATCATGTTATCTTTTTTTTTTTGTATTAAGTCTTTAATCAGGTTGAGGAACTTTCCTTCCAATCTATTAATCATATGACTTTTCTTTTAGAGTTGATTTTATAGTGAATTTCATTGACTTTCAAATGTTAAAAATCAACCCTGCATTCTTGGGATAAACGTCATTGGTCATTGTGCACCATTCTTCTTATGTAATGTTGGATTTGCTCTGCTAAAATTTTGTTTAGAATTTTTGCATTTTGTTCATGAGGGATATTGGCCTTTAGTTTTCTTTTAATCTTTTTCAGGTTTTAGTATCTGGATAATGCTCACCTCATAGAATGAGTTGGAAAATAGTCCATTCCCTTCAATTCTCTGGAATTGTTTGTGTAAAATTAAGCTAAAGGCACTCGAGAGAAAACAAGTGGTAGGCAGGGAAGAACTTAAGCAAAGGTAGAGATATCCAAAGCATAGGAAGAACACAGTGAAACCACTCTCTAAAAAAGACAGATTCTCAGTTCTTTATTTTACCTGTATGATGGTGGCCCCATAAGATCATAAAGGAGCTGAAAAATTCCTATAGCTTAGTGCTCTTACTACCCTATACTATATGGAGTGCAACACTTCACACAAATGCTTACCATTGTGTTACAATTGCCAACACTATTCAGTACAGTAACATGATGTACAGGTTAGCAGCCCAGGAGCTGCAGGGGAACAGAATTTGACACCCTAAAATATGTCTCTTTGGCATAAGGATTCTTTAAGGCTAATTTTAAGAAACAGCAGACATGGGGAGAAGCACTAAAAACCAAGTAAAATTGACCCCTTTTAAAAGACACACTTGTAAGGCAAATCTCCATTTTGTAAGGGTGTCTCCTTTCCTGTACCAGGAAGAAGGGGATAACCTGATCTCCAGAAACTCTAATCAATGCAGAAATACCATATAGCCTCCCATAAATGACTCTTCCACCCCCAACCTTTTTTTGTCTTCAGCTGAAGATGGTATTTAAGATGGTGGCTTCAACCATTTTGGTAAGTTACTCAGTTTTCTGGGGTCTCTCCTACATATACAGAAGGTCCACGTGTTATTTAATGTGTTTTTCTCCTGTTAACCTGTATTTATCTACGGAGATGTCTCAGCCAAGAACCCAGAAGGGCAAGAGGAAAATTATTTTTCCTCCCTACAGAGCAATAGGCTATACCATATAGCTTAGGTATGGAGTAGGCTATACCATCTATGTCTGTGTCAATTACATTCTATGATGTTTACACAATGACAAAAACCACTTAATGACACATTTCTCCAGAACATATCCTGTTGTTAAGTGGAGCGTGACTGTATTTATTTAGGTTCTTTATTATATTTGCTTAGACAAATAATAAAAGTTACCTAGAATGTGTTACTCTACTGTATATATGTATGAAAACAAAACTTTCAAAATGATATATCTCTACATAGCAATACCTTAAAATGCATTTAATTATTTTGATATTATCATAGCTCTAAGACACCTGAATAGTGATCGACCTAACAGGTATTTCACATCTATAACTTTCCTCAGGTCTCCTAAAGGTATTTGAGATGAATAAAGCACCCTTAATGCCATTAGGTTCTCTACTTGGATTTTACTTCTGGCTTAGCAAATTCCAAACAAGAAAAAGGAAAGAAAAAAAAAAAGAGTACTAGAGAAAAACAAATTAGTAAAGTAAGTAAATTAATCAAGGGAAAATTACACAGTTACAAGAAAACAGAAAAGAGAAAGACTCATTTTTATATGTTGGAATGATTAATTCTTTAATACAAGAACAATGAGTATCATATTTAAACAGTCCTTAATGTACTTTTAGTTACTTTTTTTTAAGTTTTATACTATAATACCACAACAAACAAGTTATTTTATGTATTAATACTCAGAGAAAGAAATGGTACGATTGTCTAGGTAGCCATTAGAATGAAAGAAATCATTCTAATCCCAATACAGCTTTAATCTGCCTTGTGACTTTCAGAAAAACAGTATTCAATTCTCACCTACACAATAAAGAAGCTGGATCAGATGATATCTAAAGCTTCTGACAGTTCTAAATGTTAATGATGCTACATTTCTTGTACAGCTAATCCACTTTCTTTCTTTTAAACTTCTTAAATCAGCATTTTCCCTAAAAATGGTGTCAAGTTTCCAAAATACATCACATTTTAAAATTCAAATCTACTTCAGACTAGGAATTGAAGACAGTGATTTCCTTACCAAAAAAAATGAAATCCTTTATTTCCTACCAACCACGCTCCTAAGAATATGAAAGTATTAATTCAAATTCAGAAATGTATAGACCTTAAGGAACAGTAACCAAAAGTAAAAACGATTAAAAAAAATAGTCTCTATAAACTTAGAATGTTGAAGCTTTGTATTAGGAAAAGACATATTATAATAAAAAAAATGAAGTAAGTAACCTATTTTTTGATGATCCTCTGCAATCACAGTACTTAAAAAAAACAACAAATTTTCTCTATTTAATTTTACTACATAATTGTTAGCTTTTCTGAATTTCCTAAACTTACATGCAATTACTTTCACATACATATCCAAGGAAAGGTTTCACTGACCACTGCCAACACTGATTTATTAAATAAAGTAGAAGTCCATGCTTTATAACTGTTAAATTTCTCACAGAGAAATCAAGAAACAGTATTTTCTATCATAGATAGTTATCAACTGTCTTTGTTAAGCCTTCCAACTAATATTTCACTTAAAAAATCCAGGTTAAGTGGGAGCTGCCTTTACAGACGATGCCTGTGCTCTGGCCATTCTTCGAACTAGTGCTTCTTGTCTTTTTCTCTGAATTTCTTCAGGAGAATACTTTCTATTTTTCTCTTCTTCCTCTAAAAATTACACAAAATACAGATATTAGTTTTATAGACTATAAAGTCATTCTGAATGAGTTTTAATTTTTAATCTTTTATTACTCAGATTTGCCATACAGGTTTGGCTATTAAATCACACGAAACTACTAAATATAAGATTCCAGGTACAGACATAATGCTCTAGGCCAAAATCAAGCACTGATCTATTTGTCCCTATTTCATGCACTCTTTTCACAGTGTGATACAATTCATTTGATTAAAAATGGCACATTTTGATTACCCAGAAAACAATTCTTGTGAACAGTGACATATAATTTATATAACCAACAAATGAATACATTTTAAAAACAAACTGGGATTTTTAATCATCAACAAAACAAAAAGACATCCTACTGAATGGGAGAAGAAATTTGCCAATGATACATCTGATAAGGGGTTAATATCCAAGGTTTATAAAAACTCATACAACTGCACACCAAAAAAAACACACAATCCTATTTAAAAATGGGCAGAGGGTCTGAATAGACATTTTTCCAAAAAGGACATACAGATGGTCAATAGACATATGAAAAGATGCTCAGCATCACTAATCATCAGAAAAATGCAGATTAAAACCACAATAAGATACCACCTTATTTCTGTCAGAATGGCTATCATCTATAAAGCAACAGACAACAAATGGTGAGGATATGGACAAAAGGGAACCCTCATCCACTGTTAGTGGGATTATAAATTGGTGCAGCCACTTTAGAAAACTGTATGGAGGTTCCTCAAAAATTCAAAATATAACTACCTTATGACCCAGCAATTCCACTCCTGGGTATTTATCCAAAGAAATCCAAAACATTAATTCAAACAAACATATGTGCCCCTATGTTTACTGCAGCGCTATTCACAATAGTCAAACATGAAAACAACCAAAATGTCCATCAATAGACAATTGAATTAAGAAACTGTAATACATTTCTACAATGGAGTATTACTCTGCCATAAGAAAAAAAAATGAAATCTTACCATTGGCAACAACATGGATGGACCTAGAGGATATTACGCTAAGTGAAATAAGTCAGACGGAGAAAGACAAATAACGCATGATCTCACTTATATGTGGAATCTAAAGAACAGAATAAATGAGCCAACAAAACAGAAACAGACTCATAGGTGCAGAGAACAAACTGATGGTTACTAGATGGGAGGGGGGTGGGGGGATGGATGAGAAAGGTGAAAGGATAAGGAAGCACAAATTGGTAGTCACAAAATAGTCATGGGGATGTGAAATACAGTATGGGGAATATAATCAATAAAGCTGTAAAAACTATGTAGGGTATCAGATGCTATTGGACTTACAGGGGGGATCACTTCACAGATTATACAAATGCCTAACCACTGCGTTGTACACCTGAAACTAATATAAAATAATACTGAATGTCAACTATAATTATATCTATATCTATACATATCTATATCCATATCTATATCTAGTCATGGGATGTAAAGTACAGCAGGAGGAATATAATCAGTGGCGCTGTAATAGCTGTGTATGGTATCAGACGGGGAGTAGACTTGGGGTTGTCATTGTGAGGGGTGTAAATGTGTAATCATTACATTGTTCTATACACCTGAAACTAATAAAACGAAAACCCTGAGATTTTAAATGTAGTCAAAATATCATGAATTAGATACCAATACCTTAGTTTATTTTCACTATGAGCTATGTTCATATTCACACCCACTCTTTTTCTCTATAGAACTCCAAGATTTTCATTTCAGCCATTCAGTAAAAAATGTTTGAGTGATAAGAGTGAAATCCAGCATGTCCATAAACATGTAACTCACTGTCAGATACTATCTTTTTATTTGGAGGATACATTTTATATAAACATTAGAAAATTATTTCAAAAAGCAGAATATCTGAATAAAATCTTCAATTCCAATGTCTTTTTAATATAAAAATGGGAAGCATTTTGATATATTCTTATGCGGCATATTTTAGTGTATACTTTAGACGTACTATAAAATAAACAATGTGTTTTAAATTAAATACATGAAAATAAGAAAGTTCTATTTTAACAAAAGATCCAATTCTACCTCTGCCAAAATACTGAGTTCTAATAAAATGAATTGAATTTGATAGTTAAGTCACTTTGAGCTAAAGTATTAGATTATATTAATAGTAGTAAGAAGCAAACTTTAAATAGCAAACATATTTTCTTATTTAAATGATGTTTTAAAATTAAGACCATCACCTTAATACATATTTAAGTGATCTTGTATTATACTGGTAAAACTGTTCATGTAAAATCTTCCTTTCAGAGTAAATAAGAATCTGTAGTACAATCAGCAGAGAAATATTATTTACACTGACATCTAAACAAGGGCTCTAGATTTATTTGTTGTAAGACATTTCTCTTGTTAACTAAGGAAAATATTTGCCCAAACTACATCACCTGTCTTCTCTTTCTTAGTATAATCTAAATGGGAGTGGGCCTTCAGGGTAAGAGATGCGTATTTTGAATAAACTCCCTAATTCTGATGCCTTTTATTTCCTAAACTAATAATCTCAGACTGTAGTTATTTTTCCTTACAGAAAGATACAAGATACTTCAAAATTAGCTTAACTAATTATCTAATATTTCAGTTTCAAAACTGAGAAATACAAGAAACTCAGAATACACACACACACACAGTTAACATTCAATTGACCAGAAGTTTGGAAGAAAAACAGGTAAATAATCCATGACAGCAGAAAAAAATATAGCTCCCTAAAAGTGGCCTTACAATTGGCTTGGTGATATTCTGGAAAATAATGTCAAAGGAGATAATAAAGTCACACCATGAAAATTTGACTTAGTCATCCATCAGCCCTTCCTTTAACTCAGTCTGTAATACAAATACATAGCAAAGTCTCAAACTATTGCAGGGTACAAAGCAAGAGTGGTTCTTAGTTCTTAATCTTTAACTTAAAGCAAGGGTCAGGATTTTTTTTTTTTTCCTGTAACTGGCCAGAAAGTAAATATGTTAACCCTTGAGAGTCATATGGTCTCTTGTTGCAACTGCTCAACTCTGTCACTGTAGCATGAAAACAGCCATGGACAATACATAAACTAATGATGTGGCTACGAGTATGTTCCAATAAAACTTTGTGTATAGATAATGAAATTGGAATTCCATATAATTTTCAAAAGTCATGAAATAGTCTTGATTTTTGTAACATTTAAAATGTGAAAATCTTCTTAGCATGCTGGCTGTACAAAAAACAGGCCATACAGGCTGGATTTGGACAGGCCATGCTTTCCCAAACCCTGCCTCAAAGCAATGAGGTAATTAAATGGGTTTTGTTTCAAAGATATTCCCTGGATAGCAGTCTGCTACATATCAAAGTAGAAAGGTGTGGAAACAATAGAAAATATCAACAAGGTTAATAATGACTAGAAGATTAGATACTACAAATAAATTTAAAGGAAGAATTGATAAGGTAAACTGAAAGGCAGATTATTCATCCACAAAAAATGCAGATAGGATAGGACATAGAAGTTTTGGGAAAACGCAAATATTCCAGAGATTTAGTCTCTAATGGAATTATATGTAAATATATTCATGTTGAGAATATGCACCAATTCATAACACTTATTTGAATATAAACATTTAAAATTATTATAGATTGATTATCCTTAAAGTTTCAAAATATCTAGTTTGGGCTATAATATAGAGATATATTCACTGTCAGTGTTGATGAGAATATAAACTGATGTAACTTTTTGGGAAGATGTGGTGATATCCATCAAACTTCAAAACATTCTCCTACAACAATTTTTCAGTAATTAACATACAATCACAAGAGCATGAAGAAATTTGTTAGAAGGAAATGATCCTCACTGGAGGATTGTTTGTAATGCAAAAAACTGCAACCAAACTAACCTTTCATTAGTAGAGACACAGTTAAATAAATTATGGTACATTCATATAATGACATAAGATGTTGTCATTAAAAGGACTGAAGCAAATCTATATGCACTAACAGGAAAAGATAGAATAATACATTAAGTGAAGGCAAAATCAAGTTGCTAAATAGTGGGTATATACTATGTAATTCCATCTACTAAAGGAAATCTATAGGTATACACACACGTTTTTATACACACAAAGAACTGTTACATGATGCATTCCAAAGTGGAGGACTTAACTTTTTACTTCAAATTACACTGTTCTTTCTTTCTTTTTAAACCAGCATATTACTGTTACAATTTGTTTTTAAAAAGAGGAGGTATCACTTAAATAGGAAAGTTGGAGCACTAATACCAACAAATGCATCATCTAGAATCGAAACAGAGAACAATGATTTAATGTTAAAAGAAACTAAAATCTTTCTTGCATTAGCACTGATCTATATAACAGATAAGAATACTAATGTCAGCCCCAAGTGAGGGAGACTAATTAAGAAAATCTGTAATTACAAGCTCGTATAGTAAATGCCGTAACAGTAGTTGGCACTGAGTATTGGAGAAACCCAGAGAAAGTGAATGTAAATCACTCTGGGTGGTCAGAGACACATTGTGTTTCACAGGACAAATGGAAAACAGGCTGGCAGATCTGGTATCTGCATGTGAGGGAAATGGCATCTGCAAAGACATGAGTCTGTGAGAAAGTACTGGTTATTAAGAAGCACTAGTAGTCATGACAGACATACTCCCTTTGAAAAAATATTACGTTATCAGTGAATAACAGATTTTTTAACATTATACTGCATGATGTTCATTCAAATATTAAACATCTTCTAAGTGGCAGATGCTGTGGTAGGCCTAGGTGCTCACTGATAAGACAGACGGTAATCAATTATTTAATTACAAATTGTGATAAAAGTGAAGGAAATAAGCGATGATGGAAAATTAACAAGGAAAAGGCTTACTTATACAGTGTTCAAGGAAGGCCTCTGTGAGAGAGTGACACTCAACTGAGACCTAAGGATAAAAAAGTACGAAGCAAAGGGTGGGAGTAGGGGATGTCGATGTTGGGAAGGAGTTTTCGTTGGGAATAGCATAGTCAAAGCTTCTGAACTGGGAAAGAACCTATTTCATTTGAGGAACTGAAAGACAGCTGGTACAAGTGAAGCTTAGCAGGTAAGGGAGAAGAGGACGGGCAGGTTAAGGAGAGAGAATCCAAGGCCTTGTAGATCACAGTGTAGTTTGGACTTTATTTGAAATAGCTGGGCAGCCACTGAAGGCTGAGATTAAGCATAGGAATGCCGTGTTTGCCGATTTGTTTGTAAAAGAGTATTCTGTTTGGAGATCATACTTGAAAGGGGACAGACAGGTAGAAGAACTACAGTAGTCCAGTCAATAAATGTTGCTTGGAAAATGGTGATAGCAATAGACAGTGAGGAAAATGGACAGTTTTGAGATTTTTCAGGTAGAAACAATGTAATTTGTTGATGGAAAGAATTTTGGTAAAGAAGAATTGGAAGAATGAAAGATGACAGGTTGTACTAAGTAAGTAAATTATAATTCTAACTATCACAACGAGTTTTACATCAGATATTATACCAGCAAACATGTTTAATTAGAATGCTCTAAATTTTCAAATATTATTCACCTCAGTGTCTCCTAAACTGGAGTAAGATTATTCAAGTTTTAAAACCATGAGTTATTTACTAAACATACACAATCTCACATAGTCATATATATATATCTAAGGTACGATTTTCTGGAAAATAATTCAGAAAATATTCAAAAGAAATGTAATGAGTGCCTACTATATGCTAGTCACTGTATTACATGTTGGGAAAGCATTCAATGCAGTCTCTAAAAACAAATCACCCACTCTTTGTATATTACAACATAATTATTTATAAAAATCACTTTATAACTTCTAGTTAAATTTCATAGTTTTTACCTTACATGGTATGCAAATTCAATGCAAAAAAAAAGCTAGTTTGGCTACTTTCCAAGATGCTACCTTTCAAAGAAAACAATTTCATACATACCTTTTGAAAGCTGTTTCAAAGATTCAGAAAGTTTCACCAAAGATTGCTGTTCAACAGTCTTTCCACATGAGTTGACATGAGTTTTGTTTTTCTCCAAACCCTGTGTAATTTTGGTATCAGAGATACTTCCTGTTACACAATTTTGATTGAACTGGGAAAGAATCTGAGAATTTCTCATCTTTGTAAACGTATACTTAGAAAATCTAACTGTTCTGTTAAGGTTACTCTGAGCTTCATCTTTTATGGTCGTATGGGACAGAGGCTGAGCAGTCAATTTCTTCTTATAAGTAGCAATTTCTGTACTCATATAATCTGAATCCAAACTTGAACTTCTTGTAAGAATTGATTTGGAACTGTTCACTTGTATTGGAACATGAGTGTTATTCCAAGGGAAAGGCATATTATTGATCAGACGATTCGAGTTCTTAGAGTATATAGTCAAATTTGTTGTAGCACCTAAAAAACTTGGAGAATTTCCATAAATTTCCCCTTTCTGCATCTTCACTGGTTCATTTATTTGTGAGCTATTTGTCAACGAAGATGTTTGTGCTGAAATATTGCTCAGATTCAAATGTGTTGATTGCACCAACTGATTTCTTTGTTCAGATTTAGTAAACTTGTTTTTGGCTCCATGTTTGGAATTATTATTAATCTCAAGTATACTTTCTGATGTCTTGCTGTCCTTTCTAATGTCTTGATGCTGAGTTAGTCTTTCAACATCATCACATGCTTGGTATAATAAATCATCATCTACATCATCCGCTTCCCAGGTATTCTCTAATTGATGACACGCTTTAACAATTTCACTGGCAAATGATGGGTCATTCCAATCATCAGAGAAAGAATCTAACTTTGATGCATTAGTCTGATTTGCATTGTCCAAAGCAGCAGAGCCAAAAGAAACTGTATTAGCAGACGTTTTAAAAGGCTGATTAAAAATAGATTTATTTTTTTGTTCATTAGAATATCCTGTGTTCAAAGTAGACTTTTTTTCAGAAGCATTTATATTAAAAATAAATTCAGTATGAATGTCTTCCTTTACTTTTGTCAGATTAGATGCAACGGCACAATCTTGAGTTTTGTCTTGAATGAATTTACTGAAAGAGTTCTCAAATTTCATTTTATTTCCAACAGATGGTAATTTGTTTGGTTTACCATTTGAATTTGGTGAAAATCTGTATTTTCCAGCATCTATTAATTCACTGTTATGTGTCTTTGAAGAAAGATCTTGTAAAATTCTTGAATCTCTTAACCTAACATCTAGACTTATATTTGTTCTTGAGTTACTTTTATCGTTTTTACTGTTAAAGGTACAAATTCCCTTTTGATCAGTCATCTGGGCTGTTTTAGGAACAGGGAGAGGTTCAGACATTTCTACATTTTGCATAACAAAAGGTTCATTACTTAGTAAGTTTTCCCAATCATCCTCAAAATCACCAGTAGTAAATGCATCTATGTGCTTACTAAAAGCTTCTGGCTCCTTAGTACAGGAAGTCACATATGATTTTGTCATTCCAGAGTTATCACCTTGACGAGAAAGTGATGCTGGAGGTTTATTTGGCAGTTTTTCAGTGACCAGAGTTTCATTAGTAATGATTTTCTCCTCTTTTAAAGCGCTTCTCTTTCCAAAGGTAGTATTAATCGTGTTACAAAAAGCATCTGACAGATCTTGGCTTAACTGTCCACTACATTTCTGAGTAGAACCATCAAAAATGGCATTAAGGGCTACTTCAATATTTTGGTCAAATGACTTCTGACTGCTATTTTGATCGTTTACCACAGATACCGTGGTGTTTTCTTTCATTGACTTCTTAATTCTAGCATTATCTATTTCAGGAACTACGTCAAGTAATAACTGCACCTGCACATTATCTTTATAATTATTTAAAGTCTCTGCTTCTGAAATCATGTAGATAAAATCATGATTTCTCTTGTTTTGCTCTTGAGTCACATCTAGCTCTTCCATATTTTTATCAAATTGCTTAGCCAATTTCATAAGTTCTTCCTCTCGATTTTGTGTTTTAAACCTATTAAACAAATATTTAAAAAATTGTAACTAAGAAAAAGTCTAAGAGTCATCATAACATTCAATTGTTATTTAACATATGATAAAACTTGAAAAATTTAAAACCTACGTTATAATGATTTTAAGTTCAAAATTTTACTTGTCAAAACTAAGGAAAAAAAATTTTCTTTTGATATATTCACAACACCAAAGCAGCATATTACTAAAAATATTTGCTTCACTGGATATTTGAAAAGCTATAAAGCTTGAACTTACTTTGTGTAGCTTTTTGCTCTTGATTTTCCCTTTGCTACATTAGGAGTACAAGGAATAGCAGTTGCACCAATCCATACACCCAGCATGGAGTCTGTTGTTGATTTTTCAACCTTGGCAGAAGGTGGAAAAAAGAGGTGCAAAAGTAAAGTACAAAAATAAGAAAAAGAAAAAAAGAAAAAGAAAAAAAACTTTGAACTACACTGAATTACTTTCTTAAAGTAATCAATTCTGGTAAGGTGATAGTTACTAATCAATCTCCAAAACAATAAGAAGCTGGAAGATGGTAATAACAAGTTGCAAGAAATGATACATTTATGTTTCAGGAAATGAAAACATTCAGAATTGGGAATTCCTTATTTTCAAAAAAATGTAGTTTTAGTAATTTGATTATTTAACAAATGCATATTTAATAAAAGCATGTTTTTATCAAAAGAAAACCGATCAACTTATAAGATATCCATAAAAATAAATATTAGTATTAGAAACCGTATAGCAGAAAACAACAGAATTAATAATAAAGAGAGATACATATGGAATTCTTTCTATATCACCTGTCTTCAAATTTTCCCTATCCCCATTATAATCTTAATCTCCAAAAGTTGGACAATCGATACTCACCTGAATTAAGAACGTTTACATAGAATTACAGTAAGGACTGAGTTAGAGATGAGTACCAGGTTAGAACTGATGCTAAGAATAAGGTAGGGGAAAAGCTGTTTTAGTCCTATATATTTTTGTTATGCCTTTCAGTCACTTCATCACACAAAATATTGAAGAATGAATTTATGCATTAGTTACAAAGCAAACCAACAAATCAAATAGGTTAACCATTTTCTAGTATATTTTTATAGTACCTAGAATGAACATAATTATCACACAAGGTAAAAATAATCTTATCACTAGATTAAAAATTACTTGAAGGCCAGGACTATTCTTATGATAGTTCAGCATCTAGCAAAATGATGAAAAAAAGATGTCAGTCCATGTTTATTTACTAGAGTCCTTAATTGATCAACAAGCAGTTTCCTTAGATGTCCAGCTGAACTTAGATTTTAGCTTTGCAAAATACTAAAAAAAAATAATAATAATTTCACTTTCATTATATTTTTTCCCTTTTTATTTCAACAACCTTGAAGTTGGGGAAAATGACACTCTTAAAGATGATTTAATTATGGATTATTTTGTCCATTTACCAAGTAATTTTAAATGTATTCGATTTTTAGAGAATAAAAATATGACAACTTTATATATCCAATTTTATATAGACATGGGTTTTTTGTATGTTTTTTATACTATTTGTGTTATATTTTAAAAATTTCTTCATTGATAATAACACAATGCAATCCAGATGCTTTATAAGGTACCTAAATATATTACTTCATTTAATCCTACGAGTATACTGTGTAGTTTTATAAAAATGATGGAAAAAATATACGAGGTCTGACAATTAAGTTCGCGAACTTGTTGCAATGATGTTGCTAACCTTTTTTGTTTATCAGAGGGATTAATCATTTTAAATTTGTGCCAACTGGACAAACAGTTAACCAAGTTTACTATTTGGAAGTGCTGAAAAGGCTGCATGAAAAGGTTAGACAACCTGAACTTTTCACCAACAATTCATGGCTCTTACATCATGACAGTGCACCTGCTCAAAAGGCACTGTCTGTGAGGGAGTTTTTAGCCAGTAAACAAATAACTGTATTGGAACACAGTCTCTACTCACCTGATCTGGCCCCCAATGACTTCTTTCTTTACCCAAAGATAAAGGAAATATTGAAAGGAAGACATTTTGATGATATTCAGAACATCAAGGGTAATATGACCACAGCTCTGATGGCCATTCTAGAAAAAGAGCTCCAAAACTGCTTTGAGGGGTGGACTAGGCACTGGCGTTGGTGCATCGCTTCTCAATGGGAGTACTTCGAAGGTGACCTTAGTGATATTCAGCAATGAGCTATGTAGCACTTTTTCTAGGATGAGTTCACGAACTTAATTGTCACACCTCGTACACCATCTTCAAATAAACAACATTATATAAAAAGTATCCTTGAAGAAAGTAAAATGACTATCCAATTAAAATGAAAGTGCATATTTTTTTAAATGCCATGTCTGAAAATATCAAGGTGACTTAAATAATTATTTGATAACATACCTAAAAATAAACATGAATATGTCATTCTGAGAACACTTTTTAAAAGCTTTTAAAAAGACCCCCGATTACTATCGAAGATTTATGTTTTAAAAGTGCTCAGCTAAAAAGGGTATCATTTAAAAGGAACTAATTTCACTGTATTTTTTTCTTATACACAAGTTACCACTTGCATACTGTTGACAATTCTTCATGTGAGCTATTATTTCCAGCCCACTTAGGTAAAGAGTCCAATAATTTACTCAACTATCTTTTTATCACTATTTAGGCTGGCCAGCCCAAACATATTTTATTGTGCTTCTTTCATGTGAAACCCACAATTAATGAAGTCTATTGTTAACTCATGAAGTAAGCAGTATTATGGTATAAATGCTATTTAACTAATGAACCATATATAAAATGAATTTCTATGACATGCGAAACATGGAATGTAGAGCTAGTAGCAACAGAGCTGTTTTGACTGTGCTAGTTGTAATTTCGGATATTTTATAGCTACTAAGAAAAACCTTATTTCTTGTCTCCTCCACCTGGATTATGGTGATTCCTTGTAACCACAGTTTGGGACAGTGCCATCTATTGTTTACCATCAATATATAGATATAGTCACTGTCCATGGGCATGCCAAGGAAAAATACTCTACTTCCTATAGAAAAGACACTAAGCAAAAATTGGATGTTTTCTGACTTTAAACCTTGTTAAATATGGAAAATAGAGAGGAAAGAGGTTCAGAACAAAGGTTGACTTGAATTTATTATTTCGATTTTACTTAAGCAGTACAAGAAATGAAATAAAGAAAAACTTTTGCAGATGGTTCTATTACAGCAAATAATTTAACTATCATAATTAACTTTAACATAACCTTACATTTATAGTGCTCTATAGTTTACAAAGAATTTTTATCTAATTTAATCCTCATAATAATCCAATAAAGAGAGCAAGACAAGTAATTCTAGTTTATGGCCGAATGAACTGAAGTTCCGAAAGCTTAAGTGACTTGTTTAGGGTCACCTAGTACAGCTTTTATAATTTTTCTTGATGATCTTGTAAGTCAATAGTATTCATAGCAGTTTCGATGGGGAAAAGGTATGCTATAAAAAGTAAACAATGCCAATTATAAAAACTTAAAAGTTTAAATTTTTATTATCTGATTCTATTATTTTAGTAACTTGAAAAATGATGCCATATATTGTTAAACAATGTTAAAAACAAAACAAACACAAAGCTCTAATAAAAAATCATCACTCTAAAAAATTAAGTAAAAATATTAGGCTTAGGGAAACATATATCACCAATTTTACATCGTTTCTTTTTTCAAAACATAAATCTCAGTAGTAGGAAAGGTAAAGGTAATCCTTGCTGCTCTATTTTCAGAAAAGAGAATTGCAAGACAAAACATTTTTCATATAAATGAACTATACAAGGACTTAATGGCATATTTTTCAGTTTTAAAATCAATTATAAAACTAGTGGTAGTTACCTGAGGAGCAATTCGATTAACAATATGTGAGATCTCATCACTATCTGTGGTATAAATCTGTTTTCTTCTTCCTTTACCTAAAGAAACAAAGACATTTCTATAAATTGTAAATAAAAAACTTGATTCTTAATAATAGTGGTCACTTCTTAGAAAACAATTAGCATGGCTAAGAGCACTATGCTCTCTGACATCACATGCCTATCACAGCAATACAATCACATAAGATTCTCAAAAAGCATCCATTGTAAAAAATTCTGATGTTACCCGACTGAAATTCTGTAGTTAAATCCTAATCATTTATGAAACCGTTATCCAGATAAAAATGTAAGTAACAATTTACCTAACTGTTTTGTCATCGGAGAATTTTGATCCCAAAAGATATCAGTCTGTCCATCTGGATCATTAGGAGAACTGAAGGTAGATGACAATAAATCCATTTTCAGCACTCTCTTTGGTGTTTCATACCTTTCTACATAAGATTAAAATAACAATTGTTGCATTTTAAAGTATCACTTCATAATACCTCAATATTAAATAATAGCTTAGACACAATTACTTTTCATAGTTCAACTATAAACTTTTCTCCCAGAGATATTACTTCCACAACTGAAATGTTTCACATAACAATCCCTGTAATACTTCACAAATTTAACATGGTAAATAGCAAGTATTTTAAGATACTCTAGTAGCTCTATGAATGTATAATACTATATATACACCCTAGTCACTCCATTCATTATCACTGGAACTTGGAGGCTTTGGAAACCACCTGTAATTTATACACTCAACAGAAACTTCAGTAAAAGTCTGTTCAGTCCGCTTTTACCAACTTTATCTGACACCAATTACGTCAAAAAACTTAAGTTATCCATTTCTTAGAAAGTTTTGTCTAGTATCATTTTTACATTTCCAGAGATTTGTTTTTGTTTATTCCGGTGTTGCTTTGGGAAAGTGAAGTGAAGCCAAGTTAAGGTCACAAAAGCCGTATTTTAAGAACACGCTGTAGTAAAGAACTTTAGAATGAGTTTCAGTTCCTACTGGAATTTATTAGAAATCTTTTACAAATGGAACACCAAAAATTGATCAGAATGAAATATTCCGGAGCCCTTAGTTTCCTACTTTGAGGGACCCTACACATAGGAACTTCCGGTTTATTCATAAAGAAGTGAGACATCACGGAGGCTTCGAGGATAAATAGCTATAGCTTTTCATAGGGTCGCTTCGCTGAAGCAAGTCAGGGCGAAAAGGTTAAGGGGAATAATCCCCCTAAGAATACGCTGAAGGCAACAGGTCTATCACATTTCTCCTCGCTCTGCCTCTGCTGCTAACTGGAAGAGCAGCCTAGCAATTAGCCGCCCTCCCTTAAAACAGGTAAACCCCACACGGCCCATTCTTGTGGCAGGGGCGGCAAGTGAGTGGTCAAACCTAACAGGGCAGTGCTCAAATTCGGGGACTAAAGCCGTGGGAAGTGTGTCAGGTTACTTTTGGACTCGCGAGGGGAGAAACCCAGAGAAAGAAAACATCCTTCAGACTCCACCCTCACTCCCACCCCAAATTTCCCAGCTGCAAGTTCGGCTGTGGGGCTGCAGCGCCGAAGCCCAGAAGGGCCGCGCTGCCCACGTCTCACCCTCGGGGTTACTTCTACTGCACGAAGCGGCTGCTGGAGGCTGCTCTTGCTGCGGCATGGGCCGGGGAGACCCGTCTCCGACCCCGCGGAGCCCCGATCTGCGGGCCGACCTAAGCCGCCTCTTCCCTGGCTCCACCATCGAGGTGCATTCGTCAGCCGCCGCCGCTTTGCGCGGCGTGTTCATCAGGCCAAGGCTGTCCCCATGTTTTCTTCGCCGACTCATTGCCTAGGACCCCCTCCACCAGCCGTTTCTCCTTTCACATTTTGCACGGGAGAAGTAAAGCAATGGAGTTAAAAACGAGACCCTGCGTTAACGGCCGCCGCCATTTTTGCCGATGGCGCGCTGGTAAGAGGCGGCCGCTGATTGGCTGCGTCCGGGCCGGGGGCGGAGCGGTCAGCGTGCTTGGGGAGCGTGCTTCCGCAGCCTGCTTCCGACCTTGCTGGGCTCTGCTCAGATTGATCAGCATTGGAAAGGAGTTTAAGGATTACAGGTGTGTCCATAGTAACTGAGAGTGACAGCAGGAGAGGTGAAAAGAAGATTGAATCCATTGGCATCTTTTTATTGCATTTACAACTAGAATTACACATTATTCGTTCAGATTACTGTGTGTTTTAGTATTTTAAAGAAAAGGAAATAAAAGTATAAGGAAGAAAGCAAAATATTTTTTCATAGATGATATGTGCATAGAAAAATCCACAAAATGTAGGAAAACTTATTAAATTCATCAATTAACAGTAGCTGATACAAAGTTAATATTCAAAGATCAATTGTGTTTCAATTGATTTGTAACAATGTTGACTTCTTAAAGAAATACAATTTATAGTAGCATACAAGATATCAAATAACTAGGTATAAATTTAACCAAAAATTGCAGTACCCCTACAGAGAGAATTATGAACTATTTTTGAAAGAAATTGAACACCTAGATAAATAAAGGATAATAATATTCATAGGTTGCAAGACTCCGTATTGTTACAATGTCAATTCTCAAATTGATCTATAGATTCGGTGGAAATCCATGCAAAATTGCAGTAGGACTGTGTGTGTGTGTGTGTGTGTGTGTTATGACAAGTTTATTTTAAAAGTATATGGAAATGCAAAAGGCTAAAAATATCCAGGAAACTTTTGAAGGATAATGAAGTTGGATATCTACCAGTTATCAAGACTTATAAAGAATTAAGAGTGTAACAATGATGAAAGGATAGACAAATAGATGAAAGAAACAACAAAAAGGTTAGAAATGGACCTTTAAGTAAATGGACACTTGATTTAAGATAAAGACAACCTTCCTGAGCCATGGGAAAGGACTTTTTGATAATAAATAGGGCATGGTCAATTTTATATTCACACAGAAAGAAGCTTAACCAATACCTCATACTGTATCCCAAAATCAAGTGCCAATTGATTATATATTTAATTGTAAATGATAAAATAATTAACATTCTAGAAGTTGATGTAAATTGTCTTTATGACAGAATGAATTTTAAATTGACCAAAAAGGTCACCAACTATAAAGAAAATAATTATAAATTTGACTACATTAAATTGATAATTTGAGATCTTCTGTCTATCCAAAGACAACATTAAAGAAAATAAATGAAAAGTGAAGTACAAACTGGGAGAAGATATCTATAAGAGATAAAATTAAGGTCCTATATGTAAAATATATGAAGAATTGATATAAGTTATTAAGAAAATGATTGACCACCAATAAGAAGAATGGGTCAGATACTGTAGCAGGCTCTCCAAAAGAAAATCTGAATAATCAACAAACTTGTAGAAAGGTGCTCAACCACATTTGTAATGAAAAGAATGAAAATTAAAACCACAATGTGATATTCCTCTGCACACAGCAGAATGGCTAAAATTGACAAGATACAATACCGGTATCAAGGAAATAAACCAGACATGAGAGCACAGGCCCAGCCTTGACTGAAGCCTGTGGGAGATGGATAACCAGAGGACCCAACCATGGGAACTGTAACATACTGCTGGTGAGAGTATAACTTGGTACAGCCACTTTGGAAAACTGTTTGGATCTAGCAATCCCACTCCTAGGAATATAAACAATGGAAAAATCTAGGTACGTATGTATCAAGATACAGTTTATAAAAATGCTTTTAGCAGTAAAATTCAAAATTACCCCAAACTGGAAGCAAACCAAAGGCTCTTCAACAGTATAGTGGGTAAATATATTGAGCTATGTTTGCTCAACAAAATGCTACATAGTAATGAAAATGCAAAACTACAACTCTTTACAACAATGTGGAAAACTCTCATAAAGTTGAGCAAAAGAGGCCAGACTCCACCACTTCCTCCCCCAGAATACTATATAATTCCATTTATATAAATTTCAACAGGCAAAATTAAACTATATTGTATAAGAATGTAAGCTCAAGTGATAAAATTATAAAGAACTATCCAGGAAGTGGTTACCATAAAAGTCAGGATAATGATTACTTTGTGGAGGGGAGAATGGACCATCATTAAAAGGAGAGGGGGGGATGTGTGGGTTTTGTTCATTGTCTTGTTTTAGTTTTGGATTTTGTGATAATTCATTGAGCTGAACATGTTTTGTGTACTTTTCTGTATATATGTTATATTTATCAATAAAAATGTTTTAAAATTTTAATGTAAGGCAAAATCTTTATTTCCATGAGGAACTGACATATATTTCTTGTTTGTAATTTCCTGTTTTTATTCTTCAGTTTGGCTACCAGGAATCCTAGAACTAAACTTGAGTTTCAGTTCTAACAATTATGCCAACCATCGTGACCAAATAATGTCATCCTTTTTCCTCAGTCCTTGACTTTCTACTATTTTCCTTGCCATGATTACTTTTACATATTTTTAAATCATTATTCTGGTTTTATATATTTATAACTAGATATGACTGCTTGGGAAATTACATCTCTTAAAATTCAAACTAACTACTTGAACTTCTAGTTGCCTAATTAATATAAATTGATAGGTATACTGTTATTTCTCTTGGGGATTTCTTCTACCTCTCAACTGACCAAGAATACCAGAGGCAGAAAAAAAAAAATCTCGAATGTCCACTACAACATTTTATTAAATAGATGGCATCATGGTTGTCTCAAAGACGTAACTTACTCTGAAAAATTCCCAACTCTCACTTAGAAAATAGTTGAAGTTTGAAGAATTTCCTAATTCCTATAGGAGTAATAACCACGTGGTTATCCTTTAAATCATATTAATACTGCAAGTGAAATAACAGTGAACAATTTCCCATAATTGTACATAATCTGTAGTACCCAAGTAACCATTGTAAAAAGGAATAACTCGAGCCCAAAGAACAGACGTGTGTTTTTACCCAGTGCCTATCCAGGATGGCTATAATTCTAATCATTATGTGATAGGAAACTGTCATAAGTTTTAGCTTAAATGTTGCTTAATTCAAACAATCTGTTACAGTTCTAATGTAATTCAAATTAAATGTACTTCCTGAACATAACTCCTGAATAAGTACAGTACAAAAAACTCATTGATAAAATGTTCTTAATAAACAAAAGATAAGCCTTATAGACATTTAAATGCAATATGATTAAAAATGCCAAAACTTAGCATTTGAATAATATGTATATATACGCTTAAGTAAGGTTTAATACAATGAACTATTTTTAATAAACCAAAGTTAAACTCTTCTTTTTAAAAAGATTTTTATTAAAACTATAGTTAGCATATAATATTATATTAGTTTCAGGTGTACATAATAGTTATTCAACATTTATATACCTAAAGAAGTGATCACCATTGTAAGTCCAGCAACCATCTGACACCGTACTACGCTATCACAATATTATTGACTGTATTTCCCATGCTGTACATTACAGCCCCATGACTTACTAGTTTTATACCCGGGAATTTAGACAACTTATTGCCCATCACTTCTGCCCCCTTTTTAAATTTTTCAGTTACAGTTGACTGAAATATTTTATATTAGTTTCAGGTGTACAGTATATGGTTAGACATTTATATAATTTAAGAAGTGATTCCTTGTGACTAGTCTAAGTACCCACCTGGCACCATACATAGTTATTACAATATTGACTATAATCCTTATGCTATACCCTACATCTCCATGACTACTTTGTAACAACCAATTTGTGCTTCTTAATCCCTTCCCTTTTTTCACCCACCCTGTCAACTGCCCCCACCCCCCAGTCTGGCAACCATCAAAATGTTTTCTGTGTCTGAGTCTATTTCTGTTTCATTTGTTAATTTTATTCTTCAGATTCCACATATAAGCAAAATCACATTGCATTTGTCTTTCTCTGTCATTTCACTCAGCACAATACCCTCCAGGTCCATCCATGCCTCCATAGATGGCCAGAACCCATTCTCTTCCATGACCAAGCAATATTCCATTGCATATATGTACCACCTCCTCTTTATCCATTCTTCCATTGATGGATACCCAGGCTGCCTCCATATCTTGGCCATTGTAAATAATGCTGCAATGAACATATGGATGCTGGTGATTCCTTCTAGTGCATTCTTCATTTCAGTTATTGTATTTTTCACTTCTGACTGGTTCTTTTTTATGGTTTCTATGTCCTTTTTAATGTGTGCTATCTCTTTGTTGAAGTTCTCACTAAGCTCCTTGAGCATCCTCATAACCAGTGGTTTGAACTCTGTCTCTGGTAGGTTGCTTACCTCCATTTTCTTTAGTTCTTTTTCTGACGTTTTCTCCCATTCTTTCATTTGGGATGTATTTCTTTGTTTCCTCATTTTGGCTGCCTCTCTCTTTGTTTCTATGTATTAGGTAGATCTGCTGTGTGTCCCAGTCTTGGCCTGGTGGCCTTATGTAGTAGGTGTCCTTTGGGGCCCAGTGGCACAGTCTCCCTGTTCACCTGCACCAGGTGCTCCAGAAATGTCCCTTGTGTGGGTTGTGTGTGCCTTCCTGTTACTGTGTTTCCCCGAAAATAAGACCTTGCCAGACCATCAGCTCTAATGCATCTTTCGGAGCAAAAAGTAATATAAGACCCAGTCTTATATGATATAAGTCTTATAGTAAAATAAGACCAGGTATTATATTATATTACATTATATTGTATTATATGATAAATTATATAAGACCCAGTCTTAATATTACAGTAAAATAAGACTGGGTCTTATATTAATTTTTGCTCCAAAAGACACATTAGAACTGATGATCCAGCTAGGTCTTATTTTCGGGGAAACACAGTATAGTTGAGCCTTGGTTGCTGTTGGCATGCCAGTGCTTGGTATTGACCTTCGGGCTGACTGGCTATGGGGTTTGGCCATGTCCACAGTTTACAGGCTGCTGTACCAGGGGGCTTACCGCACTGAGTGATAATCGTCCTACCAGCCTCTGCCATCTGTTGGTACCACCCTTTTAATGTGCTGCTTGTGGGGCTAATTGGGTGGTGCTCTGCTGTGGTTGAAGCCAACCTCCAAGTATGTTGTTTCTGGGGCCTCTTGGGAGGGGCTCCAGGGAAGGCCCAGGTCATCCAGTGCCTGTGACTACCTGGTAGGAGCTACAAAGCAATTGTCTGTTGTTTGCTGCCTGTGCTGTACCTGGAGGTATGTGGGAGAGGCCATGCTGCGAATCGAGGACGGCTGCCACCAGTACCAGGCCTGGGGTAGCTGTGCAAAAAGCCAGGACACTCCGAGGCCTGCTGCCCCCTTCAGGCTCCAGTAAGTTTCAATCACTGATAAGGCCTCATTGATGTATGCAAATTTGGAGAGGCAGGATCTCAGTGAGTTAGCAGCAGGGAGCAGCAGAGCTCATCAGGTCAATCAGATTCAGATTTGGCCTGTGGGGGCGGGCTCAACACAGGAAAGATGGCTTCTGCCTGCCGATTGTATGAGAGGAGGGCCCCACTCAGGGAAAATGGGGACTGTCCTTCCAGTCCTTGCCCCAAAGTTACACAACTCAGTCTCTCTCTCCATGTCTCCGACGCCCCCAGAGTCACCGTGCCTCTGCCAGAGTCCAGGGTGAGTGCCTGCGTGGGCCTGGTAAGAGGGTGTCTGGGTTTCCCACTGCCTTTCATCCCATCCGGATGGTCAGAATCCCCACTGTTTTTCACAGCCAGTTGTTGTGGGGGCTCCCCTTCCCTTTGTCAGTAATCTGTGCTGGGGAGCATGGTGTGGCAGTCTGGGGTCCCTCACTCCTTCGTGGGGAACCTCTGTGGGATATCACTTCCAATTTTGAACCGCCAAATGTAGGTGTGGGATCAGCCCCGTTTCACATCCCGGCCCCTGCTACTAGTCTTTAGGTGTCTTCTTCATAGTTATAATGCTTCTGTTCAGCTAGACTTCAGATGGTTCTTCAGGCTGATTGGTTTATAATTTAGTTGTAATTTTGATGTGTTCATGGGATGAAGCAAGCACAGTGTTTATCTACTCTGCCATCTTGGATCTCCTCTAAACTCTTACTTTTTTAGTTGCAGAAATTATCCATAAACTTGACAGTGTTTATTAAGCAAAAAATTGAGAGTTTGTTGTTCAGTAGCTTTTTTGTGGGGTTATTGCCTTGTCACTTACATTACAATGATACTATTTGCTGGACTAATTGTGAGAAGTTTTTGTTTCATGAAAAAAAAATCATAATGTGTTATTATGCACCACAGTATGTGTATAGAGCCCTGCCCCAGCTCCAAGTCTATCAGGATACAATTCGTAGTACCTGAACAGGCAACAAAATGAGTAGATCACTTTTTTCCAATCTTGTTACTATGTTTCTAAAATATACCCCAAAATGTACTCAGTTAAGTACTGGGCCCATTTTTCCTCTGTCCTGACCTACTAGCAATTGTAATTAAAATTACCTACCATGCCTATCCCTCTTCTAAGGGAACTTTATCAAAAGCCTCTGCCGCCTGACTGATTTTGGTCCTACCAGGTGACCCCAAGCAGATGAATCTGAATGGACTAGAGGTGAACAGCTGACTTTGGGAACCACTCTATAGGCTGGCTCTCTACTGCTGACTCACAAAAAGAGACATGCAGACAATCATATTTCCTCTTGGAGACCTGAAAAATTTGCTAGAGGGCTATGTGCAAAACCATGGGGGGCCAGAAATTACAAGAAAGCCTGCTAATAGTGGAATAGAAAGAAGCAGCAGTGTTACATTGCCAGGGCCATTGGAATGAACATCTATAGATTCCACACACCTGGAAACTGAGCAACCATTCAGCTCCATGCCCCTAAGGCCAGATTCTACTGTAATTTCAGTCATTTCCTTTTCTCTTTCAATACAGACCCTTTGCAGTAAACTTCCTTTCCTTGAGCTAGCTAATGCCGGTTAGTCTGTATTCCTTATATCCACAAAAGCTGAACTAAAACAAAGCTTGGGATCAAGGATTATATATCTTTTTAATTAAATGTATTGGGGTGACAATGGTTTTAGTAAAATTACATAGTTTTCAAGTGTGCATTTCTGTAATACATCATCCATATATCACGTTGTGTGCTCACCATCCAAATCAGTTCTCCTTCCATCACCATATATGGTTTTCGTCTAATTGTTTCTTAGTGTTTATTGGAAGGCACAAATTGGGAACAGAGAAATGTCAGCTGCAAAATGCTTTTATTTTAAATGCTGTTTGCAATGCATGATGCCAAAGCCATTCTTAAGGACAAGATGATTATTGTAAATTTTGTCAAAATCACACTTACTTGTAAATGACTTGAGCAGATGTTGGTAGTAAGAAGGGAGAAAAGCAGGTTAACTCAGTTCTGAAGTGGAGCGTGTTTTTTGGCACACTGTGCTTTCTGCAGGTACCACTCAGCAGTACCACTAATTGAATTCAACCCCTCTGATCATTTCATGTATCAACCCCCATCAGGCCAGTATCTAGTCAGGAATAATGGCTGTGGGGGTCATGGAAGTAATTTGCAAAGACATTTTTCTCTACTACTTTAAGTGAAACTTTGGGGGGAGACTCTGAGCAACCCCCAAAATGTCTGATTCAGGGTTAATAACTTTGTTTTTCCTGGCTGTAATGGAATCTAGTCATCCTCTATGTGTTTTTGCTTTTTTGAGTACCAGGAAGACGGCCTGGTTTTAAAGATTGCCCTTGATTCTTCTTCAAGCAGCAGTATCCGTATCATTTACTTAGTCACCACAATTTTAACTTAAAACACTGCTCCACTGTATCTGAGGCTGTCGCAAATTTCTTTATGTTGCAGTAAAAATAGTCTTAACATTTTTACAGCTGTTAATTGTATTTAGGTTAGCTTAGCCAAATGCATGCTGAAGGACGCTTGCATTGTCCTAGATGACAAATGGTTCTTTTGGTGAGTGGTTATTTATACAGAATACTCTGGCCAGAGCTGAAAATGGCTTTTGATTGTTTAGGGATGAAATTACAGCATTTAAAACATATTAAAGTTTTAAATAACATTTTTGATCAATTTGAATGTAAAAAATGAATAGGAGAAATTATAAAATCTATATTATAAAACTAACTCTGCTCATATTAATTTAGTTCCCTGCATAAGAAAATTTTCCTTTCAACAGGGCTTTTCCTGTCTTTCAGACTATTGGAAAAAATGATTGGTGTATTTCATTTGAAGGTAAAGAACTCTTTTGGCTTTGGTCTAGTATCAATAATCTGGGTAACAGTGTTAGGGAAAACTGGGCCCTGGGGGTTGTCATCTCATTGGCAAGAAATATATGAAAAACACAGGTATCTTTATTCTGCTGTTGAATTATTTTCCTAAGCCTGTTACCATGGCTTCTAAGTGCATCAATGGGCAGCCCCTTTACTACTCGTCACAGTTTGAAATCCTCCCTGTCCTTTAAGTCCTTGCTACTCAAAATGTTGTGTGTGGAAGAACAACCTGGGTATCGCCTGGGCGCTTGTCAGAAATGCGGAACCTGAAGCCTGTCCTAGATGTGCTGAATCGGAATCTGCACGGTTACAAGATCCCCAGGTCGTTCGTGAGCCCAGGAACATTCCAGAGGCAATCCTCTACAGGGACTTCCCCTAATAATTTTGGCTCACAATGATTAGTGCCTCTTTTCTCTGAAACCCTACCTGACCTTCAGTCCATTCAATATACGCTAGACCTTGATTATATAGTCCTGTGTCTCTCATTAATTAACATTGGTCATACACACATCGACCTTTTCCTGACAATGTTGTGACCTTCTAGACCAGAGGTTGGCAAAATTCTGTAAAAGGCCACATGGTAAATATATTAGGCTTTGCAGGCCACAAACTGTCTCTGTTGCATATTCTCTTTTGCCTTGTTTACTCTTTAAAAGTGTAAAACACATTTAAGTGGAGAGCTGTATAACAACAGACCCCCGGCAGGCTACATTTGGTCCATGGGCAGTCATTTTTCCACCCTGGCCCTCGATGGCAGGGCCCATGTTCTATGCTGGCTTCTTGGTGCAATGCTGTTATGGAGGTTTACAATCAGTGCTTACTCTTCAGTGGTTTGTTAAAGTCGCTTTATATTCCCTTCTGCCTTATGTTCCAAAGCATTTTGAGGTAAGATTTAGGAAAAGCTATGAAAAATTATCCTAGTATTAATAAAAAGAAATATTTACATACTTCAGAAAGAAGCTATTAATAAGAATGGAAGATTTCAAATAACTTCATATATAGTTTTTCTTCTCTTATGGATACCAAGACATAAAAGTAAACCCTGGAGTCCCCACTTGGCAAGAGTATAATCATGATCCTTAATTTTTCATTAAGACCATATTCCTAAAGAAATGTTGGTATTTATTCCAACCCAAGATGAGTACATAAATAGCAACAAGAACAAAGGTAATATGCCATAGTGGTAAGTTTAAGATTTTTTTATTACAACATCTATTTTGTGACTTGACCATTGTGTTATTCTTTAGTCTCTAATTGCTTGTTAGATTGCAACTTAATATCATTATGAGCTATTCCTTATGCTTAAAGGTACATGTTCAGGATTAGTTCCCCAATTTTATTAATATTTAGAGAATTAAAACAGTGTAGCTAGAGAAGAACAAAAAAAATCTAGCAAAAGCAGCAGCATAACACATATCTCTCTCTCTCTCTCACACACACACACACACACACACACACACGCTGACCCTGTTTTATTGCTCCAGGCTATGTCAGGGAGAGAAATGTGTTTTCTGTTTAGGCTGATATTTTTGCGGACATTTTTTTTTGACCCTTATAAGAAAACCAGTCATAAGCTTATTTTAAGACCAGAAAAAATGTGGTTTTCCTGGTAGGAAAGACCGAAAAACATTACTGTTATATATCCTCCAGATTGCTTCTTTGATTGCTATCAAAAGAACAGGACTATATTTGAAGATCTGAATTTAATTAAGGCTACTCAGAACATATTGAAAGTTGTGAAAAATTTGCTATATGTGATAAATATTTTTCTTAAGCCATTGTTCATCTACAGAGAAAGATATACAATAACCAAGATTTAAAAGTAGGTGATCTGTGTTTCCATCTTTTCAGTCTTAGGTTTCGCTTGATGCGTTCCTAAGAAGAGGGCCTTTAATTTACATATGCTTTAAGAATAAATAGCTAACCTACAAATAATCAATTAAAACATCATTATTTTTATATGGTAACTTCCCCCCCAATAGTTTTTCTGTGCAACTACTGAATGTTTTCCAAATTTTCTTTTATTTCCATGTCCTTTTTCTTCTCTGAGTTAATTTTAATAATCTTAGAACACCATGTACCGGCTTGTGAAAATCAGTGTAAAGTAAACATACTTCACCTCACACCCCCAAAACATTAGATAATCTTGGTCATTTTGAGGGGCCGCCCCTTTTCCAGGCATCTGCTGGTTTTGTGGGAGAGAAAACGTATGCTTTTCCTGCTTGGCCTGGACAAATTGATCTGAAATGCATCTAGGACAGTCAGGATTAGGTCTTCACAGGAAGTCGGATCTGGAGGAATCATTCATTCAGGATGATGATGTTTACGTAATGGAATTCAGTGAGGTCAGAGGTCAAGGCCCCATATTCTAGTTATTGGAATTGTGTTTGGAAAATTCCATTTTCCACCTTTACACATGCATATGAATGTGTAAGTGCCCTGGAGATATGGTTGTGCAGACTCGATCTAACAAGGGTGGAGAAGAGCAGAGAAGAGGCTGGTTTCCTACTGCGGCTGTCTTGGGCCTTATGGAATCACGGCAGAGACAAGGCTTGCCTCAGTTCCTGCGTACACACACAACACAGTCTTCTATATGTAATGGGACCGTACCATTTAACATCCAAATCAGAACACTTCTGGTAGTGAAAAGAAATGCCATTAACACTTTCAGCAGAAAACAGGTGTATACTGGAGACATATATTTAATGGATTAATGGGGAATATAACAAATGAACGCCGTCCAAGTTTTTATTAATGGGCTCTCAAAGACCCTGGCTTTCCAAACTTAACTCTTTTGCTGCGTTAATTGATTTCAAGTTTGTTTTTTTCCAAAATGTATCAGAAATCCACACACACAAAAAACTTGACATTTTGACTATTTTATGCATTTAATAATAACAATTATAGCTGCTTTGTATATAAGTGACATTTTTTTCTATGTATAAAAACTTCGGATATATTCATTTGGATATATCCGACCATCACAGCAGAAGGGTTTTAAGAAGGAGGTGATGTAGCCAAACATTGGCTTTGCAGTACACATCTGGTTCACATCCTAGTTTATCACTTACCATCTTTGTGATCTTGAACAAATTTCCTAATTCCTATGTCTCTCGATTTTCTGGTTATAAGTGGGAATAATAATCCTTACCACCCAAGGTTGTTTTAAGAATTAAAGATGATGTGGGTATAGCATTTAGCATGGTGTCTGGCACAGAACAAGTTCTCGGTAAATACTAATTATTGTCCTTACTTGACCAGAATCTATTCCTGTGTATAAGAATAATGAAACGTATACCCACTGTCAAGGTGGAAAGGAGCCTTTTTGACTTCTTTTTCCATGCTTCCATACTTGCCAAGACAGTTCTATTCAGGTGTTATGTTTTAGTTAGAAATACAGAAATCTATAGATCTTTAATTACTCATTCAGCAAGCATATTTTGAGTGAGTTTTGTAAGCCAGGCACTAGATACACTATAGGATACCATGGTGTATTTAAATAATGTCTCTAGATACCATGTATCTAAATAAATACATACATAAAAGTGGTACAGTCTCTGCCTTTGTGAAGTTTATGTGAGAGTAAAACATACTAGTATTTACCCAAAAATCACACAGCAGTGTTATAAAAGTCAGGGTTCAGCCAGAGAAGTAGAACCAGTAGAAGATACATATTAAGAAACTTACTGCCAGGAGTTGGCTTACTCAATTACGTTGGCTAGCTAGGCAAGTCTGAAATTTGTAGGGCAGGCTATCAGAAGGGGCAGGCTAGAATCTCTCAGGAATGGGATAAAGCTGATGTCCACACACAAAAATTTCTTCTTTAGAGAAACGTCAGCTTGGCTTCTAACACATTTCGGCTAAATGAATCAGGTGCAACCCAAATTATCTAGGATAATTTCCCTTATTTAAATTCAACTGATTATGGACGTGACTCATATCTACAAAATACCTTTATAGCAACACCTAGGTTAGTGTTTGAATGAATAATGGGGATTGTAGCCAGCTGACACAGTAAAAAGACTATTAACAATATACAGTTACAATCATAGAAAGTATTATGAAGAAGAGGTACATAGTATTGTAAGGTTGAATAAGAGGTGAAAAGTTGACTTAAACATGGAGGCCAGACAGGCTTTGGCCCTTCATCGTCCATTTGTTGCTTGGCCCAGTCCTTTGTAAATATTTGGGAGTTATGGGCCCGGTTGACTTGGTAGGTTAGCTAAGACTTCATGGTTGCACAGTCTTGACTATTGTCTTAAAGGGAATGATATACTTCATTTATACAGACCCAAATCATCTTCCAAGTGAGCCATGCCAAAATAAGTCTCTCTTTTAAGTGGTTCTGAGAATGTTCTTTGCTTTAAAGTAAACATAGGCAAATGCATACTCTATCATCAACAATAATGAAATTTTCTAGCCTTCAAAAAAGAATTTTAAGATTTTTTGAAATTGAATGAACTTCAGTATAATTAAGAACTTAATATTATACCTTCAGTTCTTGATAAAACTTCTTAGGAAGGTAATACATTTATCCCTGGCATTGATAATATAAGTTTTGCTGCAGAGGACAATCTTCATGTAGGATGTAGGACAACTCCTTGGTGGTAGTGGGAGAACATAATGAGCCTCAGTACTATGGATACAGCTTCCATCTTCACCATTGAAGCCAAAATAAATGTGTGGCTATTCACTGCAGGCAGTCCATCTGTAACTTAGGTACTCAGATATTTTGCTAAATTAGTTTTGCTCAGCAAATAATTTTTTATTTTTTATTTTTATTTTTTTACCATTTCAAAGGTCCTGGTAGACTTTAGAGTTTGTAAGAAGTGTTCATAAACTAGGAAATTTTCCTGGGTGACATCAGTGTGGATATACTGGATAAAAACCAGGAGCTGGCTGAAGAGAGATGTCAGGACAAAATTGCATCTTGAATATAAAGAGAATAATGGTCAATTTATCCATATCCTTTTTCAAAACATTAAGTTGGCAATTCTGGAGTGGATAAAATCATTTACCAAAGGCACTGCCTCATTTTTTTCCTCTTCTCCAAGATACAACCAGTCCCATCATTACCAGGGTGCAGGGCTCTACCATGGTCTCCACAGCTGTGACAATGTTCTTTGCTCTTGATTGGATTTGAGATAAGCAAATGTGGAGGATGCGTCTGACAAGGGTTGTGTGTTAGAACCAATCCAAGTTTTGTTAAAATTTTAGTCTTTGCACATTGAACCTCCTCTTTAGACAAAGGTCTGTACTGATGGGTGTTAGGATGGACAGTTGTTAACTTTTGCATAGACTTGTAATCCTCATGTTTCTATAATGAGAATGTGATGTGTTTCCTTGGGTACCCTTTGCTTTGGTTTTGAAACCATACTGAGGCCAGAAACAGCCACTTGTCCTATCCAAAAGAATGCAACTCTAATTTTAAAATCACTGACAAAGAAGACTATTTCTGGGTATTGCACTTCTCTTTCCTCAACTATTTTCTCTAGCAGTTATGTTATTTACTTCAAATTGCATTGTCTATCTCAAAAACAAATAAATTCCACCCAGCCATACACTTTGAGGGAAACAGATCAGAGCAGTATGACCACAGAAGAAGGCATGTGGAGGACCGCCATGATATTCTCTCTGAAAGAGTGCTATCTTTAACATGAAAAAAAAGAAAAAAGTAAAAAAAAACTCTGTTGCAGACTGTGCTCCACCAAAATAAGGGAAAAAAACAAAAAAGAGACAGTTTTGAGATTCAGAAGACAGATAATCTAAATCAAGAGATCCTAGGTGAAGAGAATTCCTAGGATAATTAGGAAATGATGTCCTAAGACAGTGGTGCAATTAATTTATACTTTAGATAAAAGCAGAATAGAAGTTCTCAGGAGGTTAAGACTCCAAAAATAAAACAGAGAAAGATTTCTTTCTGGTGAAAAATTACTCTGTTGGTATGGGTGTGGACATTTAGCAATAAATATAAGGAAAAACTGAATAAATGAAAACAGATAGGTATCTGAGATGCCAGGTGGCCTAAGCAAGGCTTTCCAATTCTGGCAAAGTGAAAAGATTGGCAAATCCTGTCCCTCTAAAAGTAAGTATAAAACTTGACATATTAAAAAAAAAAATTATTTTCTCAGGGCTATGGAAATCAAACAGAGACAAACAAGAAATTGAAAAGTATGTATTACTAAAAAAAGAAAAAGAAAGAAAGAAAAAACAAAACATTGCTGAATTTCAAGTAAGAACTGTGAAAGTCTGTGCCATTCTTGCTTGGGGCTGTTTCCATCCAGTCCTTCAGCTCAAAAGGCTTGGTATTTGTACCAGGGTGGGGCTAGGCTTAAAGCCATCACCTTTGCTGTTAAAGGGTGACTTGATTTGGAGTGGTGGCCCAAAAAAGAAAAAAGAAAACCCCACACCCAGAAGTATTGCCTATAATAGTAGCAATCTTACGTAGTAGGAAAAGTATAATGAAATCCATAGTCCTGCAATGCAAGCCTGATGTTGTAATCCTGGTTGGGTTGAACGGCAGACCTATGAACTAACCAGAAATTTAACAGGTAGATTCCAAAAAAATTAGTGAATAAACAGCTAGCTAAGTTTTTCACACATTACTGGCTGATTCAGGGAGTTTAGATGCATGTACATACAGATGTAAATCAAAATTAATTTTGTTGGGTCCACACAGAGAAGACCTGAAAGAGCATGAAAGAGTATAAAGCAGAGCCCAGGAGTCAAACTGCCTGAAATTTGGATGTGTTCCCAACCAACTAATAGACCTATGAGCAAGATGTTTACTGACTTCGGATGTTTGAGTGCAACATCTGACCAATCATGGGCTGACCACTAAGCTGTGTATACTATGTTGCCCTTGATCTTCTATGACCAAGAAAAAAAAGAGAGAAAACACAAATTAGTAAATTCAAGAATAAAAGAGAGGACATCACTACCAACTCTTAAGAAATTAAAAGAAGTATAAGAAAATATTGTCAACAATATTATGTCCAAAAAAGAAAGCAAGAAAGAAAACTTAGATGAAGCAGACAATTAGACAATTTCCCAGAAAGACAAAAGCTACCAAAACTAACTCAAGAAGAAATAGAAAATCTTGACAGACCAAGAAGTAAAGAAATTAGGTTAGTAATTAAAAATCCACAAAGAAAAGCCCAGGCCCAGATATCTTCACTAGCGAATTCTATCAAACATTTAAGTAAGAAATAATGCCAATCTTTTACAAATTTTGCTGGAAAATAGGGGAAAAGAAGATACTTCCCAGTGATAAGAGGCTACTATTATCCTGATACCAAAGACACAAAGTTATCTCAAGAAAAGAAAACTATAAACAAAGTAGGAAAGAACCCATAGATACAGAGAACAAGCTGATGCTTGCCAAAGGAAAAAAAAGCAAAAAAAAACCACCAAACTACAAATTAATATCTCCCTTTTTAATACAGATGCAAAAGTCCTAAAACAAATTAGCAAATGAAATCCAGCAACATATATGAAAGGTACACCATGACCAAGTAGGACTAATCACAAAAATACAAAGTTATTTTAACTTCTGAAAATAAATCAATCTAATGTGCCATATTAATAGAAAAAATATTAAAACCATATGATCATCTCAAGAGACACAGAAATAAAAACATTTGAAAACAAATTCAGTACCCATGAATGATAAAAACTCTCAACAAATTGGGAGTAGCAGGGAACTTTCTTAGTGTGGTAAAGGCCATCTACAGAAATCTACAGTTAACATTATACTTAATTGTGAAAGACTTAGTGCTTTGTCCCTAAGGTCAAGAATAAGGCAAAGATGTCCGCTTTCACCATCTGTTCATCATTGGACTGGAGACTCTGGCCAGTACAAGGAGACCTGACGAAAAAATTGAAAGCATAAAGATTGAAAAGGAGGATGCAAAACTGCCCTTTTTGAAGACATGATCCTAAGTGTAGAAACTCCTAAAAGATATTTAAAAATACTAGAAGTAATAAATGAATTCAAGGACAGGATACAAGATAACTATTGAACACTAAATTATTTTTCTATGTTCTAGCAATGAACAATGAATGAAATTTCATTCCTGATAGCATCGAAAAGAATGAAATACCGAGAATAAACGTAACACAAGAAGTATAAGTCTTATTCACAGAAAACTACAAAACACTGCTGAGAGAAATTAAGATTGAAATAAACGGAGAGACATTTTATGTTCTAGGCTGAAAGATTCAATATTGTTAAGATGGCAATTCTCTGTAGATTCAGTATAATCTCTGTCAAAACCCCAGGAGGCATTAGTAATAGAAGAACCAGTGGCATAGTAGACGTTGACAAGTTGCTCCTAAAATTATATGGAAACCCAAAGAACCTAGGTTAACCAATGCAATTTTGAAAAATAACAAATTTGAAGGAGTTGGAATACTCAGTTATAAAACTTACTATAAATCTATGTTCATCAGAAGAGTGGAGTATTTGGGGAAAGATAGACTTATGGATCCACAAACAGAATTAAGCCTCCAGGAATAATCCATACATTTATTGTCAATTGATTTTCAGCAAAGGTGCCAAAGCAGTCCAATGGGGGGAAAGGAAAACCTTTCCAACAAATGATGCTGGGACAGTTAGATATACATATGTTAAAAACAAAACAAACAAACAAAAAACTTAGACCTTTATCTCACACAGTACGAGATTAACTCAATGATACACCTAAATGTAGAAACTGAAATTGTAAAACGTCTTAAAGAAAACACTGGAGAAAATCTTTGTGACTTTGTTAGACAAAGATTTCTTCCATACGATATCAAAAGAAAAAAAGCAATAAAATGGACTTAAAGACATTTGCTCTTTGTATTACTTTTCCATGCCGCATAACAATTGGTGACTTAAAACAACACGTAGTTATTATTCCACAATTTCTGTGAGTCAGAAATAGGGCATAGCTCAGTTGGGTTGTCAGATTAGGGTCTCATGAGGATGCAATCAAGATGTCAGCCAGGGCTGAGGTCTCCATGAGATTCAACTAGAGAAGATCCATTTCCCCACTTGCAGGGCTGTTGACAGTATGTGGTAGCTGGGGGCTATAGGATTCATGGCAGCTTGCTTCTTCAAAGCCAGAAAGGAGAAGGAAAGAAAGACTCTAGAAGGAAAAAGGGACTCTAGCAAGAAGGGTGCTATGCTCTTTAACTGTGTACATGTAATGAACTGTCACATCCCATTGGTTAGAAACACCATACTCAAGGTACCAATACCAGGAGGCAGGGGGTTTGAGAGCCATCTTAAATTCTCTCTACCACACTTCCAAAGACATCAGTAAGAAAATATAAAAAACAAGCCACCAACTTGGAGAAAATACAGAGGGTGCCAAAAAAATGTATATACATTTTAAGAATGGAAAAAACTGTATTAAAATTGTAATACTCAACATATACCAATAGCAAAAGATGAATATAAGTTGTGTGTATACATTTTTTGGCACCCCCAATATTTGCAAATCAAACATCTCAAGGAATCAGCAAACTATGGTCTGAGACCTATTTTGTAAGATCCATAAGCTAAAAATGGCTTTCATATTTTTAAAGGTTGATAAAAAAAAGTTGAAATGCAAAAGAGATTCTGTGAGACCCCTAAAATATAAAATATTTCTTTTTGTCCCTTTGCAAAAAAGTTTGCTAACCTCTGCTAAAGGACTTGTATTCAGAATATATAAAGCACTTATACAACTCAGTAATAAGAAAACAAGATCTACTTTAAAATGTGTTTTTTAGGCAACAAGCCCCCACCTACCCCCACAATGTTCGTGCCCTAATCCCTCCCAATCTGTGGATACGTTATGCTATGTGGCATAAGGGATTTTGCTATTGTAATTAAGATAACAGATTTTAATATAGGAATATTATCCTATATTATCTAAGTGGTCCCAATTTAATCACACTAGCCCTTAAAAGCTAGAGTCAAAGAGATGCGATAGAAAGAGAAAGAGATTTGAAGTGAGAGAGGGAAGCAACGCCCTCTTGCTGGAGGGGGGCACATAGAAAGGAGAGAAGGGATTCAGGTAGCATTTAGAAGCAAAAACTAGTCCCTGGTTGACAGCTAGCAAGGACTCGGAGACCTTGGTCCTACAGCCACAAGTAACTGCATTCGGCCAACCACCTGAGTGATCTTGAAAGAGGATTCTTTCCCAGAGCGTCCAGTAAGGAAGATGTCTTGCTGATACCTTAATTGCAGTCTTGTGAAATCCTAAGCAGAAAACCCAGCTGAGCCCAACTGCACTTCTCACCTACAGAAACTGTGAAATAATAAAAGTGTATTACTTTAACCGCCACATTTGTGGTAATTTATTATGCCAGCAATAAAAACTAATACAGTGGACAACAGATTTGCACAGACATTTCATCAAAAAGATCATGGACTAATAAGCCCATGCTTAAAATAATTAGTCATTAGGAAAATGTGAATTAAAATGAGATGCTACTGTATGGCTTTAAACAAAAAGGTTGACAATTTCAAGCGTAGGTGACATGATAAAATAACTAAAACTCTCATATACTGCTTGTGGGGATGTGAAATGAGATGGCTACTTTGGAAAACAGGTTAGCAGTTTCTTAAGAAGTTAAACGTAAACTTATTATACCATTCAGCAATTTCATGCCAAGCTATTTATCCAAGGAAAGTGAAACCAAAAGTCCACACCAGGACTTGTATACATATATTCACAACAGCATTATTTCTAGTAGCTGAAAAGTGGAAACAATCCAAATATCCATCAACTGGTGAGTGGATTAACAAAGTGTTGTATATCCATAAAATAGAATACTATTCATCAATAAAAAGGAACAAACTACAGATACATGCTACAGCATAATGAATCTCAAAATATTATGCTAAGTGAAAGAAGCCAGACACAAAAGGCTGCATGTTGCATGATTCCATTTCTATGAAGTTTCCAGAAAAGGCAAATTTATAGAGACAAAAAACAGATGAGTAGTTGCCTGGGGGCTGGGAGCTGAAGCAGGCATTGACTGCAGACAGACACAAAGGAGTTTTTGGGGGTGATGGAAAGGTTCCAAAGCTAGATTGTAGTGATAGTTGCACAACTCTATAAATTTACTAAAATTCATTGAATCGTAACGATGAGTGCATGTTATCGTGTGTAAATTGTACATCAGTAAAAAAGATGGTAATAATTAACTTCAGCAAAAATATAAGAACAGAAATGTAATCACAGTACAGTGCTCAGCTGTGAGTAATATTTACATAGACATAACTGGATATTGATTTAATCTAAAAACACGAGCACAACTACATTGAAATCATGGAGCAAGGAAAGCAAAGGCGATGGGAGTATAAGAGTTAAATGCTCGATGACCATCATAGGAAGTAATTGGATTATGTCCAAAATTGATGTATCTAAATATAGCAAAATACATAGTGTTTAAACATATAAAGTTAGGTAAATGTCAACAAGAAACAGCTGAAAAAGTCAAAGGGCTTTTCTCTGAAATCTTCAAGTAGGAACTAGGAAAAAGTGGAGGGGGAATCGATCATTTTTTTTTGTTAGAAGCCTTTTAGTATAATTTGACTTTTGAAAATGAGTATATTTATTTATTAATGAAACCAAGAAAGAATTTAATCCAAATGTACAAGCTTTCTTTCCTTTTTTTTTTTTTTTTTTTCTTTCTCTTCTATTTTCTGTTTCATTTTTCATCTTCTTTCTGGGAGATTTCCTGTATTTTATTTTCTAAAAAATCTATTAAATGTTTTTAAAATTATGCTCTCATATTTTAAATTTCATGACCTTTCTTTTGTTCCATGAATGTGCCTTTTTATAATGTTTTATTAACTCCTCTTCTGTCTTTAGGATTATTGAGTTTTTCTCAAGCTTCCTTTCCCCTGCAGAATCTCTATTTCTTCCAAGTGCTTTCTTTCTGTTTTCTTGATCTGTTATTCCTTTATAAGGTTTTCTCAGCTGTCTGGGAATCTTGGTAGCACACTTATGGTTAAGAATGTCACATTAAGACAAATCTCCAGAGAATAAACTACTGGTCTTCTGTCTGGTGACTGGGGAAAATTTGCCCAGCTTCACAGAGGAGAGGAGAGGACCTGGTCTCTAGCTGCTTCTTAAACTGTTCTTCACCAACTTTCCTTATGTTAGCACTCCGTTTCTGAAAGTACTTTGACCTTCCCATACCTGAGCCTTTAAGGATTTTGTGAACACATTCACACTTTCCTCATTTGCCAGGTTAGAATTCATTTTTTACTAGTCTTCTAAGTTTTTGCTCCTCCATCTGCTTTCCTTTTTAGAAAATGTTGTTGACATTGTTTCTTCTGTTATATTCCTACTTGGGGATGTATGTCTTTAAAAGCAAAAGTCCCTTTATTGCCCTTTTAGTGGAAGGAAACAAAATTAGTGGCATGTACTGAATCTGTCATTTTTACATACATAAATGACATGTTAACTGCTGGGTTATTTTTATTTCATTTTATTTTTTTTTTACTTTATTTATTTTGACATTCAATATTATATTAATTTTAGGGGTAGAACATAGTGGTTAGACATTTGTATAATTTAAGAAGTGATACCCCTGACCAGTCTAGTACCTACCAGGAATTATGATAGTTATTATCATATTATTGACTGTATTCCCTATGCTTTACTTTATATCCCCATGACTATTTTGTGACTACCAAATTGTACTTTTTAATTCCTTCACCTTTTTCACCCTGCCCACCAACCCTCCTCCCATTTATCACCCTGATAAATCTAATGACCATCTGACTCCATACATAGTTATTCCAATATTATTGACTATATTCCTTATGTTATACTCTACATCCCCATGACTACTGTGTAACAACTAATTTGTACTTTTTAGTCCCTTCCCCTTTTCACTTATCCCCAACCCTTCTCCCATATGGCAACCATCAAAATGTTCTCTGTATCTATGAGTTTGTTTCTGTTTTATTTGTTCATTTATTTTGTTCTTTCGATTCTGCATATAAGCAAAATCACATTGCCTCTGTCTTTCTCTGTCTGACACTCCACTCAGCATAATTCGCTCCAGGTTCATCTGTTCTGCCGCAGATGGCAAGAACCCATTCTCATTCATGGCTGAGAAATATTCCATTGTATATATGTACCATCTCCTTCTTTATGCATTCTTCTATTGATGGACACCTAGGCTGCCTCCATATCTTGGCCATTGTAAACAATGTTGCAACGAACACATGGATGCACACGTCCCTCAAAATAGTATTTTGGGTTTCTTTGCATAAGTACTCAGAAGTAGGATTACTGGGTCCTTCTTTGTCTCTTGTTATAGCCTTTGTTTTAAAGTCTATTTTGTCTGGTATAAGTATGGATTCCTCAGCTTTTTTTGTTTGTTTCCATTTTCATGAAATGTCTTCTCCAGGGCCCATCAGTTCCAAGTCATCCTTCAATCTAGTTGTGGAGGGTACAGCTCAGCTCCAAGTCCAGTTGCCATTTTCAGTCTTGAGTTGCAGAGGGTATAGCCCACCATCCCATGTGGGAATTGAACCAGTAACTTTGTTGCTGAGAGCTCATGCTCTAACCAACTGAGCCATCTAGCCGCCCCTACCCTATCTTTTGATTGGACCATTTAATCCATTTTCACTTAAAGTAATTGTTGATACGTGTGTAGTTATTACCGTTTTATTATTTCTACTTTTTATCTTCTTTGTCTTCTTCTTTTTTAAAGAAGTCCCTCAAACATTTCTTGTAATACTAGTTTGGTAGTGATGAACTCCTTTAGCTATTTCTTGTCTGGGAAGCTCTTTATCTGTCTTTGATTCTAAAGGATAGCTTTACTGGATAGAATAATATCAGTTGTAGGTCCTTGCTTTTCATTACTTTGACTATTTCCTGCCAATCTCTTCTGGCCGCAAAGTTTCTGTTGAGATATCAGTCATCAGCCTTATGGGAGCTCCCTTGTAGATAGCAAACTGCTTTTCTCTCGCTGCTTTTAAGATTCTCTCTTGTCTGTAACCTTTGCCATTTTAATTGTGATGTGTCTTGTTGTGGGTCTCTTTGGGTTTATCTTGTTTGGGACTTTTTGCCCTTCCTGGGCTTGTATATCTAATTTCTTTTTCAGGTTAAGGAAGTTTTCCATCATTATTTTTTCAAATAGATTTTCAATTCCTTGTTCTCTCTTCTCCTTCTGGTACCCCTATGATGCAAATGTTGATATGCTTGATGTTGTCCCAGAGGTCTCTTAAACTCTCCTAATTTTTGGGATTATTTTTGCTGTTCTGATTGGGTGTTTTCTACTACCTTATCTTCTAAATTGCTGATTCAGTCCTCTGCTTCATCGGATCTACTGTTGATTCCCTCTAATGTATTTTTCATTTCAGTTATTGTATTCTTTATTTCTGACTTTTAAAAATGATTTCCATTTCCATTTTTGTGTTGTGTGTCTCTTTGTCGAAGTTCTCCCTGAGATCACTTGAGCATCCTAAAAACCACTGTTTGGACCTCTGTGTTGGGTAGTTTGCTTTTTTCCATTTTATTTTGTTCTTTTTTTGGAGCTTTGTTCTGTTCTTTTATTTGGGACATGTTTCTTTGTCTCCCCATTTTGGCTTCCTCTCTGTGTTTGTTTCTATGTTTGATAGTGTTGCCATAGGTTTCCGGTCTTAGCAGAGTGGCCTTATGTAGTAGATGTGCTATGGCACCCAGGGGTACAGTCTCCCTGGGTACCAGAGCTGGGTGCTCCAGGTGTTTCCCTTGCATGGGTTGTGTGTGTCCCCCTGTTGTAGTTGAGGCTTGGTTGCTGTTTACCCATCAATGGGAGAGATTGACCCTCAAGCTGATTTGTTGTGGAGGAGCTGTTGTACAAGGGCTGACTCTATAGAGGAGCATTTACTTTAGCAGGGTTCTGGTGTCTGCCTAGTGTACCCTTTTGGTGTGTCATCCTTTTAGGCACTTGGGTGATGCTCTGGCTTGGTCGAAAGCTGTCCACTTGGTGTGCCAGCCCTGAGGCCTCCTGGGAGGGAACCTGTTGCTGGCCAAGTTTCGCTGCAGCCTGTGCTCTCCCTGGGGCCACCTGGTATGAGCCACAAAGCAATCCACTAATGGCCGCTGCCTGCATTGGGCTTAGAGGTACCTCAAGAGGCCAATCTGTGAACCAAGGCTGGCTGTCACTAGTGCCGGGCTTAGGGCTGTTCAACCAGTGGTACAGTGCATGCTGTTGACAGGGCTGCTTGTTTGCATGTTGTGAACCTTTGAGAGATTTTAGGAAAGTCCACAGCATGAGCTTGGACAGGTTATTTGTATGGAAAAGCCACTGGAAGTGGCTTACGTGTGTCTGAAAGTTGGGTGGGACAGGGTCTCCAGGAATCACTAGGGCAGGGCGGACAAAAGATTTGCCAGTTTGATGGAGACTCAAATATGGCATCTGCCTGCATCTGCATGCAGGATGGTAGAGGGCTCAACAAAGAATGGCTCCACCAGTTCCTCCATCTGGAAGAAAACTACCCCTCCAGCCCTCACCCTGTAGCAAGACAATCAGTTCCTTCCTGTATGTCCCTGGCACCTTTTGAGCTGCTGCCCCAACACTGGAGCTCAGAATGAGTGAGTCAGTCAGTGAGTACATCCATGTGTAGTCTCTTTAAGAGGTGTGCCTGGGACTCCAGTGGCCCTCTTCTCACTCAGCCACAATCTCTGATGGTGTTCACAACCAGAAGTTATGGACACTTCTCTCCTTGACACTGGAATCTGGGGTCGCGGAGCCTGGTATAGGGATGGGACTCCTCGCTCCTTGGGGTGAGGGGTACCTCCACAACCAAGGTATCCCTCCTAATTTTTAATGGTCACACATGAGTGTGGAACCAGCCTGTTCCTCATCTCTGCCCCACCTACCAGTCGCGAGGTGGCTTCTTCTACATGTCTGTGGTTGTAGGGCTTTATTTCAGCTAAATTTCAGGTGATTCTCAATGATGGTTTTTCTATAGTTTAGTTGTAATTGATGTGATCCTGAGAGGAGGTGAGCACAGCATTTACCTACTCCACTATCTTGACCAGAAATTCCTGCTGGGTTATTTTTAATGTGGCAACAAAACAAAACAACAACAACAAACCACTACATTTTCAGCATTTTAGAACAATTGCTAAGTGATGTTTGGAGTGGATCCTTCCCCTAGACCAGAGAGCCCTCACTCCTGAGAAAGCCACGAGATTGAGAGAGGTTAAGTGTGAGGATGAGGGAGGCTTGGGATAGGCTGGGGTTGGTGCATATGATGAGGATGAGGGGGGTGTTAGGCAATATCCAGAAGGAAACTGCATAGAACCTACATACCTACATATGCCTATTCATATGCCTATTCTATCTCTCACAGGCTTTTTTCAGAACCATTCTGAGCAAAATATGTGCTCAGTCTCTGAGAAATCACTGTATCCTCCATGGTATGCATATCAAATCCTCCATTTCTCTCTTAAAATAAGGATAGTCATACTCATTTAATTTTAAGCAATGCATGCATCTGTCAGCTTAATGATAATACATATTTTTCCTTTGGAAAATTTAAAGGAATCATCTGCTCTTAGTAGATTTCATGATTACGATTCCCAAAGCAGAACTTGAACTATTCAGGAATGCATTTCTTAGTGTATCCCTGTTGAGGATACAAATAGGGAAATGCCCCTCCTGTGGAAAGTATTTTCTTCTGTCTTCAGTTAGGGGTGTTATCAATTTGTTTCTTTTTACATTTTGATTTGGTATTTATTATATAATGGCTGTAAGAGAAAGGATATTTGTGTTACATTATGCAATCTTATTCTCAGCTCTAGATTATACAGGATATTCTCAAGTAATTTTTTCTGTTAGTTATTTTAGTATTCAATATTTAAAATACATTTAATTGGATACTTTAGGCTATTGTATAATAACAAAATATTTTAAAATAATTTAAAAATGATTATTGTTAGTTCTAAAAATACTTGTAAGAAATTCATGTCACATCAGAAATGTAAAAGTAGGTGAAAAAGTCCCTTAATTGGAATGGGTGAGTTATGTCTGCTAAGGATCTTTCTTGCTAAAATAACAATATGCTAGTAACAAAGCAATGATTTTCTATTCTGACAGACTACTTTGGATGTTAAAACAGCCAGGACAATAGCGTTGTTGGCCATTATATTGAGATCAAGAAGTCTCCCTCAAATTGCTCTGTCATGTTGATTTCTGGTTCTGTTGTATCTTGAGAGAAATAATGTCTGAATGCAGGCATTGGAAATGGTTAAGAAGGAGAGAGAAGTTGCTGGATCAAAAGCTAATTCCTCTGGGAAAGAGAGGTGGGTTTCTGATAAATGCAACTAGACACTTTCTACTTAGGTATGGTTAGTGGTGTGAGTCAAAGTTTTTTCTATATTTTAGGTACCTCCCCTTGATGTTCTGATTCTCACACTAGAGTTTCAGCAATTTAGGATTGCATTTGTTAATTCATCCTTATTGTTTATGAAGATAGTGGAAAGTCCTCTGAAGTCTAGGATATATTCTTTTGCCTTCCATCAGTATAGTTGCCAGTTTTGTCTTTTTATGGGTTTTCATGAGTATTATAATTAGAAGCTGAATTAGGCACTGCTAGTCTTGTTGCTATGATAACAAAGAAATCCTTAAATATTTTATATATCCATGTCATGGAGGTTAAGACTAGAATTTAAATGGAAACTTGTAGGATATTTATACAGACAGAAGAGTCAAACTCACAACATTCATTTTATTTCTGCTCTCACATTCTACAGCTTCCATCTGGTAACTCATTATGGCATAGAAAACATGGTGCTATGGTTTCCAAAGCAAGGCTTTCTAAGACTCTGCTCTATGTCTAATTGGGAGGTATAAGATGCTTCAAAGGAAAGAGTACTGAATTCACTATCTTGAGTATCTTGAATTCAAAAGATATGAATTTGAGTCCTCGTCTGTCACTTACTAGTTGTATGAAAGTAGGATAATTACTTAACTTTTCTGAGCTTCAGTGTCCTCATCTGTGAAATGACATTAGTAATACCTACTCATGGGTTGTTGTGAAACTTAAAGAGATACTATTTGAGAAAGTGCAACATCAACTGTATAATGGGAAACAAAGTTAAGTGTGGTCCTTGCCCTCCTATCAAAGAGGGACAGGCAGTGGTCAGATAATAAATATCACCAACAAAGCAGGTGCCATGAAAGGGAAGCTCTTTTTTCACACCCACATCCTATCTTCCAAAAACTCCTATTATCTCTGACTTCAGAAAGCAGGTGGTCCTCACTTTGTGGTTCTGATAGATATGTATTTCAGTTACCACAGTTTAGTTAAATAACACCAGTTCACCAATAACGTAGTCCAAATTTAAGTTACCACGGTATATTCATTGTGAGTAATTATATAAAGTATAGTATTCACTGCTAGCTCTTCAGTCCACGTATCCTTATGTAAATAACAAATGTGCATCATGAGCAATGACCAATCACTTCATTTCTTTTAAAGCCTGTTGGTGATTGGTCGCTGCACATCTGCTCTTCAGTTCATGCACAGCAAAGTGTGTTATTGTGTTGCCTCCTTGTCTCTTAGTGATAAACCCACATGGCATTTTGCAAAAAGGGATCATTGAAAAAGGAATTGACCCACAAAGCCAAAAATGAAACAAAGAAATGAAAATTGATAACGCTTGAAGTGAAATTCAAATTGAACATAATAGAGTTATAGAAGAAATACCTGTTCATGGGACTGTTGGCATAGCCGTACTTCAGGAGACTCGAGATTTGTGGCTAGAGGGACTCAGTAAAGGTAGACTTATCAGCATAAGTGAAGAAAGTGGTTGTGACAAAAAGGATGAATGCCCCAGAGGAGGTGATGCTGACAAATAACTTCACCCTAAGGGAACTCTCAGGGGCACTTCAAGGCACTGAAAGTACAAAGGATAAATTGTTGGAAACTGACCCAGACTTAGAAAGGAGCATAAGAATTCACCAAGGCATAGGAAAGATGCCTGCTCATTATTTGAAGTTTTAAAAGAAGAGAAAGGCAAGATCTGTTCACATTACTCTGGAAAAGTCTTTTGCAAAGAAATAAAACACTAAATCTCAATGTTTCCAATGTTTTAAATTATACTGTTCTAAATAAATAATAGTCATACTCTTTTTTCATTCCCCTTTATGTTTATAACTGACAGTAGGAAATATTTAATGTTTTAAGAAAAAAATTGTTTTGTTTTTTTTTTCAGATTTTTTTTTTTTTTTAATTGGGGAAAAGGAACAGGACTTTTTTGGGGAACAGTGTGTACTTCTGGGACTTTTCCAAGTCAAGTTGTTGTCATTTTCAATCTTAGTTGTGGAGGGCGCAGCTCAGCTCCAGGTCCAGTTGCTGTTGTTAGTTGCAGGGGGCACAGCCCACCATCCCTTGCGGGAGTCAAGGAATCAAACTGGCAACCTTGTGGTTGAGAGCCCACGCTCCAATCAACTGAGCCATCTGGCCACCCGAGAGCTGAGTGGCAGCTCATTGACTTTATTCTAGTTGCAGAGGTCACAGCTCGCTAGCCCATGTGGGAATCGAACCGGCAGCGCCGTTGCCCAGAGCTTGTGCTTTAACCAACTGAACCACCCGTCCGCCAAAGAAAAAATTTTTTAAAGCTTTCAGGAACAGTTGTGATTTTTCCCATTGATTACCAAGATAAAATTGATTATTAAGATGCATAGTTTTAGATTGTACGGACATACTTATAGTTCTGCAGTCCATTCAAAGCAAGGACCAAATATATATATATATATATATATATATATATATATATATATATATATATATATATATATATATATATATATACCCATTTTAGGAAAGGTAAAAACTGTATTAAAATTGTAATACCCAATATATATCGATAACAAAAGATGAATACAAGTCATATGTATACATTTTTTGGCAACCCCCAGACCACCCCCAAGCCCATATATATAAGTAATTTTAAGTAATTCTATTGTTCCTTCACTGTCTTCAATGCCATGTTTATATATATATATATATATATATATATATATATAAAATAACCACCAGTATTGCTACTACTCTGATCTAAATCACTATTATCTCTTACCTGGATTATTGCCATAGTCCCTTAACTGATTTTTTGCTTCTGGACTTACTGTCCCGCAAGCTTATTCTCAATACAGAAGCCAGAGAAATCCTGAAACACATGTGACAGATCATGTTATGGTTTTCTAACAGCTTCCCATGTCATTCAGAGTAGAAGCCATGGTCCTTAATTTTATAAGGTCTCATGTGATCTAAGTGCCAGGTACTTTTTTGGGCTCATCTTCTGTTCTCTTCCTTGTTTCTCTCTGTTCCAGCTAAATTGCTGCTTCTCAACCTACCAGGCGTGCTCCTGCCTCAGGGCCTTTGCACTCACTGTTCCCTCTCTGGGGTGCTGTTCCTCCAGATATCTACGTGGCTTATTTTCATTTTTTTACCTTAGCAAATATCAGTAACATTACATATTTTACTTTTTATTATTATTATTTTTGTTACCTTCACTACAATGTAAGTACAAAGAAGACAAGAATTGTTTTGGTTTTATTCTCTATATCCCCAGTATCCACAATAGTGCCTGACTTGTGGTAGATGGCATCGAAATATCTGCTAGATTAATGTTGGGTACATGATTGAAAGCCTACAGTTTTTAATATTTTTCAGAAATAAAATTCCTTCTGGACTATAAAGGAATTACTTTATGCTATTTGACAAGTAAGTATATATTTTTCCTACCTGAATATTGTTTAACCATGAGATAAAAACAACTAAATATAGCTTTGCCTCCAATGACAAATATATTATCATTTAGTTTACTATTAATCTTCTGTTTGTGTATGTTGATGACAGTTATACCTGAGTCCATTTACAAATCTGGTACCATAATTTTAAGTAATTCTATTGTTCCTTCACTGTCTTCAATGCCTCAATTCACCAGATGGTATAGGCACTAGATCAAAGTGTGTCATGTTATGTATCGAGAGTGTCATTAGCAATATAAAATGGTGATGAGTTTTCAGAGGACTGTTTTTGGTGGGGTGCAGAATATTCAATAACTACTTGGTGTTAAACAAATAAATCTCCATTATCAGTGCTTGCCCCAACAATGCTATCTTCAATAATTACTTCTGTAGCTCTTATTTTTTTTGACTAAGAGGAGGTATTCAGTCTCTAAGAATTTATTCCTTGAAACTTTATATATTATACATTAACATTTTACTTTGAAACAATTTCAGACTTATAGAAAAGTGAAAATAATAGAAAGAATCTCCATATATCCATTACCTAGATTCTTTAAATGTTAACATTTTACCATGTTTGCTTTCATCACTTTATATATATGTATATATATATATAGTTGCAGATATACGCCCCTTTAGCCCTACATATTTAGTGTGTATTTCTAAAAACAAGGACATAGTCTTAGTATAACGATCAAAATCTCAGTATAATGATCAAAATCAGGAAATTACAATTTACTTTTAGACAAAGCATTTCTAAAACTGTCTGCATTGGAAACCGATATCATCCTGATTATTGTGCCTATAATTTAATCTGCTTTCAAAGGGAACACTGTGTCATTGTTGCCTTTTGTTCTTATTTTACAAATTTTGCTTCGAGTGATGTCAAAATGAAGGTTATTTTGTTCTGACAATGGTTATATAACACTGTTTCTTCCTTGTGAATTTAAAGCAGTAGATCAAAAGTTATTCTGAGACCTCCTAGAAATAACACATCTGTCTCAGTTTTTAATGTTACTATTTTGGGTCTGGTAAAATTAGAGAAGACGTTGAGATTCAAAGGTTTGTGATGTGCGGTTTTGAATGTTCCCAGAGCCTTTTCATCTCACAAATTATGATGCGCCTTTTTACGTGATGTCACAGTATGGCCCCCCTCAAACACTATATCACATCAGCTTTTATAGTGTAGCAAACATATATAATGGATTCTTTTCCTACTCTGCCTTTTTAGTTTGCCCCTCCCATCCCACTGGGTGCTGAGAATTTTTCCACAAGTTCTTCGTAGGCAGGTCTGCTGTTAAATTTGCATATCATAACCCTGCAAATCACTTTTGCTAGTTAGTTCTCTGTTATTTTCTTTTCTCTACCCTCTTTTCCTTCTTCTGATAGGGCCTAGGGGTAGGAACAACTTCCTTGCCTCTAGCCCCAGATTCTGGCATTGATTCCTGTGTTTCCTCTACACTTATTCTGTAACCAGCCTTTTTCTACACAAATCCTCTTCAAAATTATTTTAATTTAACTGTGCCATTCGTTTCTTGATAGGATCTTGATTTATACGATGTTATTACTGTTTAAAAGCCAGTTTTTATTGGGGTTTCTAATCCTTCCAAACAAAATGATCCTAAGGGGGATGTGTGTGTGTGTGTGTGTGTGTGTGTGTGTGTGTGTGCATACACTCACATAGACACCAACCACATTTGTGAACATATATTTGTAATTATTATGTATATTCAGTTTTCATAATGTTTTATGCATCACATAAGCCTTTTGTATTAGTCTTTGGAGCGCTCGTTCTTAATAATTGCAGTGTTTTGCATAGTGGTTGATTATGTGGATGGAAAAGAAGCCACATGTTAAACCTGACAAACTCAGGAGACTGAAAATAACCACATAGGATGGCGTGAACATAAAAATTCCTAACTAAGGTGGGCCATGGCAGGAAGTCACTTCCTTGGCCTGTAGTTTCCTTGACAAAGGTCAATCTTTACCTTAAGTGAGCCTGTCTGTTGTCTTTTTGCATCTAAGATAACATACCCTTGGAATGTCAAAGTAATCCCTTTTTTCCCCCGGACCCCCCAGGGGGCACAACCCACCACACCAGAGCAGGAAACTACAAAATCCCTCATTGTTATCTTGTTCCCCAAATACCATCTGTATGTGCTGTAAAATGCTATTAACTATCCTGTACCCACCAATGTAAACGAAGTGTGTGTCTCTCCATTTTGCTTTTTATCCAATCCCAAGATTTCCCCGCTTTGCTTTCTCCCATCCCCTTAATCTACAACCAATGGATTTCATGTAACCCTCCTCCTTTGATTCTAATGTTTAAAATAAGTTGCAAACAGCCATTTTCTGCAGCATTTTCTCAATCCGTTGAGACTTTGCTCCCCAGCAATTGTCATCAGTTTGGCTCAAATAAATTCTTATAAGCTTTCTCTTAGGCTCGATGTTTTTTCGTTGACAATTATAACATAATTAAGTTACACATTTCCTTCTTTGGAAAGATTCAGGTCCTCCAAAAACTTCAAACTCCCACTATTATAAATAACGTTGTGTAGACTATCTTATATATAAGGCTTTGGTGATAAATTTCCCAAAGCATTAATTATTGAGTTAAAGTATGTATTTGCATTTATAAATGTTTTTATATTTGATAATGTGGGCGTAAAAAAAATAATACTTTCCCTCCTGTCTTCTAAGTTATTTTAGCTGGGCTAATAATCAAATTAACAGAGGCAGATTAACAGGAGAAAATCTGAGTTTTAATACATACACCTGGGGAATTGACATAAGTATGAAAATCCCAAAGAGAGCGAGGCAACATTGAGAATAAAACATTATGGACAAAAGAGAAAGGTGGGAGGGGTATTAGATTTCAGAAGCGAGAATGGGCGATTTACAGGGAGTTGAGGAAGAGCAGAATTTACATGGCAGGAACATTCTTGCTAGGCAGTTCAGAAAAAAATGACACACTGGGGGCAGGGGGGGCGGGGCGGGTATCTAGATAACTGGCTTAGAGTCTTCCTGACTAGTGCTAGGGCGAAAATTCTTAAGGTGATTAAGCCCAATCTCCCTTCCTAAAGGAGGTTTTTCTACCTGAATCACTTGCGCAGGAAAAGAGGGGGTGGGGTGGGGTGGGGACAAAGGGTTTTCTTAATAAACAGCTCAAAATCGATATCCTGAAAAACAGCTTCAGGGTGGCAAAACTTTGGTTTCCTTCAATAGATATCCTATATGTACATTTAATATATTACAAAATTGCTTTCCAAAAGAATTAGAAGAATCTAGCTGAGAAAGTAACCATTTTGTTACAGGCATTGTGTGTTTCTGTTTCCCCCACACACACACACTTTTTATAATTTATCAGAAGAAAAATAATTTTGTTTGCATATTCTTATTATAAATGGAGTGTAATTTATTTTCACGCAAACATTTTCATTTCTTCTCCATAAATTTTCTCCTGTATAGTAAAGAAATTCCTTTGATTCTCTATTTTATGCCTTGCCCAAAAATCATATTACCAAAGAAAATGAAACCAGAATTAAAAAAAAAAAATCCTGGATTCTGGAATTTTAATCAACTAGGAAGAAATTCTTGAGCCATAAACGCTACTTATTAAGTGTTATAAGGCTACTTCTTTAATACTGTGTTACTGTAATCAGATGCTAGAATTTCTACCAACTAACTTAGTAGTCAGAGATCACACACCGGTATAGTTTCCTATAATACAAAAAGAATTTCTTCTCAGAAAGTGTGAGTGATGTCAGTGAGGAGTGGTGTGAAGAGGTGTTTGTTTGGGTTGTTGGCTCATGGTATTGAGAGCCATGAGACATCCACTCAGTGACATTCAAGGGATGTCTTCTGTCAAGGTGCTGCGGAAAATGTTTAGTTGCATTTTACCAGCCATGCAATTTGGAGGGAGATGTTTTGTGCAAAAGAAATCCTAGTTTAAAAACTAAAGAAAAAAGGGAACAATCTTCAGAATAATATCTTTGATTCTTTATAGATTAAAAAAATGAGAACTAAAGCAGCTCTTGCTATCAATTTTCATTTTCGCCTTCAGTAAGTCACTGTTCCTTTCCTTGAAGTTCTGCAACTGTTTTTAGTATATCACAATTAACATTTTTTTACCTGCCCTATTTAATGCCTTGACTAAACTTATGAATCCATCATTGTTTGCATGTTTGTTTCTCACTGTTATTTTTGTTCTTTCCTCTGTCATGTTCCCTAAACTAGAAATTGCTTTTCTTTTTCAAACTAGCACTTTCTTCTTGCCCAATTCTCTCCTTACACTTTCTTTTTCTACGAACCTTTAAGAGGTTGTAGCAGATTTTTTTGCAGAGATGAAATGTATATGCTCTTGAGTTAGAATGAAAGGGTAAAGAAAAACGAAGTATTAAGGATCAATTTTCCTAGCTGAGGGATTTTCTTTGCTTTGCACAGTTGTGTAGTGAGTTCTGGGCTAAAGCCCTACTTTGTAGGATGACTAGGAATATATCATGTGACCTAGTTAGTCTTGGAGGGTAGGCCTATGTTGGGCTTACCAGTTCCTAGCATCCCCGGCCCTATGAGATCACCTGCAATCCCAACCTATGCAGGGCTAGGAACTACTTTGTCCTGGGGTGCACTCAGATGCTTGGGGCCAGCTCATTTCCCCAAACTTCTCGTTTCAATCAACCTTAGCTGTGCCCTAAATGCCAGCCTCTCTGGTCATCTGTTCTTTCTAGTCCTGTCTCCCTAGAGGACTAGATGTTCGTACTGCCCATCCTTCTGTTACTGCCCTTTGGAAGCCCCTGCTCTCCTCTTAGTTTTCAACTCTCCATAGTTCTTCCTCACCTCCCTGACTGAAATAAAGTCACATCTCCCCCACATGGGCTGCTCCTTTCACAAGCACTCCTCACATGATCGGGGGACAAGGAGAGGAAGTGGAAGCAATCTCTTACTTCTTGTGCCTACTCATTTTTACCTTATTGTAAAAAAATTGTCCTGTTCTGAAGCTTCCTGTCTTTAGATGCTAATCATCAACCTTACCAGTCACCATTACATGAATTCCTGGTCCATACATCCACTTTCATCAACATCATTGGCCCTGGTTCAATCATTTCCTTCCCCCCTAAGCCTCACATCCACTCTTGATCTTTCAAATCTATTAGGTGTTTTGTTTTGTTTTGTTTTGTTTTTAAAGCAGTGAGACAAACATTTCAAAATACTAAAAGAGCTAGTTTATACACTTGTTTACAAATATTCAGGCCCTATAGGAGAATGAAATACTCTACCCCTTTGAACTGAGGAGTGGCCAAGTAATTTTCTCTGGCCAGTGAAACAGGAATGGACCAATCATATGTTAACTCCCTTCAAAAGCTTTAAGAGCCCATGAGTAGCTCATTGCATTGTTCCTGCCTCTGTGGTTACTAAGATGTGATATAAATGTGCAATAGACTGTTGTTTTAAGTTGCTGATATTTTCTGGTCCTTGATTCTCTCAGCACAATTTAGCATGTACTCATCGATACATAAGAAACAGAAATTACCCTGTTGTCCCCCCCAGAATGATTTATCTGTAAGGTCCTTTATTTTCTATCTATGCAATCTATGCCGGTGAGTTTGTGTGTGTGTGTTTCCTAATTTTTGAACATCCAAATACATCGAACTTGTACAAGATAAAGGATCATATAAAGAAAGAGTTTTCCTTTTGTGGCTGTTTTTCTATTATCTGCCTCAAATGGGAACCTTACTGGAACAAAGATAATTGATGATGAGGTCATTCAATTGTACCTTTCTTTTGCTATTTCAGGAACTGAGAGGAGGTTTTCTCTAACAAAATATTAAAATGTTTCTTCTTTTTTCTTCTTTTGCTCCAAAATGTGTACATCCCTTCTTGGGATGATGGAATGGTCGGAGCCTTCTAGTACTTGATTAGGAAATTAAAGTGCCAGCTCTGAGCTTCAGAAACAATCCTGATAATACTGGTCAATTCCATAGCTTCCTAAGGATATGAAGAACTGCCATGTATCCGCTTTCCAAAAGAGCTCCTTGGCCTATAAATAAGATCATTTAAGAGTCTTCCTCTATAAGGCATACTATTCGGAATATAACATTGATTCTGGCCTCTGTACTTTCCATTTCTTGTTTTCATCGTCCCATAACTAGAATATTCTTATTCTTTTTCCCCTGTTTAGTTAAAGCTCTTGAACGTCATATCCTCTTTCTCTTGAGATCTCCTTTACTCTTACTCAGTGGGATGCTAGAGCTGGTTCTTACAGCCTCCTGAGAACAGACTGTATTATTTCTTCCCAACGTTGTGTTTAGTGACTTCAGGCATGGTGGCTGATTTACAATGGAAATAAAGCACACTGGCTTATTATATTTAAAATTACACCCCCATATATATAACCATATGGATAATTTTCATCTAGCATGTGAACCTAAACGTCCTTAACCTGTTCAACTCCAGCCATCTTTCTGTATTCCATTTCTGCCGCTCACTCCCAAGGCCACATTCTCCATGACGTAATTCGGAACTGATTCGTCTCTGAAATATTAATCCCATATACCCCATCCTGAGTTCATTCAAACTCCAATATTCTCAGCTCATTGCTCTCTTACTTTAATTGTACCAATTTTTAAGATCTCTAATCCATTTATTCTTCCACTTCCTCAAATATATCAGCCCTTTGCTCTCTATACTTCTTTTTCTGGTCAGCCTAGTCCCCACAATCCAATACTTCAGTTTTTTCTTTCTCTCTTAATCCCTTTAGCTCCCATGTATGTGAATCAGTCCATCCCTGTAACTTTTGTGCTGCAGGCTATTGAACATAATGAGAAGTTCAAGTAACCACAGAGAAGTGTACATAGTTTTGTATTTTCTGACCCAGGGTTGGCAAACATTTTCTGTAAAGGGCCATGTAGGCAATAATTTAGAGTTTGTGGGCCACATACTATGTATCCATCTATATCTATCCATCCATCCATCCATCCATCCATCCATCCATCCATCCATCCGTCTGACTTTTGATACAGGAGAGTTAGCATGTCCCTAGGTAGACAGGGAGGTCCCTGGTGGAATAAACAAAGACAGTCATATTCAAAAACTTCAGGTTTTAAAATCACTCCTTCACTCCAAGACATAATGTAACAAGGCCTCGAGATTAATCATAAAATTCATTTTGGCCTGACAAACAGAGCAGATCTGATAGATAAGAGTAGGTTGCTTTGCTAATTCCTTTAAGATGGGCAAGCAGAATAAACCTGGTAGACAAATTTCATTAGAAGGTGCCAGTTCCCTTCTTCAAACAGCTCCCCTTCCCCAAGCAGGCAAGGGAAGATATAAAAGTAAGAGCTTTTGCCTCCGTCATGGGGCACCCCCCATTTGGGACCCCCTTCTGCTCGGGAGCTGCAACCTCTTCTCCTGCCTCTAATAAACTATCCTCTTTTTAAAACTTTTTGCCTCTCCCTGGTCTGTGTTTCCATTCTTCGGCTTCACGAGACACGATTCCGGCCCACACTCAGAAACTGCCAGCAGATCCAACATCATGCACATCACTTTGTGGGCCACATACCATCTATCCATCTCTCTCTCTCTCTCTCTCTCTCTCATTTATATCTATCTATCTATCTATCTATCTATCTATCTATCTATCTATCTATCATCTATCATCTATTGTATGATACTTTACAGATGTAAATCTCTTAGTGTGGGAGTTCATAGGAACAGTCCAGAAACTGAAGTTAAGAGTGCACACCCGCTCTTACCTCAGATTGCCCCACAGTGATGCTTGACAATTCTTGTCAAGAAATTGCATTTGCTCCCATTCCCCACAGCAGTTTCTCTTAACTTTGACCATTGAAAGGTCACTACACAACCTTACAGCAAAGTATAACAGAAAATATAAATATCCCCACAAATCCCTAATGAGAAATGTCGCATGAGAGACACTCATTGCGCACTCACTGGCAAAGAGATGTTCTCAAGCCTCCCAGCTATGCAGATATAGTCATACCTCAGGAACATTAAAGACTATTACATGTCACCTTTGTGCTTGTTTGCAAGAACCCAAATTGTGAAGACAGTGCTCCTGAGTGCCAGAGAATTTCTGTATTAACAGTTGTGGAAAAGACTTTCTGTCACTTCATACTTTGCACATGAGGTTCCTGCAGCCTAGGAGACTCTTCAGCTACCCTTACCTTTTTTCCTACTTCTGGGATTAGTGGATACAAACACTAAAACATCATGCTGCGTATCCTTGAACTATTTGTCAGAACTCTGTATCAATTTAAACTCCCACTAACAGTGTACAAAAGTGTTCTTCCCCCTCAATGGAAGACATATTTTTAATGTTGTGTTTCAAAATACTGTAAATTAAGTTGTTTCAGAAGAATGTTTAAACTACATAATTACATACATATCCAACCCCAATGCTTTATTCTGCAAATCATATACAATGGTTACAGGACTAATAACTCCCATCATTCTTTACCTTGGTTTATTCTATGGAATTATTTCAGCACTTTGGGAAAATCATGCTGGACTTGTTGTAAAATTTGTTTTACTAGCCATGACAGGCAACTAAAACTATAGGTATTTAAGAGATTGCTTCTTGGGAGGTGTTCATCTGAGTGCAAATGAGTTTGGCTCTGAACAGATTTTAGCAGGCATTTGACAGCTTGGATGACTGGCACGTTGTCATCTTCATAACACACCTAAAATGCAGAGTGCCAAAAATCACAAACAGGTTAGGTGTAGTTAAAGATCTGAGACCTTGTCTAACTTAGTTAATCTTTTAAATCATTGCAGCAGAAATATGCCAAGTTTAATTAAAATTGCACTCGTAATGTAAGCTAGGATTATCTCATCTGCAGATATTTTTATTTTAATATTCCATATTTGTGTTAAAATGTATCTTTGTAAGACTCACGTATGGTGTGGGATTGACAGCTCACGGGAGTGGAAAGCTCCTTAGGAGACAAAGAGTAGTTTTGGTGTATCAATCAGCATTTTCTTTCCTTGAGCATTTTGAGTTTTTGTTTTAGGGTTATAAAACTTGGGGAATTTTTATTGATGAGGAACAAAACCCATTTTGGTTATATCACATGTTGATGACAGACATTAATAAAGGACAGCAAAGGGACCCTGAGAGTCAGTGATTCACATGACATAAAACACTGTTTTCTGGAAATGCTGAGATTTAATAAAAAGGGACTTTGGATCGTGTGTGTGTGTGTGTGTGTGTGTGTGTGTGTTTGTGTGTGAGAGAGAATTTTAGTTAATATCTACAAGTTAGTAAAATAGAAAAAGAGAACATGGGCTTAAAAAAGTATAAGGCTTAATCTTTTTGTTTTTTTCAAATTTGGTTTTCAGAAATTTTTATCATGTTGCAAAATATTCACTAGATATTTTCATTCCTGGTATTGGGGAGGAAAAATTATCTTCTACCCTTCAAGTTCTTCTGGCTGGACTAATAATCAAATTAATATGAGAGAGATGAGCTGAAGAAAAACAAATTAAAGTTTAATAACATGTATACTTCCTGTATATCTGGGAGAAATCCAGGAACACTGAGTAACTTGCCAAAATGCTGGAAGACATCACCTTAAATACCACCTTAAAGACAAAAGAAGATTTTGGGGGTGGAGAGTCAGTTACAGAAGGTTACCAGGAAAAGCACAGCAAATGAGGGTAAGATTATTACGCAGATTTAAGCCTGTGCCTTTTCTATTGATAGCGAAGGCAGCTCTGGTACAGTGAGGGAGACAGTCTTACAAATGGAGATTTCCCTTACAAATGTAAATGTCCTTTTAAAACGATGTGTTTACTATAGTGGGTTGTCAGAGCTCCTCCCTTGTCTGCTGTTTCTTAAAATTAATGAGCCTAAAATAATCTATTTCCCAAAGAGACATATTTTGGAGTGGCAAACTCTGTTCCCCTTCACTAGCAAAATGTCATCAACACATATTGAGTACTTATTTTTAATTTCTTTCTATTTATTTTTTCCCCAGAGAGGAAATGTAGAAGTCGTGATCAATTAAAGAACAGAGCAGGGATATGACTTGCAAAGTGAGAAGCGTAATCAGTGGAGAAAGGAAAATCAGAAGTGTCTGCTCTCCTGAGAAGCAAGGCTGAAGGTGTCAGCATGATAAAGCAGGGAGGTGGTTTAGAGACATGCAGTGGAGAACAGGATGCTTGAGGTCATTATAAGTAAATTACTGGTGGTTCTGGCCTTTGTATATTAAGGAAGTTATTTATCTTAAACCTGAGAGTAAAAGAGTGGCAAGAGACCATGGTGAAGTTTTAGTTTCCTCGTTGATTTCTTAGACAATGAAGCTGAGATCCAGAGACATGCCCAAGATCTCACGATGAGGCAGGGTTTTAGAACTGAGACCAGAAGTCAGATTTTTGCATTTTCACTTCTGTGATCTCTCTTTGATGATTCAGAAAATATGTCCACTTTGTAGTTTGAATTCTTTGAAATGTGGAAGAACTGTGACTGACATTGCTTAAACATGCTACAATTTACACATTCAAATGAGTTTTATCCTTTCACAGAATCACATTAAGAAATTATACATAATTTTAAAACTAATTTATGAGCTGGGTAGCCTCAGGCAAATTTCTTAATCTTTCTAAAATTCCATTTTCTCATCTATAAGATGAAGATAATATTGACTTTGCCAGATTCTTATAAGGTTTAGAGAGAATGTATATAAGCACTACAGGTACTCCAGAAATTGTAACTAGTGATAAAAACAAAACACAGCTAATACTTATTGATACACAGTATACTACTGTTTAGTATCATTGGAGTAAGAAACATCCAAACCTGTAGAGAATTTTTATAATAGTATATTTGAACCAAACTGACAACATTGCCAGAAAGCAATATCTCAGATGCTACAGATAATGATAGTTTTGCTCTTTCTTTTACACGTTTGTAATTAAGGCAGGAACATAAGGAAGATTGCATGAAGGTGGGAGAAAGCAAGGTACTGGAAAGTTAACATGATGATGTGCTCCTTGAGGGTGGTTATGCCTCTGAGGGGCCTGAAAAAGATGCATTTCAAAGTTGTGTTAACCTAGATACACGAAAAACAATGGACAGGGCTTGCATAAGGAGAAAATAAGCCTTTTATTGGCCTATTGACTAGGAGGCATGACTACTCCTCATGACCTGTCCAGTTAGGAATTTATGAACAGATCACCCTGTGAGGTTACTTTCAGTTACTGGAATTGTCAGATTTATTATAGAACCCCTTTTTTGTCCATAGTACTTTACATGATCATTCAATCACTTAGACTATTTTTATGAAGATTACCATTCAAAAATTTATATTAGCATTGTTCAAAGTATGTTCTAGGTTGTCTTTTGGAATTATTACATTTGAATAATCAGAATAGCCAGCATTTCTGAAGGTGAAGCTGGTGCTTCTCTGTTATGAGAGTCTATCTTTGGCCTGACCATTTTATAGGCAGATGCCTCTAATCTCTAACCTTACACCATGCCTCTAATTATGACACTTTGTATTTTTTTACATGAAGGTGTATTAGATTCCTATTGCTCTTGTAACCAATTACCATAAACTTAGTGGTTTAAGATATCAAAATTTATTATATTATAGTTCTGGAGGGCATGAATTCTAAATGGGTCCCACTGGGCTACAATGAAAAGGTCAGCAGGACTGTGTTCTCTCTGGAGGCCTTTTCCAGATTTTAGAGGCTGCCCGCATTCCTTGGCTCATGGCCTCCTTCCTCTGTCTTCAAAGCTGACATTAGGCCAGATCTGTCTTATGCTACTACTCTCTGGTTGTCCCTGTTCTGCCTCCCATTTCTATTTATAAGGACCTTCAAGATTACATTGGGCCATCCAGATAATCCAGGATAATGCCTTTATATTAAAATCAGCTGACTAACAACCATAATTCAATCTGCAACCTTAATTTCCCCTTGTCATGTAATGTAATTTAGTTGCAGGTTCTGGGGATTAGGATGTGGACATCTTTGGGAGCCAATATTCTACTCACCACAGGAGAGAACACCTAAGGGAAAGTAGAAGTTGCTATTTAGGAGCAAAATACTTTTTCTTTACTATATCTACGTTCTCCATGGGAAGACTCTGATAGCCTTGATATATCCTTCACCATCCTTGTTTTGTCACCAGTGCTTGTCTCGTGAAGGTGAAATTTCTTTGCCAGCAAAATAGTTCATTTCATATAGAATTTGTGTTCAGCAACTTCTTTAAGGTTTGTTAGTATTATAATCCCTAATATTTCTCAATAACTTGCCTTTGAAGAGGTAGTGTAGAGGAGAAGGCTTTCTTGGGGGAAGGTATAAGAACTGATATGGGTCATGCCTTGGCTACATGCACCCCATCCCCACTGCGTGGCTAGGAGCACAGGGTAGTAGACAGATGAACCTGGTTTTGAATCCCAATGACCTTTTTGGCTAAGTGATCTTGGGCCAGGTATTTAAATTTTATAAGCTGCAATTTTTCTCATAAGCAAAGTAAACATGTTAGTGCTTATTTACAGGACTATTAATATTAAATTAAGTAAAGCCTGCAAACTATTTAATATGGTAACTGACTAATAATGAGGACTCTCTTAATGTGAGTAGCTGGTGTTATTTTCATCTCTCTGAAGTTCAGTTCCTTTATCTGCAAGAAAGTGTTGGACCAGATGTTTTCTTATGATTCATCCAGTTCTAACAGTCCATGATTGTAGATATGATTCTCCTGTATGTAAGGATTAAATAAATTAATTTCATTTTGTTTTTGGAGAGTGAAGTATATAGATTTTAATTAGGGATTAAATATCTCTGCTCTAAAGGTTACACATACATTTAGGGGGATTTTTTTGTTTTTATTTTTTAGGTGGATCAGATAAGACATATGTTTTAAAGAGATTATATTTTTTATTTTAGGTTTCAAACTTAGTGGCATGTTTGGCCATAGTATTCCCTTTGATTAAAAAAGAAAATCTCTGTTTCTGTAGTTATGTCCTATCCTCCACTTTGAATATTGTTTGTTTTCCTTTTCCCTTTTATCATTTTAACTATTGGTTTGTCTAATTATTTTTTTTTGTTTTCAAGCCAGATTTTGCTTTTATTGATTCTCTTTACTTTTGTTGTTGTTTTAAAATATATCATCATTTCTACTTTTATTTATATATTATTTTTCATACTTTATATTTCTTTTTGTTGCTCTCCTTATTTCTTAAGTTGGATAGTTTAGTTATTAATTTTCACATTATTTTTTAAAAAGTGTATGCAGATAAGTGTATAAATTTTCCTCTGAGTATTACTTTAGCTGTACCCCACAAGTTTTGATATGTAGAATTTTCATTATTGTTTAATTATAAGTATTTTGAAATTACCATTGTAAGAATTAGAATCCATGAATTATTTAAATGTATATTTTTAAAATTTCCAAATATATGGGGTTATCTTTTTGTCTTTGACTACTTATATTTTGCACTTATTCAGAGACTGTGGTCTGAGTGACAAAGGTTCTTTAATATTTGTTAAGATTTGCTTTGTTTTCTAGTGGATGGTCAAATTTTGTAAACCTTTTAGATGGGCTTGAGAAAGTGTGTATTTTCTTTACTTGATAGATGTAGTTTTATATGCAAAATCTGACACACCACAATACTGGTATTTTGTCCTGTATTCATCAATTAGTAAGGAAAGGTTATTAAAATCTCTCACAATAATTATGGCATTATCAATTTATTCTTGCTTTTCAATTGATTTTTGCTTTATCTTGAGACTGTATTTTTTAGGTACATACAAGTCTGGAATTTTTATATCTTCTTGGAAAATTGTTAAAGTATTAATGCTTTAAATATATAATGACCTTCTTTATTTATTTCAAAATACTTGTAGGCCCTAAATTGCATTTTTTCTGCTATTGATATAGTGCCTACAATTTTTTTTGGGGGGAGGCGTAGCAGGTATCTTATTTTTTTCCTTTACTTGCAATCTCACTGTATCTTTATATTTGGGGGTATCTGTCTTTTAAATACAGATAAGTGAATTTCTTCATTTATTCAGTCTTTGTGCTTGTAGCCAATTTTAAAAATCTTCTCTGAAAGTTTCTTTTTAAATTGAGATATAACTGATATAACATTACATTAGTTTCAGGTGTACAATGTAATGATTCAATTTAAGATTTACTCTCTTGGCAACTTTCAAATATATAATATGGTATATTATTAATTAGTCACCTAGCTGCACATTGCATCCCCAAGACTTATTCATTTTATACCTGGAAGTTTATACCTTTTGACAACCTTCATTCATCCACACTACCTCCTAATAGCAGCCACCAATCTTGTTGTCTCTATCTATGAGTTCTTCTTTTTTTAAGATTCCACTTATAAGTGAGATTGTAGGATATTTATGTTGATTTGTCTGACTGATTTCGCTTAGCATAATGTCCTTAAGGTCTATCCACGTCACAAATGACAGGATTTCCTTCTTTTTGTGGCTGAATAATATTCCATTCCAGGTCAATCATTTTACTGAAGAATTTAGTTCTTTTACTTTTGCATTTATTAATGGCATTCAGAGATTTATTTGTTTCATATTATTTTGTACTCCCATTTTCTTCTTTAGAAGTTAGATTGTAGGGGCTGGCCCGGTGGCTCAGGTGGTTAGAGCTCCATGCTCCTAACTCCAAAGGCTGCCGGTTTGACTCCCACATGGGCCAGTGGGCTCTCAACCTCAAGGTTGCTGGTTTCGACTCCCGCAAGGGATGGTGGGCTGTGCCCCCTGCAACTAGCAATGGCAACTGGACCTGTAGCTGAGCTGTGCCCTCCACAGCTAAGATTGAAAGGACAACAACTTGACTTGGAAAAAAGTCCTGGAAGTACACACTGTTCCCCGATAAAGTGCTGTTCACCTTCCCCAATAAAGTCTTAAAAAAAAAAAAAAAGAAGATTGTAGCTAAGTGTAGAAATATTGTGCATAGATAAGATCATAGAAGCAATGGAGTAGATTGACAAGAATGAGCAAAAATAGCTGAGAAACAAGCACAGAATTTGGTGGAATGTTTAATAAGCCAAAGAAAGAGATCCACAAAGAGACAGATAAGTTCTGACCAGAGACATAGGAGGAGATCTGGAAAGGCAATGTCTTAGGGTCCAGTAGTTGAAAAAATTTCAAGTAGGAGTGCATGGTCAGTGATATCAGATGCTATAGATTCCATGAAAGTGATTAAATTTGGTTATTAGAAGATTAGTTGAAGACTTTTGAGAAAATTCTGTCAATGGAATAGTAGGAACAGAAGTTTTGCAGGCAAGGGAAAGGCTTGAAACAGAATATAATCTTAGAGTGAACAATTTATAAGCGCAGGGATGACTTCAGTATGGGAGACGATGCCTGCAGGAGATGTAGGAGGAATGATACAACAGAAACAGAAGTAACTGATGAATCAAAGTCTTCAAGATAGTAAAGATCTCTCCACTTTCTTCTGATGTAGATTTCTTTTCAAGAGTCTTAGCAACTGCACAGATTACATGCCTAATTACCAGTTGGAAGAAATGCAATATAAATGACGAGGGTGTCTCAGTAGGCAGCCCTGATGAATCCATTAATTTGGGTATCATTGATCAAGCACTGTGAAGTTAATCCTGCAATGAGAGTTAGATCAGAGCATACATTAATAAACGCACTTGCGCTTGACCTATAAAAGGAATGATCAACATGTCCCACAGGGCTGTGAAGCCGGTGAGCTCTCTGAAGAATCATCACTATCACTAAGCCATTTTAAAGGCCTGGTTTTAGATTTTCATTAGGAGAAATATCTCTGAATGCCTTTCCTAATGAAAACCAAGTACCTAATTTCTGCTAAAACAGACTCAGGGCAATTATTAAAATTTTTGCTCTTAAAGTGAAAATAAAGTAATTTTACTTTACCTACAGCTTTTGTCTCCTCTCCTTTGGGAAGTGACTGCCATTACCAATTTATTTAGGAAATATTTTTTGAGCAATGCTAAGATGGTGACACTCATCCTCAATGACGCTGGCTTGTCAAACAGTTCAGGAAGAGCTATTTATATTTTATTTAGGAAAAGAGTACTTAAATAGGATGTGCTCCCTGTGGGCAACTTAAATAAAGCTTTGTGTCAAGGTAACACGGTTGAGAGCCTTGACTACTTAGGCAAAGCTCTGTTTATCTCTTCCCAGAACTCTAAAACTTGGATATTGAGAAAAACAATGTTAAAAAGGTGGTAGCCCTTTGAGATGACTACCATCAAAAAAGAAGGTTTCTCTTTTTGTAAGAAAAATCTTTTTTTTAGGCTCTTTGATTATGCAAAATGAGTGATCCTCCAACTCATCTAGATTGTGGGGAAAGTACTTCATTTGCTTTACATAATCAAGGAACAAGAATTTGGCAATTGTCTCCTGGTAACTCAAGGAGTTGTTTTAGGGCTTGAGCAATATTGAGAGAAGAGGACAGATGGAGTTAAAGGGTTTAGTAGGAAGACAATCTGGCTGAAGGTCAGGACTGAAGGGAGGAGGAGGGTTGGTAAGAGGTTACCAGTGGCAGAATGGCTGACTATATTTATGATACAAAGTATTGCAGTTGAAGTTGGTTTTTGATCTGTGGTTTAATCTAATTTCCTTCTGTAACCCTCAATAAAAGTCAGTTTTACAACAGCAGCTCTTATTCAATTGTTCTTTTGGTAATGAAGGAAGAGAAGCACTTCCATGCTTGTGACAGTGTGAGGATGAGAAAGATTTCACCTAGAAGTGGGATGGTAAAGGTGGTGATTTGATGAATATAGAAGAAAGTTCCAAAGTAGGACCACATTTGAACATCAAGAAGACCAAAATCATACTACAGAAGAAATACACCATTTTAACATTGATAAATAAAGGCATTGAAATTGTTAAAGGTTTTGCTTACCTTGGTTTAGTCATCAATTCAATTGGAAACTGCAGCTAAGAAATTAAGAGGATTGGAAGGGCAGCAATGAAAGGATTAGGAAAGATCATCAAAAGCAAAGCTGTGTTATTAGAGATCAAAGTTGTGGTCATCCACACCCTCATACTCCCAATTATTATGTATGGATGCAAAAGTTGGACAGTGGAGAAGGCTGATAGGAAAAAAAATTGATTTCAGAAAGATGAACGAGAGGGTCATTGAGCAAATTAAGCATAAAATATCACAGAAGGTAAAAATGACAAAACTGAAGCTGTCCTACTTTGAGCACATCATGAGAAGACAGGGTTCTTTGGAAAAGACAACAATGCTAGGGAGAATAGAAGGCAGCAGGAAAAGAGGAAAACAAAATATGAGATGGAATGACTCCATAAAAGAAATCATAGGCATGAGTCCACAGGAGCTGAGCATGGTAGTTGAGGACAGGACAGTGTGGACATAACTCATTCATAGGGTTCCCCAGTAGTTGGAGCCAACTCAAGGGTACATAACACACACAGGGATTAGATAAAGCCTTTGGGAACACCTGGAAGTATTGTGGAGGGGCTAGTCTTCTCACAGAAAATGGAATCGTTACAGAGTGATTTTTTACAAAAGCGTGGTTCCTGGTTCCTGAATGTCAGAAAACTAGGGGATTGTTGGTTTACAGTTGAAACACTCATAGCAGTGTCAGCTATTCATGAGAATTTATTCACTCCAAGGAGCCCGGGTGGCAGGGGAGGGGGGAACAGGGGAGAGACCTTGAAGGATTTGAATTGGAAATAACAGACTTTTCAAAAAGGGAAATGAACACATTATATTCCAACATAAATGCCATTTCAATAGTAACATTTTCCTCTCTAGTTAGCACTTCTTTTTCAAGTCATACTCAGCTGTAGGGAAACTTATTAGGTCAAATCATATTCTGCATAGTAAGAATAGTTTCATTCTTTCCAGAACTTTAGTCGTGTGTAGCCCAAATGAGGTCATACTATCTTTGCATAGTATGCTCTGCATTCTCAACAGCTTTTAGCAAAGGAGTCCCATGCAGAATGTACAGTAAACTCAGTCATTGGGGTTAATATTTGCTGAATATAATGACAATAATGTCCAATGTGAATTACTATCATTTTGTTACTTTTCTTGGGCTAGTTTTTTGTCATGGTATAATAAGACATGCAACCATGTAAGAGAAAGTTAGGCAGTCATGCTGTGTCAGATAAAGCTTGGAAGGAGAATAGCAGGGCAGTTAAGGGGTTAATAGCACAGACCCTGGAGTCAAAATGAGTAGGTTGAAATTCTGGCTCTGTCTCAGATGCTGTGACTCTGGATAACCGGCTTCTTCCTCCTGAGTCTCCATTTCTTTTAAAAAAAAAGATTTTTATTAAAAATATAGCTAATGTACAAATTAGTTTCAGGTGTACACTACATATAGTTATTCAGCATTTGTATACCTAAAGAAGTAATTACAATGATAAGTCCAGCAACCATCTGACACTGTACCATGCTATCACGATATTATTGACTATATTCCGTATGCTGTATATTATATCTCCATGACGTATTTGTTTTATACCTAGAAATTTGGATCTCTTATTCGCCTACACTTCCCCCCCATTTTTAAAGTTTTCAATTACATTTAATATTATTTCATATTAATTTCAGGCTTGTAGCACCATAGTTGGACATTTCTATAATTTAAGAAGTGATCTCCTTGACTGGTCTAGTACCCACCTGGCATTATACATAGTTATTACAATATCATTGATTGTATTCCTTATTTATACCCTACATCCCATAACTACTTTGTAACAATGAATTTATACTTCTTAATCCCTTCCCCTTTTTTCACCCACACCCCGCAACCCCCCTCCCATCTGACATCCATCAAAATGTTCTCTGTATCTATGAGTCTGTTTCTGTTTTCTTTGTTTATTTTGTTCTTTGGATTCTACATATGAGTGAAATCACATTGCATCTGTCTTTTTTTGTCTGACACTCCACTAAGCATAATACCCTCCAGGTCCATCCATGCCAACACAGATGGCAAGAACCCATTCTTTTCCATGACCAAGCAATATTCCACTGTATATGTGTACCACCTCCTCTGTATCCATTCTTCCATCTACAGACACCCAGGCTGTGTCCACATTTGGCCATTGTAAACAATGCTGCAATGAACATATGGATGCACACTTCTTCTCAAAATAGCATTTTTGGATTTCTTCAGGTAAATACCCAAAGTCGGATTACTGGGTTCTTCTTTCTCTCTTATTATTGCCTTTGTTTTAAAGTCTATTTTGTCTGGTATAAATATTGCTAGCTACCCCATATTTTTTTTCCATTTCCATTTTCATGAAATATCTTTTTCTATTCCTTTACTTTTAGTCTGTGTCTTTCAATCTGAAGTGAGTTTCTTGTAGGCAGCATATGTAAGGGTCTTGTTTTCTTATCCATTCATCCCTTCTATGTCTTTTGATTGGAGCATTTAATCCATATACATTGAAAGTAATTGTTGATAGCTATGTAGCTATTGACATTTTATTACTTATAATTTTGATCTTTTTTTTTTAAAGATTTTATTGGGGAAGGGGAACAGGACTTTATTGGGGAACAGTGTGTACTTCCAGGACTTTTTTTTCCAAGTCAAGTTGTTGTCCTTTCAATCTTAGTTGTGGAGGGGGCTGTTCAGCTTCAAATCGTTGTCCTTTCAGTCTTAGTTGTGGAGGGCGCAGCTCAGCTCCAGGTCCAGTTGCCGTTGCTAGTTGCAGGGGGCACAGCCCACCATCCATTGCGGGAGTCCAACTGGCAACCTTGTGGTTGAGAGGACGCACTCCAACCAACTGAGCCATCTAGGAGCTCAGCAGCAGCTCAGCTCAAGGTGCCGTGTTCAATCTTAGTTGCAGGGGGCGCTGCCCACCATCCCTTGTGGGACTCAAGGAGTTGAACCGGCATCCTTGTGGTTGAGAGCCCACTGGCCCATGTGGGAATCGAACCGGCAGCCTTCGGAGTTAGGAACATGGAGCTCTAACCGCCTGAGTCACCGGGCCGGCCCTAATTTTGATATTTTGATTATTGCTTTTTCCATCTTAAAGAAGTCTTTCTAACATTCCTTGTGATACTGGTTTGGTGGTAATAAATGTCTTTAAATTGTTTTTTGTCTTGGAAGCTCTTTTTCTGTCCTATTTTAAATGATAGCCTTGCTGTGTAGAGTACCCTTGGTTGTAGGTCCTTGCTTTTCATCATCACATTGAATATTTCTTGCTAATTCCTTCTGGCCTGCAAAGTTTCTATTGAGAAGCAGCTGACAATCTTATGGGAGCTCCCTTATAAGTTACTAGTTGCCTTTCTCTTGCTGCTTTTAGGACTCTCTCTTTGTCTTTAACCTTTGCCATTTTAATTATAATGTGTCTTGGTATGGCCTGTTTGGGTTCATCTTTTTAAGGACACTGCACTTCCTGGACTTGCTTGTGTATTTCCTTTGCCAGGTTAGAAAAGTTTTCAGTCATTATTTCTTCAAATATGTTCTCAATCCCTTGCTTTCTCTCTCCTTCTGGTACCCCTATGATGCTAACGTCGTTATGCTTGATGTTGTCCCACAGGTCTATTCTCATTTTTTTTTTTAAATTCTTTTTTTTGTTTTGCTGTTCCAATTGGGTGTTTTCAACTACCTTGTCTTCCAAATCACTGATTTGACCCTCTGTTTCATCTAGTCTGCTGGTGATTCCTTCTAGTGCATTCTTCATTTCAGTTATTGTAGTTTTCATTTCTGACTGTTTTTTCAATTGTTTCTCTGTCCTTTTTTATGCTTGCTATCTCTTTGTTGAAGTCTCATTAAGTTTCTTGAGCATCCTTATAACCATTGTTTTGAACTTTCTATCTGCTAGGTTGCTTGCCTTCATTTTGTTTAGTTCTCTTTCTCGAATTGTCTCCTGTTCTTTCATTTGTGATGTATTTATTTGTTTCCTCATTTTGGCTGCCTCTCTGTTTGTTTCTATGTATAAGGTAGACCTGTTATGTCTCCCAGTCTTGCCAGGTGGTCTTATGTATTAGGTGCCCTGGCACAGTCTCCCTGATTACCTGCTCTAGGAGTGGCCCTTGTGTGGTTTGTGTGTGCTCTCCTGTTACAGTTGAGCCTTGATTGCTGTTGCACATCAGTAGGTAGGATTGACCCTCAGGATGATTGGCTGTGGGGTTTGGCCACATCCACAGTTTAAATGCTGTTGTGCAGATGGCTTATCCCACTGATTGGGATTTCCCCAGCAGGCTCTGGTGCCTGTTGGAACCACCCTTTGTGTGTGCTGCTTGTGGGGCTAACTGGGTGGTGTTCTGCTGTTGTCTGAAGCCAACTTCCAAGTATTTTGGTCCTGGGACCTCTTTAGAGGGGCTCCATGGTAGGCCCAGGTCACCTAATACCTGTGACTAGCCAGGGAGTGCCTGGTAGGAGCTACAGAGGAATCCACAGTTGTTTGCTGCCTGTGCTAAACCTGGTGGTGTGTGGGAAAGGCCACACTTGTGAACTGAAGATGGCTGCCACCATTATCAGTCCTGGGGTAGCTCTGCAGAAAACCAGAACACCTTAAGGCCTGCCACCACCTGCCAGCTCCCTTAAAGTTCAGCCACTGATAAAGCCTTGTATGATATCTAAGTTGGGTGAGGCAGGGTCTCAGGGAGTCACTAGAGTGGGAAGAGCTGTGGTCACCAAGTTAATATAGACTCTGGTTTGATGCCAGTGCTGAGCCTGGAGCTACTCAGCAAAAGTCTCAGAGCACACCATGGCCAGTGAACATCTGCCTACGGCCCAAGTACTCCTATAGTTTTCCAAGAAAGAATGCAATGTGGGTGGGCTGGCTGCTCCCTGGGAAAGTGCCTCTGGCATTGAGGGAGTTGGGTGGGGTGGGGTTCCAGGGGAGCTCACCAGACCAATTCAGATTCAGATTTGGCCTTGGATTTGAGGGAGGGCTCAACAATGGAAAGATGGTGCTCACCTGCTGGCTTCATGGGAGGAGGACCCCACATAGGAAAAATAGCAACTGTCTTCTATCCCTCACCTTGAAGCCACACACCACATTCTGCCCCCGATATGCCTCTGATGTCCCCCAAGTCACCATCCCTCCATCCAGAGCACAGAGTGAGTGAGTCTATGCACAGGCCCTTTAAGAGGATGTCTGGGTTTCCTACAGCCTTTAGTCCCACCAGATGGTTGGAATCCCATTTTTCATAGCCAGATGTGGGGGCTTCTCTTCCTGGCACCAGTACTCTAGGTTTGGGAGCCTGGTGTGGGGCTGGGATCTGTTGCTCCTCTGGGGGAAACCTCTGTGACCATGATATTCCTCCTGATTCTCAACCACCACACAGAGGTTTGGGGCCAGCCCGTTTTGTATCTCTGCCCCTCCTACTTGTCTCAAAGTGGCTGCTTCTTTATATCCTTAGTTATAAAATTTCTGTTCAGCTAGACTTCAGAGGGGTCTCCAGGTTGATTTTTCTATAATTTAGTTGTAATTTTAATGTGTTCACAGAAAGAAGCAGGCATATTGCTTATCTACTCCATCATCTTGGATCTCTCAATGCCTCAGTTTCTTTGTATGTAAAATGAGTTACCCATTAGAAGAGTGCTTAGCACATGGTAAGTGTTTAATATATGCTGGCTTCCATAGAAGGTAATTCTTCATGCTAGCCAAAGGTGTCATTTGTACATTTAACATCTATTGCCTACCTAGTATGTGCCAGAATCTGTTAGACTGGAGATGGAGATATAAAGAAGAAATACTACCCCTTTCCTGAAAGACTTCACAGGCTTCAGAAGTTTGGAAAAGCCGAGGGCCAAGACTCACCCTTCTCCGCTGTGGCTTTATAACCAATACGAAATAGCCAGGAGAAGATGAATTGAGAGCCAAACACACTTAGAAGCACAATACTTCCACAGCACAGAGCTCTTGGTGGAGAAACAGTAACACGGGTGTACCAAAGTCCTTATCATTTCTGTAGACTGAGCAGCAGAGAAAATTTTTTCTTCCCTCTGGGAGGAAGATTCTGTCAAGATGGTCTTACTTAATTCAGGCAAGAAGTGGATAAGGAAACATTCCCTGGTGAACAAGCAGCCTGAGAGAGCATAGAAGGGGCATGTTTCCCAGTTTGAATCAGAATAACTCCACACAATTGTGGGTGGAATTTGGCCTCATCCTACCATCATATAAATGATTCTTCTTATAGTCTCATGAACATGCATATGTGTGCAGTTTTAAATGTTCAAGAGAATGGATTTTGTATTAAAGACATCTCCATTCATGTTTATTAATGGAGAGGTTGTAGAAGCAGGACTGGTTTTGTTTCATTTATTTAGCACTTGTGACAAGATGGCTCTGGGCCTGGCTGGTGCAAGGGCATTACTTTATTGATTAAATAATGTGATGAAAGGAAACCCTGCTTATGTGTTGAGAGATTATTGCCAGAGACACATGGCCAACAAAGTGCTGAAAGGAGAGCTGTGTGACACTTTCACTGTAAGTAATTAGTAGTCAGTTGAACCAAAATACAGTCTCCTGGGTCAAGTTCCTGTTAATGCTGCAGTTTTGCATTTTTGAAGGCATGCAGAATCATATATTTTGTTTCCCAATTGAGCTGTTTTTTTGGACTCTGAAATAATAAAAAATAAACGTCTGAACCTACAAAGATATAAAACAACAGATTTGATATGGCACTAAAGAAAATTGGCCAATTTTATAGAAAAGGGACATGATTCTAATCTCAGGAATCAGATACAAAACAGTAAAAAAATTTCAAACACTGCATTTATTACGTTACTTTTTGCAGTCCTAAAAAGAAAGTCTACACCTCTTAGAAATTTATACGGTCTGTGTGAAGTAGATGTGTTTATTCACACTTTTATGGGAGAAATCAGGACTGGATTTATTCAAGAATGTGATTTGACACTTTTCTTTTGGCCTGTGGAATGATTTGAAGGATGGACATGTTGCCAAGAAAGATGGGAATCTTTAAGAACTCGAGGCATCAGTGTATTTACTTTGAGTGATGGTATCGGGGTTTACTCTCCACCCCTGCACGTAGTCTAGTTCTGCTGGAAGGGAATGTGTGGGGCATTTGTGGCTTCTTTTGACAATTTGATCTCTGTTCCACCAACACTTTAGAACAGTGTTTCTGGCTTTCTCTTCCTCATTTCTTATCTTTACTTGTTTGCCTAAATTCTTTATTTTCTTTTTCTCTCTCTCCCAGTAAATGGTTACAGCGAAGACTCTGGAGACTGTCTTCCTGACTTCACCCAAGTCCTGGTTTGGTGACTTACTAGCTATGTGACCTCTGGGAAAACCACTAGGCCTTTCTGTGTCTCAGTTTTCTCATTTATAAAGTGGTGTTAATAATAGTATCTATCAGGTAGGGTTGTTGTAAAGATACAATGTTTAAAATATTTAAAGTGGTTAAGTCATTCTTGTATGTATTTATACAACTTATAAATACACTGATTTGATTCCCACTGACTCAAAAGTATTTCCTGACTCTCTAAGACCTGCAAAATGATGCAATGGGCTCAAAGTGCTCTATTATTTGGCTACACGCACCCTTTCTTTTAAAACTTTTTCACAATGTGCTCCACCACACTTCATATTCTTTTCATTTGGGCCTACTCACCTCAACTTGAATCTGCCATACACTTTCCTACTTCTTTAAATTATTGATTAAGCCAGAAAAGGCCCTATTAAAAAATAAGGCCACTCAAAAGCTGAGTACCTATGTTTGTATCACTTATAGTAAGACACTGAACACTATAAGTCAATTAAAATTTCCCTGTGAAGACCACTGCCCTTCATTGTGGTTGTGGGAAGTTGATAGTGGCTCCTCTCCCCCAGATGTCCTCATCCTAATCCCTGGAACCAGGAAATATTACTTTATGTGGCAAAGACTTTGCAGATAAGATTAATTTAAGCATCTTGAGATGGGGAGGTGATTTTTAATTATTCACGTGTGCCCAAATGCAATCAAAAGTGTCATTATAAAGTAAGACAAAGGGATATTTCACACAGACAGAAGAGGAGAAGGCAGTGTGACCATCGAGGCAGAGATTGGAGTGACACAGTCACAAGTCAAGGAACACCAGCAGCCACCAGAAGTTGGAAGAGGTAAGAACAGATTCTCCCCTAGAGTCTCCAAGGGGAGTGTGGCCCTGCCTATACCTTGATTTTAGAGTTAGAAGACTCATTTTGGACTTTCAGCCTCTAGGACTATAAGAGAATAAATTCATGTGGTTTTAAGTCACTAAGTTTGTGGTAATTTGTTACAACAGTCACAGGAAATTGACACAAGGTATTGTGGTCTAGTATGTTCTTTTCAACATTTTTCTTCATTTATTTTTAAATTTACATGGAGTAAAATTCATTGTTTTTCATGTGTAGTTCTTAGGGTATTGAAAAACATATAGATTCATGTAATCACCACCGTAATCAATATATAGACAGTTGAGAAAGAAGATAAAAGAAGAACTTTTTGATTCTAAACTATCTTACAAAGCTATAGTAATCAAAACAGTATGGTACTGGCATAAACACAGACACATAGATCAATGCAATAGAATAGAGAGCCCAGAAATAAACTCATACATACATGGTTGATTAACTTATGATAAAGGAGCAAAGAATATACAATGGGGAAAGGGTAATCTTTTCAATAAATGGTGTTGGGAGAACTGGACCACTATCTTATGCCACACACAAAAATCAACTCAAAATGGATTAAAGGTTTGAATACAAAACTTGAAATTATAAAACTTCTAAAGGAAAACATAGTGGGTAAACTCTTTGACATTAGTCTTGGCAATGATTTTTAAAGATTTGACACCAAAAAAAAAAAGGGTAATAAAAGCAAAAATAAACAATTGGGATTACATCAAAATAAAAAGCAAACAAAAACAAAAAACAACTTCTGCACACCAAAGGAAACCATCAATAAAAGGGAAAGGGAGCCTATAGAATTGGAGAAAATATTTGCAAATCATGTATCTGGTAAGGGGTTAATATCCAAAACATATAAAGAGCTCACACAACTCAACAGCAAAATACCAAACAATTCAATTAAAAAAATGTGCAGAGAAACTGAACAGACATTTTTCCAAAGAAGACATAAATAGCTAACAGGTACATAAAAAGATGCTCAAATCACTAATCATTAGGGGAATACAATTCAAAACCACAATGAGATATCTCCTCGTACCTGTTAGAATGGCAGTCATTAAAAAGAGAGAGAGATAACAAATGATGGCGAGGATATGGAGAAAAGGGAACCCTTGTGCACTGTTGGTGGGAATGTAAATTGGTGTCGTCACTATGGCAAACAGTATGGAGATTTCTCAAAAATTAAAAATAGAACCACCACATGACCCAGCAATCCTATTTCTGGGTATTTGTCCAAAGAACATGAAAACAGAATCTAGAAGAGAAAGCTGCATCCCCATGTTCACTGCAGTATTATCCACAACAGCAAAGATATGGAAACAACTTCAGTGTCTATCAATGGATGAATAGATAAAGAAAATGTGGAAACACACAATGGAATATTACTTAGTCATGAGAAAGAAGGAAATCCTGCCATTTGCAACAAAATGGGGGCTTGAGGGTATGTATTATGCTAAGTGAAATAAGACAGAGAAAGACAAATACTGCATGGTATCACTTGTATGTGGAATGTAAATAAACAGTGAAACTCATAGACATAGAGAGTAGAAAAGTGGTTGCCAGGGGCTGGGGATGAAGGAAATAGGGAGAGGTTAGTAAAAGGTACAAACTGTCAGCTATAAATAGGGTCTGAAGATCAAAGGTAAAACATGGTGACTATAGTTGATAAAATTGTGTTGGATAGTTGAAATTTGCTAGGAGGTGGAACTTAAATGTTCTCAACAAAGGGCGGCCGGTTAGCTCAGTTGGTTAGAGTGTGTGCTCTAAACAACAAGTTTGCTGTTTCCATTCCCACATAGGATGGTGGGCTGTGCCCCCTGCAACTGGATTGAAAATGGGAACTGGACTTGGAGCTGAGCTGCTCCCTCACAATTAGATTGAAGGAAACGACTTGACTTGGAGCTGATGGTTCCTGGAAAAACAATTACCCAATTTAAGACAAAAAAAAGAAAAGAAGATAAGTATGTGAGAAAGTGGATATGTTCATTAAAATGTATATCAAATCATCACAATGTATGCTTTATTTTACAATTTTACAATGTCAATTATACCTCAATAAAGTGCTAATTAAAAAAAACATAGAACAGTTCTATCACTCCCCTATGCCCCACCAACTATCCTGATGTTACTGCTTTGTAGTCAAACTGTCCACATACACTTAAACTCCGGCAGCTATACACCGGTTGATCACTAACTATAATTTGGTGTTTTCCAGAATGTCGTATAAATGTAGTCATTCAAATATGTGGCTTTTTAGTCTAATTTTTTTCACTTTGTATAACATTTGAAATTCATCCCATGTTGTTGCATGTATCACTAGTTCATTCCTTTTTATTGCTGAATAGTATCCATTTTATGTATATGTCACAGCTAGTTTATCCATTCCTCAATTGAGGAATATTTGAGTTGTTTCCAGTTTGGGGAATTATGAGTAAAGTTTATATAAAGATTCATATACAGATTTTTGTGTATGTATCAGAACTCTTGGGTAAACATTTAGGAGTGGAATTGCTAGGGTGTGTATGGTAAGTGTACGTTTAATTTCATAAACTGCCGAGCTGATTTCCAAAGTGGCTATACTATTTTTTATTCACACCAACAGTGTATGAGAGTTCCAGTTGCTCTATATCATTTCTAGCACTTGGTATTATTTAAAAATCTTTTCGTATAGTGGTATTTCCTTAATGACTAATGATGCTAAGCATATTTTTCATGTGCTTGTTTTCCATCCATGTGTCTTCTTTGATTAGGAATCTATTTAAATATTTTATGCACTGTTTTAATTGGGTTGTGTTCCCGATTTTGATTTTTGAAAGTCCTTTATATATTTTGACACAAAACTTTTTTCAAATATGTGACTTGCAAATATTTCTTCCAGTCATTGTTTTCCCATTCATTTAACTGTCTTTTGTTAACATGTTGTAATTTTGATGAAGTCGAATTTGCAATATATTTTTTTCCTTTTCAGATCTTGGTTTTAGTGTCATACCTAAAAACTCATTGCCTAACCCAATGTCACACTGATTTTCTCCCACATTTTCTTCTAAAAGTTTTAGAGTTAACATTTGACATTTAAGTTTATTATTCAGTATGAGTTGTTTTTTTGTATAAGATGTGAGGTATACGTTAAGGTTCATTTGATTGCATATGGATGCCCATTTGTTCCAATTGTTGAAAAGACTATCCTTTCTCCACTGTTTCAAAAATTTTGAATTATTTCAAAAATAAATTGACCCTAATTGTGTGGGTCTATAGCTGGACTCTATTCTGTTCTGAGAATCTATAGGCCTATCTTTTTTTTAAAAAAATATCACACTGTCTTGATTTCTGTATCTTTATAGTAAGTCTTTAAATTGTGTTATTCCTCCACCTTTGTTCTTCTTTTTTCAACTTACTTTGACTATTCTAGCACATATGCCTTTCCAGATACATTTTAAATTTTAGAATTAGGTTGTTGATATCTAGAAAAACTGTTGGAGTTTTGACTTGCATTTTATTGAATTTTGAATGAAATTCAAGATCAGTTTGGGAAGAGTTGACATTTTAACAATATTAAATCTTCTCCAACTTGTTTTTTATCCTCCATAAATAAGTCAGGATTTTAAATTATTTTTATAGTCAATGATTGTCTAGATATTTGCACGTTTTTCTAATTTCATGGTTCACCATTACTTCCTACAAACTGTTTTTTGCTTCTCCATTCCGTCCACTTATTTCTGAAGTACATTCTCTACTGTGACTGTCAGTAAGCAAAATGAGTAATTCTGGGAGTGACTAATTCTTTTAGTATTTGTGTGAGATATCCTTATTTTATATCCATTCTTACATAATAAATTAGCTAGATATAGAATTGCAGAATATTTTTTCATGTATGCATTGAAATTATCACTTCAAATTCTTCCATCTTCTAATACTGTTTAAAAAAATGTTATTGTCCTGATAGTTTTTTCTATTTTTTTTTTCTGTTTGTTTTGTTTTTGGTGTCTGCATTGTCACCATGATGTGTCTAGACATAATTTTTAAAAATTTATCTTGGTAAGAATTCACGATTCAGGAATTTTTGGATTCATATCTTTTATCAATTTTGAGAAATTTTTGGTCATTATCTCCTTAGGTATTGCCTCACCCTCTTTCTCTATATTATTCTAGAAGATTGTGTGTATATGTATGTGTGTGTGTGTTGTGTGTGCTGTGAATATACATACAGGTACATGTATTCTAAACCTTGCATATTTTCCATATCTATATGGAGTTGTCTGGGCAATTTTTTCAGATCTATATTTTAGTTTACTAACTATTTTGTCATTTTGTCTAACATTTTATCATATCCTTTGCTTTTTATTTTATTATAGTTTTCATCTCTAGAAGTGTCATTTGGTTAGTTTTAAAATCTGATTTTTCATTTTTCTTGATGTTTTGTTCTTAGAGATTTTCATTTCTTCTTTTGTCTTTATTCATTTTGTGTTGATTTTTTTGGAGAATACTTTTAATCTTTATTAAATTTATTGGGGTGACATTGGTTAGTAAAAATTACATAGGTTTCGAGCGTATAATTCTATAATACATTATCTATATATTGCATTGTGTGTTCACCACCCAGAGTCAGTTCTCCTTCCATCATCATATATTTGACTCCTTTTACCTTCTACCATAGCTGTATTGTATAAATTTTCTATAGGTATTTTTCCTGCTGTGGATGCTGTCTGCTGACTCTCATTCATGTGGCTTTTCTGTAGGTGAAACTTGTAATTTTACTTTGAGAGACAATAATTGAGAAAGCTTTTTCAGTTCCTGGGGTATCAACTCTATGGGATCCATTTTTATGCAATTTTCTGGTCTTTGGACCCCAAATCTGCACAAAGTAAAGACTTGTGGTTTCGGTTTTTCAGGGGAGGTTTTGTTTTGCTTTTTTTCAACATACCCTCTGTGAATAGATTTTTTGTCTTTCTCATCATTTCTTACCTTCTCCCACCTATCCTTTCTCCCTGTAACCCCCAGTGTTGCATCAGCTCCCTGTGGTAACTTCTGTTTATTTATGGACCGGGGCATTTTCCTTTATTTTTTTACAAGTTCAAGAATTTATTTCAAAAAATTTTTTGTTGTTGTTAAATGCTTATATATTGCTACTTCTAAAGAAGGTAGACTTTATCGTTAGCATGGCCTGCCACCTTACTTGAAGAAATCCTGTAGTTTATTCGTTACTTGTCTACCCTACTCCACTACTCTTTCAATATAAGCACTGTTTCTTACTGATTTTTTTCTTCCTTAATACCTAGCATAGTATTTATGTGTAGTAGATACCAAAAATTGATTGCTAAAGGAATGAATGAAAGTGAAGTATGTATTTTAGGATTCTCTGGTAGAATGGAGGGGGTAAGCTATTTCTGGAAATGTGGGATAAAGATAAAAATAAATACATAATTTTGACCAGATCAAAGTCTGTTTGTCTCCTCAGTTTCATTCTCTCTTTCTGTTCTGTGTCCCGGGGTGACTAACCCCTATGACTGAATCATCTAGGCTTCCTGGCCCTCTGGCTTCCATTGGGGTTGATTTAACAGGAAACACCAGTAGGACAATGAAAAACAAGAAAAGAGATAGGTTAGAGAAGGGCTTCTCAAACTTTAATACACATATATACATATAAATTACCAGGGGTCTTTTGAAATGAAAATTCTGATTCACTAGGTCTGAGGTGAAGTCCATGACTCAGTATTTCTACCAAACTCCCTGGTAATTGCTTTTTATGTTCTGAGGACCACTTTGTAAGTGGCAGGATTTATTAGAGTATTTTTCCTTGTTGTATTCCCTTCCTGGGTGCCTGCATTCTGGCACTGGCTGCATCCATCCCTCTTTGACAGTGGTTTTTAACTTTGTCTATCCATTAGGATTATCTACGATGTTTCTGAAAACCTGATGCCTTGGCTATACCCGAGATACATTAAGTCAGAATTTCTGGGGGGTGGGACCCAGGTGTCAGTAATTCTTAAAGCTCCAACATACAGCCAAGGTTAAGACCAATGCATTTTGACTAAGTCTTTTCTTGTGTGGCCACTCTTCCATGGCTACAACTCTCCAAAGGTTATGATAATCCTGTTTCCCCACTCTGCGCCCCTTAGGTCTATGAGTAGTAGTGACATCTGTTTGTTGCTAGTTACTGAGTGTCTCAACGTTCTATAAATACTCCCTTTAACACCCCTATAAATAGTCCCTTTAAGAAATTATTTTTAACTCCCAGCTCTTTCCTGCCAAAAATCTAGTTGATATATTAAGATGAGAAATTTGAATTTTATTTTGTAGATAATTGGGAATCAATGTAATCTCAGGAATAGTGTCAAGATCAGACTTATATATTCATTATCGCTTCCAAATGAAACTTTTCATTTTATACTCATATACTTTAAATTTAGAAGTATAGAATTTTACTATAAGGTGCCAAGCTCAAACATTTTTTTATGTGTAGCAGTTCTGCTAAAGTATGACTAAGCTAATACTAACTTTTTGAAATTAGATAAAAAGAGTAATATAACATTAATTCAGTTTCTAATTGCTATTGTTCTTTAGCCATGATATACCCATAACTTAATCTGTAGATCAGATTGATTTCTTTCTCATTAGGATTTTTTCTTCTTTTTTTTTTTTTAAATAGAAGTAACGTTGGTTAGTAACATATAAATTTCAGGTGTACATTATAATTCAATATCTGTGTACTCCATTGTGTGCTAACCACCAAAATGCTAGTTTCCTTCTGTTACTATATATTTGACCCTCATTACTCATTTTGCCCTCCCCTCTGGTAAATACTATTCTGTTGTCTGTATCTATGAGTTTGTTTTATTTTGTTTTGTAGTTCATTTGTTATTTTTGTTTTATATTCCACATGAGTGACATCATACAATTTTTATCCTTTCCCATCTGACTTATTTCACTTAGCATAATACCCTCAATATCCACCTATGTTGTCACAAATGGCAACATTTTAGTTTTCTGATGGCTGAGTACAATTGCATTGTGTATGTATGTGTGTGGGTGTGTGTGTTTGTATTGCATCTTCTGTATCCATTCATTCATATATGGACATTCAAATTTTTTCATATCATGGCCATTGTAAATAATGCTACAATGAATGTAGGGGTACCTATATCTTCTTGAATTAATATTTCCATATCCTTTGGATACCCAAAAGAGGAATTTCTTGATCATATGGTAATTCTATTCTTAATTTTTTTTTATTGGGGAATATTGGGAAACAGTGTGTTTCTCCAGGGCCCACCACCTCCAAGTCATTGTCCTTTAATGTAGTTGTGGAGGGCGCAGCTCAGCTCCAAGTCCAATTGCCGTTTTCAATCTTTAGTTATAGGGGGTGCAGCCCACCATCCCATGTGGGAATTGAACTGGCAACCTTGTTTCTAACCAACTAAGCCATCCGGGCACCCCTCTGGAAGCTCAGCTGCAGCTTGTTGTTTTCAATCTAGTTGTGGAAGGCGCAGCTCACTGGCCCATGTGGGAATCGAACCAGCAGCCCTACTGTTCAGAGCTCATGCTCTAACCAACTGAGCCGTCCAGTTGCCCTCTATTCTTAATTTTTTAAGTACCCTTCTTACTGTTTTCCATAGTGGCTACACCAATTTGCAATCTCACCAACAGTGTACAAGTATTTTCTTTTCTCCATATCGTTTCCAACACTTGTTATTTAATTGTCTTTTTGATAACAACCATTCTAACAGGTATGAGGTGATATAGCACTGTGGCTTTAATTTGCATTTCCCTAATAATTAGTGATGTTGAACATCTTTTCATATGCCTGTTTACCATCTGTATGTCTTCCTTGGAAAATGTCTGTTCAGATTATTTGACCATTTTTTAATCAGATTGTTTCTATTTTTTTTTTTTTTTTTTATGTTGAGTTGTATGAGTTTTTAAAAATTTTGCACACTAACCCCTAATTTGAGGTATTATATGCAAATATCTTTTCCCATTTTTTTGGTTGCCTTTTTTTTTTTTTTGATGGTATTCTTTGCTGTGAAGAAGCTCTTTAGTTTGATATACTCCCATTTATTTATTTTTGCTTTTGTTTCCTTTGCTTTTGGAGTCATAATCACAAAAACACCACTAAGGTCAATTTCAAAAAGCTTAATGACTATCTTTTCTTTTGTGTATTTTATTGTTTCAGGTCCTTCATTTAGGTCTTTAATCCATTTTGAGTTTATTTTTAGGTGTGGTGTAAAATAGTGATCTAGTTTCATTCTTTTGCATATGGCTGTCCAATTTTCCCAACACCGTTTATTGAAGAGACTTTTCTTTCTCCATTGTATATTCTTGGCTCCTTTGTCATGGATTAGTTGCCCATATATGTTTGGGTTTATTTTTGGGCTATCAGTTCTGGTCCACTGGCTTATGTGTCTGTTTTTCTGCCAATACTGTACTCTTTTGATTATTGTAGCTTTGTAGTATAGTTGGAACCAGGGAGTATGATACATCTGACTGTTCTTTTTTGTCAGGATTGCTTTAGCTATTCAGGGTCTTTTATGGTTCCATATAAATGTTAGGATTTTTTGCTCTATTTTTGTGAAAAATGCCGTTGAGATTTTGATAAGGGTTGCAATGAATCTGTAGATTGCTTTAGGTAATATGAACATTTTAACAATGTTAATTCTTCTAGTCCATGAACATGGACTATCTCTCTATTTCTTTGTGTCTTCTTCAGTTTCAGCAATATTTTGTAGTTTTCAATGCATAGATCTTTAACCTCTTTTGTTACATCTATTCTTCTGGTGTGATAATAAATGGAATTACTTTCTTTATTTCTCTTTCTGATGGTTTGTTGTTAGTATATAGAAACACAACACATTTTTGTGTGTTGATTTTGTATCCTGAAACTTACTGTGTTTGCTTATTATTTCTAATAGGCTTTTAATGATCTGTATATAATTTCATGTCATTGACAAATCATGACAGTTTTACCTCTCCCTTTCCAACTTGAATGCATTTCTTTTTTTATTGCCTAATTATCCTGGTTGAGACTTCTAAACTATGTTAAATAAAAATTGTGTCTGTGGGCATCCTTATCCTGATTCTGATCTTAGAAGAAATGTTTCCCATTTTTTACTTTCAGTTTTTTTCCAGCTTTTTTGTTGTGTATGATGTTAGCTGTGGTTTTGTCATCTAAAGCCCTTATTATATTGAGGTACTTTCATTCTATTCTCATTTTATTAAGAGTTTTTTTTTTGTTTTGTTTTGTTTTTAATTATGAATGTATCCTGTCAAATGTTTTTTCTGTATCTATATGATTTTTACCTTTATTTTGTCAATGTGGTGTATCATATTGATTGATTTGTGTATGTTCAACCATCCTTGCATCCCTGGAACCGATCCCGTTTGTTTGCGGTAGGTGATCTTTTTAATATTTTCTTGTATTTGATTTGCCAGTATTTTGTTGAGGATTTTTGTATCTATGTTCATCAGAATATTGGTGTATATTTTCTTTACTTTGTGATGTCTTTGCTTGGTTTTGGTATCATGGTAATGTTAGCCTTGTAAAATTAGTTAGGAAGTACTCCTTCTTCAATTCTTTGGAAAAGTTTGAGGATAGGCATTGAATCTTCTTTGAATGTTTGGTAGAATTACCAGTGAAGCCATCTGTTTCTGTACTTTATTTGGGAGGTTTTTTTTTATTACTCTTTCAATTTCCTTAGTAGTGATTGATCTATCCAGGTTTTCTAATTCTTCATGATTCAGTCTAGGAACATTGTATGCTTCTAAGAATTTGTCTATTTCTTCTAGGTTGTCCAATTTTATAGTATAGATTTTCATAGTATTCTTTTATAATCCTTTGTATTTCTGTTGTAACTTCTCTTTCATTTCTGATTTTATTTATTACCACTTTTGCTGCATCCCAACAATTTTGGTATGTCATATTTTCATTTTTATTTATCTCTCTACATATTTTGATTTCTTCTTTTTTCTTCATTGAGCCAATAGTTGTTCAGTATCATGTTGTTTAATCTCCACATATTTGTGATGTTTCCAGCTTTTTCCTAGTGGTTGATTTCTAATTTCATACCATTGTGGTCAGAACAGATGCTTCATATGATTTCAGTCTTTTTAAAAATATTGAGGCTTGTTTTGTGTCCCAACATATGGTGTATCCTTGAGAACTTTTCATATGCACTTGGAAGAATATATACTCTATCACTTGGTGATGGAAAATTTTATAACTTTCTATTAAGTCCACCTGGTCTAAAATATAATTTAAAGCTGATGTTTCCTTGTTAACTTCCTGTGTAGATGATCTAGCTATTGGTGTAAGTAGGATGTTAAAATCTTCTACTATTGTATTACTATTTCTCTCTTTAAATCGGTTAATAATTGCATTACATATTTTGATGATTCTAGATGGGGTGCATATATATTAATAAATGTTATGTCTTGAGGGATTGTCTCTTTTTTCATTTTAAAATGTCCATCTTTGCCTCTTGTTACTTTTTTTGTTTTGAAATCTATTTTTTTCTGATATAAGTATGACTACACCCACTTTTCTTTGGATACCATTTGCTTAGAGTATCATCTTCTACACTTTCACTTTGAGCCTGTTTGTCTTTGGAGCTTAGATGAGTCTCCTGAAGGCAGAATATAGTTGGGCATTGTTTTTTTAATCCATCCATCTATTCTGTGTCTTTTGATTAAAGAGTTCAGTCCATTTACATTTTGGGTGATTATTTGTATACAAGGACTCACTACTGCCATTTTACCTTTTGTTTTCTGATTGCTTTGTATCTTCATTGTTTCTTTTCCTTTGTGTTTTTGTCTGTTGTTTTAGTTTACTATTTTTTAATGATGTTTTTCTCCATATTCTCTTTTTCTGTGTTTTGTACCTCAGCTCTGGATTTTTGTGCTTAATATGAGGCTTGTATAAAATGTCTCAGATAAAATAATCCTTTTTCTTCTGGTAGCATCTTATCTTGTTTCACCTATATAATTTTAATTGTTTTTCTCCTTCCTTTTTATGTTTTTATTGTCACAAATTATCCCTTTTTATGTTGTGTGTTCATTACCAAATTTCAGTAGCTATTATTTTTCATGCTATTTTTTTCTTTAATCTTTATGATGTAATTAAGTATTTAACACCCTGTTCTAAAATAGAGTTGTAATTTTCTGCTTCTATCTGTATGTCAACTTACTCAGTTTTGTTTACTTTCATCTTTTTGTTTCAGGTAGAAGAGCTCCTTTCTACATTTCTTGTAATGAAAGTCTTGTGGTAAATACCCTCAGATTTGTTTGTTTGAGAAAACCTTTATCTCCTTAATTTCTAAAGGATAACTTTGCTGGATATATTATTCTTGGCTGGTGGTTTCTATCTCTCAATAGTTTGAATATGTCATTCTACTAGCTCCTGGTTTGTTGTGTTTCTGCTGAGAATTTTGTTGATAATCTGTTGGAGTTTCTTTGTAGGTCACTGTCATTTTTCCCCTGACTGCCTTGAGAATTCTTTCTTTATTATAAACTCTAATAGTTATAACATAATATTTGTTTTGGAGAAGGTATTTTTGCATTGAGATGTTTAGGTGTGCAGCTAGCTTGTTGTACAGAATGTTCAGTTCCTTTTCCAGGTTTGGGAAGTTCCCATCAATTATTTGTTTGAATAGGTTCTCTGTTCCCCTCTCCCTCTCTTTTCCTCCTGGAATACCCATTCTATGTTGGCCTTTCTAATGGAGTCACATAGTTCTTGAGTTTTTTCATTTAAAAAAGGATATTAGTTCTCTCTTTTTTTCCAGCTGAATCATTTCTAGATTTCTATCTTCGAGCTCACTAATTCTCTCTTCCATATGGTCTGCTCTATTTCTAATACTTTCTACTAAATTATTAATCTCATTCCTTGAGTTATTCAAATTTTGAATTTTTTTGGTTCTTTTTTTTTAATAGTTTTAATGTCTTTGGTAAAGTACTCTGTCTGTTCATTAATTTTATTCCTGAGCTCACTGAACTGCTTTTCTGAGTTTTCTTGAATCTTGTTGATTTTCTTTATGACTGCTATATTGAATTTTCTATCAATTAGATAACAATCTTTCATGACTTTGAGTTTCATTTCTGGTGAATTGTCATTTTCTTTTTGTGTTCCCTTGGTTGTTCATGGTTCTTGAGGAGCTATTCCTCCGACAACACATTTGAAGTAGTGAACACCTTTCTAATTTAGGTGTTCTTAATTTTAACAATTCAACAGCGTGATGATTAGAGTTCTTTCTTTTATTTTCCAGTAGATGGTGCTATAGTGCAAGTTTTTGTTTTCTATTACCTGTGCTTCTTGTGCCTATGGGGTGGTGGATGTTGGTCCTCAATGTGATTGTGGGAGTTGCCACCTGGGTGACCATGATGGTGGGTGTCCCTGCTGTCTGTGTTGCCTACATCTTGGGGCACCACCACCATAGCAGTGGGATGTGTCATGTGAAGCCAACCAGATTTGCAAACTCTGCCCTGTTACCTGGTTATCTATGGTCACTGGTGTCACTGTGCTAAAGCTGGGAGCTAGTAGAGAGAGCTCTCCACTGCTGCTACTGGGCTCATTCGCAATCAGGGAAAGGGAGCTGAATTCTCAGGCACTGACACTGCTTCTACCCCTCTTGCTTTCTGCCAGGGTACACCCCTATCTCCTCCTCTGCTCCTGCATTAGCTGGAGCTGCACCATCCCTGTCTTTCCTCCCATCCTGCCTTCCTTATGTGCTGCAATAAGCCCACCTGTAGATGTACCTATGTGTGGATCTGTCAGGCATGCTATTGTGATGAACAGAGGAACCTATGTTGGGTTATGGATGTCTGACTTGTTATAGATTTAAGGAAAGACACAAAGAGGTCCTCTCACTCCACCGTGATGCTGCATCACTCCTTGATTTTTCTTGAATTTGTACCTTTACTTAAATATTGACCCAAGTCATCATACTGGCAGTCTCTTGTTTTTCCTTGGAAAACACTGGCCATTCACTCACTTTGTGACCCACTTACAGTGTCATTACTTGAAATAGTGAGTTGGAGTTTATCTTTCCTTCTTAAGTACTACCTATTTCCTTAGAGTTCCCACATTTCAAGATCTCTCTGGATATTCTGACTAAATTGCCATTTTGAGAGGCTCTCCATTTCTGTTTCTCAATTCTCTACCAGTAATCCTGCCTTTAATCCTAGTAAAGGACTTTCCCTACAAAAGACCCCTAAATTATTATCATTCCCCAGGAGAAAATTATTCTCTAATCTTCCCCTCAATTTATTCTTGTAAACGTTAAACCTCTGACATTCTACCCAGAGAGCTGTTAGCCTTTTATCTCTTCTTCCATATGAATGGATTTTTGCAATCAAACTTGAGTACAATCTTGAACTCAACTCAAGTGAGCAAATGATTTCCTCCCCGTTGTTGCATTACAACTCTGTAGTGGAAAAAAGGTTTATAATTTGTTTTCATTGCTGAGAATAGTGTAAGGGTTTGTTGCTACTAATCTTACTTCAGGGTACTGCCCTATTTTTAACATATGTGTAGAAAAAAATCAACTTGAGAAAATGGTTTTTGAATGAAGCATAGTGTTTTTAACACCAGCTACAGATTTAGATGCCCTGTCTCAGTCCATTGAGGAATATTCTCTTCCTAAATGTAATTTCTTACTATGCTTTTATAAGACTGGAGAGAAGAAGGAGGGTCAGTTAGAAGTTTGGCTATAACATGATGGCAAATAATTATTTTGGCTGGTAACTTCTCTTTTAGGTGATAGGACACATTGGTTTGAAAAAAAAGTTCAGGAAATATTTTACTGGGAACTTGCAGAAAAAGAGATATGTATAAGACACACTTGCCCATGTCTTTTGGGAACCATTTGTTTCTAAAGTATTTGCTTACTGGATATAGGTGAAATCTGAGAGATTAAAAAATTAAAATCATCAGAGAGCATTGTGAAAGAAAATGAGTTTCTTAGGCTTTAGTGAACTTTTTAAATATGTGAATTTTTTGTAGGCTAATTCAAGTGTTAATAAAAATAAGAGAATTGATCTGAATGTCTTTATTCTTATACTCATAAATCAAATTCTGCACATTAGTTTAGAAATAATGGACCTGTAACCAATTATAAACACCCCTATTCTAATTATTTAGATTGACGTATTTCTAAGCATTGCATCTAGGTGTTCTGTTATTGAAATGAATGTGTTTTTTTTTTTTCTATAATGTCTTCAATTATTTTTTAAACTTAGAAATGTTTCAGGTGCTTCAGGATGTTCTTATAGCTATTCATGGGCAATAGATGAATGGATTAGGAACAAACTAATGGATCACCTGTTTCCCAGTTTGTCCTTCATATTTTGTGGTGCAGGTCCAGATTTCTTAGAGAACAGTGAAAATGTACTCACACCAATTATCCCTGATGAAGGACGGTTGCAAAGGCAACACAAATACCAAACAATCATCCATATAAATCCATTGTTTTGGAATGATGTTTGCTCCTTTAAGTATGATTTGCGAAAGATAAATGTTAAAAGCAGTTTGCCAAGGAAAGACTAAGGAACTGTTTCAGAATAAAGGAAATTAAGAGAAATGAAAACTGCATGCAATACATGATGCATGATTTCTTTTTAGTCATAAAAATGTTATAATAAATAAAACCTATAAATTAGATAATAGTATTAACGTTAATTTTTAGATTTTGATAATTGTATGTAGTTTTTAAGGGGATTTCCTTATTTCTTAAGAATACACATATAATATTTAGGGTTAAAGCAGGATCATATCTGTAACTTATTCACAACTAATTCAGAAAATAAACAATGTGTGCAAACACACACATCACATATATGTATGTGTAAGGGATATACATATGTGTGTCTGCCTGCTTGTATGTTCGCATGCACAAAATAGAGATAGATAAAGCACATGTGGTAAAACATTCACATTTTGGGAATGTGGATAAAGGCTGTATAGGAATTCTTTGAGCCGTTCTTGTAACTCTTCTGTGAGTCTGAAATTATGTCAAAATAAAAGTTAAAAGAAAAGAATAAAAACTGCTTTGTGAGGCTTCTCAGAAGGAGTAAGATAGCAAGAAAAACCCAACCTAAATAGGGGCAACTACAGATCCTATGAAAACTTAGTAAATACTATTAGTCTATGTACTTTCATATGGGTGTTTTTCAAAAACAAAACTAAATTTTCACTTCCAAAGTGAAATCATGTTAAATGAATTAGAACAAATCCATCCAGAAAGTAGGAAGTAGTAATTTCTATAACGTTTTATCTTGTAGTTGTGGGCCATGCCAACCTGCTTTCAGTGTATTGAATGGGATGGTATTTGTTTATTTTCATGAGCATAAATACTTTTTAAATGTCTATTTTATTAACCTAACTAATTTTCTTCTTCCTGATAATGGAAACACTGGGTTCTGTTAATTTCAGAGCAAACAGGAAATACATAGTGGGTTCTTTGTAGCTATGTTTCCTTGTGAAATTTGCTAATTTTAAAGAAACATTAAATGTATTAAATAATGAAAAATGAGTCTACATTATATTTCACCAAATTTTTCCTTCAAAACATTTTCCTCATTGCATCAGACAAGTCTTATTCAGTGTGTCTTTTCCCACAAGACCCCACCTCCCTTGTTGACCGACTCATGTGCTTCCAGGCAGGCAACCTCATCCCGACTAGCAGGGGATAGAGCTTTCCTGATCGAAGCAAAATTCCCTGGCCAGTGACTGGTTTAGGAATCAACATGTAGTTCATTTTTAGCCAAAGAAAATGCTGATTCAGATTTAAGGGGCATTTAATTCACTCCTGAACAAGAGAACTTCTCATGACTGTGGAGTCTAAATGTGAAACCTGGAACTGCAGCTCTCTGAGAGCAAAGCTGGGAAGGGATGGGAAGGCGGAAAGACTGAATCCTTGATGACACTGATGGGTTGCTGAGTCAACCAGCCCTGGATCCTGAACTGCCTTTGCACTTTCAGATACTATAAACCTTTTGACTGGAAATCTGTGTTACTTGAAAGCAAACAGATGATAACCTATTAATGTATATTCTGGAAGTTTTCTACAAAAAAACTTTAGTTTTATTCCCTGGCATGTTATTAAAAAGCCAGTCAGTTCATCAAACAAACCAGGTGATACAGGCTTTTATATTTCATTTAAACAAACCATAAAAATGCAGATTTCTTGAGTCATAGTCACAATTTTATTCATCTTCTGAGATATACAGAAGGTGCCATAAAATGTATACACATTTTGAGAAAGGAATAAAAAACTATTAAAATTGTAATACTCAATATACACTGATAACAAAAGATGAATACTAGTCATGCTTGACTTCTGCAATTACAAGAGGTGCTCAAAGTGGTTACCATCAGCGTTCAGACACTTCTGATTACGGCGAACTACTGCTTGAGCAACATTGACCAAAGTGTCCACTTGTATACAATTTTTTGGCACCCCAGGTATAATAACATTTCAGAAAGGAAATGTGTGATAAGGAAGATGAAGAAATTCTGGCTATACAGTGGAAGTAATGACATTTACCTACTTCATAAATGATAGAATTAAATGAGTTACATATGTAAAGCTCATAGAAGTGGCTGGTAGGTAGTAAGTTCATAATTGTTGTTAACAATTGCAATAATAAGAAGTATAGTTTGTACCAGTAAAATCCCAAAGAGATCAGTTCATTTTATTTTTTCTTTCTGCTTGTAGAAGAAACTCATTTTAAAATATTTGTTCCTCCTTGATATAAATTTTCAAATTTACTTTAAATAAATCACTTATCTAATATCCTAAATTATAGCAATAAAATGGCTAAAGATATGAGAGTGCTTTAGATTCTTTAATTTAATTCATAATACAGATGCCGAGTGCTATAACTAAGTATTGTTATCACCATCTTATAACAGGAGAATTTTGCTTAGGCAAAGGAAAAAGTTCAGAATCTTGAGTTTGCTTCTTCATTCCTTTTTATCCTGGTTGCTTACCGCAGACACCAAGCTGAGAAACTTACCGCCTCAATTTTGAATTATTTTTATTCTAAGTAACAGACACTTTGGGGAAGAAAATGAACACTAGCATTGAATTCAACTTCATAAGAGTTACAGGGAGTAAATATTATAACTCTCAGCTCTTAGATGAAAGACTTGAAAACTTGAATCATCTTGATGGAACGATGCACTATCTGCAAGTACACTTTTGGTCACCATACTGATATCAAGTCCAGCAGAGCAAAATGTAAACTTTTGAAGGGCAGCATGGTTTAGTGTGGTATTTACCAAATTGTAGGTCATGCTGTAATAGTAGGTTGTGAGGCCAATTTAGTGGGGTTGCAACCAGAATTTTAAAGAATTGAACTATAATAGAACAGGATGAGTAAAATCAGAGTAAATTGCATGTATGAAGGTATGTATTGTTTTATTAAAACTTTGTCTCAGTAATTGAGACAATTGAGTAATTGTCCCACTTTGAGCACCTCTTGTAATTGCAGAAGTCAAACATGACTAGTATTCATCTTTTGTTATCAGTGTATATTGAGTATTACAATTTTAATAGTTTTTTTCCCTTTCTCAAAATGTGTATACATTTTATGGCACCTTCTGTATATCTCAGATGATGAATAAAATTGTGACTATGACTCAAGAAATCTGCATTTTTATGGTTTGTTTAAATGAAATATAAAAGCCTGTATCACCTGGTTTGTTTGATGAACTGACTGGCTTTTTAATAACACGTCAGGGAATAAAACTGAAGTTTTTTTGGAGAAAACTTCCAGAATGTACACATATGTATGTATAGGGTTACACGTTAAAATGTATTTCTCACTATGAGTTTGGTCATTGATATGGTGGAAAAATATGGGCTCCGTAGGAAGACATCCTTGACTTCAAATGTCTAGCTTGTTGGTTTGTTACATGGAAATGAGCATGAAACTATGCCTATGACACAATATGCATTCAAAACAATGTCCTTTCTTTCCTGACTCTATCTACAGGCTCCCTCCACCTCTTCTTCATGTGGACTTGAACTTATGAAACCATAGAATAAAGCAGCACTGACATCAGCAAAGAAAGTGTCTTCAAATGAACAAATATAACTGTTTTATGTATTATATATTCATCTAAGCTTGACACACTAGGAGCACGCTGAGTGTTCTGGGTCCTGAAACAAGAAAGATCAATTTTATTTAAACTACAACAAATGGTATCTCCCGTGCTCCTCACAGGGAAGAAATCACTCTTGTCTTATTCTTAAAACAACAAGTGTTTGGGTAGAAGTACTGATTGTTTTCAGTTTGGTTACCTCAGCAGAATGGCACACCCTCCATTAAAAATGGGAGTGAGTGTGAGGACAGCAGGCCACCCTGGCATGCTGAGCAGTGCTCAGGTGCCACCTGGCCTGTGTGCTGGGGCCACTCGGATGCACAGCTTCCTCCTATCAGAGGGGAACGAGAGGATAAATGTATCATCACACGATGACCATTACTTATTCCCCAGAGAACCCACATTACCATAGGAACGGATCGTTTTTTTTCTTTTCTCAAAGTCCATTTCTTTTATTTGATATTACTCACCTTAACTCCTTACTTACTGTGTGGAACGTTCCTGTGAATCCCAAGAAGAAGAAACAAAACATATTATTTAGTTTCACGGACACAGTATTGAAAAGAAGAAGAGGCTGAATCTCCTCCCTTCCTTTCCTGCCTCCCTTTCTCCCCCTCTCCCTCCCTCTGTCCCCTTCCCTTCTTTTCTTTTCATCTTCCTCCTTTTCCCTCTCCTCTTTCCTTTTCTTCTTCTTTCATAAAACATCTATTTTTGGGCCAGAACTTAGTGAAACTGCTGAGTTCGTCAAGGCAGTAAATCGAACTGGTGCCTTTTACCTCTAGAAAATACGAAGGCATCCTTCTGTCACTGAGCTGGCACCCACGGCGGGATCAAGTGCTCCTGTTAACTGGAAGGCAGGAAAGTACATTATCACTTCAGGGCTGTCATTACCAGAGGGTTTCACTGTGAGCTACAGCATTCAGGGAAAGCAGGCAGGAGGGAAAAGGTGTGTGTGTGTGTGTGTGTGTGTGTGTGTGTGTGTGTGTGTGTGTGTGTGTGTGTCAGACCAGGAGAGAGAGAGGGAAATAAAAAGCAAGATTTTTTGTTTTTATTTGTTTAAGAAGCTGACCAGAATGGTGATGTTATTAAGAGTAAAGGAATTCTTTTTCTTTTTTTTTTAAATTTATTTTAAAAATTTATTGGGAATTCAACTTGAACGCAAAACAATACTGCTTTCATTTAAAAGGTGATTAAGACAGCCAGCTTCCTCCGCTATCCTTTAGGTACATATGTGGAAAAAACAAAGGCTCAGACACACCTGATGGCTTCAGCTAATCAATTCATGTGCATCTTAAACCTGTCAAGACCCGATTGCCTATCTAATTATAAAGCTAAAGATATATAGTTTGTACCAGTGAAATCCCAAAGAGATCAGTTCATTTTATTTTTTCTTTCTGTTTGTAGAAGAAACTCATTTTAAGATATTTGTTCCTCCTTGATATAAATTTTCAAATTTACTTTAAATAAATCACTTATCTAATATCCTAAATTACAGCAATAAAATGGCTAAAGATATGAGAGTGCTTTAAATTCTTTAGTTTAGTTCGTAACACAGGTGCCAAGTGCTATATCTAAGTATCGTTATCAACATCTTATAACAGGAGAATTTTGCTTAGGCAAAGGAGAAAAGTTCAGAATCTTGAGTTTGCTTTCTTCATTCCTTTTTACCCCGATTGCTTACCACAGACACTGAGCTCTTAACTGAGAGAAGTAATAATCACTTTTATCTGTTTCTTTGGAATCTGTTTTCTGTCTGGATGCTGTTATGCAGCATATCGGATAAGCAGATCCCTAATGAGTTCAAAGTCAGCTGGTTAGTCCCTGGATGTGTAGCAGGCCCTTGTTAATCCAGTTATGTGTAGCAGGTTACTCATTTTCTTCATTTCTATTCTCCACCCTGAGTACACTAAGGTTTCTAATTTTATTCAGAACGATCTACCTTTTAGCAACAGTGAAATCATCATCATTATTCTTCTTAAAAGCAACAGTGGTAAGAAGGATTCCAAGCTCAGTGTTATGGAAAAAGTAAACAGGATGTAATGGCTATTCTACCATTCCCTACAGGACTATCTGTTTTCCCAACAAAAATATCTAGTGCTTCCCTGAGTTATTTTTTAAAGGGTGTAAGCAGTCATTCAGATAATCAGACTTCATTGCTGTGAAATTTCATCAAAGTGTACTCAGTCCTTGAACTCATATCTGGGTCCATTTTGCCAATCAGATAAAACTTCCTAGGTTTTTCCTAGAGGCATGAGGGTTAACTTGATCTTATTGCACTGCGAAAGATTTTGTGCTACAAACCATTTTTCATAAAAGCTATTTGTTGTGTTAAGAGAACTCCAGACAGGCTCCTTGTTAAAATAGATTTGGGGGTGAGCGTGGGGGGTGGGGTGGGGGGTAGGATGGCTTGCTCTGCTTTGTCACTTCGGATGCAATGAATATTTTTAAGAAATTCTTACAAGTTAACTGCAGAATAAATAAAGAGGCAAAAAAGAATTCAGGAGATATTAGCGTTTTAGTAAGTATTAATGTTATTTCTCATGAACAGACTGACAATTATTAAAAAAAAAAAAAAAAAGGAAAAAAGAAAATAACCCCAAGGAAATCTCTGACGAGGAAGCACTGACTTTATTTGTCTTAAGATGGTGACTTGCTTCTTTTCTTTTTGGGGGCATAGAGGTTGAAGCCAACCGACTCCTTTCTTTTTCGCTTTGTGAAGGTCAGCCACCCAAAGCATGCCCACTCATATCCGCAGCAGCACAAACAGCCTTTGCATCGAAAAAGCACTAGGTGGTGCCCATTTTCTTTGCCAGTGAAAGAGCTGGATATCCCCAAGGGAGTCACTCCCGTGAAGTTCATCAGCCCAGAGCCCCATACAGTGCAATCCCCTCCTCTAACAGATGACCAGGAGCATGGTGTCACGTTCAGTTATTTCCCTAAAGCATCCTGGGGCTGGCCCGGTGTAGGAGAGAGCTTTGGTTTGGGCCACGGTGCTTTTCAATGTGAAGGTGGGCGTGGAGGGGTAGTGGTGGCAAAAAGCTTTGCATATTCTCTTTGAAAATGAAAGGTGAGAGGATATAAAGGCTGCCACTCTGCCATCTGTGTCTCTAAAAAGTGATAGTGTCCTAGCTTTGCCAAGGCTTTCCTCCTGCCAGATCATCCGGACAATGCCATCCACATGCTAGTGTAATTTTTCTCATTTTTACCCATCACCAAGCTGTAAAAACAATAATAGAAAATAAAGTTGCGTTTTAAATTTCAATTTGCTTCCTCATGAAAATAATTCTTTGTCCAAAGAAGTATGATTAAATGGAAGAATTTACATGCCCATGTCCACCCCCGTACCTACTGTTTGAAGAGGTAGCTTTATACCACTGGGTTTATTCCTAAAAAAAAAAGAAAAAAAATCTTATTAGGCACGCTTAACAGATTGTTGCTTTGTGTGCAAAAAGAGCAGATAACTGGCTAAGAAGATGTTTTCTTCAGGAGAATTCTATCCGGGCGATATGCCCATCAGATTTGTTTTAGAATTTAGAAGCATTTAGAAAGTTTTTGTTCTTGTGAAGATCTGGTACCTGCAGTTGGGCATGGTCAGACTGTTAGCACAAAATGAAAAGAGGGAAAGAATATATTGATTTTTTTTCTAGTTGAACTATGTAAAATGATTGTCTAGGACCTATTCTCTGAAATTTAGCTGAATGGGGCCAGTTTGTTTAAATATATTTATTTTGTTTTAAAGAAGGCAAGGAAATGGTTTTTTGAATGTTACAAAGTAGACTTGTAGTCAAACCTGACTCCTATTTTCCAGTTGATGAACCATACTCCAAAACAAAGGGCAAAAATAAAGACTGTTAGTAGTTTTAAAAAGTTGAACTAAGAAAAAAGCTTTATTATGAAACTACAAGAATTATTTCTGTGCTCTAGCTGCCCTGTCATATGTCATGACATGTGGCAGGTTGACTGCTCATTAATTCTATTTATATCAGTATGATAATCCACCCCACTGAGTACACATGTGTTAAAATATTCATAAATTATATTTATTGTGGACAAATATACATTAAATGCCAAAAGAAGACCATTATTTAAAGACAAAAACTAGTCAAAATCAAACAAGCATTGTCTTTTTACTATCAGTCCTGTGCATTATGTTTTATCAAATTCACATTAATTGCCTTTCCTTGCAGTGCCTCGTAGGGAATGTTTATTTTTAATTTTTAAACTGTGCAAAAAAAGAAAGAGATAGATTTCATTGAAAGGAATAGACTTGGAAAACAAAAGATGTTACATTATTTCAGACAAATAGTAACATCGACCAGAACAAACCATCAAATGAGAAAAGCACTTCTAGCCTCCAAAATTGTTAAAAATATGTCATTTGAGCCCTAATATAGACTTAAAATGAATTTGAGGGTGTTTTATGACATCGAAGATCAAATTAAATAAATCAGATAATTTCTTAATAAAAGGCTGCAAATAACAATTTTTAGTTTATCCATATTTTGAAACCAAATACATAAGGGATGGTTAAGAAAATCTAGAACATTGAGAATTGAAACCAGTAATTAAAATGTACTGCAGCACACTGTGCTTTAGAACTTATTACTTCCAAATGAAACAATCCTGAACTACTCTATTTTGAGTGATTTCAGGAAGTTGAAAAAGTCGAGGTGATTATTCTTTTTACAAGCTGCCTGTGCCGTTACAGACCACAGTTGAAAAGTTTGAATTCCTTGTCAAAATCCAAAGTGGTTTTAGTTAAAATATATTGCCTAGCTTATCCACTTCATCATATTCTGAATTAATGCCATGAAAACATCTAGAATTATTAATTATTAGGACCACACTTCAGGTATAAATAAAATAACGGTCCTTTAAAAACGTGAACTGTGTGCTGGCCTAATAATAGTCTATTTGCCATGCTTTCTAGGAAACGTATAAATTTTCAAAATTTTAATTATACTTAAAGGGAGCCTTTTTTCCTCTGGATAGAAAGACAAATGATGAGTGAAACAAAATGGGAAATTCTGATTTTATTTAATTGTTATTGTATGTTTTTTTAAAAGGGATCAGGAAAGGACACAACGGTAAAATTGAGATACTTTTCTTATGTTGTGATACTTTGCTGCTAGAGTGAAGCATCCTTGGACTGCGAGTTAACTTCAGGTAAGATTTTTGTCATTTAAAAAAATCAGCTTCATTGACATGTAAGTGACAAATAAAATTGTAAGGTACTTAAAGTGGTGATTTGATACACGCATTCATTGTGAAAGGACCCCTCCCACCTACTTAATGAACACATCCATCACCTCACATTTTATCTTTATCGTTTTTTTCTGGTGAGAACATTTTAGTTCTACTGTCTTAGCAAATTTCAATTATACAATACAGTGTTATCAGCTATAGTCATCATATTTTACATTAGATCCTCAGACTTTATTCACCTTACAGCTGAAATTTTGTACTCTTTCACAAACGGCCTTCCCCTATTTCTCCCTTTCTCCAGCCCCTGACAACCACATTTCTATTCTGTCTTTTTATGAGTTTGACTTTTTTTTTTCCATTTCACATAAAAGTAAAATTTTCGATATAGTGATACCTCATAGAATATTTTACTTTCCACTTCCCCTTGGAAGAAAATTTCTTTACTTATGCATCATTTAAAGAAACTGATGGGTATGGGAATTGATCCTAAGGAAATAGTTCAAAATGTAGAAAAAGCCACATGTATAAAAATTGTCTTTATAATTTATTTATAATAGCAAACATTGGAAGGTGTTTTAATATCTATCAATGGATGCATTGTTAGAATAATGATAATATTCACTTTATGAAATATTATGCAGTCAATAAAAATATAGGCACATAGCAGTATGGGAAAGGTGTAATAAAATATTAAGTGACAAAAGTCAATATGTAAGACTAGGGTGTAGCATGATTATAATAATTTTAAGACATGCAAATAATGAAACACTAAAAGAGGATGCACAAAAATGCTAATCATTAAGGAGTGAAACTGATTTTTTTTTGCCTGTTTCAAACTTTGATTATGCCGTCTTACTAAGAAAATTTAAAATGCATTTTTAAATCTCAAAGACATTTTTTGGAAGAGATCAGTAGTCAATTTACATTTTTTTCTTGAGATGTCATAAATAATCACCACAGATTTTTGAGGAGAAAAATTATACAACTCTCACTTCCAAAAATGTGAATATTGAAGCCAGTATTCCAATGTGTGGCTTTAGCAGTCAAACCTAATTTGCTTTTTACTGAATCACAGTGCACATATATTTTATTAGATAAGAATTCCCTCTTTTATTTTTTTTTTAATTTCCCTTCTTATTATATTCAACTCCAAACCACAGCATTTTCATCTATTGGTTCTCAAAAACCCTGAGCAGTCATTTCAGAAAACAAAACAAAACAAAACAAAACAAAATCACTTATCAAAACACCACAAAACCCCTTCATTAAGCTCTCTGCAAAGTTTGGGATGTACTTTCATGTGATTTTTGGCCTCTGTACAGCACTGCTGCACAACGATTTTCATCTGAGATTTGAACATATTGGAAGAACTAGAGCCTTCCTTTCTTTTATCCTGTCATTTCCCCCCCTGGAAGTGACGGGCATATGGCAGGCACCCTCCCTGGATTCTCAAACAACAGGAGGGACCTGATTTCAATTCCTACATCCTGTCATCAGTGACTCTCGGGATATTTTGTTCTTGCAAGGCTAAAGATGTGATTCGAATTTGCCATACGGACAGAGCTTAATGCGATGCCATTTTTACCACCAGAGCCCTCAATCAGTTAATTAAACATGATATAAATCACTGCATGTATTTGTAAAGTAAGATTAATATGGCAAAGTCAAAGTAAATGAGGAATTCTCCCTATCCTAGGAGTGTGAATCACCGATAGGAAGATTATACTTTTGGAAACTCAATACTTTTGAGCAGGCTTTGTTGGTTTAATCCCTCAGACTGCTTTGTGCAACTCGAAACCTGGAGCTGTCATCTTTAGCCAAAATTTCAGCCATAACTTCCTCAGCTTTCACCCTATTATTGAAATCAGCATTCACAATACTTAACAAAGATGAACCTTTTACTGGGCCACAGGGCAGCCTCTTACCAGCTGGGCACCAGAAACATTGTTTAATAAATATTTTAACATGAAGACTTTCCCCAGTTCCCCCCACCCCCACCTTTTTTTCCTTTCCTGGGGAGATAAGGGCTACCCCCAAGCTGCACATTCCACCACTGTGGTCAGTTAGGTTTATAGCCTTAATAAAAGGATTTACCCCTTTCACGTGCTAGGGAGCCTTGTTAAACCAGAGCAATTATAGAAACACAAGATAGGTGCTCTGAAAAGATCAAAGCTCACCTAAAGACAGCTCTGTAGGAATTTGGAGCTCTCTTTGAAAAGCGCTCAGTTTACAAAGTATAGAGGTATTAAGCCTCGGGAATTAAAAAAAAAAAAGGCCTAGTTTCAAATAATGTTAAAAGTCTGACAGTAGTTAATATGGGATCTCCTTCAGCCACTCTTTGTGTATTATTCTTAATATCTATTCACGGCATATCTATAATAGCTCCAAAGGAACCATTATGCGCAGAAGACACACGCATAGATGGATCCTTAATACCAAATACATTACCTACTCAGTAGGTACATTTTAACCTCAATATCCTAGCTCAGGGGGAAGGGTGAGAAAATGGCCTGTAAATTTCTTTAGATGGAAAAAAAAATGCAGAGTGTCTGGGTCTTATAGTTTGTGGTTCACTCAGCAGGATCCTTAGAGGCTGCAGAAGGTGACAACAGCACCTGCCCTTTGGGGCCAGCCCACAGCTCACCCAACTGCAATTGGGTTAATGCACCCAGTTGTGGGTATTGTAGTGTTTCCTCTACCTCTCTAGATTGTATCATTCTTTGTGAACACACACACACATACACACACACACACACACACACACACACACACACACACACACACACACACACATGCCCTTGCTTGTAGACTCCATTTGAGAATAACATTGATAAACTCTGAGAGATTTAAACACAACCTTGTGGCTATGGGAGCTTTCAGGTGGCAAAAGGTTTGAGGATGCCTTTCTTGATTCAGCTGTCTGCAAGCCAAATGCTTTCTTTTGTGTGCAGCATCTGAATACAACAGAGCAGAGTAAATGGGCTCAGGACGGGATTTTGAATTCCATGCTCCAGTTTAGGAAAATGACTTATTTAAAAGGCTTCTAGTGCCAAGAACGTTTTGATATTGATTTAAAGAATACCACTTGGGTTTTTTGGGTGTCTAGTAGTCTTAGCTTTGAAAAATGCAGAGATAAATGCACGCCCCTCATTTTATTAATATACATTAGCATATCCATTTTAAAGAAAACATTGAATGATGATTAAAAATAGCTGCTATTTATTGACTGCTTATTATGTGCCAGACTCTATGTGAAGGGGGTTACATGGAATATCTACTTAATCTTCATGACAACCCTGTGAGGTACGTTCTATTATTATATTTATTTCATAGATGAGGAGACTGTGGCACAAAGGGGCTATGTAATTTGTCAAAGATCACACAGCCAATAAGAGATGAGGTTTTGATTTTTAATCTGGGTCATATGACTCTAGAAGCCAAGATTTTACAGCTTGTAACTATCTGATTTGAAGTTTATTTTGTTCTGTGACCTAAAGTTTCTATTTTATACTTTTTATTTAGCAGTAACTTTTAGGAGCTAAAAGTAAAACTAACAGGTTTTTTTCCCCCCTTGATAAACATTTGCTTTTAATTTTGGTGTTAAATGGATAATGTAACTTTAAGTTTTGTGTGTCTCGTAATTTATTTTGGGAAGTGCCATACCAAAAGTAAACTCAGAGCTTTTCATGATAGCAAGCAACATTTTTTTGGCCTTAGAATTATCATATCATAATTCACCTAATAAAATGTCATTATTGAAAGTAAAAACATTCTGTTATCTTGTTTGCATTCCCTTTAAATAAAGCCTTTTCCCTGACTAGCTCAAGACTCTGATATCTAATAGTGAAGGACATATTCCAGGTTAAGAAGCATTATGTTGCAAAGTTAGTCAGATAGGCCTGAATTAGAATCTTAGATTCACCAATATTGGTTCTGTAATGTTGGGTAACTAGTTAAATTCTCTTAGGATCATCAGGTTATCATTGGTAAATTATAAAAGTAATGCTAATCATACACTGTTATTATGAGAACTAATATCACATACATGTAACACCACAGTCCTGACCCACGGTGGTACAACACATAATACTTTTTTCTCTCTTCACTTTGATTGTATTTGTAATAGATCTAGTTGAAAAGTTTCTCCATTCTCCTTTAGAAAGGCTTTGGGAGCCCTGCTTTCATAGTCTGGCACTTTCTTGGAAAATAATTCTGAGGTTCTGATCAAGCTTGAGTATTTGTATCATCCCTGCCAGGCCTGAAGCTCTGAACACAGGGCAACTTACTCTTTTGTCAGGGCTTTGCTTGATTGTCAGACATCGAGGGGGCCATTGAAATAGGAGGAAAATGTACAGTTTCAGTCATTAGATTATGAACATTGTGGATTTTAAGAATTTTCAAGCTATTGTTTATGGATTGTCAGATCTCATTTGAACAAATATCAGAACCTGCAGCTCGGCAACAACATATGTCATCTTGCTCTTTAAGACCTTGTCACCCACTGCTCCAAGACAGGCCACTTCCTCCTGAGGTGATGGAGACCCGGCCCTCATATTCCAATAGCCTCCAGCTTCTTGCTAGTATATAATAAATATTAATAATTATTCAATCAATCAATCTGCCACCTTTCATTAGCACTAAATTTCTTTCATGGTATAAAAACTCAGTTGACATTTAATTGAAATTCAAGACTTTTTTGAGGAGTCATTTTAATCTCTGATCTGAGTATATGTGGATAGAAACATATATGCATTCCAATATCCTCTTAAAAGGGACTGCTAATATGAAAAAAATGTTTATTCTGCCTCTTGACATCTCCCCTGTCTTTGCTTTCTTCACTTTTCATAAACTTTCTTTGTCTACATGTAATACTCTCTTTGTCTTTAGAAGCATTCAACAGGCAGCATGAATATAAGATCAGTCCTCTTTAAAAATATCATTTTAGTGAACTATGAAAAGTTGTCTGTCACTGAGTAATACATCAAATAATTCAGCCCAAAAAAAAAAAAAAATTTCTGCCAAAGCTTCTTACTCAAAGGTCCACCTACTCTACCAGTGTCTGCACACATAGAAACACCTGGTATTTAGTCAGAACATCTGCTTTCCTTCTGGGATTGCCAGATTTAACAAATAAAAATACATGGTTCCCAATTAAATCGGAGTTCCAGAAAACCCAATGAAAAATTTTAGTATAAGTATGTCTTATATACTATTTGGGATATACTTATACTAAAATGTTATTCAATTTAATTGACTTCCTTATTTTACCCAGCAACTCTGTTTCCTCTACCTCTTTGCTGAATAAAATAACAAACTCATTGCTGTTCCTGTTAACTCTGATGGGATTCACTAACATGCCATTTGGTGGTAGTGGGAGAGAGGCTTTGGCTTTTCAAAAACACTGGGAGGACCTTGAACCAAAGGTTAAGTCAGAAGAGATGGTTTTGGTAGACTGGGAGGACTGAGAATATCCAAGAGTTATCAAGCTATGGACTGTAATTCGATTTTCTGATTTGCTTTCTCATTCCTCTTAAAGGCAAAAATGAAACTGACTCAATTAAAATAGTATAAAGAAGCAGACTGCTTCTGGACACGTGTTATTTATTCATTATTCCTCCATTCATTCGACAAATATTTATTGAAGGCCTACTGTGTGTCAGGAATTGTGTGGCAGTTATAACAGCATGTTTATATTTATGTTATACTTATGTTAAGGTTCAAGGGTATTGTGTGTATCTGGATTTTAATGGTGATCATTTTGACTAATAATGGCTGTAGATGCCTAAGTCATGCTTCTTGCCTTCTAATCAAATATCAATGATAGGCATCATCTGTACTCATGATAACTAATGAGGTATAATTCATTAGAGGTCTTTTGGTTTCACCTTTAAAAAGTAGTTATATACTTAGATGATTATGTTTTAACTATATATATATGTAATATATATAATATGTATATATACACACATCTTTGAAAAGATAGCAATACGTGAAATTATGATTCATTCTATATTTTCAGAAACCACAAGGTCAAAATATTGTTCAGGTATATTGCTTCATCTGTTAGACATCAAAATGACTCTTATCAATTGTCTTTCTTAATTTTTAAGTCATTTTGACTCATTTTGAGGTTATGAGGAATCTTACATGTGTTTGATTGGATTCAGTCAAATGGTGCAGCTTTTACTATGCCTTGTAATTTTTTTCATTACAATAAAAAGCCTTTTAAATCACTGCTACTTAGAATTATATTGAAAATACTTGTGATACTTTTATATACAGTGAGTTTAATGCCAGGATGTGAAAGCAAATTGATTGTAGGCAATTCTTTGCTTGAGCACCCCAGAGTAAAAAGAATTACACCAGTAACCCTGGGGACCTCCTGCTCTCGGAAAGGCTGTCTGTGCACTCAGACATCCACGGGCAGGTGGAAAAAGAAGGGGTTACTTAATTCTGATCTGAAATGGTATAAACACTTTAATTCAGAGAAATCATTTTTTGGAGGGGAAAACAACACCTCAAGACACATTTATTTTTAATGTTTTTAATTTAGTAAAATGAGCTGCAAGGAAAGTATGTCATCTTTGCAGTAAGCTCTCGAACATCTAACAGTGACTTAAATGTAGACCACTTGCCATCTGGCGGGTGTGTTGGGTGTGGAGGGGCTCGGCTGGATCAGCAGATAAAACCCTCATGGACTTTTTACCTCTGACACCCTGGTCAAAGTGAGAAGTACTTGGGGCTTTTAAACAGAGTCTCTAATGACACATACCTCAGTCAGCTTGAGGAGCAGCTGACGTGTTTTAGGAGTGACCTTAGACTGTCAGGCAAGCATTAGAGAGAATGAATTAATATTTTTGGGAGGGGCCCCTGGTCAAGAGTGTGATCCCTGAAGAGTCACTCTTGATTCTTCTTTCCTAAATCTTCAAGGTGAAATGTTCAGGAAACCAAAGAGCTCTTGCCTTTTCAGTGAAAGCAAAAACTGGATGTATCAGGTTTGATTTTTAGCAGACAGACTAGCTGCATATACTTGTTTACTCCCCTTCTCAAGCTTAGCTGGGGCAGATACTGAGGGTGGGGCAAATGTGGGAAATAAAGAGAGAGAATACGTCTGTTGATATGGGCCATTAATACCTAGAAGGGCCAAAAGGGAAAATCTATAGAGCTCAGTGGGCCTAGAGACAATATGATTGGAAATGAAAGTCAGTCCTCTCATATACAAACACGTTTCTATCAAGAATATGGCCTTGAACAACTTCTAGAGGGAATCTTATAACACAGTGGATACAACCACTCATTGGAACCAAGATCTCTTAGCACCAGTTACCTTGAAGAGACCTTTCCTCTGGATTCTCATACTTGCCTGAGCCCAGCTCCACCATGTATGACATTCACATCAGGTGACAATGACTGACTCTATTTCAAGAGGCAGTACCTGCGAAAGGGCATATCATTCCATGCCTCAGCTTTTTCACCTGTAAGACAGGAAAGACTGAGTTAGTACATATAAAGTCCTTGGTTACTTCCATCATATTCATCTTCCCTAGGAGGTTATGAGACTCGCGTGCTGAGATTGCAGGTTATTTTTACAGTCATATGTACTTAGAAACTAAAAGTGTATGAACATAGATAGACAATGAGAGAATTTTTCCCCATGTTTGTTAGAATGATTGCCCCTGACTACAGTGAGGACCTGACCCACAACAAAGGCACAGGCTCATTTAAGTCCTTGTGGTGAAGTGTCACGTGTAAGTGGGTTCTCCAGCATCATCTGGCCCAATGTTTTCAAAGATAACTACAGCCCAGAGAAGTGGGTCCTGTAGCCAGGTTCTGGCATTGCCAAGAATAACTTCCGTGTCCCTTGTCATCTAGGACAGTGCCCATTCCCTGACACTGGGTTAGTCTTTCTTACAAAACAGATTCAATCCAGTCATTAGTAGGAGGCTCTTCTTACTATTTTCCTTCTGAAAAATAGCCCCACTTCTAAGTTTCCTAAACCGTTACCCAAATTATCCATCTGTGTATCCTGAAAACTGCCAAATGTGGGGTTTATTGCCTACACCCAGTCCCCTCCAAAAGATAATGCCAATCATCACACCACTGGTTAGTCACAACAGGCTTTGCCAGCCTTGCTGAAAGAGGACTGTTAAGATGTTCTGCTTATGGGCTAAACTTCACATTTTTATCACCCACCATTCTCAACATCAATTCTATTCTCACACCTGTCAGGGATAGTCACTTTGCCACAAACACACCCTGTGAATTCCTACTGCATTAGCTTTGTTCATCCTGTATGTCTTACCTGGGCTGGCCTTTCTGCTCTGACCCATCGTACAAGGTCCTGCTGAGTTTTACCTCTCCCACAGAGCCTTTATTAAATATCCCAGCTCATGGCTAGTTAGTTGAAGCAGGTCAGGTTTAATGCCACACTCTGTTTTGATAAACTAGGACCAGTAAATATCCATGTCCTTTTATGAATATTGCTCAACCTAGACCTCTGCTCTTTTAGGCCAGAGCTGAATATGTTTCTATGTGCAGTCTGACCATCTGCACTATGGACTAATGCAACTTCTTGTTGTCTGGTCTTCCTGAGAATGCATTATATAGATTGCAGTTCATTTAGAATGCAGCTGCCAGGGTCGTGACTCACACAGAGATTAATCATTACGCCTGGGTTAGCTTCATTACTTTGACTACCCATTACATCTTGCCAAGATTATAAAATGTTGCTTTTAACTTACAAGGCCTACACTAGCATCCACTTACCTCCAAGACACACATTTATGCTGTTTCCTTTGGTATTACCAGGTCACTGGAAATTGCTAGTATTTCCCATAAGCTTTAACTTCAAAAATTAAGTCATGCTGAAGCCTTCTAATATCAGATTGACTAACATGTCTAGAAAAGAAAGTCTATTATGTGTTTTATTATAAATAATATAAAAAATTGCAGGGCACATATAAGGAGCTGGGGGGAAATTTTTAATAAAAGAACCAAGCTTTTATTTGACTTTCCTTTAAAATAATAATGTCATCACACACAAAAAAGATTGTCCTGCAATTATAGAGCTATTAATTAAAATACTGCCACACTGGTGCAAGGCATCTGTATTTTATGCAGCATTATTCTGTTCCCTGTACCATGTGATTTAGCTCAATCCTCAAAAATGAAAGGAAGGATTCTAAAGATAAATGCTGCTAGTGCTCCCAAACCACAGTGAGGATAAATGGAAAAATTAAGGAAGCAGATATTTACCAACAAAAATTGCTGCATAAACTGAGCTAACAGAGACGAATAAGAACCACAAATAGAGATGGACTCTATTAATTTCTCATAAATCTATATCCATGTGAGGTCTTCACAGGAACAAAAAGAAAAAAAAAGGTTAGTGTAATACAATTTTTAAAGGACAAATGTGGACATGTGCTTGACAAACTTCTCCATTTGTGTTCCCTGACAATTCTATTTTAAGGAAGTTAAAGTTAAATCTTAAAATATATGTGACATATGTGTGAACCTGAAGGGACAGTGGAAAATTAAATATGTTGTAATTGGTTGTATTTAAGAGCAAAAGTTGTGCATGACAGTTTCAATCTTCCTTTAAATTTTGAGTATCCTAGTTTCTTAGTGGGAATGTAAACTTATCTGTTGCTCTTGGTACACGTAATGAGGATGATCTTCCAGATCAATCTCTCAAATTTTATGAAGACATCATAAAACATGATGGCAAGTAAATATGGAATTGCTAATAATAACACAAATATAGAAAAGATTTATTCTATGCCAGGTATTATTTTAAACACTTTAGAAAATTGCTTAATCCTCATCATTCCTCTATGAGGTTGGTATTATTGGTATCTTCTTAATGAATATAGAATCTGAGGCCCAGAGAGGTCAGGGAACTTGACTGGTTACATAGCTCATAAGTGCTGGTACCAGGATTCAAACCCAGCAGGTCTGGCTCTTGAATTCATGTTTATAACCACTACGATATATTACTTCTTGGAGTCAATGTAGAGGGGTATACCTTGATTATAACAAAAATTATCCAAGATCTGTATTATTAAAATAACAATTTGAAGGTTAGAAACACCAGGAAAAACATAGATTTGATGATTTATTGATTAGGACCCAGGGCTCAAATATATTCTATGGAGAAACAAGGTTTATCTTATAGTCTACAATAAATTTGTGGTAATTGATGGATGCTAAGTGATTTTATCTGTTGGAAAATGAAAGGCTTTTGGAGCAAGAAGCCAGGTATATCATTTAGAAGATAGCCTGAAAATATTCCTGCAGTCTTTCACTATACTCCTAACTCCTGGATCTAAATTTTTGTGCCAAAGTTTAGAATAATTATTTGAACTAGAACACAGACAAAATTAGAGAACATTTGTTCATGAAGATAAAGTAAGTCTTAACTATTTAAACTAGCAGATCTTGCTGTGGTCAACAAAGGGTCAGCCACAAAAAAGAAGCAAGGACATAGAAAGAAAAAAGCATGCAAATTCTTATTCAAGCTCTGGAATTAATGTGTCCCATGGATTCAATAATATCAGAACTTCTTCATAGTTTCTTGGGAACATAAAAAATTGTATGCACCAGTGCCTTAAAATCTACAAAAGAATCATTTAAAATTTTTTATTGTTGCTAGGAAAGTCAATACATTTACCTAGTAGTGTGAAGTGTTTTCCTGTATTGTTCTTTTCTGTACCATTGGATTATAATTTCCTTTGACCAAGGACATTACCTTTTCTATTTTTTCACCATGCCTTGAATAGAACTTTTCACTCAGGAGACCCTCAATATGTGTTGACACACTAAATGTAAAAACTGAAATTTGGTCCAGTTTATCAGACACGCATGGGGTGCCTACTGCATAACAAGAGCTGTGCTAGGCACAGGGACGTGGAATGACTTAGATGTGGGCCCTGCCCTTAAGGAATACTTTAGTTCCCTGTAAAGTATTTACATGCCAGCATCATTGGTTTAGAGCCCATCATTCATGCCATAGATTTCCTCTCCAGTGTCATATTCCTGTTGGAAGCAGTTTTTGTGTCTCACCCTTAGCCGCTAAATCCTGTGAACTGGTGAACTTATCTGCCATCCATCATTTGGGGACTTAGAAAGTGCCATCTTGAAAACAAAAACAGAAACAAAAATCCACAAACAATAAAAAAGTCCTCTTGATAGATGATTGGATACAGATATGGTACATATATACAAAGGAATATTACTCAGCCATAAGAAAAGATGAAATAGTGCCATTTGCAACAACATGGATGGATTTTGAGATTATCATACTAAGTGAAATAAGTCAGACAGAAAAAGTTGGAACCATATGCTTTCACTCATATGTGGGATATAAAACTGAAAGCAACAAATAAACAACAACAACAAACAAACAAACAAACAAAACTCATAGACACAGACAACATTTTAGTGGTTTCCAGAGGGTAAGGGAGGAGGGGAGGTGGTAGAAAAGGGTAAAGGGAGTCAAATATATGGTGATGGAGGGAGAACTGACTCTGGGTAGTGAACACACAGTGTAATATATAGTAATGTATTATAGAATTATACACTTGAAACAAATAATTTTGCTAACTGGTGTCACCCCAATACATTTAACAAAAAATTAAAAATATATAAAAAAATTAAAAAGTTCTCTTAAAAACACAAAACAAACACCCAAGTAACTACAATGAAGATCTAATGCAGTTAGCTGTACTTGAGGAATACATAACATATTGAGAAGAAGAAGAAATGGTAAAAGAACTTCATGAACAAGATAATAGTTGACCTAGGTCTTAGAAATCTGAAGGATTCTGCTAGCAGACTTGAGGAGACATGTAATTTTAAATAAGAAAATTGAGCAAAGACATGGAAGTAGGAAAGCATTTGATGTTCAACGTATGAAATACCGTATTTTAGAAACAGTTAATTTTGATGGAATGTATTTATTTTGAATTTTAAAAAATCAGTGTAAGAATTATTGATTGCACAATGAGTTTAGAAGGGATGGAAGACATGGTACTTGCCATAGAGAAGCTTAAACTTTAATTATAGGTTCAAAAAATAAAACCCATAGACTTAAAAAAAAATTAAGTATAGAACTTGTATATTGAAAACTATGAAACATTGTTTAAAGAAATTAAAGAGGACCTAAATAAATGGGAAGACATCCACGTTCATCGATTATAAGACTTAATATTATTAAGATGACAATAATTCTCAAATTAATCTACAGAATCAATCTCTATGAAAGTCCCAGTTGGCTTTTTGAAGAAATTGACAGACTGCTTCTAAAATTTATATGGAAATATAAAAGACCGAAAATAGCCAAAATAATCTTGAAAAGAAAAAACATTAGAGGACTCACATTGGCAAGTAAAAAACTTACTACAAAGCTTACAATTATCAAGCCTGTGATATTGGCATGAGAAGAAACATAGATCAATGGAACAGAACTGATATTCCAGAAATAAAAATTTATGGTCAATTGATTTTCTGTAAGGAACAAGTAATTCAATGGGGTAAAAACAGTCTTTTCAACAAATGGTACTGGGACAACTGGATCCACATGCAAAAAAATTAAGTTGGACTCCAACTTACAAACATATATAAATATTTGTTCAAAATAAATCAAAGACTTAAATGTAACAGCTAAAACTACGAAACTCTTTAAAAAACTATAGGTGTAAATATTTGTGACCCTGGATTAGGCCTTTATTTCTTAGATAAAACAACAAAAACACAAGAAACCATAGAAAAAATAAATAAATCGCATTTCACCAAATTAAAAATTTTTGAAAGGACACTATCAAGAAAGTGAAAAGATAACACACAGAATGGGACAAAGTATTTGTAAATCCTATATTTGATTAGGGTTTAGTATACAGAGCACAGAAAGTACTTTTACAGCTGAACAACGAAAGGAAAGAGAACTCAATTTAAAAGTGGGCAAATGATTTGAATAGACATTTCTCCAAAGATGTTATGCAAATGTCCAAATAAGCACATCAAAAGATTATCAACATAATTAGTCATTAGGGAAATGAAAATCAAAACCACAGTGATACACTACTTCACACCCACTATGATAGCTATTAGCAGAAAGGTAGATATTAGCATGTGTTGGCAACTATGTAGAGAAATTAGAACCTTCATAAATTGCTGGTGGGAATGTAAAATGGTACAGACTCTTTGGAAAACAGTTTGGTAGTTCCTTAGAAAGTTGAACATAGAGTTACTATATAATCCATCAATTACACTCCTAGGTATATGGCAAAAATAGTTGAACCATACGTCCATACAAAATTTTGTAGACAAATGTTCATAGCAGCATTATTCATAATAACCCCAAAATGGGAATAACCCATATGTCCATCAGCTGATGAATAGATAAACAAAATCTAGTTCTATACAATGAAACATTATTCAGCCATTAAAAGGAATGAAGTACTGATTCATGCTATCACATGAATGAACCTGAAAACATTATGCTAAGTAAAAAAAAACCAGACACAAAAGGTGATATATTATGATTCATTCATATGAAATATTTCAAATAGGTAAATCCCTAGAGGCAGAAAGTATACAATTGGTTTCAGGGGCTAAGCAGAGGTAGGAATAAGGAGTGATTGCTATAGACCTGGAGTTTCTTTTTAGAATGATAAAAATGTTCTGGAGTTAAATAGCGATGATGGTTGCACAGTTTTGTGAATACAGTAAACACCACTAAATTGTATACTTTAAAAGGGTGAATTGTGTGGTATGTGAATTACATCTCAAAAAAAGCAAAATAAAACGGGCCAATGAGTCTCTGAAGCAATTAGCTAACAGTGAGGATGAGTCTGTGGGAGTTTAGACGAGAGAAAACTCTTGTATACCGAAGGGGCTAGAAAGATGAGAAAGATAGATACGATAGCCTTGACTGCAGCAGGTTGTATATTGGGAAAATCAGTTTGGAAGTCAAATTGTGGTTAGGTTACTTCGCGGCCTTAAGAATCAATTAGAAAAATGTTATAAATGGTTGCACATGGAGAAATGGGGAATTATTGCAGGTTCTAGAGATGGAAAATAGAAGAAAGAAAAGACACACAAAAGAATTCAAGATGAAAATAGTAGAATTAAAATACGAAAGCAACAAAACTCCTTTAATTGGGACAAGGCCAATTTAAATAAGTCAGATATATTCGATTTCTACAATTATACATATATCAATATATTATTATTATATATAATACATATGTATCTATACATGTATATAAATTATATATATCGGTCAATATTTGCAGATGTTGAAGCTCACTGCACAAAAAGTGATTAAGTAAAATCCTTCAGTTTACTGATTTTAACATAGCTAAAGGTTTGCTGTGGCAATCTGGCTTAGTTTATAATAAACTAAATGACTCTCTTTCATTAACATGCAAACTCCATGTTTCAACTATATTACCCATTGACTATCACAAAAGAAAGATTTTATCTTGTTTATTAGCTTCCCTCATGAGAGTCATCACAACTTTATTTGATGTTAGGCAGGTCTGCTGATGGAAAGCACCGATAGTGCAAAGTGCATCCAAATCCATCTCAATTTTATGGGGTGACTAAAACCTATGGGCAGAACCAAACTTGTAACCTTGTATTTGTGACCAAGAATGCAGGACCCACACCTAATCCTCCAGCAATTTTGATCTGAATGAAACAGGCAAGACTTTAAGTTTGAGTTTAGTGCCTTGGATCTATAGCTATAATTGAGGTTCCTTATTTTGGTGGACTTGTCTAGTAGAGTGATTTTTAATAGCCATCAACAGTCAAACTCAACAGAGCATATAAAACTATCCACAGAGAGGGTGTGTTTGTCAATACTCAGGTAACCTATAAGGCACTTAGACACTGGCTCGTGTAAAGTATGAATAAAAAAGGGTGTGGGTGTCCTCATTCACCCGCTTTTATGTATTTATTTAGCAGAGTTTTGGCATAATTTAGACATTAGAGAAGAAGTGATAAAGTGTTTGCAATAAGTATAGATTTCCCAGAGTGTTTCATGGTAAGATATTTAGAGTGGATATGCCATACTTTTAAAGTAAGTGGTGGCATATAAAATTCTCAGTAACTTTCCACCCATTCTTTTATTCATTGAAGGAACACTTACCTCCTGTCAGATATAAAATACTGTTTTGTGCATGTTGAAAAAGGCACAGTCCTGGTCCCAGCATTTCAGGCACAATGCATTACAAATGCAAGAAGAATTTTGTAAATCAGGAAAAGATCAGACTGAAGATGTTGTTGAGCTTGGTGGTGGAAGTACGTATTTTTCCGCATTTTTAACATTTTCAGGACTTGAAAAATTTCTGCTAATGAGTACTTATTACTTTGATAATCAAAACAGCAGAACAACAGCAGGAATAGCAAAACACTAAAAAGGTCTGTCCCTGTGAGAGGATATAAAGAAATACAGCAAAGCCTCTGAGGAAGCTTGAAGGAAGATTGCAGAAAGGGTTGGTAGGAAGGTGTTTTATCCTCTGACAAGAAATGAGGAAAGACTATCTGGTAGGAAGTTTGAAGGTGATCTTCACGAGCAAATATCAGTTGCTAGTCCCTGGCCCTCCTATTGCCAGACCCTACTTTTCTGACATAACCTCTAAATCTGTGCAGTCTGCCTGTGCTTTCTCCTGGTTGCTGATTCCAGAAGTTTCTACTATGCCTACTCTCAAAACTTTAAATGTTTTTCCTTTGTCCAATGAATGAAATTTAATCTCCTTATGTGGCTATTGAAGACCTCTGGTCATCTGACTCTAATTATACTACCCACTTTTAATGTTTATTAGATGCCTCCATTAACCTTCCTGCCACAGAGCCCTACTCTGTATCCTCTGATGAACCTTTATCATTTCCTCTCCCAGCTTAATTTTTGAACCTTTGTTCCTCACTTTCTTACTAAATAACTCCTATATGTACATCCATCAAAGCTTAGTTCAATAGTTCAATTCACAATGCTTCCACAAAGGGGTTCAGTTTATTATCTATTACTGTGGTACTATTTTGGCATACATTGTGCAGGTTTTTGAGTTGAAGTATCACTTAACATTTGTTTCTCTCTCTCTCTCTCTCTCTCTCTCTCTCTCTCTCTCTCTCTCCATACATATGAATGTATAGTGTCTTCAATGAGATTTTAAGTTTCTTGAGAGCGAAAGTGACATATTATATCTATTCTCCCAATAACTTTATTATTGCTCTTTACACATAACTGGTACTTAATAATAGTAATTGCAGAAATTGATGTAGCACTTGCTATGTACCAGGTGCTACCATAAGTATTTTATATATATTTAATTTATTTCTCACAATACTCCTATAAGGTAGGAATTATTATTATTCCTGTTTTGCAGACAAGAAAACAAAGGCACTAGATTTGCACTGTCTAGTGTAGATGATTTTAATTTAAATTAATTAAAATAAAAAAATTAAAAGTTTTATCCCTCAACAACATTAGTTACATTTAAAGTAGCCAATAATTACATATGTCTAGGGACTCCTGTACTGGACACCACAGATTATAGAACATTTCCATCGTCACAGAATATTCTATTGGTCAGTGGTGGCCTATATGGTTAAATGACCTCCCCAAAGTCGCATGGCTACTTAGTGTCAGAGTTGGAAGTTTGAATCCAATCAGCCTGGTTCTGTGCTGCAAAGATTTTCTATGAGCACAAGTGCATGAACACACACACACACACACACACACACACACACACACACACACATACACACTCAGACACAACCACATGCTCACTGAGGGCTGAAGGACAAAAGGGCTTGAATAAGATGGACATGAAAGCAGAGTTTTTACTGCCAGATGGAGGTGCAATTAATGGACAACTGCTTTGCCCAGTCTTATGCTCCCTGTTTTGGGTAGAAAGAGGACCTAAAGACAGACCCTCAGCAAGGTACACGTAGATGGCCAAGGCTGGGTGCTCACTCATCACTCCCACAAATGTATAACTTTTGACTTACCCAGACTAGAGGTTCTTATTCTTGGGTTGAGCTTCTGGGGACTATGAAACATCCACTGGAATATAAAAGTTCAGTATGTTTGTGTCTGTGCACTCTTTTTGTTGTAGAAAATCCATAACTTTTATCAGATTCTCAGAAAGAGGTGTGACTCCCAAAACTGTAAGAACCATTGACCTAGGGTAATAAATCAATTCTAGTCTGCAATTTGAACTTCATTATTACTTTTAAAATTTGACTTATTAAAGAACTCTCACACATTTTTTGATGGTTATGTAAATTAGCAACAAATTTCAGACACCAATATGGCAGAATCTATCAAAATTTAAGAATATGTTCTTTGAGTCATCGTCAATTCCCTTTATGAAAATCTGTCTTACAGAGATATCTGGGCATGTATATGTACAAAAATATATGTAGAATAGTTCACTGTAGACTTGTTTAAAAAGTGAAAAATTGGAAATAACCTGAATGTTCTTGAATAGAACGATTATTGAACAAAGGTAAAGAATAGCAATATTTGGATTAGGTAGCAGTTAAAAGGAATGAGACAGATCTATTACACGTACTACATATAAAGATTTTTAAACATAGTGTTCAATGAAAGTAAAATTGAAGAAAAAACTAGTTTTAAAGTTACATGTACTTGTAATTGTAAGTGTACAGAAACAAATTTGGAACGCTAATCCTTAACATATGTGTAGAAGGAGATAGGGGTAATCCTGCCAGCTGGGAGATGGGGGTGAAAGGAATTTTTAATTTGTATTCTATTTGCTTCTGTATCTGTTGTATTTTTACAACCAAAATGCATTTATCTGCTACATATAGAGTTAAAAAATAAAAAACACAAAGAAAATTTGTACTGGGTCTTTAATTGTACATAGGTCTTTAATTTACTAGGCAAATTGACCTTTCTTTTCTATAACCTAGATTTCCCAAGTTTCTAGTGATAATTAAGTCATATATATTTTTGATGTCAAATCACTAAGTATATGCAATCCACCAAAGTCATCTTCATAACATAGTGCTTTGACCAGGAGGCATCTTTAGATGATTGTTTCTCTGTAGATCTTCAGTCTCGAATATGGTATCAAAGTATCCCCAATGGTGGTGGTGGTGGTGGTGGTGGTGGTGGTGGATTGATGATGATGATGATGATGAAAATAATGATGATGACTGTGATGATGATTTCTAACAATGACCAAACTCTGTATCCCAGGTACTGCTCTAGGTGCTTTACAGATAGTAACTCATTTAATTGTCATAACCCCACTATGACATAGGCACCACTATTATTCTCATGTCATAAATGAGGAAGCACAGAGAGGCTAAGTAATTTGGCAAGGCCACATGGCTCCGAAGAGGCAGAGCTGGGATTCATGTGGTCTGGCATCCCAGAGTCCACTTGTCTCACCATGATGCTTTTCTGGCTCAAACCCACCTTTCCAGCCTTATCTTTCACTCACCTGGTCTTTCTACTGGCTGTCCACACACTGTGACTCAGTCCCATGGTGCTACTCAGCATTCACCAATATCCTCTGTGTTTCTGCAGAACGTGGGCTTTTGTACAACCCTAGGAAATGCAGCTTGGAGGTGCCTGGAACACAGTGAAACTATAGCTTGGGTCTTTGCCCAGGTCATTTCCTCTAATTTCCGCATCCTCTCAAGGGTCAGATTAAATGCTATTTCTTTCGTGAAGCCTTTCTTCCTTTCCTCAACTTGAATTTCTCCTCCCTGCTCTGTTCCCAAGGCCCTTCTTTGTCACTTCACTTAGAGTATACACACCACATTCTGTCTTCTATAAACCTCATTGCTATTCATGTCTTTTCCTCCCACTAGATTCTAAGGTCTCTGAAGGCAAGGGTCAACTCTTGTTCATCCTTTACAGCATATTGTCTTAGTAACATCTTTTTGAATTTATTTGAATTTGCAAAATTGTCAAAATGCATGCTTAATATTTAGATCATTAGAATCAATTAACTGAGAAACTTTCCGAGCAGAGTTTTATGTATGTATATAAGAACTTAGAATTCCCATTTTAGCAAATAAGTATATTCAAAAGTTATCAGCAAAACTAAGGGTTTCCTATGTTGCATGTTTAAATAATGATAATAATAATATTTATTAATAGTGCTAATAATAAGGATGATAATTAAATGGCATGTATTTAGCACCTACAGTGTGCCTGTACTTGAACTATTTCTCTTGGTATTTGAACAAATGCTTGAGGTTGGCACTATCAAATCTCCCTTTTATAGAAAAAACTCAGGCTTACCTAGGTTAACATGTGTTGCCCAGGCTCGCAGAGGAATCAGCCTGAGTCAGGGCTTGAAGTCCAGTGGGCCAGATTCCAGAGCCTCTGCTCCCCGTGCCTCTGCTGACTTCTGATAGTGAAGGAGAGGAGGCATTTGGTAGCGAGATTAGCGCTAGGCTGGATCTCGGCTAATACGGCTTCCGGTTCTGGTTGTTCAATTAATTATGTAAATTTGAATTGTCCTTCAGCATTTTGAGGTCTCATTTGCCCAGTGCTGAGGTGGGTTAGGGGGAGTGGATCAATAAATATCCAAGTTCCCTTCCCATTCTAGTCTCTGATTCTCAGAAGAAGCCAAAGCCTCTTTGACGTTTACCAAGCGTTACATATGGCACGTGTCAAGAGCTGTGAAAATTTTATTTAATCTACTATGTTTATGTTCTTCAACATAAAGGTGAAATATTTTTACATTTTCCCAATGCATTTCTCAGTAATAACACAGCCAGTAAAAATATTTTTGTTCGTGTAGAGCAGTGCTATTATAGCTTAGCCAAAGAAAAAGCACACTATTATATACTAGTGGAGGGAAAAAAAAGCCTCATTTGTTACCAAGAAGGAGCGGCAATGTAGTAATTATTATACTGCCCTTTCCCTAATTTGACTTAAATTAGTGACTTTAAGTTATCAGAGGTTATGAAATATACAGTATGTGCACATAGTAGACACAAATATTGCTTGCTAGTACCTACGTTTATGACATTAATCTATCTCTCAATGATCTAATATAAAATAAACCATTTGAAAGCAATTTCATTGAAATACTTTCAGAAATGTTGAAATGAAAATATTAATCTTTTGGAAGTGTCATGTTGGATGCTTTTTTTTTTAATCCCCGGAAGATGGGTTAGGGAGTGCTGAGAATAAAGAAACAGCCAGGAAGATGCAAAACCAAGAGGTAAAGATGCCAGCCACTACCCAAGAGGGCTGTTTCCTTTGTACCTTCCTCCTTTCTTCTGTCCCTCTCTTTTTCCCTCTCTGTCTCCTTCTTCTTTCCTCCCCTCTTTCTACAACTGTGGTGGTGAACCTATGCTAAACAAGATATTATTCCAAGCAAAGACATCCAGACAAAACAAAGCAGGACCCTATCCCAAGGAGTCTGGGCACTCAGGATTTTCCATAGAGGTTGGTCAGGTTCCTTGGAGGTGGTGGAGCAAGTCTGATGATAAGCTGAAATGTCATACTTAGCCCACTAATGGGTATTCACTTCAGGCTGGTGCCTGTTCAACAGGTCCCTTTTATTTAATTTTATTTTTCTTCTCTTTTTAAAATTTTTCAATTACAGTTGACATTCCATATTATTTTATGTTAGTTTCAGGTGTACAGCATAGTGGTTAGACATTTATACAATTTACAAAGTGATATCCCCGATTAGTCTTGTACCCGCCTGGCACTATACAGTTGTTACAATATTATTGACTATATTCCCAATGCTGTACTTTACATCCCCGTAACTATTTTGTAACTAACAAATTGTACTACTTAATCCCTTCACCTGTTTACCCAGCCTCCAACAACCCTGCCCATCTGGCAACCATCAGTTTGTTCTCTGTATCTATGAGTCTATTTCTGTTTTGCTTGTTTGTTTATTTTGTTCTTTTTTTTTTTTTTCACTAGAGAAAAACAGGGTTTATTTAGGGGATATAAGACTTTAAATCTTATGATGGGCTAGATGGTTGCCAGATCTAGGGTCTTGAATACTGGGTTCAGAAAATAAGCTCTTTGTAGAAGATAACAAAAATTAAGTGATACTTAGGATCTTGGAGTGTTACTCCTTTTGCTCTAACTAGTTCTGTCAAGTCATTCTGATGTTGGCACTAACATATTGTGTACTCTATGTGTGTATTGGACTCTTCCAATTAGTTTCAGACATAATGCATTTTGTGTGAGTTTGGAAATAACCATGAAATCTTTGGATTGTATGAACAAAGAAATTATTAGAAATTGAAAGAGAAAACCCTTGGAATCTTAGAAATGAAAAAATAGTCATAATTCAAGGATGTTCTTGGTTTCTGCCCACGGTATGGCACAAGAAGTTATGAAAAATATGATGTTCTCACCTCTGCCTCCAGGTGGAAAGTGATGGACAGCCAGATGTGCTCTTAGCCATTCTCCTGGCTTTTTTTTAAATTAGTTTTAGGTGTACAAAACAACATAATGATTAGATGTTTACACTCCTCACAAAGTGATAACCCCTCATGTCTACTACCCCTCTGACATTGTATATAGCTGTTACAATACCATTGACTATATTCCTTATGCTGTACTTTACATCCTATGGGGGAAACATATATATAAAACATATGTAATATATATATTATATATATTTAATTAGAGTTGACATTTAATAATATTCTACTTGAGCTTCACGTGTACAGTGCAGTGGTCAGGCATCTACACAATCTATGAAGTGATCCCTCTTATAAGTCCAGTACCCATCTGGTACCCTACATTATCTTTACAACATTATTGATTATACTTCCCATACTGTATTTCACATCCCCATGACTATTTTGTGACTAGCGATTTGTACTTTCTAATCCCTTCACCTTCTCCTCCATTATTTTGTTCTTAGATTCCACATATTTGTTTTTCTCTGTCTTACTTATTTCCTTAGCATAATACCCTCTAGGTCCATCCATGTTGTCACAAATGGTAAGATTTCATTCTTTTTTATGACCCAATAATACTCCATTGTATATATGTACCACATCTTCTTTATCCAATTGTCTCTTGATAGACATATAGGTTGCTTCCATTTGTTGGCTATTGTAAATAACACTACAATGAACATAGAGGTGCATATATCTTTTTGAATTAGTGTTTTGGATTTCTTCAGATAAATACCCAGAAGTGGAATTTCTGGGTCATAGGTAGTTCTGTTTTTAATTTTTGAGGAATCTCCATACTGTGTTTCATAGTGATTGCACCAATTTGCATCAACAGATGATAACCATTCTGACAGGTGTGAGGTGATACCGCATTGTGATTTTAATTTGCATTTCTCTGATGATTAGTGATGTGGAGCATCTTTTCACATGTATATTGGCCACCTAGAAGTTCTCTTTAGAGAAATGTCTATTCAGTTCCTCTGTCCATTTTTTAATTGGATTGTTTGTTTTTTTGGTGTTGCTTTCCTTATACATTTTGGATATTTAATCCCTTATTGGATGTATCATTGTAAAATATCTTCTCCCATTTAGTAGATTATCTTTTCACATTGTTGATGGTTTTCTTTGTTGTGCAAAAACTTTTCAGTTTGATCTTGTCCCATTTTTTTATGTTTTCTTTTGTTTCCATTGTCAGTGGTGATGTATTAGAAAAAATATTAATAAGAGCAATGTCAGTGAGTTTACTGCCTATGTTTCCTTCTAGGAGTCTTATGGTTTCAAGTCTTACATTTAAGTCTTTAATCCGTTTTGAGTTTATTCTTGTATATGGTGTAAGAAGGTGGTCTAATTTCATTTTTTTGCATGTACAAGGTCTGACAATTAAGTTTGCAAACTTGTTGCAATGATATTGCTAAACTTTTTTGATATCAGAGGGATTATTCATTATGAATTTGTACCAACTGAACAAATAGTTAACCAAGTTTACTATTTGGAAGTGCTGAAAAGGCTGCATGAAAAAGTTAGACAACCTGAACTTTTTACCAACAATTCATCACGACAATGCACCAGCTCACATGGCACTGTCTGTGAAGGAGCTATTTAAACAAATAACTGTATTTGAACACCTTCCCTACTCACGTGATCTGGCCCCCAATGACTTCTTTCTTTACCTAACGATAAAGGAAATATTGAAAGGAAGACATTTTGATGACATTCAGGACATCAAGGGTAATACAATGACAGCTCTGATGACCATTCCAGAAAGAGTTCCAAAATTGCTTTGAAGGTTGGACTAGGCACTGTTATCAGTGCATAGCTTCTCCAGGGGAGTACTTCGAAGGTGACCATAGTGATATTCAGCAATGAGGTATGTAGCACTTTTTCCAGGATGAGTTCGCAAACCTAACTGTCTGACATCATATATGGCTTTTATTATGTTATGTTCCATCTGTTCCCACTTTTCTGAGAATTTTTATCATAAATCATTGCTGGATTTTGTCAAATGCTTTTTCTGCATCTATTGATGTGATGATATGATTTTTATCTTTCATTTTGTTTGTGTGGTGTATCATGTTAATTGATTTGCAGATATTGAACCAACCTTGCATTCCAGGAATAAATCCCGCTTGATCATGGGTATGATCCTTTTAACGTACTGCTGAATTTGATTTACTAATATTTTGTTGAGGATTTTTGCATCTATGTTCATCAGGGATATCAGCCTATAATTTCCATTTTTTGTAATGTTTTTGTCTGGTTTTGGAATCAGGATAATGGAGGTCTCGTAAATTGAGCTTAGGAGCCTTTTCTCCTCTTGAGTTTTTTGGAATAGTTTGAGAAGGATAGGTGCTAATTCTCCTTTAAATGTTTGGTAAGATTAACCCATGAAACCATCCCATCCAGGACTTTTGTTTGTTGAAAGTTTTTTGATTACTAATTTGATTTTGTTAGTAATAATCAGTCTATTCAGATTTTCTGTTTCTTATTCATTTAGTCTTGGAAGATAATATGTTTCTAGGATTTTATCCATTTCTTCCAGATTGTCCAGTTTTTTTGGCATAGTATTTTGTTATAATCCTTTGTACTTCTGTGGTGTCATTGGTTACTTTGCCTCTTTAATTTCTCAACAGATCCTTTGTAATTTATCTTTTTGGGACTCTTACGCAGTTCCACACCTGCATGTTAGGGTGTTTTCTTGCTCAGTGCAATTTCTCCTTAACCACAAATAAATAAACAAATAGCTAATTTTAGTCTTTTAATAACATTGAAATAATTTCAATGTATATAGTTAAGGTCAAACCATAAAAGTATAATTGAGACTGGGAGTTGTATGCATTTTTCTATCTCTTATACACAATAGAATTTCATACCTACCTATGTAGTTGCTTTGCATTAGGAACAAATGGCCTCAAATGTGAGTAAAACTGTTTAGTAACTTATCACTTCACCTAAAATAAAATTCAGTCTGCTCTCTATGGTCCAGGATGATTTGGCTCTACTTCTGCTTCATCTTGTCTCCTTTCTATACCTTGAATAGGCCATGGTCTTTTCCAATTTTATCTTCTCCAACCACAGTGTTGATTACCTTTGTTGCTATTATACGAGGTCGGACAATTAAGTTCGTGAACTTGTTGCAACGATGTTGCTAACCTTTTTTTGATCTCAGAGGGATTATTCATTATGAATTTGTACCAACTGGACAAACAGGTAACCAAATTTACTATTTGGAAGTGCTGAAAAGACTGCATGAAAAAGTCAGATGACTTCAACTTTTCTCCAACAATTAATGTCTCTTGGATCATGACAATGCAACAGCTCATGTGGCACTTGTCTTTGAGGGAGTTTTTAGCCAGTAAACAAACAACTGTATTGGAACACCCTCCCTACTCACCTGTTCTGGCCCCCGATGACTTCTTTATTTACCCTAAGATAAAGGAAATATTGAAAGGAAGACATTTTGATGACATTCAGGACATCAAGGGCGACAATCCGATCACAGCTCTGATGGCCACTCCAGAAAAAGAGTTCTAAAATTGCCTTGAAGAATGGACTAGGTGCTGGCATTGGTGCATAGCTTCCCAATGGGAATACTTTGAAGGTGATGGTAGTAATATTCAGCAATGAGATATGTAGCAATTTTTCTAGGATGAGTTTGCGAACTTAATTGTCTGACCTTGTATTATGATGTCTACCTTGTTTGTAATTCCTTACTTTTTTATTGTCTGTCTCCTCCACAAAATGTGAACTCTATGATGGACTTTGTCTCTCTGGTTTACTGCGATATCCACAGGGCCTAGCATAGGTGTCTGCTACATATTTACTGAATAAATGAATGAATGGAAACAAACAAATGAATGGACATACTCATTTGAAACTTGGAGAAAACAGAATGTCCAGTATTCTACAAGATGGAATAAAATGTTAAGTGTAACCCAGCTTGGGTTTAAATCCCAGCTTTATCATTTATAAACTGTGTGACCTGGAGAAATTACTTAACTTCTCTGTGCCTCAGTTTCTAGAGAATGATGATAATAATGGTATCTACCTCAAGGTTTGTTTTGATTATTAAACAAAGTACCACATCTAAATTGATTTGATCAGTAAACAATAAAGAATGATCAGGAAATATTACATTCAAGAATTTCAGAAGTGCTTATTCACCACTATAATTCGAATGCCAATGAAAGCTTGGAGGTAGGGTGTCCCGTGGTCTTTGCTTGGTCCAGTGTGTGAACCTGAGAGCTGGTAACCCTATAGAGCTGGGAAGACCATAGTGTTTACTCTCAGATGGCTGGCCTAAGACGTCCCAAGTGCACGTGGTCCTATCTGGCTTTACTGATGGAAACAATTAAAGGTCGTTCACACGAAGGTGCAGTGTACAGCTGGCTGTAACTGACAGTATTTCACTAACAGTTCAGAGGAAAACAACAGTGAGATAACTCAGCTAATGCCTGCCCAACTGTCAGATGCCAGAGCATCAGGGCTTTGCTAGGGAGAAATGACAAGACATTGACATTTTTTAGACTCTACATTGGAATTTGATTCGGAATTAAGGTTTGTAACAGGCCGAAAGTGATTCGTCAGTTCATTTTTACACATAGATGAGCAGTCCCTTGTTTCCTTGGAAACTTGGACCTGAGCAAATGTAGTTCAGAATGTGCACCCTCATGTTTTCAATTGAGCAGATACAGGATGAATTTCTCCCAAGAGATTCAATATGTTGCCTTAAACAGAAGAACCTAGAATAGGAAAGAAATGCATATTAAAATTGGCCACTACAGACATGGCTGGAACTCACAAAACGCAGTAATTCTAAATAAGAGACACAGGCATTTTCATAATCTGGCCCTTGTTGGATTGGCAATTTTTTTCATTTGCATAACTTATTTTTCTGAATTAAAAAAGTGAGTGTCCTTCTTGAAATATCCCTTTGTATGTATTTAAAATGTCTAGTGTTTGCACAGCTTACAGTTTAGGGATCTTCATGAGCTAAAATCAAGCACTAAGTCCCTATTCTCTGCATACTGGCATAGAGAAATAGATTAATCCTTGTCCTAGTATATTTATGACATGCATGAGGTAATATTAGCCTTTTTAAAGGAAGTCTTAAATATAGGGTGATCATTAGTTCCTAAAATGCTCCCAGTGCTTCCTCTGACTTAAGTTTGGGGCCTCAGCATTTTCTGGCACCTGCATGTTTTCCCATAGCTCATGTAAAATGCCTGCTACTTTCTACTACTAATAATAGCTCCTCTCGTGTCAGGAACCATGCTGAACCCTCTACATACCTTCTTCCGAATTATCATGCTTTCTCTGTTTAGTATATGAGGAAATTGATGCTCAGAGATGTTAAAGCAATTTGCCTGTGGCCACACCATTTTTACGTGGTGAGACCAGAAGTTAAACACAGGTCTACATGAATCCCAAATCTGTGCCTATTACTTGTGGTCTACTTTATCTGCCATGATGAGGTACGCTGGAAGGATGGAGTGCTCTGTTTAATTAATATTCTAGTTACTAAAAGTTACAGATATAATAAGGCAAGTGAGTGGCAGGAAAATAGATATTAACTCAGTGTTGGGGGTGGGTGGAGGGAACTAACTTAGCAAGACTAAAAGTCAGAGCTGCCACAAAAATAGTATGGGTATCGCCTGAAGTCCTATGCCCCCTTTCACTGGGCCTATAATTAGAGACTAAAAGACCACATGTAAAGCGTACAGTAGAAGAGCTTTCTGCTTTTTTGTGAAAGATATTATTGAAGCTCTCGAACAATTTTAAGACTATGAATCTAGGCATCAGAGGCCCACAGTGAGTGGGATTTAATCTTTGCTGATTCAGAAGGTACTTCAAGGCTTTTCAGTGCTTCTCGGCTATCACTGGGGCTATCAATTATAAGTCCTGAGATGAGAGGCAATATTGGATTCCGGGCTAAAAGAAGGCAAGCTAAGACAAACTCTTTTATTTTTAATTTTTAAAAAGCTATTTTCAGGAGGCAGTTTTCTCTAGATGAGGAGCCTGCAAACTTTTTCTTAACGGACCAGTTAGTAAATGTTTAAGCTACTCATGCCATATGGTCTCTGCCATTATAGGGTGAGAGGACGTAGACAGTATGTACAGGAATGAGCATGGCTGAGAATGGTTTTATGAATAAAACTGTTTGGTGATGCAGATTTGTAATTTCTCAACCCCTGCCCTAGATTAAACATCCCCAAATTGTCTGTGTTTTCTCATCTAGTGGCTACACAAAAAAAACCAGACTCCAAAACCTAATCATAATGGTTTAAGATCCCCTAAGAGTCTTTTTCTTTTCATGTACATCAAAGGTAATGCAATCAAAGATAATACAATGTCAATTGGTTTCATTGATAAAGAGAGCCAATAGAATACGTGTATTTGGAAGTGATTTCCAACATTGAAAAAATACTCGGAAACAATAAAAAAGTTCTCAGGATAGTCTCTGGGAAATTAACCAGGACCATCAATTATGCGATATAATCTCCAAGGATTTAGTTGACACATAGCCAATGTTCAATATGATGACCGTGGCCAAAAATTATTTGTGAAAGTAACTACAAATGAATTTAGAGGAAATTGTAATTTTTCCCTTTAGTTATTTAAGTGGCAAGAAGCCCATCAAAATAATGACGAATGTTACAAGCTGACTTTGCTCCATGGAAATGATGTTCAAATAATACAGTGACTGAGCACCTCGGCCTAATTACCTAGGCACTATAGTGACAGATAGTTTAGAAATATTGAGGTAGCTATTGATAAAGCACTTGGAAAATGGGAATATTCTTCAAATTTCTGACAGCAGAGGTGGACACTGCACTCCTGGTTTAAATGGAGAGCTCCTGGCTTCTTTCAATTGCTCGAAGCTTCCTCAGGGTATAGCTCATTTCAGGTCCACTGAGCATGTGTTAGAATCAGTAGGGATCTTTCTGTGGGGCATCACTCTTACTCCTGATTTAGAATATTGTAAACCACTCTTCTTTTCCTTTTTCAAGAAAGAAAGCCTGCCATCGACTCACTTGTGATTTAAAACTACCTAATGTATGAAGAATGCACACTCACAACACTCAGGAAATTTTATGGAGAGGAGATGCTACCATGTAGACATCTCTGGAGCTGCTATTTATAAATTGTAATGCTTGGATTAGTCATGTGACCTTTCGGTCTCATTTCTTCAAGTTGAAAATTAGGTCAACAATATGTGGCTCAAAGTCTATCGTGAGGATTAGGAGATACAACATATGGGGAAACAGGCTATTCTATACAATAGATAAAACTATCATCATTATTAATGTTGAATAAGTTTTAAAAATACTATATTAAGACTATTTAGGCGAAAAGTCAGTTGACTCTTCTCTTTCCTTAAATTCTGTTTTAATGGAGTCAACATAATTAATGAAGTAGCCAGATGTCAAGATTTTCACAATTTTCATATTAATAAGGATACCATTATGTGGAATTTCTTTGCTGTGGCTCCATTTTGAATTACTTTCTTGACTGAGTGCATGGGGGCTTTGCCTCCTGACATACTGTCCAGCGGCGTTTCTTGGTTTAGTCTTCAACCATCTATTTCTGTAGCTACTTTGAAAAATGTTTACCCCCAAGTACTTAAGTTCATAATTCTGCTTGTGCAAAATTCCTTGTGCCTATTTCCTAATGAGAGAAAAGCCAAGTTAATAGACTCAGGTGGGTGAGTCTCTAAATAATCACTTTTATTTTTTATTACTCTTTCAAGTACAAGAAATCTGGAGTTATATAAATCATAATGTTATTCTTGAAAGTTAGTCTTATTTAGCTAACAAAGTAGCAAAAACATACTATATTGTTCTATTTAAGAATATATACTACGTATGACATTATGATATACACATATTATAGAAGAAGAATCAGGTGGTTTATTTTAGCCTCAGAGAAAAACTCCAACGTATTATTGCTTAAATATGAATTCCTCCACAAACTTTCTTCTATTTAGGATCTGTCTCTGGACTACCCATAGATCTTTCGTTTATCTCCCTACTGAGGTTCAACATTTCAATACCTGAAAATCCATAAACCCTGTAGTTTATTCCGTAACAAACTACAATTCTTCTTGTTATTTTTACATTAAACACTTAGCTAATGCTTATTGAGCACTTGTTCTGTGTGAGATATTGTGTTAAGTTCTTTGTTTGATTTTTTTCATCTTTATGACAATACTCCGGAGAATAGATATTATTATTGTTATTTTAAAGATGAGGACACTAAATATTAGGAAAGTAAAACTGGTAAAGGACACACCGTTAATGAATGGTATAGCCAGTATTCAAGCCTACAGCAGTTTGATATGAAAACTCAGATTCTAATGTGTCTCTTATAATCTATTCCTTGAACTAGTGAATTTAGAAATTATGGATAAGAATGATATCTTCATATATATGTATTATTTACATATTATATGTAAATATTATATACATGAATACTTGATACATGTCTATATATTATAATATATTGTAATACATTATATATCTGTGTAATATTGTTTATATGTATAGATATAGTTATAACATATGACTGCATATGTATTATATGCATACACACAGAGATATATATTTCATGTACACATAAATAAAATTCTCCAGCTCATTGCAAATGTAGCATAAATTTTACATGGTCACTTACATGTTTTCTGCATTTCTACAAAGGAATCTGCAATGAAAGCCATTAAATAGGATGCAATTTGTAAGCCTTTCATTAAATAATGATTCTCAGCTGGATTTCTGAAAAGAGAATATTAATGCAACCATATGTAACTAGCATTGCAAGAAATTAGCGTTGCTGATTTGGTCTTGAATCAATCATTTTAAGCTATGCATTAGACTCTTTGCTGATATATTTCTGTCTCAGACAAGTTAGCACGAATTGTGGGCTGAATACAGTCATGTTCAGAGTATAATTTTTGTAAAATACCACGAGTATTTCAAGTTTCTTGGGTTTGGTAAGGAATGATCAACTCCATATGCAGAAAGTTAAAATGCTGCCACTCAAGGTCCGGTGGCTAAGTACTAATCTCTAACATGTATGTTTTTGGGCATGAGGTTAGATGATAAGTCAAGTTTCCAATGCCAACCTAAAGCTAGATTTCTGGATATGGGAGCTGGAATGAGTTAGGAAGTGGGTGTGGCTTCTCTGTGTTAAAATCTCTAAAGCCCTAATCTGGTTGCCAAGGTTTGAAAATGCTCTGAGGCATTTGGGGTTTTTCTTGAAAACTGTCATTGGGCCAGTTCTACAGCATTTTCTCCAAGTTTGAAGCACTGAAGTATGCTATTGTCCCTGCTTATTTTCTTAGTCACAAGAAGCTGTTGTAATAACAAGATTAAGTCATCATGCAGTGATAATCAGAGTATTAGCTAAGAGAGATCATGAAAGGACAGGAAGCAGAAGAATTCTAAATGGAACTAGATAAGACACGTCTTCTGGGGGAGAAAATGTGTTAAGAAGCTTTGCTTGGTAAGGCATACAGATTTGTGGCCGGTCCAATGTCTGAAATGTTCACTTTAGACAGAACTCTGGAACCTACACCATGATTGTATTTGATTATTATTTCTCTTAGTTTCCTTTTAGTCTATAATAGCTCCCCTCCCTCACTTTTAATTTGAGTGACCAGTTATTTTTCTTCCGAGGAATGGATTTGGTGGATTCTTTCCTCAGAGTGTCATTTATCTGATTTCTCTATTTCCTGTTATTTCCTGTACACTAGTGAGATCTAGAGATTTGGTCAAATTAAGGTTCAAATTTGTGGCCAAGAGATTTCATAGGTGTTGCTATGTCTTTTATTGTATCATATCACAAAGCACATATCTGGTTGATCAATCAGTGAGTGGCTTCCCGGAATAGCCTCAGCCTTATCCATTCATTATGACATTTCCCATCAACCTTTAACCAAATGATTTTGGCAGCAATGGATGAAGGCTGCCTTGATCCATTATTTCATTAGGGGGTACTAAAATCTTGTAGAATGAAGTCTACTCCAGTTAAAAGGAGAAGATGAAGTGGGTCACAACCCTTGAGAAATAGCTAAAGGCCCTAGACTGGGACAGTACAACAGTATAGCACAACTGAACCAAATGGTTGAAATGGACAAATTGGTAAGATATCTTCAACATTATCAAGTATGTTTCATAAGCATATTTGCCAGTGTTGAGCAATAGGAAGATCTCTAGTCTGGTGGAGCAGCCAAAGCCTTACCACAAAATAACTGAAAATAAAGGCTCAAGCACTGAATGGCCTTCACCTTTATGCTCTGTGGTATATCTTCTAGTGGTATCCAGGTGGTTTTCGTCTCATTCAAGCCTCAAGTAAAATTCCAAGGAAGTAATGAAGTGTCTGTGATCTCTTTTTATGAATGGTGTACATGTAATTTTCCAAGGAAAATATTTTGTTTAAACCAAACACATTACAGAGGCCAAATTGTCTTGCTGTTTCTCAGTATATTTATCCCATAATAACAGCTGACAATATAATAGGTGGTTTGACTATTTTCAAAAGTAAACAACTACCACCCAAAATAAAACTGAGCAAGCCAGGCAAAGGATCTGATTTTTATGCATACGTCTCTCTGCCTTTCTCAGCTGGGGTTCCTCCTATCTATCACAGAAAACAGAAAATGATTTGAGTATCTATTTTCTTCCTCAATTATCCCAAGGATGGTTCATAACTAACACTCCAGATGCATAGCAGAAAGGTTAATTCATGATTTAAAATGGATGCCCAAAGGCACTAGGCCTTAATTCTCCTGTGAGACCCTGATGGAGAAAGTCTGCTAGACTGTAAACACTTAAGTATCTTTGTCAGCCTGAAAGATCCTTGAAAACATTTCTTGTTTATCTTTGTTTTTTTTCATGTTACTTAGCTCAGCACCTTGCCCATAGCAAATAGTCAAATAACACTTCACATTCATTAAATAAGTGTTTGATTAAGCCCAGATACACGGCCTTGAGTGTCATAATCCACAAAACTTGCTCTTTGGTAAGAAACATAAAAATAGGGCCACCATTTCCTATTTCTCTACTTACCAAACATTTCTATTCCCATTTCCCTTTTATTTTCTTTATAGAACTTATTATTATCCAACAGATACTATATTTTTACTAATATTTTCTATTTTTCCCCCAGTAGAGTATAATTTTTTTTTCTGTCTTGTTCACTGCTTTTCCCCCACAGTGTCTAGACTAGTACCAGGCACATAATGGATATTATGTGGATAATAAATATTTTGGGAACAAATGAATATTTAAGGGCTTATGTGTATGAATAACATACTTCCTGCCCACTTCTTTAACTCCATATTTGTGTATGTGGCCCAAATATTCCCGAATTCTTCTGTTTTTATCTTTAGTATTGAAATTAAACAACTCAAACCCATTCCCTGTGTAACTATAGGAACCCCTGCTCCTGAATTACTTTGTCGGGTCCTGGTGGGTGCTGAGATGTCCCAGTCTTGTCTGTCACTTCTTATCCTAGGCGTCTACCCAGAACTGCTCTATTGTTGCCACTGGCTCTCCAGGTCACACTTTCCCCTCCTCACTCTTCCCTGAGTACAGACACAGCCCCTACCTCTATTCCGCAGATTGCTATAAGAGTCACATTCTGTTGCCGTTGTTAAGCAGCTTAGCTGAAGATGTAGGGAAATTATAAGAGCCATATAATGCAGACAATTCTGGAACAAACACTGCTAGTCATGCTCCATCACAGGTGATCACCTGCAGAGCATTTCTCTCCTTAGACCTAGGTCATGTTCTGGGGTTCAAACCCTTGACCATGTCAGAATCTGCTTTCCCTTCTTCTCTCTTTTCTTGTCTATGCACTTAGCTTCTCCCCAAGGCCTGTGCTTAATATCTCTACCCATAGAAAACCTCTACCCATAGAAAACACTTGTTTTACATAGCTGGTTACTTCCCATTGCTGATGGCTTTTCTTCCAGACTAAGCTTTGCCTTTGAAAACCAGAAGGGCCCATTAAAGAGATTTCCTGAATAAAAACAAATCATTCCCTCATTTGATACATTCAGCTGCCACTTTCAGAGTGAGACATAATATACTTGTTTTACCTTGGAAGGCAGAGAGGAGACAGCCTTTGCTTTTTTTATTGTTTTTTTTTTTTTTTTTTTTGAAGTGGTTCCAGGGAACACGAAATGGGATTGGGATAGTAAAACAATTCAAGGTGTATATTACTGAGCAACCACCAATATGATTAACAAGCTTGAATCCCCTGGCAGTTTCTTTTTTTGTTTTTAATTAAAGTTTACTGGGTGACAATTGTTAGTAAAGTTACATAGATTTCAGGTGTACAATTCTGTATTACAGCATCTATAAATCCCACTGTGTGTTCACCACCCAGAGTCAGTTTTCCTTCCATCACCATATATTTGATCCCCTTTTCCCTCATCTACCACCCCCTCCCCAATTACCCTTTGGGAACCACTAAACTGGCTGTGTCTATGAGTTTTTGTTTCTCATTTGTTTGTCTTGTTGTTTTGTTGTTTTTGGTTTATATACCACATATCAGTGAAATCATATGGTTCTCTGCTTTTTCTGTCTGACTTATTTAGCTTAGCATTATATTCTCAAGATCCATCCATGTTGTCACAAATGGTCCTATTTCATCTTTGCTTACCGCCGAATAGTATTCCATTGTGTATATATATCACAACTTCTTTTTTTTTTTTTTTTAAGATTTTATTGGGGAAGGGGAACAGGACTTTATTGGGGAACAGTGTGTACTTCCAGGACTTTTTTTTCCAAGTCAAGTTGTTGTCCTTTCAGTTTTAGTTGTGGAGGGTGCTGTTCAGCTTCAGGTTGTTGTCCTTTCAGTCTTAGTTGTGGAGGGCGCAGCTCAGCTCCAGGTCCAGTTGCCATTGCTAATTGCAGCGGGCGCAGCCCACCATTCCTTGTGGGAGTCGAACCGGCAACCTTGTGGTTGATAGGACGTGCTCCTACCAATTGAGCCTTCCTGGCGCTCAGCAGCAGCTCAGCTCAGGGTGCCATGTTCAATCTTAGTTGAAGGGGGCGGAGCTCACCATCCCTTGGGGGACTCGAGGAGTTGAACAGGCAGCCTTGTGTTGAGAGTCCACTGGCCCATGTGGGAATCGAACTGGCAGTCTTCCAAGTTAGGAGCATGGAGCTCTAACCGCCTGAGCCACCGGGCCGGCCCATACCATAACTTCTTTATCCATTCATCTATCGAAGGACATTTTGGTTGTTTCCATGTCTTGGCCACCGTAAATAAAGCTGCAATGAGCATTGGAGCACACATGTCTTTATGGATAAATGTTTTCAGATTTTTTTGGTAGATACCCAGTAGAGGGATTGCTGGGTCATATGGTAATTCTATTTTTAATTTTTTGAGGAACCTCCACACTGCCTTCCATAGCAGCTGCACCAGTCTGCATTCCCACCAACATGTATAAGGATTCCTTTTTCTCCACAGCCTTTCCAACACTTGTTACTATTTGTTTTATTGATGATAGCCATTCTAACTGGGGTGAGGTGATATCTTATTGTGGTTTTTATTTGCATTTCTCTGATGATTAGTGATGTTGAGCATTTTTTCATATGTCTATTTGCCATTTGTATGTCCTCTTTGGAGAAATGTCTCTTCAGGTCCTCTGCCCATTTTTCAATTGGGTTGTTTGTTTTTTTTGTTGTTGAGTTGCATGAGTTCCTTGTATATTTTGGATATTAGCCCTTTATCGGAGGCACTGTTTGCAAAAATCTTCTCCCATTTAGTTTGTTGCCTCTTGATTTTGTCGATGGTTTCTTTTGCTGTGCAGAAGCTTTTAAGTTTGGTATAGTCCCATTCATTTATTTTAGCTTTTACTTCCCTTGCCATTGGAGTCAAATTCATAAAATGCTCTTTGAACCTAACGTCCATAAGTTTAGTACCTATGTTTTCTTCTATGCAGTTTATTGTGTCAGGTCTTATGCTTAAGTCTTTGATCCATTTTGAATTAATTTTGGTACATGATGACAGATAGCAGTCTAGTTTCATTCTTTTGCACGTGGCTTTCCAATTATCCCAGCACCATTTACTGAAGGGGCTGTCTTTTCTCCATTGTATGTTTTTGGCTTCTTTGTCAAAAATTGTCTGTCCATATTTATGTGGTTTTATTTCTGAGTTCTCAATTCTATTCCATTGGTCTACATGTCTGGTTTTCTGCCAATACCATGCTGTTTTTATTATTGTTGCCCTGTAGTACGACCCCGAATAGCCAAAGCAATCTTAAGAAAAAAGAACAATGCTGGAGGTATCACACAACCTGGCACTTTCCAAGAAGCTGTGCACACATTGCAGAATTTTCCCAAAGAACAGAAGGGAGGAGCGAGCCTTTAGCCATTCCTGACACTTCTCGGCACGTACTGGATATTTATTTGCGTGTCACCCAGTGTCACAGAATCAGAAGACCTTCAGGGTCTATCCCATCCAGCTATAAGATGCAATGCAGGTTATCCCTGTGCAAGATTGGCTGCCATACTGTGCTGGGGTGAAAGGTGAGCTGAAAGCACAGAAGGTGGTGCCCCAAGTTGTTAAATATCAAATGTAATACCAGGCAGGGACTCAGAATCCCTGGGTTTCTAATCCTACCCTGTACCTTACTGACTGGGTGAACTTGGATAAATCCTTTTACTTTTATGAGCTTACATTTCCTAAAAAATAATACCTACAGGATTTTTTGAAGTTTGGAGATAAATAAAACACAAAACAGTAGAATCAAACAGATAATAAGTAGCTCAAAAGAATAGCTATTATTATAATATATAAATTTAATTTTAAAATACTGGCTGTTGAGTGTCTACCCAAAGTGAACTCAAGAAATAATAAGCTATTTCTGCCATAGCAGGAAATCAGTTTCCCTCGGAAGGAAATGCTATTCCTCACTGTGGGAGGTAGGTTCTTACATTTGTTGTTGTTTGTTTTTTCATCTAAAGAGTTACATGGAGCGTAGATGTCCTATCGCCTGAGAAGGGCCTTGAAGGATTGGAAGCGGATGTACGGCAAACATGGTGGCATGCTTGGGCATCCCTGATGTGCGGAAACTCCATGCCATGTTAGTGTCATAACGAATGGGAACACTTTGGGCTATAAAGGAAGGAAGGTTAAGTAGCAACATGGTAATGATCCTTCCTAAAGGAGAAAATTTACCCAGTAAAGCCAACCACCACCCAAGGATGGAGGCTTTTCCACTTCAGAACAACATGGTTGTCACACTCTGTCACGGGTGCTTGTGAAAATGTTAGCAATGGAGACAAGGGATTTGACTGCAGTTTTAAACTGAATTTTGCAAAGGTAATTGATCTTTATAGGAAGTAACAAATGTGATGAAGCCACCACTGACGTTTGTTTAGACATGTCCAAAAACAAAGCCCATCAACATATACCCAGGCAAATCCAGATTTCTTCCTCAAATTGTTATCATGAGGAAAGCGGACCTGCCACACCGAGTTGAGGCATATTCACCTGATGCTGCAGAAATGGTCTCTTGTCAGAAATTCCAGGTAAATAGGAAAATGAAAAACAAAACAAAAACAAAAACAAAAAAAACCCCAACATATTCTCTAAGCATTATTGTGTTTTAAAAATACTGGAAACTGTTTTATTGCAGTAGCGAAAATACTACGGATTCAGACTTCCATAGCCTATGAATGTGAAACAAAATTGAAAAAAATAAACCAGCTTATGTAAACATATTTAGGTTTACTTGAAATTATGTCCTTTATAAAACAGGACAGTTGATATTTTGTCAATGACTGGCAAAGAGGCCTGTGGCTATTTTTATCTTTAAGTAAAAACACTACGTTAAAAGTCAATTTTTTGGGTGATTCTGGTATCAATTGAGTTATTTGGGATTTTCCTGGCTTAATGTCACTTCCATAATTATTTTTTCTGTTGTTCTTTATTGTTTCTTTATTTAATGAGATCAGTGTCAAATGAGTTGACACACATTGGCAGTTTATATTTATAAAATATTTATAAGTTTTCAATGTTCTTTTATATTTGTTAATCTCATGTTGACATGCCTTGATATTTCAATATGAAATATCTGTGTGCATCTGTGTGTGTGAGTGTGTGCATGTGAATGTGTATACATCTCTGGTTGAACATCCTAGGAAGTCATCTCATCCACAAGGTATTATTTCAACAGAATCTGGAAAACTCCTTGTCTGCCTTCAATGCTCTTCTTCAACCACTAATGCTCAAAATTCCACTTTTAGTGATTCATTGCTTTTGCTCAAGTGTTAGTCCTTTGTAATTCCCCTAAGGGAGGTGATATGTCAAATACTGAGTGTCTATGAGCCAGTTTGTCAGAAATGTTTAGTTTGAAGAAGGTGAGTAGCTTGTAAGCGCACTGAACACTGAGAGGGCAGGAATAGAGCTGCCACTGAAGGATGGAGGGTAGAAAAGGACACAGAAAGGAGAGAATAGAAGCACCAGCACTGCTGTCCCCACCGTGGGCTTTCTCCATTACTAATGGGACACAAATGTGAAACTATGAGATTGATGAAGCCTTCATTTTTCCTCACACAAATCACCCCATCCTCAATAGCTACTCTGTTCTCATAACCACGGGGGAATGGGGAATGCAAATATCACTCTTGGGAGGATGATGAGATAAAGCATGAGGAAACCCCATGGCCTGACTGAGAAGGGATATAAAGGGAAGTCCTTTGGTTCTCAGGGACTGTGGAGAAAAGGTCAGAGGTAGGTAGGGCCTAGTCTTCTGAGTTTCTTAAAGGCTGAGGCAGAGAATCAGGCGAACACAGGCTGGCTTGACAGCATGAGAGTCTGAGTATTCTTAGAACACCAATATGAAACATGTTAGAATCAGCCATAACCCACCAGGTACCAAATGAGACCTTTCAGCAGACAACAGCTCAAGAGCCAGGTGGAGACCCACCAGGAGGCCTGACATACCCACACCCATTAGGGAAGGGGTTGGGTGGGGGAATAAATAGCTCTCATAGAAGGCTGAACTGTTAAAATGAGAAGAAATGGGGTGGACATTGGAGGAATTTTAGGTCTGCTGTAGAAAATAAAGACACCCAAACTTACTATCACACCTGAGTTATATGGATAATTTTATGGCAGCAATAATTTTCAAGGAAACTATACACTTTTGAGAATCTTGTCCATGATATTGTCTAGGTGTTTTAATGAGGAGAATTTTTCCACATACTTATTCCAGGAGAAAATTCTAATGTGTTCCTATCTTTTTCAATGGGCAGAAATAATAAATCAACCCCATGGGATCTGTTTCTGTCATTCACAAGACTTGTAATTTTGTGAGTTCAGAAGTTCCTATTTATAATGAATATTTGGTAGCTTTGGTGGCTATGTTCTCTTAGCAGATTTGAATTGTTAAATTTTATTAACAATAATGAATATCTGTTCAAGGAAATACTTCCAGAAACTTGGGAAACTTTCAGTTCTTTGGGACTCCTGACTCTGATGACTGAGCCAGTCCCATAATGCAGTGTTTTGGGGTTGTTGCGTAGATTCTAGGCAAAAGCAATATGGTGGCAATCTTCTGAATAGGCCCATTGATAGAGGGCTTGGACGCAGTATCTTTACTGACTGTGACTTAGGCGTATGGTAGTGGGTGGCAATAAAAGTTATTTGAGACGTCATATTATACAAAATAATAATGACTTTTTAAAAAGGTGTGAATTGAAATGAAAAGACTGCACCTCTGAAGTTTCAAGACAAGCTTTGCAATATAAATAATCAAAATATCATTTGGCCTCAGTTTGAGTCTTAATTCTAAACAGCTTACACATTTTCAAGTCAGAGTTACAGGAAAAACATTGATAGCTAAATAAACAGAGTGAGTACATGATTAATGTTTTAAAATAGTAAACACTTCACATTTGTAGCATTCCTTTAACAGACTGGTCTGGGAGACCTTGTTTTCATTCGTGCTTTGCAATCTGTGTTTTGTTTATTTATTCTCTTTATGTTGAATTCCTCTCTTTTAATTTACCTTTCATCTTAATTTACTCTAGGGGGCAAAGTGAAAATGCCTAAAATAAGTGAAAAATCTAAAACAATTAGAAAATTTAAGACTGAGCAATAATCAACTCTAAGAACGTAACTGCCTTTTTCAGCTGGATGAATTGTGGGCAATAAAAAGATACCATTAGTAGCTATTTTCTTTAGACTCTTACATACTCATAAAGCTGAATTTTATATTTCTAACAAAGAAATGAAATCATCCAGGAAAATTTGGAGGCTAAGAAGAGTGGATCTTTTTTGCTTACTATCTTAAAAATGAAGTAAAAATATAAAGAGAGTGTGGGGCTCTGAGGGGGGATTCCCATAAGAGACCCGAACAACCCTGGCCAAGATGGGCACATATTGTGTGATATTAAGTATCGAACCCATTAGAAAAAAATTAAAGACATGTGTGATTTCTGTGGTTTTTAAACATAAAAAACATAAAAAAAAAAAGAAATAGAGATTCTCTAGAGACTATTCAGAGATAATGATTGCATCTCAGATCTGCTCCAACTGGAGATACTAATGTACTTCTGGATGGAGATAGTAAAAGGTTCTGCACCAAAAGCCTTAATGGTCATGACTGGATTGATAATCTCAAATGCTGAACATGTGGGTACATTTTAAAAAATGTTAGTTACTGACATCCAATGGGAGAAGAATAGGGATACATGATCCTGAAAATTTGTTGGTGATATGACCCGTGTCCTAGTTACTCAAAATCATTTCCCAGGGCAGAAATTTGGATCGATCCCTCCATGAGCCTAGATGGGCCTGTTACACAAACGTAGCCAATTCTTATTCATGGGAGAATTATTCAATAACAGGCTAGCCCAGGTATACACATTCTGTGAATCTCTCTGGTTTTACCTTTGTTCAGTGATATGCCTGCCTGGGACGCTACCATGTACTGTTGTATTGCTCGTCATCCTCTCTGTCAAAGGTTTACTTTTGGGAGATAGTTTAGAAAATGTCTGCTCACAATCCAGCATTTCATCATGTTCCTATGTGATGTGGTCATTTCTGTATCAGTAAAGTCCATTGTTTTACAATACCTAAAAATCAACAGCCCATAAAAGTACAGGTCCACTTGGCCAGAGACAGAGCTATCCTTCACCTGTCCCTTTCCAGCAAGAGCAGGACCCACAAAGGGACATTTGGGTTCTGGGCTACTCTCCTTGGTGGGGAGTCCTAGGGATGCATCCAGAGGAGGCTTCAGAAATAATTTGCGTAGGAAATTAACAGGAAACTAAAGGGACTGACAGTTCTGTGTGTTCAGTTCTAGTGTCACTGCTTTCGGTCCTCTAAGGTTGTGGCTATCCTTACACGCTGCCATATTCGAAGAAACCTAGATACTTGGCATCAAACAGAACATGTAATGGAGATTAAACAATTTTTGCACTTGTCATCTGGAGAATATTGTGCTCGGTATTGTTGAAAAGCTACTTATTTATGCTTGCATTCTAAAATACAGCACTCAGACTAAGTGGCTATTTCACAGAATTGATCTGAAAGGCAGGCGTACCCTCCCTCCCTCGCACCCTCTCAGTAGCATTAATTGAGCACCTATCTTAGACCTATTCTTACACGCATGAATAATTCCTTGAGGTATTTACAGTTTAGGGTGTGAGCAGACAAGTAAGTGTGTTGGTGTGTGTATACCCAGCTAGAAAGAGTAAGGCAGAATGGAATGAAATAAAGCTGATAACGCTGAAGTACACAATAAGCTATGAATGTGCTAAAGTAGGACTAATCTAGGGGAAAAAATTGGGAAGGTGCATTTTGAAGGATGTGTATTAGGATGTCAATATATATAAAAAGAAGGAAAGGAATTTAAGTCCAGTTGGGGGAATAAAGCATGGTGAAAATTTAGAGAGGGGAATGGGACACAGTCAAAGTCAAACTTGAAAGGTGATTATGGACCAGATGGTTGAGGAATACAGATATTCATTTAGGAAACATTTTCTAGTGCTAATGGTGTACCAGGTACTCGTAACAACTTAATGAAGTCAGTGCTAATATTAACCTCATTTTACAGATGAGAAAACGGAGGCTCAGAGAGATTAACCAATGGTGCAAGATCTACAGCCATCCAGTGCCGGAGCTGGGATTCATACCCTGGCTCCAGGATCTGGGCTCATTTTGGCAAGATATGGGTCTTAGGACTTTGCACCGAGTTCTATGCAATGAAGAGTCTTTGGAAACTATGAAGAGGCTAAGCATCTAATGTGGGTGGTAGGAAGATCTTTCTGGGAACAGAATGACAGCTGTATTCGAAATTAATAACACTGACACACAGATCTTAAGCAGAAGAGGATTTATATTTGTGAAAGCCTTTGTGTTCAAGGCGATGTGCTGGGCTTTTTTTGTACAGACAGTGAATTTCCCCAGTTTTCACCGTGGGTAAAGCGATGTCATGTTAAAGAGAATAATTCCTAATTCACCGGCTCTTATCCCTAATTCACCAGCTCTTATCCCTAACTGCTGTTTCAGGCCTCATGTGTTTTCCCACCCCACTGCCTCCATCTTTAGGCACTTTGGAGTCTCTAGGGGATCTTCCACGTGTGCGTTGGAATAAACTTGTCATCTACTAGTCCCACATTGTCCAAAAGAACTTTCTAGAATGCTGGATCTCTTAGTGAGGCTGAGGAACTGAATTTTTAATTCATTTGGTTTAGATAGCCATATGTGGTTAGTGGTATCAGACTGGAGAGTGCAGCATAAGTTGGTGTTTCCTGAGCACTTCTGCTGGTCACCACTTCTCCCACTGGGCATTTTTGGGGGATGTTCTTTCTCTGAGAATGACTGCTACCTCTGCTGGGAACATCCCATTCCCCTTACCACGGTTTCCACCAGGCATGCCCACTGCTACTGACATCTCCCCATAGTGCTTTCCTGGAAGTGAGGAAGACAGATCCTCAAATAGTACAAATTGTGCCTCAGTATGTTGTACAAATTTTAGAGAAACAGCTCTTTCGATTTTTACTTTTAGCTATTTACGGCTCCCACACAAGTTGTTAGAATGACAAATAGCAATATGTTAGTGTTATTTCTCTCGGTCAACTTCCAGGCTTAGTTTCAAACTTTGTCTTCTTGCCCCATTCCCTCTTCTTCGGGATGTGTTTTCGTTTTTGGGATGCGTTTTCTTTCAAAGAGCTCTACAGCATGTAAGACACCTATATTCACACTTTGGAAAATTAGAATGCCAGTTTAGGCAGATTAGGGGTCATGACAAACACAAGCTACCTCATCAATCCTTACAGCAAAGATACCATCCCTAGGAGACAAATGAGAAAACTAAGACCCAGAGAGTTTAAATAACTGGCCCAAAGTCACCTGGTTTACAGATGGTTGAGTGAGGATTCAGCTAGATCTGAAGTCTAGATTCAAATCAAGCTCAGCCTCTTTCCATTTCCAAGCTATCTTCTGTTCAGAGCGTATTTCAAAAAGAGAACTCGTAATTACATGAGAGGTTTATGTGTATAATATACTGGTTTGGAATTTAAGTACACTGAAAATAGAAAAATATGCATATTTAAGAACAACTAGCAAATATCAAATAGTAGGTTAGTGCATAATTACAAATAGCTCTTTTCAAATTAACTGCTATTTGATTTGGGATTCCATGCTTCAAACCAGTTTGGCATGCACATGTCACCGTCAAAGTGATGAAATAGATATAAAAATGTATACTAGGAGATGGTTGGTATGATTACAACCAAGTCATTCCTCAGAATTAGCTAGGAGTCACCAGTGCATTATTCATGGTGCATGGATTTTGTACAGGGTACATACACATGGGATGGCCATGCTTTTATTACAGAGACTTGTATGAGGTCAGCATTGTCTACAACTGAATCAGGAACACAACTGCTTTTGTAAAGCAGTGACTAAGCCTGGAAGATAATAGATAGTCAGAAAAATCAAAACACCACTCCTCCTTCCCACCAGATGCCTGTGTTTTAAATATTTCGAAACAGCACCTAATACTTTGCAGCCTTTGCTTTATGTGTGTTTTCCCCCTGGAGTTCAGATTAAGGGAAATCCCACAAGATCTCATAGCTAGTATTTCTTTCTTTCAAAAAATACTGTACACAGGATTGAAATTCCTTTGCTGGAGAATCTCTTTCTCTCGCTCTCTCTCACTCTCTCTCTCAGCAAGCTTTAGTTATTTCACATAATAATGATCTTGCAAAGTCTGAAATTCATCTGGGAAGATGGAGTTCATAGAGGGCAGATCATTTGTTGTATCCTTTCCACCAGGATATATTAAGACTGATCATATCATCCACTATCTTGGTCTCTTTATGTTTTCATCACATATTCCACATACCATCATCGGGGCAGCAAATATATTTTCCTGTATTTTTTATTAAGTAAAAACTTTCTGATGTTTTGGGAAATCATGCAACACTCCACACACAATTTCTTACTACGCCATTGGTACTCTTGGTGGATACATTTTAAATTAAAAGCCAAATAGCACTGTTCTATTATCTAACCTGGGCATTGCAGTGCTAAGTGGTAGAAGCAAACTCTTTCTGCTTAATCAAGTCTTACTTAATAAATGATATTACCTTAGGCCACCCCTTTGGTGTAAAGTCTTTTTATTTGACGTGAGAACAAAAGAACCTCCTACTGTCACCTCTGGCATATTTACTTCTCTCTTCCAAGCCTCACAGCTCTGGGTCTTCTGCCCTGGCACACGAGGTCTAAAACTGAATTTCCAGAAATCAAACTGCCATTCCTTGATGTCCTCCCAGGTGAGCTCCAGGGCTTCATGCTCATACTTCTAAAGCAAGCAAACTTTAAGCTAATTACGTGCTAGCGTATTCTCCCTTGCTGAATTTTGGCAGGTTGCTTCTGTAAATTATGAAAAATAAATGTGAAATATGCAGATGTCTTTTGTTTGAAGCAGATGTTTGGTCCGTCTTGCCAGAATCCAATCAGCTGTTCCTCTGGGGGCCTTCCCCCATCACATTATCCCAGAGTAGCTTGGAAACACGAAGGGGTGATCATAAGAGCACTACACAGGCCTTTGAAGAAGCTTCTGGACTTGGAGGTCTTTGTTAAAAAGAATTAAAAATAGAAATATCCCAATCCATGAGATTTAGATTGTCTCTCATAAAAGTCACCGGATACAGAACACTTTTCTCTGGTTGTGGTGTTTGATAGAACCGGGAAAGGGTGGGTTAACTGTTGCCATGGTATTCTCTGGAGCCTGTCTTTCATTCGGTCATCCTGATGATTTATAGCAATACCTTTGGCTGTTATAGTCCCAAAATTGCTGCCAGTGCTATTCACACCATGGTCCAGTAGCCCTCACACAGAAATCTCACCTTAGACAATAGAATCTATATTCAAAAGTAAGTAGATATTTGACCACCATGTGGCTAATTGATCGAGTTTATACAGCACTGCAGAATAATTTAATGAAAAGACCTCTTTATTGATGTATAGCTAGATGACAGGAAAATAAAAATGTTTAGGGCCATGTATTCTGTTTTGAAGTTGAAGCGTCTCTACTTGCTGACTTAGAGATTCTATCCTACGGAGCTCTAATTTTACTGTGAAATCTGGGTAAGAAAGACTTAGTAAGAGGAAAATATTTGCATAGGTGTTATATCTTTTTTAAACAAACAGCTCTTAGGCAGCATTAGCAAAAGTTTTGCATTATCATAGCTGTCAATCAGCTTTTGCTGTCATGCAGTTCATTAAGTAAAAATAGAAACCCAATGTAGGATTCTCTAGGCTCCATGGAGGAAAAACTGCAGAGCTGGTCAATGCTGAGACTAAATGGGGGGTAGGTGTCTCAAATGATCACTTCAACCCAGAAGGTAGGTGTGTGCACTGATTCCAGGCTCTGCTGATCACTAGCAAGTAACTATTCCTAGCCTCAGTTTCCCCATCCATAATAACGTCAGAGACCTTGTTTAATGAGACACAGTGCCTGCTCCTGACACATAGCAAAAGTTCAATAATAGAGAGCTAATGCTGTTACTTTCCTATTCACTTTCTACCACCTCTCAATGAGGAGCTATTTTATGCATGCATGTACATGTTTATGTATTTATTTATTTACTTTTATTAATGCACATATTTTGTGCCATCCATGAACATATTTGCTCTGCTTCTAGTCACAGCAGAGGTAAGGACCCCCCCAGGCAACATGTTTCTTCTCCACTGAAGATGTCTTATATGACGTTATATGATACTTACAATCTCTCCTTATTTTTCTCTTTTTGAGTAATTTAACTTTCTTTTATCAATCCCATCTCCATCACCATTTCTCTTCTGAATCTGCTTCAAAATTCCAGTTCTTTTACTGAAAAATTTCATTGTCTTCTAAAGGTCTGATTTATATAAATATAATGAGAGACTTTATACTTGGCTAATATTTATTGAGCACCAACTATGTGCCAGGCACCCAAACTATTGAGTGTGAACAAGACAGGCAAGAGTGTCTCTCAGATGGAGTTTGCCTTCTAGGGGGGTAACTAACTAGGAAATACCTCACGGCTTCTGTACCTGAGCCATACTATTCATGCTTTCCAGAATCATGTACTGTGTCTTGTTTTAGCAATACCTTTATAGAATAGATATATGTTTTATTTCTGTACTACCAGAATTTGTGTGCTTTCCAAGAACATCTAACCATGTGCATAAGACCAGTACAACTGGTCAAAAAGTGAAGATTTTGATCAAGTAGTAGATTACTATTTTCTTCCTGACATCAAGGAAAATTAATCAGTTACTCTGGCAAAACATATAGACACAACCTTACTGAACATTTATTTTGCGAAGCACTTTGTTATCTGTACTGGAAAAATTTATCTTCTGAATCTATTCATCAAGCTACTTAAAAGAAAGGAATATGAGGAAAGAATAAAATAAAATAAAAAAGAAATAAAAGACAGATATGGGCTATATTCTAGGGCTGTTAATATTAAATTGATGATATAAAATCTACAGACTGAAAATAATAATAACTTATGGTGTTAAAAATAGCATTTTCATGTAATTCACATAAAATGGATGGGTAATAGTGTTCATCTTATACTGTTGTTTGGGGATTAAACGAGATAAATATGCAAGAATTTTATAAACCCAGAGAAATGTGTAATTATTAGATGACGTATTGCCAACTCTACAAAGCATGTAGGCACATTTTTTTTCTCTTTAACATAAAAGAAACTGAGTCTCAGACAAATCAAATAGCCTATCTAAGCCCATACAAATAATAAAACACAGCTTAAATGAGAGAGTAGGTCTTCTGACTCCAAATGGAAACATTTTCCACTATATCTTTCTAACCCTCAAATAATTTATGAGCAATTAAAAAGCTACATAAGAATAAGGCCACATCAATGAAATAGACTTAATACCTAAGTGTTTAAGAAATAAAAAGAAAACAAGCATAATCAAAAAGGCTTCCTGAGAGAGGCTGTAAGTTTTGAAGGAGATGAAACTGGATTGATCTATAGATTGTATATGTTGTATATATTGTAAGCCTTCCTGATTCCTCTCTTTGCTTCTGGCTTCCTTTCAAATTTAGGTTTATATTTCAAAATTATTTTTCCAACCTTGAAAGTGTTTGCTTTGTCTTCTAACATTTATTCTCCCACAAGGACCAGTTTTCATGTTCTGAGGCGTGTACCCCTGGCCAAGCAGCACCCTCACGTGAAACAGAGGTGGGGGCTAGCAGAGAGCAGACGCTGACAGCTTCCTTGCCCACCCTTCTGGGGGGCATTCCAAATAGTGACCCAGAACTGAAAAATACTGTGAACCATGACCAACCCCTTGAGAAAGTCAAAGTTCAATTTCATGGTCATTTGTTATTGGAATTTTTCTTGGAAAAATAGAAACTTCTGAAAAAGACTGATAACAATAATAATAATAATAATAATAATACAATTCTTTATAGATCTACATCCAGAGTTAAATGGAATATATTTTAAAGACACCACTAAAGCATTTATCTAGCTTTAACAGCCTCATCAAAGAATATTATTTTTTAAAAAGGAGCCTCATAAAGATGTATGAATATATAGACCTATGATTATTCAAAAAAAATTGTACAAATCAAAATAAATTTGCTGGAGCAATTTAAAATAATTAACCTTTGACAAACCTCCCTCTCTGGTAATGGAATAGTAACTATATGAATAAAAGATAAGTCGTGACATTCAATGAATTACAATATTCATCCCATAAATTACTTGATATAATAGCTCTATACTCTACATTTTTATAACTCTAAAATGTCCCAAACACTAAAGAACCCATTCATTTCCAGTGTGTGGTTCGCAGATAGGTTGGCTAAATTCTTTTGCTTTCTTCAGATATCCTTTAATTAAGTTTTACTATTATTTTTCTTCCAAAATATACCTTGTGTCAGCCTGTCAACCATTTCTGCAGCACAGACACCTGGAAGAATTAAGACTTGTGTTCACCGCCCAAGTAGCTCAGGAAAATGAGTGAGTGTGAACTTGATTTGCATGCTGGGTGGGATGGTTAAGGGGCCGGCATTGCCACTGTGCTGATTGCTACACTTAAGGATCCAGTGGCCCAGTCACGTGTGCAGACTGTGGGCCCTTTGGGCAAGCCGCTGCTCCTTTCCATCCTTCCATCTCCACCTCCCTGAGATAAAAGAGCAGCAGGAATTTGCCATGCCAGGGTAAACTGAAGCCATCCCTGACCACATAACAATGATTAGAGATCACAGCATGAAAATAGTAGTGCTTACTTAATAATGATAACTAGTAGGTGTTTATTGGTGTATACAAGCTTCAGGATGGAAGGATGGCTGCAACATACCCAGACATTTTTAGTCCAAAATGTGTTGTGATTTTAAACAAAGAATGGAATTCTATGATGAAAGGATGTCTCCTGAGAAATGGATGCTTTTCTGGCTACTCATTTTACCAATTTAAGTAGAAGACTTGCTAATTATCGAGGAGTGACCAATTGGTTTTCTTCCTCTTCCAAGCCATTTGGTAGAGTAACGTAAACAAAATGGATGATGTGGGCAACACTAGTTTCCAATTCAGGGTATGTACCTGCCCAGTATCTTTCTCATGCATTTTATAGCATAGAAGGATGTGATGACATTAACATATCATTTAAAATTTCCTTATCCTTGATCTCTTAATCATGGTCTGGTGGCATTTATACCATAATAAAAATAGACATCGTTTATTCAGCCCTTGCTATATAGCAGATACTGGGTCAAGTTCTACAAATATATTTTGTCATTTAATTCTTTCCACAATTCATGTGGTAGGTTCCAGTTTTATCCCCATTTCTCACAAGGACATTGAAGCTCAGAGTTCTCAGTGATTTTTCTAATTTCACATTATACTTCTAATTATTACTGTGTTTCCCTGAAAATAAGACCTAGCCGGACCATCAGCTCTAATGCATCTTTTAGAGTAAAAATAATGCATCTTTAATATGAGACCTGGTATTGTACTATACTATATTAGATTATATTAGACCCAGTCTTATATATATATATAAGACCTGGTATATTATATTATATTATATTATATTATATTATATTATATTATATTATATTATATTATATTATACCGGGTCTTATATTAAAATAAATATTAATTTTTGCTCCAAAAGACGCATTAGAGCTGATGGTCCTGCTAGGTCTTATTTTCGGGGAAACACAGTATGTGTGTGTAATCATATAAACAATGTTCTCTGACTATCCAAACTCAGAAGCCCTTCGCGGAGTTATCTTTGGTTTTTTTGACTCCAGTGTTAAAAATCCAGAGTTGCAACTATAGGTGATGGCATGTACAACTCCAGAACTGGGGCTCATTTGACTCCCCTTTTATTCCAAAATCACAGAAGCAGGTATGTGGGCCTTGTGCTAATTCCAGGTCTCTAAGTAGGGACTGACCCTACAGAACCACTCCTGAACAAATGATGCAGAATGCCTGCTGCTGTGCTGTCTTTTGGACAAGACACTGATTTTAACCAAAAATACCTTCTGTTCATTGTCCTTTTGGTGAAATTTCTGATGTATGAAAATAAAAGATGTATGGGAAATAAACTACAACCCAAATTACTGTTCCTCAGTTTGAGAGGCTTAATAGAATCTGATCTGAGTAGTCATATATATGTTTTTTTCTATTAAAGAAGTCCAGAGGGACACACACACACACACACACACACACACACACACACACACACACACACTGTTTTGGTCTTTGTTTGGGGTTCTTTTTTTTGTTTTTCATTTTTAGAGGCCACCGTTTCTGAGCCAGAAAGTTTTGGTCTTTGTTTGGGTTCTTTTTTTTTGGTTTTCCTTTTTTAGAGGCCACCGTTTCTGAGCCAGAAAGTTAGGGCTCATTGGATGATTGTAAATATACAGATGGGGATGGAGAACATAGAAATTTGGTGAAGGAGTCACCTATTGACATAGTTACAAGTGGTTTTCATGCGCCATCTATTAACTCTTCCATGGAAAGAGTTTTTCAGATATTCCTGAAAGAAACACTGCTCTTGTCCAGTTATCTCTTTTTTTATTGTTGAGAAAGTTGGAGTTCAGAGAATTTAAGTACTTTGCTTAGATTTGCATAGCAAGTTTATAGCTGAGGCAAAAGTTGCCTCTTCTCTTAGTTCAGCATTTATTCAATGTCTGTTATTAAACATTTACTATGTACCAGGAACTGAGTACATTAAATTTGTTATTTACCTCAAACTTTGATTTTAGGAAAGAAAAAAAATGTATCTTAAAACAATGAAGGAATGTTCTGTTTCCTTTTGTATTTGTTATGTATTTGTCCTTTTCCCTAGTTTCTTACATTTAGTTTCCTTATTAGTAATCTACAGAACATTGCAATAGGCTTAGAGTAGAAGGAACATTTCAGTCTGCAGTGATTAAAAAAAAGTGATTATTTAACACAAAATGTCTCAGATTTTTATGAGCAAGTGCTATTTTACATTTCCTGTTTTTTTTGGTTTTGGTTTTAAAGGTTGAGTGGGGCCAAATGTGATGTTCCTACTGAAGTGATTTTTGATCTCTTTAGTATGATCCACAGGAAGAAATACATTTTGTGTTATAACCCAGCAGAGATGTTTGTGTGTGTGTGTGTGTGTGTGTGTGTGTGTGTGTATCCATTTATACATACAGATATAATTGAAACATGAAACATTTGTGAAAGAATACTCTTGTATAATAGAAACAAATTTATATCATATATGACCTTATTAATATTTAAACACTACAAGATGTGTCATACTGCCTATTCTACTCTGTTTTTTTCTTTCTTTTTTTCTTTTAAGCTAAACAAAGTGTAATAAATTAACCCAAGCAATTTGGGCAAATGTTTCAATTCTCTATTTAATTTTGCTTGTGAAAATACTGAAAGGCCAGTGAATTTTGCCTGGCTTAGCCCTTGATTTCAGATGGAGTCATTTGCCATTCAAATGCTAAGGATACAATGGGAAACCTGCCCCCAATTTCTCTTTAGCCTTTAGATTTCCTGAAATCTAATCATGTGAGCAACCTTGAGCTATGACTCAACCTCTCTGAACTTTCATCACACATGTTAAATGAGGGGGTAGGTCTACGTGACTCTCATGATCCCGTAGCTTCAAAGGTCTGTGAAACCTGGGTACCTGTGAAAACAAAGTCCTCAAAGGTATTCTATGCATAAACCACGGATTTCTAGAACTGCAAATGTATTCCACTTGAAGTTTCTCTAAAATGTTGACAGATGTGAAAATGAGCATTATGGGATGCTTAGTTTTACATTTGCATTCAGATCTGTTGTTTCAATGGGGGCATTTTTATAAAATAAATATATGTTACTGCTGTTCTTGGAATTCTCCTGGTTCAGCAGTGAACTTAATTAGCTATCGCATTGTATACTGGTGTGCACTTTGGTTTTTTGGAGGCTTAGCCATTGTTGGGCTTAGGGTAACCTGTGGAGAGAGAGGTCCAGTTTTTCACTGTCATAATATTACGGCTGTAGTGTTTCTAGTTGGGAGAGGGAATGACAGTGGCAGGAATGCCAATCCCAGTGCGTTTATCACTCATTCTCCAGAGGCATGGGGATGGCATGTCAGTAAAGTTTGGTAAAAGTGATCTGGATAATGAGCAGAAGTGAAACTACCTTTACTGATTACCTAGCTCTCTTGCCAAAAAAGGTGAATTGTGTTTTCTCCATATATGGCTGTGTGAATATTCAAGTCCTTGGATTAGTAAAACAAGCAAAGCCACTGAGGGATAGCATTTAGGGACGTGGAGCTCATATGGATTTGGTGTGTAGAGTTCAGCAGTCAGTGAGGGCTTCAGAAATCTTTGTGTCTTCCGTCTAAAAGCAACTGAGCTAAAGTTTTTGTCAAATTGATTTTATGTAGAATAAAGCCAATATATTCATTTACAGTAAGAAATAGACTGCCATATGGTCTCGAATATTTCCATGAGCATGACTTGTGTGTACTCTCACCATTGACAGCCTACATGAAAACCCAGATAATAACCAGCAGGTTGCTGGGTGATCCCAGAATTCCAACAAGGGGCATCGGTTATGTGAGTGGAGTATTTAATGCCTGGCTGGGCCCAGACCGTCCGTGTGTCCATTTCAAAAAGAGGAATTGGAGTGCTCATCGTCTGTTGGCTAAACCTCTTTTCCCTCCAGACAGCAATTGGATGTTGAGAAGAATATCATCTATCCTTCCATGCTGTTGTGAAAGAGATGATACACACCTAGCACAGTGTCTGGTGCATTATAAAAACACTCATAAAATGATAGTTATTTTAACCTTCATGACAGGGCTTTTGTGTCGGACCAAGTACTCTTCTTCATTCCTGAATGATATTTTCTTTCTTTTTTCTATTACACAGGTAACAATCATTGTAGATATTTGCAGAAATTATAGAACTTGGGAAAAATCAGAAATACACTCCCCCCTAAAAAATAAAATACGTATAATCTACACACACACACACACACACACCCCACACACACCTTCTTGTTAATACTCTGGTATATAATCTTCCCCCAAACGGGGCTCCATGTGAAATACAATTCTTTAAGATGGAAGGACAGACCTTATTTGATGCCAGTAAAAGTGACTCTGTGTTCACCCTGTGTGTGAAAGCTGACCTAATTCATCTGCCCCACATAAAAGTTTTTCATAATTCAATTCTACTTTCTCTTTCTCTAGCTAAGGAAAAGAAATAATGATAAATAAAATCTCTGGACTGGGTCTTCAAATCACACTAAGCCAGGCAGGTAAATAGCAGGCCAGAAATAATCTGTGGGAAAAGCCTACTGGTATTGTTATTTGCAATGTAATTCTTGGTAACCTGCATTTCTGATCTGCAGAACCAGGATGAAGGTGGGGAACGAGTTGGGGGAGGGTAGAAAGAGGTGGGGAATGGAAAAGAGGACAAGGGAGGTGTTTAGCTTTCATTTGCAACTGTGATACCCGCTGCTTTGTTTATGGATTTGGTGCTATTCATACAGTCTTTGCAATATTAATTTTTAATTTATGATGCTCATTAGGAGACACTTAAAACAGAACAATTATCATTTATCTTGATATATTATTTACTAGCACTGACTGTCATGGTTAGGGGCCCGTGATTAGTGAGGGGGGATCGAAAAGAGCTTCTAAAAAGTGCTGGAGTAAAAGGATAGGAGCTTAGGAAGCAGTTGTCGAAACCCAAGGCCCAAAGTTCTGATGTCAAAGCGAAAGCCACACAATCCCTAATCAAGACTCAGGAGGCCCCCTCTAAGACAAGCCTGGAACAGTACTTAATGAACCTGCAGGATCATATTAATGAGACTCTCTGTTAGGCCACCAGCTCATCAATTATTCATCCAGCTGCATTCCTGATACTTTGCTATCTTCCTCCTCTTTTTGCATTGGTGTGATTCCTTTTTTTTTAACCCTCCGTTTCCTTACCTGGAGTGTAAACAAAGCCTTCTTCTGTTTTATAGTTCCCTTTTCTTCTGCTCAAACTCCATCGCCATCTCTCAATACTCTGCCAGGATGTCATACGTGATGACGAAAGTCTACTGAAGGGGAGTCTAACTTCTGAGAGTCTCAGGGAATTAGGGCACCCCTGACGTTGTGCTTCCCTAATACTTGGGGTCTATCTTTGATAGAGAGCTCATCACATTGTGTTATAATTATCTATTTGTGTGTGACTCTTCCCAACTGGACTGTGAATTCCTAGAGGACAGGGGTTAAGTTTTGCTCATCTTTGTATTTTCAATGCCCAGCATAATGCCTGACACATAGCAGACACTCACTGAATGAGTAAATGAGTGAGTGAATGAATAAATAAATGAATTATGGGTGTTCAGTCATGCCTAATATTCAGCCCTGTCTATCTATAGTCAAGCAGACTATGAGGTGGAAGCCTGAGCACTGTCTGCATGTTTCACAGGAAAATAAAACGAAACAAAATGAAACTAAACAAAACAAAACAGAACTATGCATTTACTAGCTGGGTCATGCAGAATATGTATCTGCAGACTTGAGGCAACGTAGCTAAGTCTGTTTGGTACCCAGTTCTACCTATGCTTTTAAAAAAGTTTTAAAGAAAATACTTATTAAAATTAGACACAGTTTTAGGGACAAATTGTGTTTTATTAGGACTGACTGTCATGATTAGATGGGTGTCGTGGTCTAAACGACTTGAATGTGAGAGGAGGATTTCAATGAGCTTTCACAATAAAGACCAGTGAGGTTGGAGGGAGGGAGCTTTGGAGTGGGACAGAGGCCAAGGACTGGGACTTATACCTGGAGTCTATTATTTGGTTCACTCATTCAAAGTCAACCAAAGAAAACCAAGGAAGCCAGTTTCTGTTCCTTAGGAAGTGGAATGCTGTGATGCAACCAAAGTCATTACCTCCTGTAGTGGGTAGAATAAGAGAAGACTGGAAATCCATCCCTTTTGTCATGGATAGGTAAGATGATGAACAATAAAGGTGGTCTTACCTGAAAAGCAGATTGACAAAACAAGGGAAAAGCAGAGACAGGGGTGGGGAAATGCTTTGACATTCTACCCCCTAACAATGTCCCCTACAAGTTGTAACTATTCAAATACAGGTATCTCCTGCTTTTTGAAAGTTTACACCACTTGCTTTTACTGAAACCGACCTTAGTACCTGTTTTCGATAACCAAAAGAAATCCGAATAAGATTTCTGTTTTTATGAAAAAAGCCAAAAAGCAAAAATAACACTCAGCTTTTGTTTTGCAGAGAGCTGTTTGTTATACAGGCAGCGCACACCCCGAGCAGTGACAGTGGCATTGCCAAGTTCTTTCCCTGGGAACTACATTCAGCATCTCAGCATCAAGCCGCCATAGCTTTGAACTGTGTCTGTGAGTATCTGTGCTTTATCTAAGTTTATTTTCTGCATCTGTTAGCAAGATGTGTCCTAAGGTGACTGCTTCTTCACTTTATGCCATTTAAAAAATGTTTATAAGTAATTACTTATTAAAATTGGACATGGTTTTGGAGACAAATTTTGTTTTTACTAGGACTGACTGTCATGGTTAGGTGATTATCACAGTCTAAATGAAAGGTTTCATAGAAACACTCTACTTTCAGATAGTGGGTGTGGGGACAGAGTCCCAGAGAGCAGTTTCCAGGCTCTCGGCCTCTCATAGAAAGGTGCTGGCTCAGGTAATTAGATGGCCATCATCTGTGACTGGTTGGCCATCAACTGTAACCAGTTAGCCAATTAGTCACTGATATAACTGCCGTGACTGCGTTGGTTGGTTGATTGGTTGGCAGGCAGAAAAGTGGAGGTGGATTTTGGATTGTGTGGATCCTACTTCCTGTGTGTGCCTCGCCTGGCCGCCATTGAGACGGGGTTGGGTGGGGGTGGGGGTGCAGGAAGACCCCTTGTTGGGGTACTGGTGGATGTTTGCTCCCTGTGTCTCCAACCCAGCTGCCAGTGAGAATATAGTGGTATGATTCCTCCATCTGTGGCTCCGTTGGTGTTCCTTTTTGGCCTCATCATATTCTGCTTTCTTATGCGGGGAGCGGGACCAGAGACCCCCATGACATCCCACGTGACAGCGGGATAAACCTGTACTAAAAGAAAAACAAAAACAAGCATCCAAATTCTCTGAAAGAATAAAAAGAAATGAGAAGACATGCATATAAATCCTAAACTTTGCCAAGGTAGACTGCAAAGCCAAAGGGAAGTAGTGCTTTGGCCAAAGGGATTCTAATTTGTTACATCTCAACTAGTCTCAATTCTTTAGAGTCATATTTAGAGAAATATTTCTGACAGTTGTCCCCACAGGCCTCTAAATTGGCTCTTCTCCACATGTCAGGCTGAGAATGGGTTACGGGTGTGTTTGAGCTGTGGTTCTTCTTCTTCCTTGGGGCACCTGGGTGGGCCAAGGCTGCTAGGGCTCTTCAGCTGGTCGCCCTACACCCAGAGAAGTCTTATCCATCTATTATGGTTTCATGGATTCGAAAATATACATTTCCCCCCTCATTTAACATCTCTGAAATCACATGTGTTTCCCTATCAGTATTTGATGATTGCTTTTGGGCAGGTGGCCGTAATGAGGTAGTTATCATATCCTGCACATAGCCTGACTAAACTTGATTACAGCTCTTCCCGTTGTCCTAACTTTAGTTGAGCGATGTACATTGTTGGACTGCTTGCATTGGGTTGAGTTTCCCTTAAAGTGTCTTTCGTAAAATACATTATGATTCAGCACTGAAGCAAAGCAGTTACTGTGTGCACAAAAAGGCATGCAAGGAGAGAAATGAATGTAAGTGTGGTATTGATGACACAAAAGTTGTCATAGAAGGGATAAACAATGAAATGCTGTATGAGTCTGGGGAGAGGAAGATGCCCCTCAAAAGATAAAGCCTATCAGAAGCCACACTCTGGGATGAAAGGTGGGTGAAACTATACTTTCTTTTTTAGTGGTATATAAAATAATGGTGTATCTTTCCACGGCGAGATTTGTACTTTCCAACCATTTTCTGTGTGTGCCTTGATGTGAACTACATTGGGAAATGTGGCTTTAAGCTCCTGGATTTTTGTTTTTCTCTGTCAAGCTTTCTGGTAAAGAAGTAACTTCAGTTCAACTTAAAAACTTTAAAATTATGTATTAGAATGGAAGTCTTGATTGTATTTAAAAAGAGCAACTTGGGATTAATTTATCCTTTGTTGTATATGAAGCTCTATTGAATTTTATTTTAACTTTACATGCTAAAGATTTGGAATTGAACTTGGGTCCTGGAGGCAGGTTAAGCTCAGCCAGTTTACATAAGCAGTAGGTACTGGGTCTTGCATTGTCATTCCCTCTGGGAGTAGTGAGAACCACTCAGATGGTTAGAGGCAAGAGCTTATTTCTGTATTATCTGCAATATTTATATTGTATACTCCAAACTCACTGCATGTGACTAAAACGGATACAACCTTTCTAATTTTTGGAGATGTAATTGGAGGCTGGCTTCCAATGATCATTGGACTTTTCATTGAAACAAAGTTGGTCATTCTGAAAATATAACTTTAGGATATGAATTGGAAAATCAAATAATTATATGCAGAAAGGACCTTGAGATCATTTAGTTCAATTCTTTCGTTTTATGTATGAGTCATCTAAAGTCCCAGTGAAATGGCCACATGGAACCTCACAGCTGATCCATGGAAGTAACTGGAACTCTGCCCCTGGTGGTGGGATGTGTCCTGCCACCATCATACACATGCGTCTTGAAGGAAAATTTTCACATAAACAAAATGTAGAACTTTCTGGGTATTTGGTTATGTACAAAATTTATTAGATTTAATTCGTTTAAATCTTTGTCATGTTAGCCTCAATGAACACTTATTGAGATTTTGTTACTGGTTAGGGACTTAATCCTGGCTTTAAAAGAAGCCTCTTCTGTCCTAGAAGTTTTTACTTGTAAATGATTATGATAACCTTGGTAATTTTCACCCTGCAACCTCTAATCTTGTTTCTATTTTCCCAATGAAAAATGTAAACCTGGAAAAATGCTACAGTCTCTCTTGAATTTAAAAATGCATCAACATGACTGTAACCAAGAGAACAGAGGTGGGGAGAGGAGGTAGCAAAAGTCATTTCCTCTCTTCCCTATTCCCCTTCCTCCTACGAAATTGACAACATATTTTACAGAGCCTATTAACCCAATAAATACATTCTGGATGGAATGACCCATCCTACTGATTTTAGGATATGACATTTAAGGGCTTGTGAAAAGGAGCAGAGAGGGCTTGTCAATAAGTCTTAGTGTATAACAAAATGAGGTTGAGACTGCTTTTTTTTGGTTTTGCTGCAGATGAGGCTTTAAAACCAAAATTGAAAGGAATTTATAGTGTATGGTGTGTGTTTGTATGTTTGTGTCTGTGATATAAAGAGTTTATATGCACAGACATAAAAACCTATGGATTTAATGTGGCACAGATTTTTATTCCCTCATGAGGGATCTTAAAGTCTAAAAAGAAGGTCATTTTCTGTTATCCTCACAAAAGTCTGAGTTAAGCATCTCTCTTCTCTATACAGAACTTTACATTTCCTTGAATAGTTTTTCTAAAAATTAACTTCATTTTGGTTGTGTAATTTATTTAGAGCGAGGGTCAAGTATTTTTTCAAATAAAAAAATGAGAGTGAGAAAAAAAGCTTAGAAAGAAAATAAACAAAGAAGATAAGAAGGGAAAAGAAGAAGCTCTTTTACTCAGAATCAAACAGAAGGGGCATGATATAATCATCTGAGGGCTTTTAGAAACCACATCTGAAAGCCTGGTGCCTGGACAGGTGACATATGATGAATATTGCACTGAAATCCATGGCCTGAATCATGATTTTATACACACACACACACACACACACACACACACACACACACATATATATATATATATATATACACAAATATATATACACAAATACATATACATAAATATATATGTGTGTATATATATATATATATATATATATATATATATAAAACAAGTCTTCCTCTTGATAATCTACAGAGGGTATTAGAGTAAATAATCAATTCTTTAAAAATGATTATAGGCAAACTCCCATTCAAAATAGAAATACCTTATTTTTTGACTCTACCTATGACTATTTTATAACATGAGAAGCTTTGCTAATATTTTTCTTTAAAATGTTTTCTTATTGTTTTAAATATCTTTAAGAAAATAATTTAAAGCATATGGGAAGGAGTGTTGAGCCACGAAGTGAGTGGGGGAGTAGAGGTGAGGTGTGACATCTAATCCCTAACAGGAATTTATAGGGTAACTCATAGAACCACTGCTCCAGGTGGGTGGTCCCGGGTCTGTGTGTCCCCAATTGTGAGGGGCTGGCTAAGCTCATTACTATTATTACTTCTAGCTTTAACATCCTGTGGTTCATTTGTGTATCTTGCATCATAAGACTCGTCTGGTCTGGAAGCTTTAGCATGAATGAGGTAGGAAATAGCCATTAGATCATACAAATAAATTTTAGTTAAAAAAATATGAAATTTCTTTGCTGTGAGAATTCTTTTCTGGCCTCAGTTGCCATTACATGCACTTACTAAGAACTTAAATTTGTCAACTCTTATTTCCAACCATTAGTGGGGCATCATGTTTTCAAAATTCCATTTGTGATCATACCCCCTCGATGTGGTGATACATCCAAGTTGAATGTTTGCCTAGGCTTTCTTCTATTCCGCCTCATGTCTCAGTAATTTAAAGAACAATGCTTTTGAGTAACAGAGTTACTATTTCCTCCTCAATTTTTTTTCTTCAAAATTCAGTTTCCAGAGCAGCTTCTAGAGGGGAAACTCAATCATGAGATGTACTGTAGAAGAGAGCACCGTGCTACTTTTAATATTAGCCCCTTTTAATCTAGGTAAGGTCATCGAACTTTTCTGATTTTTGCCAGGGGAGAACTTTCCCCTTATTTTTAACATATCCTATTGTCTGGTTGGCCAGTAATTGACTTTGTCCCGTTTTTCATTTATTTCCCTGTCTCCTGGTTGTAGCATCTTCTCCCCAGAGTCTCAGGTTAGAAGTTTTCCCTTTTGTGAAACCATGACAGGTGCCTAATTGAATGATGAATGTCCCTTTATTACTCTGTAATTGAACTGCCAGCTTTTTGATTGGTTTGTAGAGATGCTCCCCCCTCATCAGGCACTGCAGGGGGCTTGGTAGTTGGCAGTCTGGTCCTACACTCCATCTGTCTAATCCCATCTAGCCCCCACTTGCTTTTTGGGGGGTGGTGCTAGAGGTAGGGAGTGAGGGGGAGGGGAGTCATAATAAATTATGCTAATTCTATGTGGCTCTGACAATGAGAAGATCGTATTGTTCTCTGCATTTTAGGGGTAAACGCTTCAAGACATTTTGTCGTCATGGGTGCCTAGCCTGACAGGCTCAGGATGAAGATTAATGGGCCTCACCTGAGTGACAGAACAGGGGATTGTGGGGAAGAGAGGGTCATTCATCATACTCTGACAGGTGTCATTCAATCCGACAGCAGTTCCACTGTCACTAGGCTAGCAGTTCCATTTTTCTGCCAGTTAAGCAAGGAGTTTAATAACATCCCCAGAATTAAAACTCATTCTTTGTAGCAGGTCTGACAGTTGAAAATAAGAAAATCAATTCTTCACATGTTATAGCACAGTTACCTGACTGGGGCTTTGACTCTAATTTAGTCTTTGGGCTGAATTTCAAGCAAAGAGCTTTTTGTAAGACATCATCTATTAAAATTTATCCATAGTGCTAACTTTGGTGGTGGTGTTATTGTGGGCGCATTAAAGATTCAGACTTTCATACCCAATGTCCTTTTACTCACAGGGTGCTGAAACACATCCCTACAGTAGCTGGGTCTCTCTTGTTTCATCCTCATTAGCAATGTTTACAGCTTCTCTCTTCATTAATATTGATCTCTCCAACTACTGGCAACAACAAGACAGACACTAATTTGAAACATTTGGTATCATTAAACTGTTTGGATTTCAGGTTTCAGGGAAGGCAGAGAAGATGGTTCAAAGGTAAGAAGCGGGGGTATAGGGTTGGCCTGATGAACGATGACACTCTAGGTTGGTGAATATGGCAGACTGCAAAACATGGCCCTGGATTCCTTTTGTCCCTCTTCTCACTCTTCTCACCTAGAGAAGGAGTCTATTTCTCCACCTCCGTCAATCTGGTCTGTCTGAGCCTGCCACTGGTTTTGACCAATAAGATGTAGTGATGCTGTGTAACTTCAGAGATGAGGGCTCAAGAGATCTAGATCTTCTCCTTTAACTCCTTATGGAAGCTAGCCATCATGTGAGATGTCAGTCCACCATGCTGCAAGGAAGCCCAAGCTAGCTACATGGAGAAACAGAGGCTACAAAGAAGTGCACTGAGGCACCAGATATGTGAGTGAAGTGTTTTTGGAAATTTCAACCCATCTCAGCTGCCAACTAGATGCAGCCAAATAGACGCCATTTTAGACATTCCAACCCCAGCTGATGCCATATGGGATAGAGGAACTACCCTACTGAGCACTGCCCACATTTCTGGCCCACAGAATTGTGAGAAAATGGTTGTAGTTTGAAACCATTAAATTTTGGGATAGGTTGTTATACAACAAGGGTAACTAAAATAGTGAAGGTGAGAAGGTGGGGTCATGGTGCAAAAGACTCAGGTACACAGCTGTTTTCTGTAACAAAGATGTAGAAATGTTTTCGCTTTTTTGGGCAACGTTGTTCCCCTAAAAAGCTCCCTGGTTTGAGTACCTTTGCCTTCTCATAGTGGGCACACCTCCTACAATCTTCTTCTCATATATGACAGAACAGCTTTTCAAAAGTACATTTTCTTGGGTTGAGAGAAGTTGTGTTATTGGCTAAAGAAGACTTGTCACATTTGTTTTTACACTTCTCAGTTCTATCATTTCCATTTTATACAACTAGGGTCAAAGCATGCAGCTTTGAAAAATTAATTCTGAAATTGGGATATTTAAGCTGTGGCACAATATTAAGCTTGATTAAAGGGTTATGAGTTGTGTACATTGATTAAATTAATGAGATTACTGATCAACTTCACAGGGTGCCATATAGACAAAGTATCTATAGATAATTATTTTCTTATGAATCATCTAATTTGATTCTCATCAGTAATCAGATTAGCTAAAGACTTTGGTCTTATAATCTATTGGGGCATCAAAACAGAAAATTATCATATCTCTGTTGCTTTTAAGGATAAGACATCATAATTGCAACCCATTAGATTTCTGAGTAATAATCTTGGAAAGAACTGAGAAAAAAATTTGATGTGTGGGATAGCTATTTGTTTGAAGAGAAATCCTATAAAGGCACATGCTCCAAGCGCACTGAGAGCATGCAATAACTGTCTTCGATTTTCCAAATCCACAAATCATGGATGTTTATTATAACAGAAGAACAAATGAAGCTTGGGAAGAAGAGACGAATTTGTGGGGCAATAGCATCTTGAGAAAGGTTTGATCCCATGGTTAATTCCAAGGGACAAAACAAAAGTAAAGATCACCATGGCATTTTAATTATAACAGTTTATGCAACAGAACTTTTCCTTTCCTTAAGATCATCCTTCAAAGCAAACATCTGAACGTCAAAATTGGGCTCAAGATACAGTGTCTTTGAAACCAGTAAGAATTATTTGCCTGAAGAGTCTTGAAAAGAGGCCACTATGGCTCAAAACTTGCTGTGACCTAAAGTAGACTGTCTGTATTGGCCTTGCCTTCTGAAGAACTCCTGCTGTCCTTAATCTCAAATTGTCCTGCAAACTCTCATGCCTTTTCAGAGTCAATATCTCCCGATCCCTATACACAAGCATCCTAGCCTGGTGATTTGATGGCATTTCCTTAGCTTCTGCCATGTTTGCGTTTTTTTTCCGTTTTAGGTTTTGCTACTCCATTTCAACACTGATAGCATAAAGGAGCCACACCCTGATACCCCACCCTTAGTATAAATAGTGGATCCTCTAAGGTTTATGATGTCCTTTCACTTAGCTAGTAAAACCAAGAATTAATTACAAAAATAAACTTTTGGTACCTGGAATGATCAGTTCATTTTAGAGTGTCTAGGGCGATGCTCCAATACAAAGCATACTATATCAATAGCTCATAACCTAGTGGAGAGCCTGGTATATACAAAGTGCTCAAGAAATGATTGCGAGTAAATATTAACAAGCCAATCCATAATTATCAGCTGCTTACTGCCTATGGCATGCAGGAGTTGACATTGTATGGAAAAAGCACATTTGCTAACTTCTAAATACTTAGTTGAGACTAGCAAGGCAGTTTTGTATATGGACCAGTCCTATCTGGGAGGTAGAAAGATTAGTTGCTTTTAATCCACTGCTCTGAATCTGAGAATTTCTTAATTGCAACCAAGTACCAGACTCTACCATTCAAATGAGCCTTTGAGGTAAACTTTGGGTTAAGAGTCAGAAGACTTGGATTCAGTTATTTGGGCTCTCTCACTTAGGAGGTAAATTTGAACAAGTCACTACATTTCTAAATACCGATTTTCTTCCTTATAAAATGGAATGACTCTCTAGCCCTCCTGCTTAACATTGGTTTTATGAGAATCAACTTACATATTTTAAAGCAGTTAAACAAATCTTAAGTTAACCCTACGCCCACCATCCTGCTGCCCCAAACTAGTTGAAACTTATTTAAATATTTTTATATTGTGATGATAACTCCAAACATTACATTAAACACACACACACACACACACACACACACACACACACACACACACACAAAACAAAACAAAACAAAACAAAACAAAAAAAAAACCAAAAAAAAACTTTAAGATAATCCTCTGGGAGCTTCTGAATTATATGAGTAATTATATCAAACTTTGTTTATTCTCTTGCCCAGGTACTTATTCTATAGCATCTTTACATATAGCCCACATGTTTCTCAACAATAGAATACAAAATGTATCCTTGGGTTTTGTAAACGATATAGCACAATGTCTATGGAAGCAGAATCTGTATCAAGGAAGCCGTCCTGTTATGGAAACAGAAGACGAAGAAGAAAGGAATTGAAGAAGAAAGAAAAGAAAAAGGAAGGAAGGAAAGAGAACAGGCACCTCATCATTAAAGGTGAAGGTTGCATGAAAGCTGACAATTTTGAGCAAAACTCAAAACCTGGGGATGACACATGTGAATGCTAAGACTACAAACGTTCTGATAGCCTTCTTTTTTGCTGAGTGGGAGAGGGGAAATTACTGGCCACCATAAAGATCCAATCAGGCCAAGAACACTGGTATGGCAGCTCGTACTTTGTAGTATGACATGTAGTTTCCAGTCAGGGAAGCTCCCGTCAGAGGAGCAGCATTCCAGTGGGTGGGTCTGATGTCAGGGACGTGGATTCCATCCCACTTACAGCTGCACCAAAGGCTGACTTTGGCAGCAATTCCTGGGCTATAATTTTATAAACAGTCTTTTCTTTCCAGACTTCCAATGTGAATTTAGACCTCAGCACAGATTCCATCTCACATCTTTATTTTGTGTCATCACATTCTAATCTGATGACAAACAGTTGGTCTGAGATTTCAGTATATTACTATATTAGTGCAATTTATGTCCTGTGTGGAAGTTGATGATGTGTAAAGACTATATTGTGGACTCGCCTGGATTCTAATCCAGCACCTAAAAGGATAGTGTTGCTTTTGTGGATCACAATGGCACTTTATTATGAAATCAAATGGTTAGTTTGTGGTGCTGGCTTGCCAGGAGATATTGGCAGCAACATTAATTATACTTCCCCCAAAGTGGGCCAAAGCTCTGCAAGTCACCTTTGAACAATCATCACTATAATTTAACATCTAATTGTACCATTTCTGCTTGATGTTGTTTAGAGATATTATATATGGATCTTTCTCTGTATATATATATCCACATATAATATCTTAAACAAAATATGTAGAATGGAGTGGATCCAGCTGAGAAAGGTAGAAGAAACTCAGGTCACTCATAAGGCTGCCACTGTCTTGCCAAATAGAGGCTTGATTCTCCCTGTTTGGTAAGAGGTGTAGTTCTGGATGGAAAACCAATCAGCCAGGTGCATTCTCATTCCAAGTCTCCTTCACTTGATTTTTTAAAACAAATTTCCACAGCTTGAAAGCAGTGCAGTCTCTTGCACATCCCAGAAGAAGTAGACCTGAAATAGATGAGCTCACGAAGAATAGAAAGTAAATCAATTTTCATTTTCACAAGCCTGAGTCTGCTCATTTTCAGAGAAGACAAATCATGCAGAAAATAGTGCCAAATTAGTCATGGTTAAAGACAGTTTCAGAGGAAAGACAACTCATCTCCCAAGTTGTTCCGCTCAGGACTGGATCTGAATGGAAGTGCTTTAGACCTGGAATGGGGCTCCAGGGCGAGGACTTAAATGTCTTAGGGACCTAAATCTCACTCCTTTCTTCCTGGCTTGGATTGTTGATATCAAGGAGATACTCTTGCCTGGGTTCCTCTGCAGCCCACGGTGAGTTTTGTCCTGTCTCCCTGTGGCTGGCCTTTTTATCCTTGCTGAGATATAAGAGGTCAAACTATGTCATGTTTTGTTCCAGGAAATAAACTCTTGGCAAACTCAACTATTTGCACTATGGTCTCTGGTTTACAACTTCTCATTATTTTTGCTAGATCAACAGGTACTTTCAAGCCATGTGTCTTTTTGGAGGTGTTAACATCTGGGGGTCAGAGAAGGACTATTTGCTAAGTTTGTTGGACAATTTTCGTACTTGTAAAACGAAGAGGAGTTGGTGATTAGGCCTTTAGTCGTGAGACACAACCTCGGTTTTCTCATAACGTTTAACAAGCAGATGTTGACTTATTGGTCTATTTCTTTCCTTGTTATTTAGGATCTGAAATTAGTGGAATATCATCAGAAGAAGTATATGACAATAGTACATTTTCTACAAGTCAGTTTTCCTATCAGATTTGGTTTGCCTTCATAATAATTTTTTATGAAAAAAATCTTCTCCATTGGAAGGAACTTGGCTTGTAAAGCTCCAAAACAGCACTGGCCAAGAAAAATGTAACATGAGCCACATAGACAATTTTGAATTTTCTAGTAGCCACTTAAAAAAAAATAAGGAGTGAAAATAATTCTAATAATACATTTTATTTAATATATCCAAAATGTTATTTCAACATGTAATCACACAAAAAATGACTAATGGGATATTTTACATTCCTTCTTTCTCCCATACTTTGTGTTCGAAATCCAGTGTGTACAATACATCTCAATTTGGACAAGTCATATTTCAAGTACTCAATAGCCACACGTGGCTAGGGGCTATGTTAGATGATAGCACAGATCTAGGCCAAACTTTATTACCCCAACTGTTTTCAAAGTGTGTTTGTCATACTAGTGTGCATCTCTAAGATTCTGAAGTATTTGGAAACAATCTAGCCTATAGATGCCTTATATCTGAACACTTTTAGTTTGTCAAGACACAAAATAAGTGTTTATGAAGCTGCTTGCCAGCAGGATTTCTTCTTAGTCAGTTTCTTAAAATGACAAAGATGGCAGTAATCCATTTTGAAACTATAAATATTAGACCATTATTTCTCCTCTCAGTGACATGACAGAAAAGTGTACCAAAGAAGAAAACACAATTATACTTGCAAAATAATATTTTATTATTTAAGTCAAAGACATTTATTTTAAACTAAACAAAGTCACATGATAAGTAAACTCTAGATTAAAATTGAGGCTATTTGAGAGCTCTTGGTTTTGGAAAAATTCGAGGGGCAGAAAAGTAAGGGGATGCAGCTGAGGACTCAAGGGGGACCACTACCTGTGTGTGTGGAAATAAGTGCTCATCAGAGTTGCAGTTGAAACCTGAGGGGAGCCTGCCCCACTCGTGGACAGTTATACCACACATTACATCTGCTCCATCCTGACTCTTCAGAAGGACAGATATCTATAGTCCCCTCTGCTGCAGCTGGTCCCAGCCTCATGAGTGATATTATTTCCCTCTTCCTGTTTGTTCTAGGTTTTCCTTACTCTGTCTAGTGGTTAGTTGGCTCCATATCTTTCTCACTGAGGGCTCTAGCCCATGGATGCCTTACCTCTGTCAGGTTATGGCTTTTCCAGCCTCGACAGTACCAAGGAGCTCTGTGAGTTTTCCAAGCTCCATACACACACCTCGCTGCCCATATTCCGAAGCAGCAAACCCAGCTCCTCATAATGAATGCAGTTTGTTACTCTCAACTACTCCTACCATTATGTCAACTGCCTTCCTTGCCCAGGATGACCAGGCAGTAATCATAGCTTTAGGTTTAGAGACCTCCTTACTACGTCCCCACATGAAAACATTTCTCACACTGCCAGCTCAGCCCCTGCTGAGACTCAGAACCTCCAATTCAGCATAGCCTTAAGTGGGGTGATGGGACACACATATACAAATTGGTGGGTCACTGGGAGGTCGTGGGCCTGTGTATTCTAGCTATTGGAGGCACAGCACCATACATCAGGTGCAGGTTTTTTTCATATCCTATATCCTGGGGTATAGCCCCCTGACCCTGCAGGTTCTGAACTCTGAGATGGCATCTTAGTGAAAATTTAATAGGGCTTTCCAATGTTCTATCAGGTTAGCTGCTTCCAGCTGATGCCATATGTGGCAGCGGTAGTGGACCCTCAGCTCCCATGCTCATGGGCTCATTGTTGCATCTTCTTTACTGAATAGTGACAATCATTGATCAAATACCCAGAAAATGCAAAATCGTTATTTAGGTTAATGAATGAAGATGTATACTGCTTTGAGCGGTTATAATTTGAGACTTTGACCTTGTCAGGGTGTGCAGGAAGGCTTCCCTGAGGAGCGGATAATTGAGTCATTTGGAGGATGTTTAGAAGTTAACTGGGTGAAGAGGAGTGGGAACAATGGTCCAGGCAGAGGGAAACGCATGTGTGAGCATTGCAGGCTCAAGAAAATGAAAGAAAAATTTCCTGGTTTTGAGTAGAATTTGGGGACATGTGGAGTGAGTAAAGGATGGAGAGTAGACAGGCCATAAAACAGCCTTATCGGTCAAATGAAGGAGTTTTTATTTCATCTTCGGTGGAATGAGAAGCCATTGAAACATAGTGTGTATGAGGGCTTGGGTGTGTAAGGTAGGAGGGGATAGGGATCGAGAGAGAATCGATGTTGTAAATGAACTTCACAAAGTCCATCTTGGCTGCTGTATGAAGAGGGCATCAGAAGGGACAAGAGAGAGAAAACAAGTAGATCCGTTAGGAGGCCACTGAGTGTCCAGGTGGGAGCTGATGGATTCTTGTCCCATAGGAAGTTCTTAATGAATCACAGTCACTGCAGTTGTTACTGTTGTTCCATAAGGTGGAGGACAGGCTGTGTTGGTTAGAAAGTACAAGCTTCATATAGATTTGTGTGGCTTCTTTGCTCTTTCAGGAGAATGTGCCCTTGGGAAAACAGAGACTTGGGAGAGAGAGAAGCAGAGCACAGCACGTACATATCACCTGTGCTCATTTTGAAAGTCTGTAGTTTGGATGCAAAGCACTGCTTTATTAATCCGATGCTGCCCACAGCTGAGTGGCCATATCCACAGTAGAGAATTGGAGAAAAGCGATGGAATGACTTGGATAAATCCAGGAATGGAAAGGGGAGGGTTAGCATAAAATTTCTCCCCCTTACTCTCTAATTCTTTATTTTTCCAGGGATCTCAGGAATTAAAATAGCTGCGTAATTTGGACCTTTTACTTAGAGTGCAGATAGTGAATCACTGGACACACCAGGCTATTTCTGATCATGGCATCCACTCCAAACATAGCCCTCTCACTTATCTCCTTTCCTTCACTAATGCACTATTTTTTAGAACCCAAATCAGCTTATGAGTCACTTGCTCAAGAGGTTCTCTGACCAGCTCATGCTACTCAGGCTGGGTTGCTGCCTCTCTTCTATGTTCCCAGAGTCCTCTCTGCTTACCTCCTTCATTGCTTCTCCACATTGGACTTTCTCTGATCATGTCACTCTCCCTGGGCTGTGAAGGCTTTGACAACAGGGGACGGCATCTCATTAATTTTTGTATCCTTAGCACTTAGCATGGTGCCAGAAACTCAAAATATAGATACAAATGAATGATTGAAAGAGCAATGGATGAAGGTAAAAATCATCAGCATTTAGATAAAATGAAGGTAGATGGGATTTAGAGTCAGGTAAGAGGAAGAAGCTTATTTGGGGAAGGGCAGGAAGATTTGCCTGGTGTGCTTGTGATGGGACAGTTATGTAGATGTTTGGCGTTCTTTCTGCCCCTTCTAGTATCCTACTCTCCTCCTGCTGGGTTTACTCCACCTCACGTCTGACACCTCAGGCTGCACTCATGACATTCTTCGGCCTGGTCCTGGGGTGAGGTCAGTGGGGTTAGAGTAGAGAGGGGGCAAGGGCTAGAGGTGAGGTCCCGTACCCCCATAATGGGGTTGGCCTTGCTGATCATGGGTAAGGCTCATCATACCCGTGGTCATCAACATTGAAATTGGTTACATAATCCACTGTTAGCCCATTGTTTAAAAAATATTTTAAGAACTAAACTCAACTTATTTTCCTTCTCAAATTGGTGCATATGAATAGAGTACCAGGTCAAAATGTAAAGAGTAGGTAGTAATTGTGATAACACATGGGACTTTGAATTCCCAGCTCTGCTCGTTCCTACTTCAGGAGTCTTAAACAAGCCACTTCAGGGAACCTCAGTTTCCTGTCTGTAAATGGAGATGATGCTAATTCTTTCCTGATAGGGATGTTGTGAAAATGAAATGAAATAATGCTCATGTAACCTGGCACATGGTAAGCCTGGAAGAATGTTATCCAAAGCGATAATAATGGATTAATTTGCATTACATGTGATTGTTTTAAATAGGTCCATCTGCTTTGGTGTTTTACCTATGACTCCTTCTAGTACAAGGATCATTCACATGACTTGTCCAATTATTATTCATATTTATTCTTGAGATTCAGCAGACAAATAAAGCTGAGTGTATCTTAGAACAGTGTCTTCATTGTGCTGCAATTGATTTTATCTTTTTAATTCATGAAAAAATATACTATACTTCTTTAGCCTTTGAAACTAATCAAAACTGTACTTGTTCAGTTTATTCAATTCTGAGTGATTCTCAGTGGCATTATCTCAACTGGGAGATACACAATCAGCATAATTTTACCTCCTTCCTTTTTGTTTGATATGCCTGAACTTTGCAACTCAGGGGAGCCTTGTTCCTGCTAGGTGGGTAGAACGACCACTGTTTTAGCTCCTGGCAAACATGGACATCTTTTTCAGGAAGAATGGAAATTGGGTAAAATGAATCACTTCCCATAATGGCATTTACAGACACTGTTAGCTTCTCTGAAAGGTGGTCTATTTAGGAGTCAGACTAACGGTAACATATTGTACTAGGGAAAGCACAAGATTAGGAATCTGGAATACCAGTTCTAATCCTTACTAGCTATGTGACCTGTGCAAGTCATTTCACCTTCTCATATTTTGTTCTAATATGAAATGGAGCCAAAATAAACCCTATCCTGTTGTGAATATTGATGGAGATTTTATTATTGATGTGAGGATATTAAGCATATTATACACTCTTGTCCCTGAAAGACAGGTTTTCTCAGGTGTTCTAACATTCAAATATTATATATATATATCAATATATCTCAGAGGGCACAGGATTGGTGATGTCAGCAATCATGACACCTGTTTATCTCATACTTGCTATAAAACCAGTGGTGAGATACATATACTGGGGGTGTCAAAAAAATGTATATAAGTGGACACTTGGGTCAATGTTGCTCAAGCAGTAGCTTGTATTCATCTTTTGTTATCAGTATATATTGAGTATCACAATTTTAATACAGTTTTTTCCTTTCTTAAAATGTGTATACATTTTGTTTGGCATGCTCTGTGTATATATATATATATATATATATATATATATATATATACACACACACATATACATACATACATACATATATACTCTGTATATGTATATGTATAAGCTCTGTGTGTATATATATATATATATATATATGTATGTATATGCTCTCTCTCTCTCTCTCTCTCTCTCTCTCTCTCTATATATATATATATATATATATATATATATATATATATAACTCCACGAGAGAGAAAAATGTAAATAGTTTATCAAAGGACAAATCTTTCCAACACACCAAATTCTTCATTTATCAAAATGGGGCAAACTTTTCTTTCAATGCAGACTGTAAATAATTCTCTTCAGAGTGAGTTTGCTGAGCATTGGGAATCTCATTCTTGTTTGAGAAAAAAAAATTCCTTCATAATACAATAGTAACATTTTCACTTTTGTTAGTTCTTCCAACAGAGTTCATATTTTCATTCAATTTGTGAGTCTGAGAAACAATTATGCTATTATTTGGGAGAATAGCTCTTCAGTAACTTGCCTCAAAGTCTCCCTCTCTCCTCGGAGGCATGACTCCGCTATTCTCAGAAGCTCCGTCTCTGAGCTTTCGTCTCTTGGTCAAGAGTATAAATCAAGAAGCCAGATCAATTTGGATTTTAGTCCTTAGCTTTAGTTGCTATAGGAAACAGACTGGATTATTTATAACTATGGGTATCCAGGTTTTCATCACCACAGACAGATGTGTCTTTGAGAGCATTCACCTTTAAGATATCCAGAATACAAGTTGTTGATCCTCTGTCGATTGTAAATTTCTAGAGTTGGGCTTCTTGGTTCTGGTCGGTAAGGCAAGTTTTATGATCACCATTACATTACTCCTATGAAATGCTGGGAAGCTGGGAGCATCCTTCCTATTAGGAAGTCTTGCCTGGACTTTCATACCAATAAAGTTGTTCTTAGACTGGAGTTCATCCTAATAAGCACCTTGAGAATTGCACCTGAACTAAGAAATATTTCCCCTCTGTCTGCTCTAAGCCTCAGAATCTCAAGCAGCCTACATGCTTTGAATCTAAGACAAGGCTTACAGCCTAACAGCTTTTTTATCACCTTCCATCAAGCAGAAAAGCCTCCAGGTGGATTAGGCTCAGTGTGTAAGAAGCTTACAAGGTAGCAGATGTCAAGCCTCAGTAAAGGTCATTCTGTTAGGGCTATTCTCTTTCTGGGCACAGATTTCCTCCTGGACTAGTATAGACCTGGGAAGGAGGGCTTGGTATTCTGCTACAGACCTTTGGAATGCTTAAGGGGAAGGGTTATGCATGACAGATGTGCACACGGTTTAAGAATCTAAGCTTCAAAGGGGCAGCATGTAAAAGGACAATGGAATACAAATGGGAAAATGTTACTTGAGAAATCTTTCCAAGTGAGAGTCACCAAGGATTACTGGAATGTGATGGTGTTGTGGTTTCTGGATAAAGTATCTTTTTCTTATATAGAAACACACATTTCTTCATCAAAAAAAGTAAGTTAAGAGACCACATATGGTTCCATCTGAGGAGGAACAATTTGGGAAAAGTTCCTACCATCCAACCAGGATTAAAGCATAAAGCTCTTACCTAGTTGAATGTGGCCCAATAAGTTGCTAAAGGGATGGCAAGGTAAATGTGCTAAAGCAGGAAAAAGATCAGCTTTCATAAACTCTTCTTGAGAGCCAAGCTCCACATTATAGTGGCAAGCTGCACAATAGTAAAATTGTCTTAGGGGTATAAAAACTCTGTGGATAATTTTGGCTTAAGGCTCTGGCTGAGTTGAGTTGAGTTACTTTGGCCAAATCGTGCCCATTGGTGCATCACTCAGTAGTGGGCCGTTGGCATAATACAATTAATCCTGCTACTTATTAGTCAAAATGACTATCCTGTCACAAGTACAAGTGCCAGGATCATACCGATCGATGGGGGTGAAGCAGGGTGCATTTCTTGAGTTGTTTTAGTCAGTCAGCGTCCAGTTGTACAGCACTCGGTTCTCCTGGTCCCAACTTTTCCAAGAAGTCTGGCCTTCCAGCAGACAACCCAAGTTAGTGTCAAATACAAATGTGTTCTCCATAAAAGCATTTGACTAATGCATTGCCTAGGTCTTAACATTTGTGGTGAAATTTCCAGTCTTCCCCAATAACTTCTTGTTGGAAAATGTCAAAAAAGGGGCGACATCAGAGCCTTTTGAGTCAAACTGTTTCCTCCCACACACCTGAGTCATGGGTCAAGAGTTTTACCAATTTCCTTTTTAAGATTTTTTCCTAGTCTCCCATCTAAAGAGAGTTTAGTGCCAGATGGGTGGGAAGTAGGGATGTAATTAGGAACTCATTTGTATTTTTTTTTTTAATGTTGGATAATCTTATTGCTGGGGATTTTCATTTACTGTCTCTGAATAGAAAGCTGGTATTTCTGAGGAAGTGGAGGTGGTAGGAGAATGTCTTCAGATGGTAACACAAAATCTGTCACAATCTGGTGAGTCTTTGGAGTGTCTTGCTTAAAAGGGTTCTTGTTACTGGGGATACTGACTGGAGCCAAGCCAGTTCCCTGGGGAAGATTGGTGTCTGCTACTTGCAGAGCTGGCTGTCAGGTTGGTCCTGTGTGTTTGTAATTAACTACGATGTCTGGATGTTGATAGAGTGAGTCCGGCCAATGGTTCCCCTCCAAAAAGGGGTTTTCTGGCTAGCTCTCCTGTGTCAGAAATGCCAAATTGGGAGTTGCCTGGAGACTCCAGAGATGCAGATTTGTTTGGCTGAGCTCCAGTTGTGAAGCCAAGTGCCGAGAAAGCAGATCAGAGACCAAACCTGAATTGTAATCACTGGGCTTCTCCAACCACTTGGCTCCTCTGCTTTCCAATGTTATGTTTAATGTTTTAAAGCATATTTAGTAAACATGTCACTAACAATTGCCAGTCCTTAGTCTGTTGCCACTCTTCCCTTAATGGTTTTCCCCTTTCCTTTTGGTTAGTGTGGTAGGCTGGGTTTGCAATGTGTGGGAGCATGCATGTGTGTGCATTTGTGTGTGTGTGTGTGTGTGTGTGTGTGTGTGTGTGTGTGTGTGAGCACGTGCGTGCATGTGTGCTCATGTTCCAGGCTACACAGATTGGGAGATTTGTTTTTACTAGCTCAGTAGTTTGTTTATAACATCCATGCCTTATGAACCAGGTAAATAATCTGAATTCTTCTCTTTTCTCAGCAACGTTGGCTAGGTCTCTCCTGAGAAAGCTCAGTTTAGGGTACACATCAATTACCACAAATTATTTTGAATTTCAACTCAAGCAAAATGTACTCTTTTTTCCTGAATTGAGTTCAAAGAACTCTGTGGTTTAGTCCATGTAGAATAGAGCCACACTTCACCAATTGGGATATGAATGGTTTCCAAAATCTCGTTAATTATTCAAACATCAGTATGGGGTGAAGTTGGGATCTTTGGTCTTCACAGTCCCTGCCTCCCTCTTTCTGCTTATCTCTATCATTCCTCCCCACATATATGTTTTACTCCAGTCGCTTTCTAGCTTCTTAGAATGTTGCTTTATGCTAGCTTGCCTTCACATATTGAATAGTTCTTTATGGATACTGTAACAAATTGCCACAAACTTGATAGCTTAAATATCAGAAATGTATTCTCTCACAGTTTGGCGGCCAGAAGTCTGAAATCAAGGGTTCGCAGATTCATTCTCCCTCTGGAGACTCTAGAGGAGAATCTAGGTAGCTGCCAGCATTCCTTGGCTTGTGGCCACTTCATTCCAATCTCTGCCTCTTGATCACATTGCCTTTTCCTGTCAAATCTCCTCCTGTCCTCCTCTTATAAGGACATTTGTGATTGCATTTATCACCCACTCAGATAATCCAGGATAATCTCCCCCTCTCAAGATCCTTAGCTTAATCACATCTGCAGAAACCCTTTTGCCATATACTGTGTTCTAGGAATTAGGACCTGGATCTTCTTTGGGGGGCCACTATTAATCTACCATACATATGCTTGAGACACTCCTCCACCCTCCGTCACCTAGTCAGTGCTTCTCAGACTATCTCTGATGATGTATCATTTTTTCAAAAAATTAAATTTCAATTTGTTGCAGACTGATAACTTTTTCAAAATCACATGCTTTGATTGTGCAGCAATACCAAATTGCTACAAAATTTTCTAAATTCTACTCTTACCTCTTATCAAACCAGTAACAAAATGTTTGAAGAATTCCATAGTCCACAGCCCACAGTAGCACTGATCTAAAAGACTCCTATTCATTCAAGTACCACCTTCCCCAGCAATCTTTTCTGGCTCTCCATTTTGGGTTTGAGTTTAATGGCCCTGTGGTAAGCTTCCATGGTTCCCAGGACATTTTATTGTCCTCATTACCTAGCTCTTAATTATTTGCTTGATCCTCTAGCCTTAAGCTCCTTAAAGGTAAGAACCATGCTTTGGTGGACTTAGAGCCTAGCACAGATCTTGATTCAGAGAATACACTCAATAAATATTTGTGGAATGAATGAGTGAGATGCACCTGGAATCAGGAGGTTGGATCTAAGATAAATAGAAGAAGGACTTACTTGACCAAATTGTGAGAAAAGGATGAGACTAAAGAAACTGAAGGGGGTCTAGGATGGTGTGATAGATTACAAAAATTGTCACAAATTCTTCCCATTGGGAAGGGAAATCTATTTCCTTACTTTTTAAATCTGGGCCGGCCTAATGACTTGCTTTGACCAATAGAAAATGGCAGAAATGATGTATGATTTCTGAAGTAACATTCAGAGGCTTCACAGCTTCTGTTACCCTCTGCTTTTATGAACAAGGCTGGCTTAGTCTCCTGGAAAATGAGACACCCCTTGCAGAGAAGGGTACCAGCCATCCACTTGAGCCCCCCAAATATGTTTGTGAGCCCAGTAAAGAACAGGTGAACACAGATCAATCCAGAAGAACCACCTGGCTGAGGCCAAATTTATAATACATAGACACGCGCTAAAAAAAATTTAAAAAAATGTTGTCTTAATCCACTAAGTATGGTGATTCCATCCAGCTAACTGATTCAAAGAGGAATTGAGAATGGCACATGAAAGTTAGTGAACCTCTGGCTGTCCCCACAGCAGAATAGGGATGTGTTCAAACTGTGACAGGGCGGATTAGGATTAGAGATTAGCAAGTACTTTTTCTTCACAGACTGGGAGACAGAAAACTGACATAGCAAGCAAGTTTAACACAGTTATAGTTTGGGTCTCTGGCCATAGAGCAGAAGGGTGCTGACTGATCCCCATGGAGCTTAATTAAACTCAAGCCCCATTGTCTGTAGAACCTGAGTCAACAGGTAACAGTTGATGATTGTGCCTCATGGTGTAAAAGCTGACAATAAGTTTGACAGGAATTTGCCAACAATATTAAAAAGCAAAAGGGAATGCAGTTGAGAAATACAGCTTTCGACTTTGATAACTGCAATTGAACTTGTGCTTCTCCCTCCTCATGACTAATTAGTCATTCTCTAATTCATCCCTTCCACAAAGAGGTACCATGCACCTCCCAGGTGCTGGGCACAGAGCTAGGTGCTGGATATTCAGTTGTAAGTAGAGTAGACACAGACTTCATAGAGCTTACAGTTTGGCAGGAAAGATAACCCAACAGGCAACTATTAAGCTTTGAGGCTTATGTTTTTTGCTTTATTCAGACATATCAAGCAAACCTTTCTGCCTCTGTGATGCCTGCCATCATGCATAACCAAGCTTCATCAAGCCCTTGGCGTCTGTATCTTTCAGTATGACACTTAGATTGCTTCATGACTAGTCTGAAATCAGCTGTTTCAAATCATGCATCACTAAATTATTGATGTGGATCATGACTAAATCAGGGAGAGTGGAATTGGTGGTGTGAGAAAAGAAGTAACACATCAGGTGGAGGCTTTTATGGGTGTACAGGTGAACCTATTTGTACCAGGTGATGGTGCACATTTTTAACTTCTGCTATGAAACATCGGAGGCCTAGAGATCACAAATCAGGTATAGTGCATCCAACGTTAGAAACATCTCATAATTTACCGCAGTAAATCAATCAATGTTTTCCTAGAAATATTGGAACTGAAACAAGAGTTGAGTGAAAACAGAAAAATCTCTAGCAATTTAGTTGGCTTAAAGGTATTTCTTGAAATATTGGACCTAGGGACTAGGACACTTACTACAGAGATCCTTGAAAAATGTTCTACAAAGTGACGGAAAAATGGCTTCCAGAAAGTTGTTTATTACTTGGTAGAAGGAACCTGTTTGTCAGATCACAGGACAGTCAACTATCAAGTATCTGAGGGGCAACGATTCCAAGTCTGTGCTCTATAGAATCCTCTTTGGTCCTTGAGTCCATTTCACCACACCGTAGAACTGCCATCCAAAGCATTGCTAAGGAAGACAAAGAACATCTCATACAAATCAGGTCAAAATTAACAACAGCATATTAGTTTTAAATAGCTTTGTGAGAGCGTGGCTTCATCTCTCCAACATGGTGGTCTTGTACATGTGTGGATTTTTTTTTTAAATTCCGTGTCTTTGTCCATATTTACACCAGTAGGTAACCTAGAGTAGGCAATCAGAATACAGTTTTCCATTTATCCCATTATTTTTGCTTCGATCTTTTAATTTTTAGCATAATCACCCCCCGACCCCTCCCAAATGAAAAGTTCTCACTAGAAGTAGAAAGACCATGGCAATGGTTGCCAGGAAACAGACTTCTCCTCTTGGCTCAGAGATCATCTAACCTCTCAATTCTTGGTTTCCTTATCTAACAAATACATGCCAAATAGTATATTCCAGTCCTTGTGGTGGGGAGGAGGTGTTATACTAATCAACAGAGAAGGAGGGTACTTTACAGACGTTAAAAGCACTGTGTATATGTAATATAGCATTTTTAATTTGAAACTCTTGATATGACACTCTTTGGAAACTACTCTGAAGCAGCTCTCAGTTCTGACCCAAGGGTGAGGTGAGGCTGTGGAGGGCTGGCTGTGGGCCCTTTCATTCCATGTTTGAAGGTGCATCCCCCTCACAGCTGACATCTTTCTTCTTGTTTTGGCATCAGGCCTCAGTAGCTTGCCTTTCCCAGGTTGGCAGTTGTCCACTTGTTGTCTCCTGAGAAGCCCTGATTGGCCTAATTTCCTAATTCACAGGCACAGCGTTAAACTTGGGAATTCTGAGGTTTTTCAAGTCACAACATCCAGTGTGCACACAGCACATTTCAAGATTTGAAATAACAAGAACGTTTCATCAAATGTCACTGTTGCATCAATTTTAAAATCTTAGAGACATTTTCTTTAATGGGAGGACACTATTGAGAACGTGAGTCCTCAAGTTTCTCTAAAATCATTCTTCTTTGATGAGGAAACCTCTCTAGATATCATATCTTGCTCTGTTCTTTAAACTGCAAGGGAAAACACATATGCCCACACACCACACAAATAGATGTATCCACACATGAGAAATGGGAAATGCTCCATTATTAAAAACTACAAATGATTGTCAATCTATAACATTAAATAAATAAGTACATCATCTATTTCTTAATAGCTCTATGTGAATATACATTACTTTTTAAAGACATAGCAAATGTTGACCCAGAGGCCGGAAGCACTCACCAGAGGCCACACAGTATAAGGGACAAATGGACCAGGAGACTCTGGCTATACACTATAGTGTGACCATGGTAAACCACTAAACCCTCTGAATGAGGGGCTGAGCTCAGTAATATTTGTGAGCTTTAGTATTCAATTTTGATACCAAGGTCAATTCCAGTATTGGAAACCACATTGTTTGAGTTTCTCCATGTTGCCTCGGGTCTAGGATAACTTCTTTCCCCCTCCCTTTCTCAGTCGCTCCTTCCTTCCCTCCCTCCCCCGCTTCTGTAACAGTGATTACCTGAGTATCTATGATGTTGACACTAGCACATGCTAGGAGTGGTAATACAGCAGTGACAAAGACAGACAAGGTCCCTGCCCTTGTGCAGCTTGTATCAGTGAAACCAGAGAACAAACATTGAGTCCATTAACATCTGTGAAGACATGGTGAGTCTCTGCCAGGAGGGCTCTTGCTGTCTTGAAAAGCTGAAGGTGATAGACTGTCTTCGGAAAAGCCAAGATAAGTCCTTGCCTGGTCATTAAGGCAGGATTTTAGCTTCTGATTTAGGTTGTCTAACATGAGACAGTTTATGTTTAGAGGCTGGAGTCTGGGACGTAGAGGGTAGAACACCCTTTAATGGATACCTGTCACCCAAATCTTGGGTCCTACGGTCTCTTTTCTAATCTCTATTAGAGGGGCAGATTGAGGGATCAGGTGTCTTTCTGACTGGATCACATAGCAATGGGGGCCACATTCCCTGTTTATTAGGGGAGGGCATTGACCACCTTCCTTTCCTCCAATCACAGGGCTCTATGTGGTTACAGATGATGAACCACAGAGACTACTTGCATTTTAAACAGCTGCAGAGTATGAAAAACTCCTCATGAAAAGAGCCTTTGTCTCCTTTGTTGATATTCTACAGAGGGTAAAGATAAGATGGTTCTAGACGCGGTTTGGAGAAATCTCTTGAAAAATTCATCTGAAACTTGTGATAATCTTTTGCCAAAGGAAAATGGCCCAGATTCTTTGATTCAGATGCCACCCAGCATCTCCAGAAGTCATTACAACTCAACTTATCTTCTTGAGAGGATTCGGCGTTCTACAACTGCACTTGTCACACAAAGGAAGGGATCATCATAAATATCCAACGGAGGTTAATGTCCTTCATTTCATAATCCACCCACACACGCTTGTGAAGCCAAGCCTTTTGTGAGGATTAAATGAGTTAGCAGGCGAAGACAGCTTAGCACATAATGAGTCTGTAGCCAATTGTAGGAATCGATACATACACAGGTTGTGCATACATTTTTGTGCCATTTGATGTTACAAAAAATTCTTGTGATAAATGCTGGAGATAAGCATAATTAGGCTTTAATTAATTAATTAATTGTAGAAACTATGTATTTATTGCATTTTATGATACTAGTCAGGTAGTCATACCTCAAAATACCATTGCTTCATCCCCTTATTATGGGGCCAGAAATTCATTACTGGACTTTCAATTGTTAGAGAATTGGAATTTTCTAGTTTTCAGAATTCTTTGGGGGTATACTTTGGAAGAGAGAAAACTTTAGCTTCTTTACACCAACATCTAATGAGACAGTTGGGAAGAACAAACTAAATCACTCTTGAAATCAGCCTTTGAATGTACAGTTGTGATCCAAGAGGGAATGTGGAAATTGTTATCTATTGAGAGACTGCCATGTAGTCAAACAATACTAGGCATTCTCACCTGATATTTTATCTAAGTCATATAGCATTCCTGCCAGTAAATGTGGTTATGTCCATTTTAATAAATGAGGATATCATGGCTCAGAGGGCTTAAGCCCGAATCCTTAGTGTTTCTCTATGGTTAAGTGCTAGAATTTAGAATCAGGTTTGTATAATTTCAAAGTCCAATCTCTTTTCCATACTGCCAAATGTAGGGCGAAGAACAGAGAATAAGAAAAGGGGTTAAGTTGTAGTGGGAAGACTCCTAAGGCACACCTGGCATTTACTTAGAACAAGTTTTGGGATGAAAACAGACAAACAAGCAAACAAACAGGAGGATGCACTTATCTTAGTCTGCTTGGGGTGCCATAACAAAACACTGTAGACTAGGTGGCTATTGTCTGTTTACAACAGACATTAATTTTCTCACAGCTCTGGAGGCTGGAAGTCTGAGTTTAGGGAGCCATCATGGTCTGGTGAAGCTTCTCTTCCTGGCTTTTGGATGGCTGTCATCTCTCTATATGCTCATATGACCTGTAAACAAGTGGGGGGGGGGGCTCCCTGGTGTCCTTTCTTATAAAGACATGAATCTGATTGGATCAGGACCGCACCTGTATGACCTCAGTTAACTTTTATTACCTCCTTATAGTCCATATGTCCAATTATAGTCACGTTGGGGGTCAGAGCTTCAACATATGAATTTTGAGGGAACATATTTCAGTCCATAGCAATACTTTTCTCTGAATTAATGCTTGTCTATGTCTACCTTATTTTTGTATCCTCAATGCTTAAAACTCAATAGCTTATCTTGAATGAAATAATAAATGAATGAATGCATGAATGAATGAATAAAAGCAATTGGAGGTCCTTTCTTTCCAAGAGGCTATAAAAATTGATGCTAAAGTATAATAGGATTGTAAAAAGAACTTTTATCCAGTTAATTTCCTTTAAAAATTTCCCAAGTTTCCATTAAATAACTTACCAGATATTTAGTTTTAACCTAGAGCAGGGTTTCTGAACAAGGACACTATAGACATCATGCATTGGATAATTCTTTGTTGTGGGGGCTGTAAGTCCTGAAGGACATTTAGCAGCATCCCTGGTTTCTTCCTGCTAGATGCCAGTAGCTCCCCTCTGCCCCAACCATGAAAATAAGAACTGTCACCAGACTTTGCCAGATATCCCCAGGCAGGGGTTGGGGCGTGGCAAATTCATCTGCAAACCATTGATCTAGATTCTAGATTCTAGATTCTAGACCATAGGGTATTAGGAATCTTAGAAAGTCTTCTCAATTCCAAAACAGATAATCTGCTTCAACCTCATTGGGATGCATGATCCCTTGAGCCTTCCTTGATTTCTCAAGCTGTAGCCCCTTTCTCGACTATACTTACCTCTGACCTTGGGCTGTGCCTCGTGTATACGCACACAGAGTTCCTAACCCCCCTTTCCTTCTGCTGTTCCTCTCTTAATGATTCTTAGTCTTAGAAATTGTACACTCTGTTCCTACTTCCAGTTAGGTAAAGGTCAATTAAATAAGCAACAAATATGGCATCTTGGATTGACTTTTTCCTGGTTCTGTTATGAAAGTATGCCCTGTAATCTCATCTAAGGAGTGATCCAGTTTCCTTCTCAATGCTCTAAGGAAGTCTCACTCTCAGATCCTATCATCGGCTATAGCTCATGTACAATTTCACTGAAAATATCAAGACTCTCTGACTTGACTGCTCTTAACATCTCTCTCCTCTTCAAGGACCATCTCATGTTTATTTGCTCTGAAGGAAAGTCCATTCTCCTATCTAAGGCACTTTTGGTCTTCTTCCTCAGTACCTTGTTCACGTTATGGTCCCCTCTCCATGTTTTCTTGACTTTACTTACAACTTTAATCTCTCCCTTTCTATTACTACGTGCTTTTTCCTGAATACTTGCTTAATTTTCTCTTAAATTAAAAAACAAAAATTCCTCTCTGTAGCCCAGTGGTTCTCAATCAGGAGAGATTTAACCCCCAGTGGAGATTTGACAATGTCGAGATATTTTTGGTTGTTACAACTGAGGGGAAGGGTGCTGCTGATATCTAGAGGGTGGAAACCAAGGGTGCTGGAAAACATCCTAAAAAATCACAAAACATTTCCCTCCTACCCCCAACAAAGACTTATTTGGCTCCAGATATCAACAGTTCTTGAGGTTTTGCATGCACTCAACCCTACAATCCCCTGGAGATACTCCATTACTTCTGCTCCACCTTTTACTCTTTGACTTCTTAGAAAAATTATGCACTACTGATGCTCTGCTTGCTTACTGCTCAACCACACCCACTTATTCCTTAATCCACTGCAATCTAAGTTCAACCCTACAACCTACAATCAACCCTACAATCCCCTGGAGATACTCCATTACTTCTGCTCCACCTTTTACTCTTTGACTTCTTAGAAAAATTATGCACTACTGATGCTCTGCTTGCTTACTGCTCAACCACACCCACTTATTCCTTAATCCACTGCAATCTAAGTTCAACCCTACAACCTACAATCAACCCTACAATCCCCTGGAGATACTCCATTACTTCTGCTCCACCTTTTACTCTTTGACTTCTTAGAAAAATTATGCACTACTGATGCTCTGCTTGCTTACTGCTCAACCACACCCACTTATTCCTTAATCCACTGCAATCTAAGTTCCTCCCATTGGTCACCAAATCATCAAATCAAGTGATCCCAGTGCAGCCTTTGTGTTCTCATGCCTCTCTGCAGTGGTGCTCAGCACAGGAAAGTTTCATCATTAGCCCCTTCCCAGCTGGTAGCTTGGGAAATGCGGGCAGGCTCAGGGGATCCTGCATCCCAGTGAGGCTAAAGCAGATTCTCTATTTGGAATTAAGAAGTCTTCTAAGATCCGTGGTATGCAATGGTCTAGAATCTGGAATCTAGATCAGTGGCTTTCAAGTGAATTTGCTACCCTCCACTCCAGCCTGGGATCATTTGGCAAAGTTTGGAGATAATTTTTATCGCCATGATTGGGGTGTGTGTGGCGGTGGGGTGTGGGGGCAGCGCTACTGGCATCTAGTGGCTAGAGGCCAGGAATGTTGCTAAACGTTCCACAGTCTTCATCCTTCTCTCTCATCCTTTGGTCTTCTTCCTTGGCTCTGCCTTGTCTCTATCTTCTTCCAGTCTGACAGGCCTGTTTCCATTAATTCTGTAGTCTCTTCTTCCTTTTGGTCTTCTCTACCCTGATGGTTTGTAAACTCACCAAGAGCATTTTAATCATCCTAAACACCTGTAATACCTTGCAGGGTGACTTGTTGGAGGATGGCTCAATAAATGTTTGTTCGCTTTAATTAGTGTTAAACTAAATATATGTCTATGTGTAAAACAAAACAGCATTCAAGCCTCATAGACAACCCTTGAGCAACATTTGGAGTTTTATGTATCAGGTGGCATATCTAATCTAACTTGTGCTCTGATGGTAAAACAGGCTTGTGGAAAGCTGCAAAGAGAGGGAGGCAGAACCTGAGTTTAGTTGCTGTCACTACTGCTAAGGAGCTGGGTGACCTCACTAAATCTGGTGTTATTCTGGGGCGCATTTCCTCACCTGTAAAATAAAGGACCCTAAGGCAGATGAGCATCAAGATTCTGTCCAACTCCAAATTTCTATGATTCTAAATAGGAAACTCATAAAATTGAATCCCTGGTATAACATTTTTAAATTCAGCAGGTTTTCAAATAAAAAGATGTTCTTAAGTTAACCTAATCAATTAACATGCATCTACATTTTTATGAATTGAATATGGTGTTTAAACATATGTACGTATATATTTATAAGAAATGTGTGAGTCTGTCTGTGTGTATATGTGCATGTGAGTGTGTCTGTGTATTTTTAACTTTCCATCATGCAAAATTTGGTAAAGCCAGGCTGTATTCCTAGAGCAAATGTTCTAGTGGAGTTCTAAGTGAGTTAAAAGAAGTTAATCACGAAAACATAAATCAACCTTAAACGGTTGTATAATAGATAATGACAATGTCACATGCAGAAATTTAAGAAACAGAAATTATGTGGTCTTTTCCCCCAACAAAGCACATGTTAAATTAACAAGTAAACCTTGAAACCATACATACCCGATGATTATTTTATGTTATCTTGCATTTTTAAAAAATGGTTCCTAAATACTAGATTTATAGCACTGCAGAATCCCACACTGTTGCAATGCTGTCTTCAATTCAGCCACTTCATATTGAAATTTCACACACAATAATTGGCTGACCTTCACAGCTATGGCAGAAACTAATTAAAGCTGTAAGGCTGTGCTAGCAATGCTTTTGTGTGAAATGTGAAGTTTGGTGATAATGAAATATGGGGTGCAGATGTTATTGTCTTAGATAGACTGTGCCTTTGGTTCACACTAATGAAGAACAGCAATTATCAAACAAAAAGTATTTTTTACCCATTAATTATTTTGTGTTGTGATGGTAAGAATAAAAACAGTGGCATCTCTCTTACCGGCTTCTCCCCAACGTAATTTTATTGCACTTTCCCAGCTGACTTCTGTTTCATTAGACATCCCATTTCCTTTTTCTTTTCCTACTGATCTTAGACCTTTGGGAGCCTCCAGCAAGGACCTGGCTGGGTTCAGAAAGCAAAGGGTAAAGGGCAAGCTAAAAATGGTCACCCATAAAGATTTTTAGACAGCTGGAGGATTAAATAAATGAAGTTTTTTGGAAATAACTTCACACGCCAAACAGAGATGTCAGTAGAAATATGGTGCCCTCCACACAATTGGTGTGTGATAGACAAAGGTCACTGCTGCTATTGAGGTGCGAGTAGAGAAATAAAGCAGGCGTGAGCTCTGGTTCTTGGTTGTTAGGAGGCTCCGTTGCTATTAATAGGTCAGTGTGACTTGCAGGACTTCCACTGGGTCAAATATAACAAATCACAGATTTGCAACAATTGAAGAAAAACACTAGACTAAAGAAAAGGCACATTGTATAGTTAAGTCTTAACTTTTCTTGGGCTAATGATTGAGTCTGCTTCTCTTTATCTCTATCCTTATTGACGTTAGACCACTCAGTTCTCATTAACATGGTAAAGATGGGAGCGACAGGAGTTAAACTCAAATTGGCCAATTTTCCTATTTGTGGAAGGAGATTGAAATTATTTGCCAAAATAAAATTTCACAATTGCTTATGTAGTTTTCTCTGTTGTCCATGTCCTGCATTATTCATATCTGACTCCATTGGCTCTTATGCGCTTTCCTAGGTAGTACTGGCTATTAAAACACAGCAAGGATGAGGGTAGGAAGTGGCAGAAGAAACAGTAGGGGTGTTGGGCATCACTGGATCATCTCACCTCAGACTGGCCAGGGAGACAAAGGTTAGTGCTGGGGAGGAAGAGGATTAATGGCCATGAGAATACTATCTAGGGGAAGATGTACCATTGGGTTTGGAGGAGATACCTTTACAATACACTGGACTCTACTTTCTTGATGGTTGTGCCACTTGTCAATATGTTTAGTCATTAGGTAACAGAATATTCATTAAGACTATCACTGAATTTGAGGAACAATGAATTTTGTTGCTGGAAATAAGTTCAGTCTACTGTTCAGTTATCAGACTACGGCATCTTAGCTGCAAATCCACCCTTTATTGCCCTGCTTTTGATAGTGGATCATTTCTCTCTTGCCAGCTTGTCCAATGTTAAACTTTTTAGTAGAGGGCACTGTCGGGACGCTAGAAGAGGCAAAGACTTTCCCTTCCAGTTCTGGTATGTTCTCTGCTTGCTCCTGTAGTGTAAGATGGTCAGGGGCTCCCAGGGCAAGTTTCTTCATTAGCCCCTGTATGGCTTCTCCCAGCACCCCAGACGGCAGCTCTGCAGAGAGTTCCACTGGTGCAGCAAACTTCTCCACCATGCGATGGGCCATGACCATGGCTCTCCGAAAGGGACAGGATCTCAGCCCATGAAGGAGACAGGGCTTCAGTGGGTTCTCTGCCTCAGCCCTTGTGGTAGCGTCTAATCCCTCTAGCTGCTATTTTTGTAATCTTACCTCCTAGTAGATAAGAGTTACCTACTCCTAGTAGGAAATCCCTTTTTTCAGTTAATAATCTTTTTCATTAACTTTTCCTTGTTCAAATTACTCTGTGGTTTCTGTCTCCTGACTGATTCATTGATCCTCCCATCTTTAGTTTAACAACTTATAAAAGATATGAATGAATTCCTTTATTCTCATGATTGATTGAGTTAAATATGAAAAGGGTGCTATGCAAGGAGGTATTGGTAATAGTAGATGTAGTAGAATATAGAAGAATATAATTGAAGCAATTGTCAGCTTTCAGAAGAAATAGCCATGAATTATAAAAGATTACAGTCCCATGCAATGTTCAGTATAAAGAACAAAGCAAGAATGTACCAAAATTCTTAAATTCACCCTATACTAAATGAAAGAGTAAATGAGAAAGACTGAAAATACACGAACTGCAAAGAGGGGATGATACTGGCACATTGTCCCATGTCAAAATGAGAGTATCAACTTAGGGATTACGAAGTCCTCTAGTAATGTTAAATCCTTTGGGTGAACTATGACACAGCACTTTGAAGTGGTCGTGGCTTACAAGGTGGAAGGAAATATTAGATTGTCTCCATCTCAGAAACTGGTTTCACTCCTATCACGATTCATCCTGCATACATCTCCAATTCATTTATTTGCAGCAGACTCTATAGCATCACTAAATTGTATAGACACACGGTCCCATACACTGCCATCTCTTTACGGCATAATCATCGCTTTCCCCAGCCAATGTACCATTACACACAATATGATCAATAACAGAGTGGATGCAGTTAAATAGAGCAGCAAAGAGACCTGGCTGGGCACGTGAAGGAGAGGCAAGGCTGGGTCCTGGGAGCCTGTCCTTCCCCAAGCAGAGAAATTGCTTCCTAAGATATCAAACCATGTTTCTCCTCAGGGTGCTTGACACATGGACTTGTGATACCAGGAGTGCAGTGTTGTGATGGGAGAGGCCACCCATGGGAATGGCATCTGGGGACAGCAATTCAGGCAAACCGGGAGAGGGTAATAACTTGCTCAGTGAGAAATAAATGAGTTGCAGTGCTCCTGACCAGGTGTCTTGTCTGGTACTAATATGCTAGGAGTGCCCCTTTGTCATAGAAAAAATAATGTCAAACTTTGTTTCGAGTCAGAGCCCTGGGGACAACTAAAACTGGGTTGCTGCAAAGAACTGCTTTTTAACCAGACCCTGAGCAAAGTGCTGCTAATAAAACATCAGATGGTCTTTAGGGTGGTTTCTTTCAGACTAAGCTGGCTTCTGAGTGATGGGTCTTGGACATCTGCCTGTTTTTAGCAAAGTTTAACTGTGAGATCCTGTTTGTGTTGGAATCTCATTTGGAGCAATTGCTTTAAGTCAGAAATAGAGCATGACAGTGATTGTGAATTCAGTTCATGTGAGGAGGGCAGTTTGCACCCCTGTTTCTACTGTTAGGAGCATGAGTCAATTGCTACCCTACTTAATAAGTACTATAAATTGTATTGCTAGGTGTCTCACTAAATCAGTAGTTCCTAAACCTGGGGTACTTTGGGTATGGGCCCTGCCTTTGGATTTTCGGTAGGTCCTGGGTGGGCGAAATCATCTATATTTTGAACCAATATCCCAGTTGGTTTCAATGCAGCTGTTCTGGGGACTATTACTCAGTAATCACTATATATAATGATACAGATTCTTTAAACACTAAGATGACCTGATGTGATAAAAAGTTGCAAGCAAAAAAATTAGTACAAATTAGGATACCTGGCAATTTGGAGTGGTCTGTATTGAGCTAGCAAAAATAAAGATGAAAGAGTTTAGACTGGATGTGGTAAGGGCAGCAGAACTTTGGTAGAATATCTGACACAGTATGAGACCAGTATTCCAGCACCACATTATAAATCTCCAAGATATACATTCTCATTGTATCTTCTATCCATGACACCCTTTGGAGCATAGTTGGATACTGTGTTCATTAATTAACAAATGAGAAATATCATCAACAGGGTTCAATCCATATACTTCACCATTGAGGCATCCAGGTTAGGGAGAGATGACCACTGTTCACGAAAGGTGATCTGGGACTGAAGGGGTAGGCGGCAAATGCCAAGGCTGATGAGAAACTGAGACAACATTTGGTTTACATCACTCTATAGTTTGAAGCATTAGAGCCAGTTTGTTATCCTTAGTTCCAAATGAAAAAGAAACTGCTTATGGGATGTCCTTGGAGAATATCTTTTATTTCCCTGTAATGGGGATTCATTTATGCTAACTTTATCACACTCTTTTAACAGAAACCCATTAGAGACAATAGTGCAAAGTTGAGAGACAGGTGATTGATATCAGGGTACAGCCTGTAGCCAGGTGACAGGACAAAGACTACTGATCCATGCAGGAGTCACACACATGATGTTGTACTTTAGCACTGCACTCTAAACAACCAGGATATATTAGAGTCAAGGTCATGCATGCAAAATATTTGTTGACTCATTTTCAGGATAATGTATGAGTTTGTTCTATGTAGACTCGCGTGAGAATAACATACGCACAATATATTAAGGATCTGAACAATTCTTTTGTAGTTACACACCTCACATCTTCCAGGGCAATCTTCAGCAGTTAAAATATCTTATACCAAGTTAACTAGGTTTTCTCAGTCATGTTCATTGAAATTTGGGTCAAAGATTGCCTCCATAAATATTTGGTTGAATCACAGTATATTACTGTGTGTTAACACATGTGTCTTTGGATATATCTCAAGCTAAATATCGTTACTAGACAAAAACAACCAAAAAATAGTCAAAACCTGGTATATTGTATTTCCGTGATTTAAAGCAGTCACTTGTAAGCCGTATACGCAAAATGCTTTCAAGAGGAAAAAAAGACAAAAATTCCAAACATTAAATGTACACATTGTTTGTAAGAAATGTCTTGATTTTAGAAATGTGAAAATGTAAAAAAAAAAAAAAGCAAATAAAAAGAAAGAATCACTCCAAAAAACAGGTATCTTGAAGCAGAGGAAAATGTATTACATAGGAGCTGTTACATAGGAGGTTCTTTCTGTGTCTTGACATTGTATCGTAAAGAAGACTAGGATACTTTGGGGTATAAAATGATGTTCATGAAGTTCAAGAATTTCTACAAATAATCCAATATCAATAATATATTCAATTTTAAAACGAACATCCAAAGAATTGTTTGGAATACACATGTCAAAAGAAGTCCTATCTTGACTTCATACATCTTTAATAGCGATGAAAACTTTTCTGGGCAAATTTGCAGGACCTGTGGATGTGCTTATCGGAGTCTGTGCATGAGGGATGGTGGTGTGTCTTAGGGGAAACTGAATGTAAGAAGAGACACCTCTGAGGCATGGAAGCTCTATCCATTGATTCCAGCCTAGGAGAGAAAAGGTAGCCTCGAGGCCAGCCCACATGGGTTTGCACTTGAGTTCTAGGCAGAGGAGGCTATGAGCAAAAGAAATTCAGAAGGATCTGTTGTTTGGTAATCTATGGAAATACAGCTTATATAAGGTAGTGTAACACAAGAGGGCTAGAAGTTCTGACAAGGTTAAAGCACGTTCAAGTGCAAACATCAGGGCTTAAGCTACAGCAGACTCACCTGCAACTCAAATAAAGAAAAAAGTGGGGAGGTGCTGATGCATCATTGTTATCACAGGCAGTAACGAAGACAGGGGCACAGTGGGAAGGCATCACTGGCATTATCTAGTGTCACCAAGGCTTTGATGGGCACTAATGGTGGAGGCTTAGCAGCAATTGCATGCCACTTGAGGGCAGCTGAAGGAGACACTTTCAGAGAAAATCAAAACGGTAGAGGAGAAAATGTTGGGTGCCAGATTATAAGCAGGAGCTCATAAGAGACGTCCTGATGGACCTTCCCAAAGTTGTGTGTGTGGCAGGGAGGGGATGGATGAGAAATGTGACTTTAATATAAACCTGGATTTTTTTTCTCTTAAGGGTAGGGACAGAGCCCACAAAAACCATTTTGTATGGTTTTTCACTTAATTTTAACAGATTGATCTAGGAAGGGAAACCCAAATTGTACTTGTAAGAGTCTAGGAAAGACATATTGCATGTTCTAAATGAACTTCCATTTTAATAGCTCACATTAAATAATTCCATGGATTCAGTGCTCTATATTTTAAAGAAATCATACAGAATATAATAAATTATTCAGCTATTAAATATAGATGATTTAATCCTGAGTGTTATAGAAATATATTATTTTCCTATTGTCTGTTCCTATTATTAATCAAGCAAATTAAGTTAGTCAAGTGGTTCCAAATAGAATGTTGTAATTTATTATACAGCCCAGTGTTAAAATTATAAAATTAAGCTCTCTGGTAACTGTATTCCCAAATTCAAACATCTAGATGTTTATAAGTCTAGGAGACTAACTATCCAAATAAAGTGTTCACTGCTTAGTAGAATTTTAGATAGCTGTTTTTGTTATGATTCAAAATATATTACAATGGAATGACTAATATATCAAAAATGATGTACATACACACATGTGTTCACACATTGTATGTGCTTTTGCTTTAAATGAGGTGCAGCATTAACAATGCACATCTTGATAGATTATAAAATGCATCTGATGTCTCAGCCTGGGTTCCCTCTCCCTTTCTCTGTGGCATGTATGGTAATTTTAAAACAAGTTGGCAATAAAAATCAAAGAAACATAAACAAGTAATTGTGTTTATTTAATACATGTTGCTTTCTTTTTAAAGCCTTAAATGATATTTAAAGGAAGAAACATGCTAAAATCTCAACTGGGACAGCTTGTAATTTTTCCAGCAGTTCATGAGATCTGAGTTGACCTCACCTCACCTTTCTTTCTTCTTTAAAAAAAATTTATTGAGTTTATGGGGGTGACATTCTTACCTTTCTTTCTACTTTTGAAACTGCTGACACCTGGTGTTACACGGAACACCAGGTCAATGCATGTTGCCATGATAGACAAGAAAAAGAAAAAGAAAAAACCCGTCATGTTTACTCCTTCTTTATCATTTTTTTTAGGGCTAGTGTGTGTTAGCCCATATTTGCCATGTGAGAGTCTCAGGCCCACAAAAGAGTCAGTAAAAATGGAAATGATATGTGTATTGATGTCACTCTGAAAAAAAAAATGTCCTTGGGCTGGCCCGGTGGCTCAGGCGGTTAGAGCTCCATACTCCTAACTCCGAAGGCTGCTGGTTCGATTCCCACATGGGCCAGTGGGCTCTCAACCACAAGGTTGCCAGTTCGATTCCTCGACTCCCACAAGGGATGGTGGGCAGCGCCCTCTGCAACTAAAATTGAATGCGGCACCTTGAGCTGAACTGCCGCTGAGCTCCCAGATGGCTCAGTTGGTTGGAGCGCATCCTCTCAACCACAAGGTTGCCGGTTTGACTCCCGCAAGGGATGGTGGGCTATGCCCCCTGCAACTAGCAACGGCAAGTGGACCTGGAGCTGAGCTGCACCCTCCACAACTAAGACTAAAAGAACAACAACTTGAAGCTGAACAGCACCCTCCACAACTGAGATTGAAAGGACAACAACTTGACTTGGAAAAATGGCCTGGAAGTACACACTGTTCCCCAATAAAGTCCTGTTTCCCTTCCCCAATAAAATCTTAAAAAAAAAAAAAAGTCCTTGTGTCCCCCACTGGCGAAGGCAGATACAAAGTATTTGTTTTTATGTATGTTTGTAGATAGATAAACACAATGAGAGAAAACCTCTAATTTTATGTGAACCCAAAATGTGTAAGAAGTTGTATTTATTCAACCTAGAGTGAAGTAAGAAGGTAACATAAAACTACTATTCAAAAACCGGAATGCTTTTATGATGGAAGGAGGTATTTTTATGAAAATTATTTGGAAGGACTTTTCTTCACAGTCTTTGAATTGTAGTACCACAGGGTCCAAAAGATCATTTTAACTATAACTGGCAAATGCTGTCATCTTTCTTTCTCTCTTTTTTTCCTTTTTTAAAATTAGGATACCAGTCTGCTGACCTTCAACTCTCGTGGAGTATCATCTATACATTCTGGTCTTTTCTATGAGGCATTTGAACAAAGGCTTGAGGATTTAAGAAATGAAGCTTGAAAAAGATTCTTCTTTCCTGTAAATTAGAAAATAGGAGTCATGTCTTTTAAAATGTTCCAGTTTATTAAATAATTAAACACACACTTTGTTTCTACCCGGTGTCCCCTCTCAGACCAGAATGTGGTGATTTTGTCTGCAAGGGCTGTTTCAGCTCGGAGGTCAGTGGGGAGTTTCATTGGGTTGACTGCATTGAATCTGAAGGTCTGATTAGATTAATTCCACTGAGAAATGGGCACAATGCAATCTATGCTTAGAAATGTCCTCATTAAACAGGACTTCAGAGCTTGCAAATGTTGCCAAATATAATTTAATTCTGAACATTTTAGGAATGTTGCCAAAATTTAGGGTTGGCAAAATTACAGCTAAAAATCCCAGAGGAAAAAAAAGAAAAAGGATGTTGAGGCTGTTGGTTTGCAGAAGTGTTTTTCAAAACGTTACAGTAATCTTCCTGTGAGTTCGGCATGTCTCACTAAACAAACACGTGGGTGTCAGGACCCTAGCTCTTATCCACACGAAGAAGGCTTTTTAGTGATGTGACCATGTTCGTACAGGGGACACGTTCCAGACCTGCTGATTACCTCCATTAGCTTAACTAGTTCAAACACTTAATAGCTGAAATTCACAGACTCTTTTTCTTCAAGCACACTGACAGTCTGAAAGTCAAATAACAGTATCTTCAGAAAGCTCTATTGTAAAGCTGAATTTTGGTAATTGACACCAATAATATAACAGCATTAAATCACCCATGTTTTTATAGTGGATAAGCTAGTCTGCTTGTAAATATGTTCAAGGATAGCATGTAGGTGGCAGAAGAATTATGCTACAACTTTTACAGCTAATAAATCTTTATTTAAGTAGGGGACCTCTAAAATTTAATTAGGCATATGAAAGCAGAGATCATTCTGAGGGTAAAAATATGCCAGTTCTCACAAGAAAAGACATCTGCTTTGTGGAAAAACTTCAAGTTAAAATTTACTCTTCTGTTACTCTGTCAATAGAAAAGCTTTCTGGTAGAAGAGCAAATATCTAACTTGAAAAAAAAAAATGACAGAAGCAGACAGGAGGCATTCCTGGCACACCCTAGAGGAGAGAAAGAAAGGCCCATTTGTGAACTTTGCGTGTATTATTTGGTTAATTCAGGTAGATGCCTCTCCTTTCTTCCCCCTCTCTTCCTTCTTCCTGGGTCATGTAAGGGTAGTCAGGATCTATGGCAGATTCCATAGTATCCGAGATGGAGAATTGATGGTTACCTTGTAATTTGAGACTTTTCAATGCAGTCCCTCACTGCTTCCCAACCTAAAAGAGTCTCCTCACATCACAAAGTATGGCTACGCTAAGAAAATACCCCTCCTCCCCCAAATCATAACTTCTATATCTAAATTACAGTCAGCTACAGTCGTTTACAGGGGCCTCAGTACTGAACATTGCTCCTTGTAAAAGAGCAGAGACCAGTGGGGCTGGTTACACTAATTCCAGATTCTCTAACTTGACTTGGTGTCATCTGTTGATTTCCCTGAGATAGGGGTTTTGGTCAGTACAGCATAAAATGATGACCTTGGGAAAGAGAGCAACAGGGCTTTAAACATCATGGCTATTCTTTTAGCAAATGTTCTCCTTCTAGAAGTATAGGCATTGTGGAGGAAGATATTTAAGTCGCAGCCTCTAGTCTCGTAGAACTTGATCAAGTTCAGGAGATGAGACAGGAATACTTGAAGCACGCAGTGACATTTCAGTTGTGGAAGGTACAGTCTGACACAATACATGCATATAGACCATAGGACTGGGATAAATAACTCTGGTTGTTTTCCATGGGCCAACCCCAATCTTTGAGCCATCAAAGATGTTTTTGTTGTTGTTTGCTTGTTTTTCATGCCTCAGGGGCCCTTCATCTCAGAACAGGATAATATATTTCAACTTCTGCTGCTAGATGAAGCTGAATGAACATCATGAAACCAAAATGAGTTTATGATAGGACGTTTTCATTGTTTTCTGTTACCCTTTGATGCATCCTGAAGCTGTTCTGCAGCTTACATGGTATTTCCTCCAACTCACTTGTTTTATGTGAAGAAGGTAACGTTGGTGACTCACTTCAAATGTCAGCAAGCATCATAAATAATGAATTCAGAATCAAGCTCATATTGCCCAATTAAATAGTTCTTTCATCTGATCAAATGCCATTCAGGGCTTTTTGTGCACCTTTCTTTATGTTACTTTACAAGTCATCATGGTGTTGTTTTTAAAAAATAAGTAGACTTTCTCTTTTGTGAAAGACTTTAGATCTAGCCTTAAATGGCAACAGAATGCAATTTAATGAAAGAAGGAGCTATGATGTGAGGAGAAATGCAATTAGTTGTCCTTTCCAAGATTCTGGAAGTGGGTCACCCTATCCTAGGGGCCCATGCAAGTGCCCTGTGGTCTGGAAGTGAGGTACCGGGCTTGGCCCTGCTGCTATGAGCTGACTGCGTGGATGTGAACAAATTTCTTGGATCTCAACTCTTTAGCCATAATATTTGAGGCTTGGGCCAGATGCCCTCTGAGCTTCCTTTCAGCTCTAAAATTCTATGAGCCAGCCGAATTCCATCAAAAGGCTACTGCATAACGCTTAATACAAACTTGAGTCTTGTTTCCATTAATGTGAAAAACTGAAAATTTTGTTAGAATACAAATGGTTTTGATCTTCTCAGAACTTACATTAGGCTGGAGTCTGCAGTCTCCAAGACCTAGCAATAGACTTTTAGCCTATTGAGAAATGACAGAGATTTATTGGGAACATTTGGGGGCTTCTGAATCATTGCATGAAGCGGAACAACACTTTTATGCAGAAAGTTTCTCTTCAGTGTACTCCTTGACGAGAAGAGAGAGTTTCATGATTTTGCTGCCAGCTATGATTGCCTCGTCAGTTCAGGGGTTTATGGGGTAGTCTTAACATTCAATTTCTGTCTATTCTGATCCACAGTTTTCGCAAATGTGAAATGTGCATGATACTTACTTTAGAAGGCTGTTCTGAAGGTTGGTCACATACTGGAAATCAGCTTGTGTATTAGTTATATACTGCTATGTAAGAAATCATGCCAAACCTTTGTGACTTAACACAACCACAGTGATATTATTCCTGCTCATATGTGTCAGGAGTTTCAGCAGGCTCAGAGGGGCCTGCTCATCTTCTCTCATCCATGTGGCCTCTCCCTCCATGTGGATTCTCATACTCCAGGGTCTTCTTTCCCTGTATAGCCTCCCTGTCTAGTGGGATAGGCTGGACTTCTTAGCATGGTAGTGGGATTCCAAGAGTGAAAGCAAGCCTCGGTGTGCAAGTCCCTGAAAGCTATTTCTGCTGCATTCTGTTGGTCAAAGCAAGTCACCAGCCCAACCCAGATTCAAGGGATGCAGAAACAGACTCCACCTCTTCGTGGGAGGAGCAGCAAACTCACTTTGTGTTGTCGTCAGGGGCCCAGGGAGGCTTGATTCATTGGGAGCCATTTAAAACCATCAACCACATCTCAAAGCCTGGCACATAGTAGGCATTTGATAAGTGTATAACTTCTTTCATGTTGCAACTTTCATCAATATTCAACCTTATTAAGAGAGGCATTACATATTAACGCTGTGACTTGAGGAAACTAAGAAGAAATGCTGTGTTAGTTGCCCAAATTCATAAGTTAATGAATGATAATATTAGGACTTGAACAGAGTTTTTCTGAATCTGAGTGTTCTATTCTTTCTACTAACAATTACTACTGATAGATTGGAAAGAAAATTAAATATGGAAAGTGATCAGTGAAAATGCCATGGCCAGGGGGACTTACAGGGCTTTGTTATTTTAGAAAGCTGCCCTTCTTTTTTCATGTGCCAAATGTTGGTTGAAAACAATGAAAGAAGGATACTTTCTTGACTACATTTCTTAGATATCTTTCTCCAAAAATTAATTACATCTGGGGCAACTTTACAACTGAGCTCTAGACATATGTTTATTAGTAAATGATTTCTTGGAAATATATCTAAATGTTCACATAGTTTCAGCTTCAACTAAGAAGTCTATAGAGAAAAGAAGTACAGATATTGGAGCTGAATCAGGTATGATCTGAAATCTATGCCTATCGTGGTCTCCTGAATCCAGTCCCAGTTCATTCTTTCCCTCCTTTAAGGTTGGTATGAAAACTATGACTACTTTCAGCAAGAATGCAGAATGAAAAACAAGGGGAAAAAAGGGAATTTTGAAAATATACAGTGCTCATTATAGTACAAGCCATTATATTATGTTTATATAATGCTTAACATCAATATATGAAACTCTTTATATGAAAGTGTCATACAAAGATTTTTACTCTTTGCATTATAGCTGTTATTTGTCATTATTTTGATTGAGTCCCTTGTTGAACTCTGAATTCTATTTGAACCTGAAACGGTAATCAAAACTGTGGGCTATTTGATAATCCCCATGAATATGACTGAAAAGTTTTCATGAAAGCCCTACAGACTGAACCCATTGAATTTTGAATAGTTCTCATTCCAGTAGAAAGAAGCAGATGTCCCAAACCAAACACACTTGGTTTAATATACTTTTTACATTGGCTTTAATGGACAGATGTTTTGACTATGACATGGCAAGACAAGGATTTGAAATGGTGGATTGGAAAGATTTTGTTCATAAAAGTAATTGCTCTTACATTACAAAGTGCAGGATTTACATGTGGAAAATGTCAGCCTGTTGCAGCATCTCATGATGGATTGTGTTACCACAAGCCATGGAGTTCACTAGAAATGACCAACTTACTTCTGAGGGGCCCTTTTAATAGGCATCACATACAGAACGGCAGGGAAGGGGAGCCTCAAATCTAGAGTCATTCTTGTTATGTAGTTGATCCTTGATTATATACTTTCTAGGTTATCTTTGACTTTGTTTTCTCAACAGAATTTGGCTTCTGTCTGTATTATTTTACAAGGTAAAAGCAATTCTCACATGCTAGGCCCTATTTACAGAGCTTTACAAATATAAATAACCTATTTTATCCTCATAAGAACTCCTAAGAAGAGGTGAGGAAAATGATGAACAGAGAAGCGATATAACCTACTCAAGGTCACACTGCTAGTAAATGACAAAGACAGAAGATCTCAGTCTAGCTTCAGAGCTTATGCTCTTAACTCAGACTCTGCTCTCTCCTTTATTATTCAACAAGTGATGGGAGCTATATCAAATTATTTGTGTGGTTCAGGAATTTCTTACATGACACTGATTTAAGTAAGTGAATCTATTGCCCTAGGACTTCAAATACTCCTTCTAACTTATCTGGGAGTCAGTTCACCAGCCATCTTTTTCCCAACTTTGGAAATCAAAAGGGTCTTCTAGTCCATGAAATAGTCACAAAACCCGTATACTGATTGTATGCACATTACTCCTTCCTAATGCTTATTTGGACATATAAAAGAAGTGATGGAGAGGGACAGAAAATTTAGAAAATATAAGCCTATTTGTACGAGTACATTACACAATAAAAAATTTCATGATGACGGCGGCTCTGAATTGTTAGCAAAAGGTTAGCTAATGCTCACTACCCTTTATTTAGAAGGCAGGGTAATAAACAAGATATATTAAAAGGTCTTTCCTAAAAAATGTTCAGATTTTTAGACTTTGCTTTGCAGACTAAGTTTCTATAATGAGAAATCATATTTTTGGAATAGGCTGTTCCCAACAGTGCCAGATGACTAAGTAAAAGACGCATCACTGTGGAAAGAACACTGGACGAGTTGGAGACACTCTCCTACTAGCTTGCTGATAAATGACCAGGGCAGGTCATTTATCCTCTTTGTGCCACAGACTGCTTATATGCCTCCCTCAAAGAGTTATTGTAAGGATTAAATGAAATAATGTATGTGAAAGTGCCTATTATGTAGTGTGTTCTCAATAAATATTTGTTAAAGAAAAAAGTAGCGTTGCATTCCAATGTCAAAGATTAATTAATTTTGAATTATGCCTTGGATATTGTTTGTGCAATAATACATATGTAGAAATATGGATAAAGGAAAGAAAGTAATGGTCTTGGTATTCTTCAATAATTATACTACTTTTTTTTTTAATTTATCCAACTTTTTTTGTCTTTCACCTACTATAAGGAATGTAACTATTCAAAGAGAAAATCCTTCTCTTTGATAAAATCCAGATGTACAGAGTGAGATACATTTCCTGCAAAGATTCATTTGGGGAACAAAGGGTCCAGGAACTCTTCTCTGTCTGCCCATTTGGGTTTCACTTTGTAATTAGGGAGGGAGAGTAGACTTTTCTTCTTATGTGTACTTGTGACAAGAGAATGAACGAGAAAGGATCAAGCAGGTCATCAGCCTCTTCCAAGCACAACCCCAAGCCCTAACCATAGCAATCTGGGTAAGTCACTGCATTTTGTTGTCCAGAACAATTTTTAACATGCCAGAGGGTGAAGGCAGAGGGTAGGGAGCATTTAGGCTATCAAAATGACATGGGATTTTTTTTTTTTTCAATTGAAAAATGCCTATGTCTCCCTTCCTCAACTGTAATTTCAGATGATTTCTCTGGGGTGGAGGAAAGGACATAAATATTCTCTTATACCTTTCCAGGAGATTCTGATACCCACCATCCCACCTCGCCCCAACCATGAGAACTGCTAATGTGGTGTATCAATTACACCTGTCTACAATTTGACCTCACCTCATGGCCAGCATAGCCTCAGGACTGCAACGAGCTGCAACTGATAATCAGCTGCCCTTCTTAGACAGTGATGACACCTTCAGCATCCCCCTCATGGATTGTGACATGTGTCCTGCACTAGGCCCACCAAATAATTTTTGTAATTTGTCTGGCCTTTGTCAGCCTTTAGACCTGAGCAAGAAGGGATCCTGTTCTAGTGCTGTTCTTTAGCGGACTCTATCTTGGCCCTTTTTAGCCATGCCTCTCCCCACAAGGTGAGGAGTCCGTGGGATAAGTGGACCTGCCCGTTAAGTAGCATCCTTCCTTTTAGCCCTGTGCTTTTCTAACTTTAACGTGCTTATGAAACACCTGGGGATCTTCCTGAAATGCGGATTCTAGGAATCTGTGAGTAGCAAGGGTCATATGCTCTAGTTACCCAGGCTCCTGGAATTGCCTGAGCAAGTGATGCCAAGCCTGCATGGATGCTTCCCTGGGTGTCTTCTCCTGAAGACAGGCTGTGTTGCCAGTATGACTCCCTCAAAACTGAGGGGTAGCCAAAGGGATGCTTAGGGTGGGGGCTCTGTGGACACAGTTTAGATGTGTGAGGACCTTGAGGTCCTGAATAGAGCCAGAGATCAACAGAGAAGAGGGGACACAGGATAGACTATGGTATTGGAACCACAGACCACGTGTTAACTCCCCACATTACTAAGTAGGCCGAAAATTCTGAATTCAATATTGGCTTTCCAGGTGGCTAATTAATGCAGGAAGATAAAACATTCTACTTTAAGAGTTTGTTGACTTGGCTATATTTTTAAAAATAAAGGCATACAATTTGTGGGCCTCCATTTGGATTCTGGTCACAGGTCCCTAAATTAGAAGGAGGCATCTGAATTTGTAGGCATCTGAATTTGTAACCACCTTACCCTTTATCTGCATCATTCTGAGCATAAACTTCAAATGATGAAAGGATCAAGGGAAGTTATTACTTTTTACTTGGATGGTTCTTTTGCAGCTGCATGCATTTCTTTTCAATGTTATTTAAATCTTTCACTTGCTACACTTGTCTCTTTCATATGCAACTTGGAGATTTTTAAGACCTTTAATATGTATATTGGACTATGCATGCAATAGTGAACTCTCTGGAGTATGGAGTAGTCTCAAATTCTTTTGATTAACAGTGTTTGCAAATGTGACTCCAGGGTTGTAGGACAATGAAACCCACCCAGTTCAAAGGAGAAGACTGGCTTGCAATGCCTACTCCCGACCCCCTTTTTACGCATTCTCTCATCTTATTATAGTACAATTTTACAAGTCCTAGGTTAGAGGTCAAATCTCAACCCCACCACTTATAAGCTCCGTGATTCTAATTTTTCCAGGCCTTAATTTTTTTCTAAAATGGAGCTAAATTATTATCTCCTCTTAGGGTTATTAAGAGGATTAAAGGGGATAATACACATAATAGTATTTCGAACAGCGCCTGGTACAGAATAATCACTCAAACACTGTTTTCTATTATTTAATTTATTTAGGTTAAAAAAAAACCCAGTTTTGTTGAACTATACTTTATATACAAAGAATTGTACACATATAATGTATCCATTTTGATTAGTTTGGATATACGCACATACCTGTGATACCATCGCCATAATCCAGGTAATAGCTCATCCAAGTTTTTGCTTCTTATTGAAGTCGTATAAATGTTTTCTTGACTTACTGATTTTTCTCTTTTTTGAAGTCCTTCATCTTGGACAATCATTATCTTATTATTTAACTTTTGCTTATATTCCATTGTTATTATTAGTTTAATATAGTTTCTCCAATTGTATTATAATAAAATTTAGGTCAAGTGCAATATCTTACTTTGTATCCTCACAACTCAGTGTACAATACTGAACACAAGAAAGACTCTCAAGTCTCTCTTGAGTGTTCAATTAATTCACTGTAAGGGAGTATTTCAGCATAAATAGGGCTGATCTGACTCGAATGTTCAAGAAAAATGAGAAAGGAAAATACGAAAGGCTGACAAAAGAAAGGGGTTGGAGTCACCAGAAAGCAAGAGTTGGAGAAGGGAAATCCCTCCAACTTGCTGAGTAGGAACAAAGATTAAACAACCAAATGTCGCCTGACAGAACTTCATGGAAAGGCTGCCGTGCTTCTCCAATTGCGTGGGGTGGACAGGGTACTTGAATTCACATTAAGAGCATCCTGCATCAGGGATAAGCATATCTCTTTGCTTGGGGTCCCCCACCCCCAATTTGGTAAACTCTCTGAAAATAACTGTTACCAGACAGTGGCCTGAGAATGATAGTTGACATGAAAAAAGAAGAGTTAGAATGTGGGGTTTTGCAAAGGAAATAATTTGTATCCTGCATTCTCACCCTCTGGTTACTCTGCTGACTAACAGAAATGTAAAATCTCAGGCTAGTCCCTTCTGTCATAGCGAACTCCATCTCTTCTCTCATTAACTTCACATCTTCTCTCACTTGCTGTAGACATCAAGTGGAGCAACTTCAGCTGGAAATAGTGTAGGGCTGATTCAAGACCACAACATGGAACCAAAGCAACTGGAGGATTTAGCAAAATCCTAATTTGTTTACTCACTTCTGACAGAGAGAAATGTTTATGTTTATTTCTGAGGCTGTGAAAAGATGTGGAGTTCAAGAGTTCTGACACTTAAAGACACCATGCAAGGCTAGAAGCCCATTCGTCCTGTATTAATTTGTTGGTACATATATTTGGGTTTTCACTTCACACCAATAAATGCAGGAAGGGATGCAGTTTGACATTGTTTCTTTATCCTTGTGCTCCATGTAAACAGAAGTTGTCTGTCTGGCCGTCTAGTAAAGCCCCTGTTTAGTTAATCTGAATACCCGTTTCTTTTCTGCTTGGTCTGCAAAATAAATGAAATGAAAAAGTGTGTTGGAATTAGCATTGTGTGGGTCTGAAAAAGACATTTGGATCACTCAGGAACTAAAAGCACCCTCTATTTACATGTTTCTGCAGTTTCTGTTACCGCAGCTGTGTTACAGCTTATAACAAACTAATCTCTTTTTATTTGTATTTTACTTTATCTTATTTTGTATTAAAGGCACTTTAAAGCCATGTCTTCCAAATGTGTCCGAGGTTTCATAACTATCTTAATAGTGTATACGCATTATAGTGACAGTAGTGAATTTCCTCCAATCTGGATTTTGTTAGGAGTGACTTTAGGAATTGTTTGCAGGACAATTAAAATGTGTTAATCTGTATTTGAAAACTTGATCCGGTTAAAAATTGGTTTCCCATCTACGTATATTTGCCAAAGTTTCCTACGTCATGTGGCTGTGGTTTTCTTGAGAGGTGAACAAAGGGGGTTGTGGGGAGCAGAGGGCTAGAGAAAGCTTGGGGGTTATGCTAGAATTTTGGCCTCTGGGTCCATGTCCTCTTAGTATAACCTATGTTCTGCTTCAGGAGAAAATGATGCACTGAAGGGTTGGAAATGGGGCTTGAGCAAGTACACTTGTCATGCTCAACAAAGCCTAACGTCATTTCACTATATAATTTGAGTTATGTGTGTACTTTTAATAAACCAATCCTCACAAAAAATAAATAGATTTGTTCTGCTTAAACTGACATACAAAGGGCTTGGGGGGAAATCTTTAACACCTCTTGGGGATTGGAAGGCAACTTCACACTCCAGCTTCATGTCGGGACTTGTGATAACAATTTGACAGGAAATAAGAGGTTCCTGTCCCAGGTCTGGGGAGGAGACTTGACCCTGTAGCGAATGGTTAAGGCCAGAGAGCTTCCCGCCCAGCAGGGGGTAGCCAAGCACCGGTAACTGGGATGGAATTCAACTTCAGGATCCCTCAGTGCCAGCTGTGCAGTTCTCAGATTTTAGAATCAGGAGATCCTTGCCAGTGCTTAGATGATTTACTCCAAAAGGAGCCGTTCACCTGAAGATTTCACCCGAGAGCTCAGACCTATGTAACAGATTCTTTGAGAGGGAATCCCAGTAAAGGGGTGAAAGAGTGTATTTTTCTGCCCAGGGCTTGGAGTGAAAATTGGTGGGCAAGTTTTACTATTTCTTCTGACTTTTTTCCCTTCTCTCCCACTGGGCAGAAGCCCAGAGTTCCCTGGAGAAGGATGGAGAGAGACCAAGAAGTCAGGTCAGCTGCCTGACTCTGCCTGTATGTGAGTGTGTGAGCATATGTGTGTGGTATTCGAGGTCTGTGTGTGTGTGTGTGTGTGTGGGGGGGGTGCGTTAAGGGGAGCCTGCAGATAGAATCCTCTCAACCTTCCTGAGGAAACCTGGGATCCAGCAGGTGACCTCCCTGGAGGGCCAGTTAAGGCGACAAAGGAAGGCTGCCTAGAGGATCAGTGATGAACTCCTGGGCTGCTGGGGAGAAAGAAATGCCAAACTGAAGTAGGAGGAGAGAGGTGGGAGGGTGACAAAGTCCCTAAAGAAAAAATATTTTACAGGAAGCCCGTGTTTCTTACTGTCTACCTTAGAAGGAAATTGAGCCTGTGATTCTGCCGGCACTAACTAAGAACATTCCAGCCCCTGGGTCTCCCCAGCCTGCTTCACCTTGTTGCTTCCCACTCAGGCCATTTTCGGTTGACGCTGCTTTTCTTTGTTCTGTTTTCTCCTAGTGCAATGAACCCTTACATTATGGGTTTCTGTTGTAGTTCTAACCTCTAATACACAACCATTACATCTTATCTCGTCTTCTAAATTACTCTAAAATCCAATTATAACCCCCCTCCTTCAAGAGCACAGAACTTGCCACATTACTGAAATGCTGGGCTGCTCTTTTGTTTTTCTAAATTAATAATAACTACCATTTTCCGTCTGCTCTTAGCATGGGAGTCTTTTATATCACCACACAGCTTTCGAAAGTGCATATTACGATTCTTTTTGCATCTTTGCCGGGCTAAGGATGATTTTCCAAATATTCATAAAAGATCTGTCAGTTGGTTTTTAGTATCCAAACATTTGAAACCTACAGTCCTTAAAAGAGAAAGCATTTTTAAGATTTATCTGTTAAAATTTCACAAATGCTTTGCTTTGTTAGGGTGAAATAGAAGTCCATCACTTTTAAAGTTTTCGAAGGTTAGAATGGACTTTGTTTGTTAAAATATTTATGACTCGAAAACTCTTAGTCCTACTAAGGTTTCAGAAGCGTAAGTGATTTTTTAAATCCAACACACATTGTGAGTTTCTTGAATCTATAGTGAGGAAGTGACTATCTGAAAGATAGATTCAACTTCCATAAATTATAGAAATATCTCAGCAAAAGTGAACATGCCAAGAATATTTTAGGGAAGACTTTAATGCTATTGAGAACATCCTCAAATACTTTTCCTGGAAGAGCGGTGGTTGTGATTTGTAATAGAAAATTGCTCTTAGGAAAATATAGTTAATTTCAAATCTGATATTACAAAAAGAAATCGAACTTTGGTGTTTCATAATCACCGGCATGTAATTAAAGTGCAATTGCTTTTCTTACTTGCAAATTCTTACTTTTAGTCTTGGGGAGAAAGTATATTTGCCATACCTAAGCATCTAATTATGCAGCAACAAAATATGCTTGATGTGCAATTATTAAAAATATGTATATGGCTAATCAACCACCATGCTTTACACTTCACAAGCTTGGGCAATGTTCAATGGAGCTTTTCAATGTAAAGTTTGTACTAGTGAATCATTTCTCATACTCAGGCTCAAGATAAAGATAAATATATTATAAAATGGTGGGAGAATTGGAAAAGTCCTAATGTGCATGTTAAATTTTAATCAAACATTTAAATGATATTTCTAGTTAGATATTTTGTATATTTGTTGTGCATTGAAGTTAAATCTTTATCTCCTTAAATATTAAACCCATGAAAGGCCAGTTATTTTCCTGTAATAAACTAACTCTACTACGTGTTTTCAGAGGCCAAGGTAAAGACCAAGGAAAGAGACGGACAGACTGCCACTGCAGTGGCAGCACTTCGAATTTATAGGCTAAGTAAGACGAACCAAACGGACATGTTAATCATTACATAACACAATCAAAGACAAACTATAGGAACATAATTGCTGTCAGGAGCAACATGCAGGGAAATGGAGATCAGGAGAAAGGAAATCATAACAACTCGTACATTTCTTTAAAGTTTAGATGTTTTAAGAATTGACATCATCTACTTTGCTTAGGAATGTATGTACCCAAGCATTCTACTAATAGATTCTTTAAGGTTCTCTGATCTTGTCCTTTGTTCCAAATTTTTAATGAGTTTTTAAACATCTGGTCAATTCACATAGTTCAAGTATATGGATAACCCTTGTAGAATTTTTTTTTTTTTAATAATATATTGAGAGTACCTTCCTACCATGTGTGACTATAGCAAATTTAAAAACAAATATTTAAACTTATAATTGCATTGTTTTGCATACTTCATGAAATTTCCTGGCCCTAAAACAAGGTAAAATAGAATCAATTTTAAAAGCTCAGAGAAGAAGTCTCCAACTTTCTAAGATACCAAATAATTCTTAGAAAACAAAATCTTGATCAACTGGATGTAAATGGACATACAGATTGTGTTTCCTTTAATATACCAACAGCTTACCAAAACATAAAAAAGAAATGGTAAGTGTAGAAAGATTCCCACTGTCAGGTCCTTGACTTTGGAAACAAAGTGGCTCCAGATATTCAGAAAACATAAAACATCCCCTCCCCCGCCATAAAAATCGTGTTTATGTATTTATTTCTTCTAACACTTTAAAGCTTTTTCATGATGTTGTGTAATGATATGAGAATACCAGGTTTAAATACTAAGTAATGGTGAGATAAAATTTTCTGTGAATCAATTTTTTTGCCACGTGAGGAGAAAAACTGGAAAATGACTCTACTTTCAAAGGAAAGGAAATGTCATGGGCCTCTGAATTGAGGGTAGAAAAAAAAGTCTTTGCAGCAGTGCCTATTGGCAATTACTTGGAATAAGTATCTTTTTTTTTTTCCTCCTTGAAATAAAGTTCAAGGTAACATTTAAATGAATAATTATTTACCATTTTGTTAAATGCTGGCATGTGTGGCAGGAATCATCTATTAGTACAAATGCTTTTTCTGCTTAGAATGGCTCATTAGTTTCTTTGTAGGCTGCACTGGTTTTAAGATTCAAATTCAAAATCTCCTCTGATTTTGCTGTTCCAGTTCTGGCAGCTGGCCAGTGGCAGATATGCATAATATTTCACTGTTAGACCTTGCAAACATTATATCCTGCTGTGCTAAAGAAAACATTGTGTTTCTTACCACATGAAAATAATCCATCACTTTTCAATCAGCACACACAAAAAAAGCTCTACCTGTTTTTTCCATCAGACTCAAGAAAAATTAATGGCCCCAATGTGAAAGGTGGACCCTCGATACATGATCCATTAAAGTACAAACTAATCAAAATATATCTAGCATCTGATTTGCTAAGCAAGATGGAACAAAAGAGGTGTGATGAAAAAATAGATCCTTCTAAGACCTATACAACCTTGTTCTCTCAGTATTAACCTTATTTATTTTAAATGTGGGGGGACATAAATAAAAGATCATGAAGTGGATCTGTTGAATTCAATCAATTCAAATAGATGCTCTGGATTTATCTGGAAGAGATGGCTAAGATACTTACCTGTGGACTGGAAGACAATTTTATAATGAAGAAATGTTTTTAAAAAGTACAGAAAGACAAGTTATAAGTACCCGAACCCCCAGAGTTGGTCACTAGACAATATAGTAAAGTAAAAGTTTTCTTTGGCAGTAAAAATACCAGTATTTTGTCAACTTGTTCATGCATTTAAAAATAATTTCATGCCTTAGCAATGCTGATGTATCTAGTTTTGAGTGAGGCGTGAGGACTTTTCTTTCTAGGGCCTTATGACTTTTGTCACAATATTCTAATCAGAAAGATTGCAGCCAACAAAGGATTGCCAATCAAAAAAACAATTCACTTTACAACTTTTGAACACTGTTCATTGGAATTACTTCAATTTCTTTGCAACCACTGGGTTTTGGAAGATTCTTTTTTCAATCTCTCTCTCTCTCTCTCTCTCTCTCTCTCTCTCTCTCTCTTTCTCCCTCCCCCCTTCCTTCCCTCCCTCGCTCTTACTCTCTTTTGGTATGACCTGTATCTTGTAGTTTAATGCATTAACAGCATATTAAAGAAAAACACAGACAACAGAACATAATGCACATAAAGTATGTTTATTTGTATTGTAACTTCATTTTTAAAATACCACACTGCTTTTAATGCATATTCTAACTTCTTTTTCCATCTCCAGTTCATGTTGAAACAGTCCTTAGGTTGGTCTTCCTAAAACAAAACTGATTATCTTACTTCCTATGTCTCAATCTCCCTTTAGTTGATCCCCTTTGAATGGGAGCATAGAGTTTTAGAGTTGAAGGGCTCAACCATCATTTTTTATATGAGAAAACTGAAGCTCAGGGATTTTAAGTGACATCCAAGGACACTGAGTTTGGGAATAATAGCGCTGGGATCCTTAGGAACCCCAATTCAGTACTTTCTCCACTACACAGGTGGGTCTCTTTTCCAATGCTTTAACCTGTATGCATGTGACCCCGGGATTTTGTTAAAATGGAGAATCTGATTCAGTAGGTCTGGGGTTGGGCAGAAAGGCTGCATTTCTAACAAGGTTCCAGGATGTCCTGATGTTGGTTTGGAGACTACTCATGGAGTAGCAGGGATCAAAGAACTATGTCAAAGTCTTATACTGGCTTTTAAGCTACTTTAAAGTCTAGTCCTGTCTTCCACTGGCCTGTATGAACACTTGAATCTAGTTATAAAAACTACTTGTTCACTTATTGAATACCCTTTGAGTGTTTTTATTTTGATTTCTTTATTTATTCATTTCCTCTGGCTCTCTTTGTGTCTTTGCAATCAAATGTGTACTTATTTTCTTTTTAAAAAGATTTTTATTAAAATATAGCTAACATACAATATTATATTTGTTTCGGTGTACACTATAGTTAGTCAACATTTATATACTTAAAGAAGTGATCACCATAAGTCCAGCAACAATCTGACACCCTACTATACTATCACAACATTAATGACTATATTCCCTATGCTGTACATTACATGACTTATTTGTTTTATACCTGGAAATTTGAACCTCTTATTCCCCTTCACCTCTTTCCTCCCCCCTTTAAAAAATTTTTCAATTATAGTTGACATTCAGTATTATTTTGTATTAATTTCAGGTGTACAGCATAGTAGACATTTGCATAATTTAAGAATTGATCTCCCTCACTAGTCTAGTACCCACCTGTATCTATACATAATTATTACCGTATTATTGACTATATTCCTTATGCTTTACTTAACATCCCCATCACTATTTTGTAACTATGAATTTGTACTTCTCAATGCCTTCATTTTTTTCACCTTGCTCCCCAAACTCCCTCCCATCTATCACCCAGATAAATCTAGTACCTATCTGACACTATACATAGTTATTACAATATTATTGACTATATTACTATGCTGTATCCTACATCCTCATGACTACTCTGTAACACCCAATTTGTGTTTCTTAATCCCTTCCCCCTTTTAACTCACGCCTCCCACCTCATTCCTATCCGGCAACCATCAAAATGTTCTTTGTATCTATGAGTTTGTTTCTGTTTTGTTGGTTTGTTTGTTTTATAGATTACACATATAAGCATAATCACATTGCAACTGTCTTTCTCTGTCTGACATACTCCACTCAGCACAATACTCTCCAGGTCCATCCGTACTGCCGCAGATGGCAAGAACTCTTTCTCTTCCATGGCCGAGCAATATTCCACCTCCTCTTTACCCATTCATCCACTGATGGACACCCAGGTTGCCTCCACATCTTGGCCACTGTAAACAATGATGTAATGAACACATAGATACACACATCCCCTCGAAATACCTAGAAGTGGGATTACTGGGTCATTCTTTGTCTCTTGTTGCAGCACTTGTTTTAAAGTCTGTTTTGTCTGGTACAAGTACTGCTACCCCAGATTTTTTTGTTTGTTTCCATTTTCAAGAAATATCTTTCCCCCATTTCTTTCCTTTCAGTTTGTATGTGTCTTTGAATCTGAACTGAGTTATTTGTAGGAAGTATATGTAAGGGTCTTGTTTTCTTGTACATTCAGCCACCCTATCTTTTGATTGGAGCATTTACTCTATTTACATAGGAAGTAATTGTTGATAGATATGTAGTTATTGCCATTTTATTCATATTTTTTATTCTTCTTCTTCCTCTTCCTCCTCCTCCTCCTTCTTCCCCTTCTTCTTCTTCTTCTTCTTCTAGAAGTCTCTCTAACATTCCTTGTAATACTGCTTTGGTGTTGATGCACTCCTTTAGCTATTTCTTGTCTGGGAAGGTCTTTATCTGTCCTTTGATTCTAAATGATAGCTTTTGCTGGATAGACTAATCTTGGTCGTAAGTACTTGTTTTTCATCACTCTGAATATTTTATGCCAATCCCTTCTGGCCTGCAAAGTTTCTGTTGAGAAATCAGCTGACAGTATTATGGGAGCTCCCTTGTAAGTAACTAACTGATGTCCTCTTGCTGCTTTTAAGATTCTCTCTTTGTCTTTAACCTTTGGCATTTTAATTATAACGTGTCTTGGTGTAGGCCTGTTTGGGTTCATCTTGTTTGGGACTCTGCACTTCCTGGGCTTGAATATTTATATTCTTCACCAGGTTAGGGAAGTTTTCCATTATTATTTCTTCAAATAGGTTTTTATTTCCTTGTTCTATTTCCTTTTTCTGGTACCCCTAATATTGATGCAGTGATGCAAATATTGATATGCTTAATATTGTCCCAGAGGCCCCTTAATCTATCCTCATTTTTTTGGATTCTTTGTTCTTTTTGCTGTTCTGATTGGGTGTTCTCTGCTACCTTATGTTCCAAATTGCCCTTTCAGTTTGTATGTGTCTTTGAATCTGAACTGAGTTATTTGTAGGAAGCATATGTAAGGGTCTTGTTTTCTTGTACATTCAGCCACCCTATCTTTTGATTGGAGCATTTACTCTATTTCCATAGGAAGTAATTGTTGATAGATATGTAGTTATTGCCATTTTATTCATATTTTTTATTCTTCTTCTTCCTCTTCCTCCTCCTCCTCCTTCTTCCCCTTCTTCTTCTTCTTCTTCTTCTTCTTCTTCTTCTTCTTCTTCTTCTTCTAGAAGTCTCTCTAACATTCCTTGTAATACTGCTTTGGTGTTGATGCACTCCTTTAGCTATTTCTTGTCTGGGAAGGTGTTTATCTGTCCTTTGATTCTAAATGATAGCTTTTGCTGGGTAGAGTAATCTTGGTCGTAGGTACTTGTTTTTCATCACTCTGAATATTTTATGCCAATCCCTTCTGGCCTGCAAAGTTTCTGTTGAGAAATCAGCTGACAGTATTATGGGAGCTCCCTTGTAAGTAACTAACTGATGTCCTCTTGCTGCTTTTAAGATTCTCTCTTTGTCTTTAACCTTTGGCATTTTAATTATAACGTGTCTTGGTGTAGGCCTGTTTGGGTTCATCTTGTTTGGGACTCTGCACTTCCTGGGCTTGAATATTTATATTCTTCACCAGGTTAGGGAAGTTTTCCATTATTATTTCTTCAAATAGGTTTTTATTTCCTTGTTCTATTTCCTTTTTCTGGTACCCCTAATATTGATGCAGTGATGCAAATATTGATATGCTTAATATTGTCCCAGAGGCCCCTTAATCTATCCTCATTTTTTTGGATTCTTTGTTCTTTTTGCTGTTCTGATTGGGTGTTCTCTGCTACCTTATGTTCCAAATTGCTTCCACGATTCCTCTTCTATATCTATTTTACTGTTGATTCCTTCCAATGTATTCTTCATTTTAGTTATTGTATTCCTTATTTATGACTGTTTTCTAAAAATGTTTTCTGTCTCCATTTTTATGTTTCCTATCTCTTTGTTGAAGTTCTCCCTGAGATCATTGAGCATCCTTGTAATCAGTGTTTTGAACTCTGTGTCAGGTAGATTGCTTGTCTCCATTTTGTTTAGTTTTTTTCCTGGAACTTTGTTCTGTAGTTTTATTGGGACATGTTTTTTCTGTCTCCCCCATTTTGGCTGCCTCCCTGTGTTTGTTTCTATGGATTAGGTAGGGCTACTATGTCTTCTGGTCTAGTAGAGTGGCCTTATGTAGTAGGTGTCCTGTGGGGCCCAGTGGCACAGTCTCTCTGGTCATCTGAACTGGGTGATCCAGGTGTGTCCCTTGTGTGGATTGTGTGTGTCCTACTTTTGTAGTTGAGACTTGCTTTCTGTTTGCACATCAGTGGGAGGATTCACCCTCGCATTGATTGGTTGTGAGAATTGGCCATGACTACAGTGGAGGGACTGTCATGCAAGGGCTGGCCCTACAGAGCAGAATTCACTTTAGCAGGGCTCTATAGCTTCCCAGTCTGTTCTTTGGGTGTGTTGTCCTTGGAGGAGGCCAGGTGATGTTCCAACATGGTCTGAAGCTAGCCACCAGGAGTGCCAGCCTTGGGGTCTCCTGGGAGCAGCCCCATCACAGGCCACGTTTAGCCATAGCCTGTGCCCTGTGCAGGACCCCTGACGTGAGCCACAAAGAAATCAGCAGATGGCCACCAATGCTGGGCTTGGAGTTACCTTGAGAGGCCAAGCCATGAACCAAAGTTTGGGGCTGCTCAGCCAGAGATATGGGACATGCCAAAGCCAATTGCTTCTTGTTTGAGTTTTGTGAACCTTTGAGAGATTTTAAGAAAGCCCACAGCATGAGTCATGACAGGCCATTTGTACAGAAAAGCCACAGGAAGCAGTTTGGATGGGCCCCAAATTTGGGTGGGGTGGGATGTCAGTGAATCACAAGGGTCGGGTGACCAATGTTAGATGGGTTGATGAAGACTCAGATATAGCATCCACTTGCATTTGCACTCTGGGAGAGGGGAGGGCTCAACAAAGAAACTATGGCTTTTGCCAGCTCCTCCAACTGGGAGAAAACTGCCACGCCCCCAGCCCTCACTCTGAAGCCAGAGAATTCATTTCCTCCTCATATGTCCCTGACTCCTTTCGAGCTGCTGTCCTACTGCTGGAGCTCAGAGTGAGTAAGACTGTCAGTAAGTCTGTGTATGGGCTCTTTAAGAGGAGCACCTGGGACTCCAACCACCCTTGCCTTACTCAGCCACAACCTCCTCTGGTTTTCACAGCAGGAAATTATGCGGTCTTCTCTCCCTAGCAATGGAACCCTGGACTGGGGAGCCTGGTTTGGGGCTGGGGACCCCTCCCTTCTCCTGGGTGGGGGGACCTCCACAGCTGAGCTATCCCTTCCAATTGTTAAAAGTTACACGTGGCGTGGAACCAGCCTGTTCTGTGTCTCTGTAATTCCTACCAGTCTCTAGGTGGCTTCTTCTGTAATGGCCTTCAGTTCAGCTATACTTCAGTCAATTCTCAATGATGGATATTCTGTACTTTAGTTGTAATTTTGATGTGGTCATAAGAGGAGACAAGCATAGCGTTTACCTACTCTGCCATCTTGACCAGAAATCTACTTTTTTTTTCAATATCAAACTTAAGTCTCAACTTCTCTGAGAAAATTTTCTCATGATTAAATATAAAATGATCTTTTCCTCCTTGGTTGTCTCTATCACTCCTCAGGAGCTTAACAAGTCTTTGTGAAAATTGTATATTGAACAGAGCAACAAAATAAATGTATGAGTGAATAAAATAGCAGCAGAAAATGAGGTCATTAAGTTGTAAGAGGAGAGAGAAACTGAAATTCCTGATCTCTGTGGAAAATCTCAGAATTAATAAAGAGTTTCCCTCCTTTTCTTTTGCTATATCTTATGCTGAAAATACTTTAAGACCAATTGCAGAAAAAGGAAGTTTGAAAGATTGTGAATTGTCAGAGATCTTTCCTTCCTTCCTTCCTTCCTTCCTTCCTTCCTTCCTTCCTTCCTTCCTTCCTTCCTTCCTTCTTTCCTTCCTCCCTTCTTTCTTCCTTCTTTCTTTCTATCACTGAGACAATTGGAAACTATTGTTCTGATAGTTTTTATTTTATAAGCACCCAATACATGTCTTGAGTTCCTAACAGTGAGAATTCCTATTAAACTAATCAATCAGTATAGACAGATACATCTAAATTATTATAATCTTCTTAGATATTGATAATTAAAGAGCATTCATGGGTAACATGAATTTAGTAGTATATATTATAAATACATGTGAATCTGAGTTGACAGTTATATGAATATATATCAGTCTACATTATGTTTAAGTAGACATTTTTTCCCCAAGTTAGTAAATTTCTCAGAAACCATCACTTTTCAAAAACGATTTCATTATGGACTGAGTTTTTAGGGTGTGGGGTATTTTGAAGGAAAATTGTGCATTAAAAGTAGTCATGTCTTTAATAAATACTCTTGGACTGCTTTCCAATACCTCAGCATTGTAAAATCTACAGAAAAATTGGGGAAAAAAGGTCAGATGAAGTTGAGAAGGTCAAAGGTAAACTGTGTGAAGAAAGAATCCATTGGTAGTAAAGGATTCATTAATGGACTGACTCACTGAGATCAGCCTAGGATTGACTGATTCTGCTATGTTAAGGCATTGGGCAGGGTGATAGGTAAAGTATTAAACTTGGATTGTTTAGAAAAATGTCTCCTCATAAATTCTTCTAAAACTGGAGAGAAAATTAGAAAAATAATCTACACCCTTAATTTAGCATGACAACACTGGTTGGTTATTTAAAAGATCCTGAATTGTTAGGATTTTTTATACAGCTATATTTCTATTACTAGGGTTACTTATTAGAGACAAGTCTTCTCAATATTTTAATTGTGTCTATGTATACATAAAAGTATTGGTTTTTTAAACCCATCTCTTTACATAAGAATAGGAAAACTTGAAAAGAAAAAATATCTATATATACACTCACCAGATATTAATACACTATGTTGTGACCATTTCAGAGTAAAATCCATCCAAACCAGTAGTCCCATTAGCATAGCTCAAAAATTTCAGCTAAGTTATTTTCTTTCTTTCTTTCTTTCTTTCTTTCTTTCTTTCTTTCTTTCTTTCTTTCTTTCTTTCTTTCCTTTCTTCCTTCCTTTCAGCTTCATTGTGGTATAATAGACATTCAATAAACTGTACATATTTAAATTCTGAAATTTAATATATATATATATAAAATTTTGGCATATATATATATATGTGTGTATATATGTGTGTGTGTGTGTGTGTATATATATATATATATATATATACATATATATATATATATATATGTATATATATATATATATATATAATCTCCTGAAACTATCACTACAATCAAGATAATGAGCATATGAGGTTGGACAATTAAGTTCGCAAAATTGTTGCAACGATGTTGCTAAGCTTTTTTGATATCAAAAGGATTATTCATTATGAATTTGTACCACTGGACAAACAGTTAACCAAGTTTACTATTTGGAAATGTTGGAAAGGCTGTGTGAAAAAGTTAGACAACCTAAATTTTTCGCCAGCAATTCACGGATCCCACATCATGACAATGCATAGCTCACACAGCCCTGTCTGTAAGGGAGCTTTTAGCCAGTAAACTAATAACTATGTTGGAACACCCTCCCTACTCACCGGATCTGGCCCCCAGTGACTTCTTTCTTTACCTGAAGATGAAGGAAATACTGAAAGGAAGACATTTTGAAGACATTCAGGACATCAAGAGTAATACAACGACAGCTTTGACGGCCATTCCAGAAGAAGAGTTCCAAAATTGCTTTGAAGGGTAGACTAGAAGCTGGTATCAGTCCATAGCTTCCCAAGGGGAGTACTTCAAAGGTGACTATAGTGATATTCAGCAATGAGGTATGTAGCACTTTTCCTAGGATGAGTTCCCGAACTTAATTGTCTGACTCCGTATGCATCATGCGAAAATGTTTCCTCAAGTCTTTTTGTAATACATCTACCTCTTGTCCCAGTTCTCTTCAGCACCACTGCTCTGTTTTGTGTCACTGTAGATTATAATGTCTGGCTTTCTTGTCTGAGCATAATTGTTTTGAGACTTATCTTTGTTACTGTGTGTAGCAATAGTTCATTCTTCCTTCTTGCTGAGTAGTATTCCACTATAGGATAGATGTACAATTGGTTTATCTGTTTTCCTGTTAAGTGACATTTTAGTTTTCAATTTGGGGCTACTGCAAAATAAAGTCCTATGAATATTTGTTTACACGTCTTTGTATGGACATATGTTTTCATTTTTCAGGTTAATGCTTAGGAGTGGAATGCTGGATGTTTGACAGTTGCATGTTTAACTTTTTTTAAGAATCTACGGAACTATTTTCCAAGGAAGTTGTAGTATTTTACCACCAGCAGTGTATGAGTTTCAGTTCCTTCACATGTCCAACAACACTTTGTATAGTCAGTATTTTTAGTGTTAGCCATTCTATTAATAATTAGTGTGCAGTTATATTTCAGTGGAACTCCAGGGAGGTGATTTTAAAAACTTCTTGGCTAGAGAAATAGGAATATAAGAAAATATATTTAGTCATCTATTTTTTTTTTTCTGCCCTGTCCTAGATATATTACGCTGAGTACCTATTCTATTTTTTTTTTGCTGTTCTACTGTGGCCATGAGTTCATTCACCTTTCCCTTTTGACTGTTGCAGATAGCTGTGTGCCCTTAAAGGAACTAACAACAAAAATTAGGAGTGCCCTAGAGACAAGGTAAAATTTGGCCAATGTAATCAATCATATCTGCTTTACTGAACTATAGTGACCCCGCGTACAGGAAAACATCTTCAGTGGGGCAGACTTGTTTCCATGAAGTCCTTAACATTTTGGGGGTGAATTGTATGGGTGTGCAGCTGTGGCAACATATCAAAATATAAGGATAAGTAGATCAGTAGATCACCTAACTCATTTTTTTAAAGTTCTCTCATTAATAATTCAAGCTAAGGAACAGGATATGTTACATAATATCCAACATCACAATAACCATTTACAAATAGTGAATAGTGGCAGCTGTCCTGGGTTTCATCAAGAATTCTCCTCAAACCAAATAAAGTAAAAGTTGTGGAAGTAGACATATAACCTCGAGGAACAACTTCCAAAGACACAAAGGAAAACAATTTACTGGTGTCAGCGTTAGGGAAAGTAGCTACAATGTTGTAAAGACTCACTAAATTTTAATAGTGACCAATAAAACTATTACATATCCCTAACACTTTATAGGGGACATCACTTTATAATCCAGCTTTCTGCTTTCTGTTTTCACTCAAGTTCAGATTACACACTTAGTGTTTTATTCAACTACTGAGGAGCTGAGATCAAGCCTTTATGATACATGACTTTCTTTGTGCACATTTCCCATAAGTCATTCCAAACTACTCTCATACAATATAAAGTAGAAATTGGGAAAATCTGTAGGCAACCTCCACCCTTTAGAATATTATTCTTGAATTAGATGTGATATAGTGGACATTATGACCTCTAAGGGTCTAATCTAAATCTATTCTAAGTGTTTAATCTTGGCCAAGATGATGGTCTTGATGATAGTGATGGTGAAGTAGATGATGACGATGATAACAATAATACGACTAATGATAATGGCAGCTAACATTTCCAGAGTGTCTCCTCTGGGCCAGCACTCAGCTCTGTGCTTCGCGTGCACTGTTTTGTTTAATTTTTGCAAAGCCCTGTCAGGTTGGTCCTATTATTATCTCCCTTTCACAAGGAAGTTCAGTGAAATAAATTACATAGACTGTACACCACTCTGTAGACTCTCTCCATTCTCAGCTTGTCTCTCTGTTACTAAAAAAAAAAAAAAAAAGAAAAAAAAGAAACTTAGCACTAATAATTATTATTAGCAGAAAAATTGAAGGACAGACAACGTGCAATTTGGTTGGAGGAAGAGCTCGATAGCTCTCAACCTGGATAACAATCAGTTAATGAATGTAGATATCACGAAGAGGGGAGAAAGCTCTTCAAGCAGCAGATCATTATGCGGCAGCTCAGCATGTTTATTAATCATTGTGCACAATTAAAATGCCATTTCATCCCTCTAATTAAAACAAGTAGTTCCCTGAGGCTAGCACCTGAACTAATGAAGCCTGGTTGCCTAAGGATCTTATGCAGGGAAGGGAATTAAACAATAGAGGAAGCAGCATGTTTCCCAAGATGCCCAGACTACGTCAAACTGTATATGACATCATGGCAGAGTGGACTGTGATTTTTAAAGAGCCAGGGATGCTTCTGATTCTGAGCAAAGGCTGGGTGTACACATTGAAATTATTCTAGTTTTTGAATTAATTGGTCAGCCCCGTCTTTTCTCATCGTGTATACTTGACAATTAATTCTGAATTATCTTCCTTCTTGGTATGTGGAATGGGAGTCTTGATGTTCAGAGGAAGGAGTTCCAGGGATTGTATGTTGGTATCCAGGTATTTGGGAAGCTGTGGGGGTTTCTGAAATTGGTTGATTCTACAGATAGAAGGGAATATAGACAGGTTGCGGATGCACGATTTAAAACAGTGGAAAGATAAATGGGCTAGATGAAATAAAAATCTAAGATTCCGTCTCAGCATTGCCACTTCAACTACATGACCCAGAACAAGGCTCTTAGCTTCTGTATTGTAAAATAAAAGGACTGGAGTAGGTAATCATCAAGTTTTCCCTAGCTCTGAAATTCTGTGACTTTAGGACAATTTGTGATTAGCAAAGCAGCTCAAAGAGTTTTCATTGTATCCTAAGACCCTTACACATTTAGCTGAATCAAGGCTTACTTATTTTACTAAAATCTGTTTAGTTTACTACCATATCTTTAGTGTCTGCCATATGCATTATACGTTGCATATAACAGCTTTTCAGTTAAATAGCTGTAGAAAATACAAATCAGGTTAAATCCCTAGATCTCAGTAACTCAGTAGTTTCAGTGCTCTGCTCCTAAATATTTGGTACTTCAAAGAGAAGAACCACCCTGCATATAGGGTTCTGCACTACTCATCCTGGAATGGCATATCTGAGGATAATGAGAGTTGCTTTCACTCCAGCCAGTCTGCAACTCAGTTTTCTGCAGTTCTGTGCTTGGAAGTATGGTTTCATGTTGCCTGCACTTGTACTAGGCAAAAAGTCATGGTTCATTCTTTTTCTGCTTTACACGATACTCTCTTGGTCCCATGATGTCTCAGAAAAATACTTATGCCAAGAAGTTTGAAGAACTTAGGAGAATTCATTGTTAATCAAGTTTTTTATGGGTCTCAGAGTTCTGTGAGAATCTGACAGATTTCATGGAACCTCTACCAGAAAAAACGCATAGCACAATTTTGGAAACAACTATGTGATAAGAGGTTCACAGCCTTCCTAAAACTTGTTTATGGAGCTCATATTAAGTTAAGAATCTTTATTTTAAAGGATCATATAAGAATTTCCAATAGTCCTTTATGAGGCCTTTGTCTAGCCACCTCTCTTGCTTCCCCCCAGCAACTGAAGAAAGATGGCTATCTAACATACAAGTAGGGAATTTTTGGTAGAGACAGAACCAGCAGCATATACATGCCAATGATGAGCTTTTTGTTTTTTGTTTTGTTTTGTTTTTTTGAACTGTGTGGTCTGCAGGCTCCAGAATGAGATATCATGATTTCAGTTATTACCTCTGCTACCTTCTTTATTTATAACCAGGCAGCTGGCTTCAATGTCTTTATTTTAAACAAAGTGAAAAGACAACAATGAAATAGTAGTAGCCATACTAGAAGAAAACAGGTCAATTATAGAAAAATATTATGGCCTTAATTTTCTCACATTACCTATCCTATTCTTAGGGCCAGGAAGAAATTGGTAACTGGAAATTATAAACCAGGTCTTAGGGTCTAAGAATATGAGTTTAATCTTTCTGATTTGCGACAATTATTCCTATGTTGAACCTAAATTTTTCTTTTGTAACTGAAGCTCAGTTTCTTTTGTATGTCATAGTAGGAAATATAACTTGGTCAGTAAGACATCTAGAAACTAGCAAAAATCAGCCAATAACTCAGATTAAGTGGCATGATAATTGGGTTTCCTAAGCATTTTTTTGGTATTAAAACAAGTTAATCAACCATAAAACACAAACTCATCAGAATCCAAGGTCTTATTCAATTAACTTCTGGCCTCAAACACTTAAGTGTTTTTTTTTTCTTTTTCTTTCAAATCATTATGTCATATTTTGCCAAGAGAGAAAGGATTTCTCGGGTGGGAAATTCCAAAGATGGAATAAGAGCCAATTCTTTTAAACTATATCATTGTATCCATAATTATTATTTTTACTTAAAATGAAAACAAAAGTTTTCTTCTTGCCCAGAAGGGAGGTAAAATCTTAAACTTACAAGTTCAAGCAGAGGGACTGAAGTTGTACTGTTTTTTGTTTGAAGCGACCCTTATATTCTTATATAGTATTTACTCTAAAACATTGGATAAACTGGAAACTTGGAAGGCAAAATATCTATTAATATAATACCACCAACACATGATTTTGTACCTCGATGCTTTATTTCAAATTGATTTACAATTTTTTAATATCTTTTCTTGGTATGAAGGTCATAGCTTCATAGTCAAACTAGCTAAGTGTAAACCTTTACTAGTCTCCAAATCATAGCTATAGCTTTAGCTTTCCTGGATGTGAGCCTTTGGAAATGAAGCATAAACCTTTATGTTGCCAAACTGCTGTGGTAGAGTTAAGAGAGTAGAAGAGGTTTTTTTTTCTTCTTTCTTTCTTCCTTTCTTTCTTTTTTCCTTCCTTCCTTCCTTCCTTCCTTCCTTCCTTCCTTCCTTCCTTCCTTCCTTCCTTCCTTCCTTCTTTCTTTCTTTCTTTTTTTTGGTCAGTTGAAACTGGATTAAAAACCCATGTCACTTATTTAGCTATGTGACCCTGGGTAAGTTATTTAATCTATATGAGTCACAGTTTCCAGCTGTATTTGAGAGAAAAATATTTCCTTCATAAGATTCATGGTAGACACACCTACAAAAATTAGATGAAGAAAGTGAAACTTTGAGAAGATGAAAGACTTACTCATCTTCCAGTTACTAATAAGTGGAATGTTGGTTTAACTCAGGTCCTTGACCTCCAAGATCAATTTTTTTTTCCTACCATACAGATGCTCAGAAGTCAACTCCATTTTCAGCTGAGCATGGAAATTACATTGTTGCAAAAATAGCTATAATAATTCACCTTTCTGAATCAACACACTTGGGTAATTCCCTCCCACCTTGACTTTGGACTTAGTCATATGACTTTCTTTGGCCAAGGGGACAATAGCAAACATTACTGAACTGGAGACTTGCGAAGTATTTGTGCAATGGGGCTTGCCTGCTCTTGCTGCTCTTTGGAACCTTGAACCTGCCATGTACAGAACTTTGGCTTGCCTTCTGTATAACAAGGGATGTGCCCAAATCATCCCTATTGCCTCAGCTGATTTCAAGACAACCACAGGATGTGTGAGTAAGGGCATCCTGGGTCATCCAGTCCCAGCTGAGCCAACCCAGACCAGAAGAATTACCGAGGTGACTCACAGACTTTGTTTGTTTTAAGCCATTAAGTTTTGGAGGTATTATGAAGCAAATGCTAATAAATAGTCTAGTACAGTGTATTTTTACAAATACTCTTTGGTCCCTACAGATGTTTTGGCAAAACAACATATTTATTTCTACCAATTCAAGCAATGATGTTCAAACTTTATCATATGAGAGTTACCTGGAAAACTTTTTAAAAATTCAGACTTGGAATCACCCCAAACCTACTAAAATAGTATTTCTGTGGCAAGAGCCTAGAAAGTTGAAGTTTTAACAAGCTACCCTGTGATTCTTATATTCACTAAAATTTGAACTAACTTAGCATATTATTTTCCTTATATTCTCAAATAAACATCTTTTATTAGTTTAGTAAGTTACTAGTAGAAATTAACTTTTAAACCACTATAAAAGAACAACAATCATTACAAGTTTTGTTTTTTAGTTTTTGTTATTTTCGTTTGTTTTACATAGTGTCATTCTCTGTAGACTCCATGAAGTTGTAGCATAAGAAGAAACGAAACACTTAAAAAAAAACATAGGCAGTGACTGAACATCAGATATTACTAAAAATTGGAAATAAGTAGTATATAAGTTAAATATTTACTTTCATACCGTGGTCACGTTACTAGTGGAAAAGAGAAATGAAATGGGGAATAAATGAAGGGGAAAATGGTAGGTATGAATGGTAGGTTCTCTCCGCTCTGCAGGAGAGAACGGAGAGAGGTAATCCCTGGGGAATGTATAGTCTCCCAAAGCAGAGTGCAGACACAGATAAATAGAGGAGGGTCAACAAGAAGACTAGGTTAGATTTGCTAACATATGACCCCCAAATGGTTAAGATCAATACCTACTGTAGCCATCTCAGGTTTCTTCTGTGAATTTATACAGTATCATATAGACAGCAGGATTCATGAAACATAAAAGAATGCTACAATGTCTACTAAAGTACTGGTGACTGCTGCCAAAGGAAAGGGGAGGTGAGTGCCACCTCCCAGCGAATGAGGGGGTCCAGTTACACTATGAGCTCCATTAAGAGAAAATCAACTGGCTCCTTATTATACACAAGGACATTCATTCTGAGTGAAGAGAATGATTACAACTTGAATAGGAAAGCCACAAACCACTAATCAGTGTATCTCAGGTTTGACCTATTCTAGTATATTCCAAATTACCCAATTAGCTGGATTGCCAATAAGTTCCTTGAAACAGTTCTATTGGCACTGATGATACCATAATCAGTTGTCTTAATCAAGCTTTTGAAAACAAAAATGATGGGCTGAATATACTCATAACAGGCACCGGGAAATTAGAGCCACCGGGTCACCACTGTTGGGTCACTCAACATTTTGCTCTCACAACTGCTCTCAGAGGACTATAAGTTTTATTTGGTTTGGTTTTGTGTTGCCACCCACCTTCCCACCCATCCTCACTCAGGCTGTGTCCAACTTCCTAATCTTCTAACCTGTGTTGGGAGTTGGGGGGCACCACTGCTACCTGGGTGAACTTTGCAGCTCTATCACTGATCCCGAATCCACTGACCTTCTTTAGTGACATATAGGTAGCCTGGATTCTTAGCCCTCTTGTTTGCTACCCACCAGCTTGGGATGGGCCTATAATCCCTAAACTGCAGAGGACGGAAAATGAGGAACCTCCACTACCCAAGCTTTTCTGATGATAACATTTTATTTTGGGGGCAGCAATAGTTGTTTGAGGGTGTGGACTGTTCGTCCTTATAACTCCAGAATATGTGCCTGGCACATAGTACATAGTACATACGTATATATGTACAAATGTTTGGTGAATAAATCAGTAAACTAATGAGAAAAAATGATAGTTTAGATTAGTGATAACACTGCTCCAGTTGAGGTGGGACATGGCATTATACATAAGTCTGACCACAGCAAACAGGGTCCCTGTCAGTCTTGTTCATTTTCCCCAGAGCCTAAAATAAGGGCTGGAATGAAATTTATTTTCAAGAAATATTGTTTTGAATGCGTGAATGACTATCAGTGGATTTCCACCCCCTCCGCCCCCTTTCTGGTAGAAATTATGAAAAAAGCCTGAGTTTCAGATACGGGTTAAAGCCAGGGTGGGTGTAACGGAACTGCAGAGTGGGGATAAGAATTCAGCATTTACTGAAACCTGGAGTCAGGGACCATGAAATTCTAAACCGATGGAAATCAAGGTAATGTTACAGAGGTCATTGGCCTTTCTCCTGCAAAAGCAATGAGGGTTTGAATCAGTCCCATGAAGATGTTAGTGCCCAGGGACACTACAACTGGGCCCCCAATTAATTAAAATAATTAAGAATTGCCATAACAAAGTGTAATACTGTTGGACCAAAACGGCTGAATGATTGTTTAACAGTGGGCAAGTTGAGGAAAGATTCAAAGAGCTTATATTTAGACTGGTCTTTTTAAATATTATTGGAAAATATGAATGCAAAAATTCAAGACATGGTCTCTGTGTTGGTTTGGGTTCCCCTAGAAGCAGACCCTGAGACAATCATTCAAGTATGAGTGACTTCTTTGAAAGGTGGTCCCAGGAAACCTGGAAGGAATGTAGGGAAGTGAGTTGGTGAAGAGAAGGAAGCCAGTGAAGGTGTGGTACCAAGTCAGTTACCAGACAGCAACTGGAGGTTAGGTTCTCTAGAAAACTGGTAGCTAATGTAGCACATTCTGCAGAGTTATTCCAAATAAAGTGCCAAGAAGCTGGGACATTTTATCACCAACTCCCTACCATTGGTTGAGGGCTGCTTTTAGGGACATTAGCTCTTTAGCTTTTTCTTCCCTTGTCCTGCAGGTAGGTCAAGAGTGCTACCTGATCAGAAAAGACCCCTGAGCAGAGCATTACAGTCAATTACAGGCTCTGATTGCAAGCCGTAAAACTAAAAGCAGTTTGGCATCAGCATACCTAGATTCTGTTTTCACCTTGCAACTGTTTCCCTTTCCCTGTCCTCCAACTAGGGCTCTATAATAATAAAAAAATAGTAAAAGAAGGCATTGTTCCTTTTGTTCTTGCTCAACTAAGACCTGAAGCAGAGTTGGATTACTTCTGCAGTGCAGAGTGGTTGGATTTCACGAGTCAGGCCAACAGGCAAAGTTTTCATAAGGCAACACCCTCACTGATGCCCACCCCCTTCCTCCTTCCCAACATCTGTACAGAAGAACCAACAGAGTGTTCAGTTCTCTAGACCCCTGGATAGTTGTTTGATTCTCTCTGGAGTTTTCTGAAACTGCTTCCATATCTTGGACTCTAATCTCTCTGTTCAGCTTTCTAGAAACAATGTCATTATATTATGAACTACTTAAGAGCAAAGTCTGACCTATTTCTATCAACTTTGTATACTTTCCTGCCTCAAGCATTACACCTGGTGCCTAAAATGGGCTTAAAAATATCCTTGGGTGCATAGATGGATAAACGATGAATGAGTGAAGAAGGGAATGGCATATCCTTGTCTCCTATGATATTCTGTTGACTAGCATTGGCGATCAGTTTGCTTCACCATCTTAATCTTAGTTCATTTTTTTTCAAGTTATTCAACCTTCCCAAAATAAGGTGCCTTCTCTTTCCAAAGACCTTCTCGGATGTTACTGTTCAGGACACTGGTTTTTGTAGAACTGTCTTGAACCCCAACTTCCCCCCTTCCCTTTCCCACATCTCACCCTCTCAGCTCTTCATTTGCTCATTTGCTTTCCCTGTCCCTTTGGTATATAAGTCCTTTCAAGGAGGTAGGGCACTCATTTATATTAACCTCTAGTCAATCTATTATTAAATGCTTTTAAGGGATATTTTTATTTTAAAAGATGATGCCAATGTTTACCAAAAAGATGCTATTTACCAAATGGACAAAATAAGCATTACATCTATTTTTGAGCTGGCCCACAACTTTGTGCTAAATCTGCCCTTCTGTCACCTCCCTTCCTCTTCTATGGGCAGAGATTGGGCACAAGGATGTGGCTTTCCTGCCCTATCAACTGAGAGTGAATTATATTTCTCCATAACTATTTACCTAACTTAGTCCCTCATTTCCTAATAAGAAGATGGAACTTAGTGTGGGATTTCAGCTCTCAAGTTAAGTAATGAGATCTATGGACTGAATCTTAAATTATTCTTAGAGACATCAGATATCTCTACTTATGTGGCAATTCCTGCCACAAAACACTGTGCTATCAAGAAAACACTATGAAGATTCCTTAAAAATTAAAAATAGAACACTGGTATGACCCTGCAATCCCACTTCTGGGTACTTATCCAAAGAAATAAAAAAAACACATATTTGAAACAAGAAACATGAATCCCTATGTTCATCGAAGCATTATTTACAATAACCACAATATAAAATCAACCTAGGTACCCTGTGATAGATGAATGGATAATGATGTGATAGATCTAGACACACACACATATAACGAAATATTATTCAGGCAAAAAAGAATGAAATCCTGCCATGTAGAACATGGATAAACCTAGAGGGTATTATGCTAGTGAAATAAATAAGACAGAGAAAGAAAAATACCATATAATTTCATTTATATGTGGAGTCCAAAAAACAAAACAAATAAACAAAATAGAAAGAAATGCATAGATAGACAACAAACTGATTGTTGCCAGATGAGAGGAGGGAGGGGGATGTACGGAAAAGGTGAAATGGGCTAAGAAGTACTAACTGCCAGTAATAAAAGAAGTCGTGGGGATGTAAAATACAGTATGGGAAATATAGTCAATAATATTGTAATAACTATCTATGGTGTCAGATGGGTAGTAGACTTATTGTGGTGATCACTTCATAAGGTATGTAAATGTCTAATTTCTATATTGTACACCTGAAACTAATGTAATACTATAAGTCAACTATAATTTAAAAATAAATTAATAAATAAAGTGCCACAATGCACAGAATAAATCTGGAAAGGACGGTGAATAAGGTGCTGAGGGAACAAGATATGGGTACCATAGAATAGTCCCAAAGTGAGTAAAAATGACTCTAAAGTTCTGGATATCTATATGAAAAGGAAATGAATAAGAGAAATAAATCCCAGGTCTCTAGCAAGAAGAGACAATGTTTTGGGGGCAGGAAGCTTAAGTTTGCAAGCATGAAAAGGAACCCATATCCAACATAACTGTGGACAATAGCAAACAGATGAAACAGATAATTCTCACCAAATGGGGGACTTGAGTGGTGGCAGAAAGTGACGTGGAGGGGGCTTAAGTTTCTGGGAAGCAGAAGAGTTACAAAATTAGCAAAGAAACAGATTTCCCTAGAAAGATGCAGGTGATCTATATTGATTTTAGTGAATCATTTTGTGTAAGGCCTCACAAAATAATACTTGCAAATTTAATTCAAATTAGCTTGGATATGAGCACTGTTGCATGTATTGAAATGTAATAATAAATGGAACAGGACAACAATAGATGACAATATATCATGGGAAAGGGAGATTTTTAGTGCAGAGCTTGAAGGCCTGGTGTTTTGTCTGGTCTAATTTAATGTCTTCATTAATGATCTGCAGGAGAGAGTAAACAACAATGTATTAATTAAATCTGTGCACTTAAATTGAAAAGCAAACTCCAGTGAAAGCTGAGAAATGATGAAAATGAATATTAAGGAATTCGAAATTGGATCAGGAAATAAAGTAAAATTTGGATAGAAACACATGCACAGAGGGTGCCAAAAAATGTATACACATTTTAACAAAGGGAAACTCTATTGAAATTGTAATACTCAATATATACCAGTAACAAAAAATGAATACAAGTCACGTTTGACTTCTGCAATTACAAGAGGCACTCAAAGTGGTTACCATCAGTGTCCAGACACTTCTGATCACAGCGAACTACTGCTTGAGCAACATTCACTGAAGTGTCCACTGTATATATTCTTTTGGCAACCCCAGTATATATATATATATATATATATATATATATATATATATATATATATATCGCTGTAAAAAAACCACTGTGAAAAGATACTCTTTTAGAAGAAAATCTAGAAGGCAATATATAACCATATTGGAAAAGATTTTGTAAGAACATGGGACAGGAAGTACCCTTAAGAGGGTGAATGGCCTGGGAAGACCACATAGATCAGTAAAGTATTTATTTGGTAGGAAACGGGAAATCTAATTTTTTCCTGACCCAACTCTTCCAGAACCTCATCTCTCTATTCTTACACACACACACACACACACACACACACACACACACGCACACACACACACACTTCCTGCAAGAAAAGAACAATTTTTTTTGAGGGTTGGGAATTTTTTATCAACTTCTATTTTTACCAGTTACTGCTATTGTTGGATGGGGAAAGAATGGTTTTTGTCTTTACACTGGATATAGTCTTTAGAAGTGAAGTCTAGGGAATTTGATTTAAGAAAGAGCAAGTCAAAATTAAATTTCTCAAATAGACTGAATACTACCAAATATACTACAGTTTCATGAATACTCCCCTTTTTATATAGGCCAACGTTTTTTAAACGTTTTTATTTCAAGACCTCTTTATATTTCTAAAATTATTGAGAACCCCAAAGCACTTTGGTTTATATGAGCTATAACTGTCAATATTTACCATATCAGAAATCAAAATTCAGAAAATTTCAAAATTTATTTTTATTTTATTTAAAATAAAAATAAACACAGTATACAACTACATGATGTATTTTATAAAAATAATTATATTTTCCAAACAAAATAATTAATTAAAAATTGCATTGTCTCACATTTTTGCAAATCCCTTTAATGTTTCACTTAATAGAAGACAGCTGAATTCTCATATCAGCTTCTGCATTCAACCAGTTTCTTTGCTGAAATATATGGAGAAAATCAGCCTTGCACGGATATGTATTTGGAAGAGAAAAGATAATACAGACTATCTGAAAGAGTCTTAGAAAGAGGCTGGTGTCCTCATTTCAAACTTTGAGAATCCTACCACAGGTTAAAGAGTGACGCTATCACTCAGGGTTTGTATATACTAAGATGCACTCTCTTGGCAAATAAGTCATATGTTTACCTCCAATTGCATGGAAAAAAGTCTTTGATAGCATGGAAAGATTTGAATGTTTGGGATATGTAGTGAGGTACTAACAATACTTTCAGGTCTACCACCTACAGTTTAATAAAGCCACCACTCCAGTAGGTCAGCTCAGAGAGTATATTTTTAAAATCAGATATAACTACTAAAAGCTCAGGCTTACCAGATTGTATGAATTCAATATATTTTACAAATTTACTTGCATTATTACCAATAGAAGCTCAAGCAAACCATTTCTGACACTGAATGCTTGATTTTAGTTAAAACAAATATGGAGGCTACAAAACTTGAAGGTCACCCAAGGATAATCTCTGGAACATAAGCCACCAAAATTTGAAGATTGAATTGTGTTACTGAAGGAAGTCCAAAGACAAACAAAAACACTATTCTGTAGAATGATAAGCTCAGAGAAATACTTTAAAATGATTCCAAGTCAGACCATTGGGTCATCTTTCAGACTGAATTGGCCAACGAATTTGGCAAATGTTTTTACTGCACTGATCAGTAGTTTGAATGACTTGACCAAATAGTTATTTTGGCATTCTCTATAATATTACCAAAGTATTTGACATGCAATTCTGATTATGTAACTACCTTGCTTGCTCAGATTTCTTCAAAGACTTCTCTTTGTGGTGTGGTCCAAAAATCACATAGGGGGATTTTTTAAAAAAATGCAGAACAGAATCCCAGTGCCCACTAAACTAGAATTTGGGGTGTGGGGGAAGTGGGTTCTGGGAATAAATATTTTTAACTTTCTCCCCAAGTGAGTCTTTTGGTATTCAAGTTATTAAGAAATATCTAATCTTTGTAGGATTAAATAAAAGGTTCTTCATGATTAGTTCCCAAACTTCCCAGCTTAATTTAATATAGCTCAACTCAGACACTACACACACCAGCTACTTCTAATGTCCAAAATGTGCTCCATTTTCTCATTTCTCTTTGTCTTTCACTCTGCTGCTTCCTTAACAATGTCTTCACGCTTAGTCTTAGACGCATTTAGCCACTCATCTTCCTCTTTCAATAATCAGGTAATATCACTTCTTCTGTGACACCTTCCCTGACTTACCCTAGGAATGTGGCTTCCTCTTAGGTATATCACTCTTTGACTGCGGCATTGTATGATTTACCCGTTGTGGAGTAAGCGTCCATTTTCTTGACTATATCTCTGCTGAACTGTTATCGCCTCAGCAGCATTAGCTATATATTTTTTTCATCCACATACTCCAAACACTTTGCCCAGTGGCTAGAACACTGTACTTGCTAAATAAAGTATTATGAAAATGAATGTAGTAGTTACCAGAAAATATGTTAAGGAGAAAATCACGAGAGCACACTTTCAAAGTTAATTTTTTCTTTTAATTTCTTAATTTTTATTTGTAGAGGCAGAAAGTTAAAAACATAAGGAGAGAGAGAGAGAGAGAGAGAGAGAGAGAGAGAGAGAGGTCATTGTATACAAAATCAGCTAATATAAATCAGCTTTATACAAATAATATAAGAAGTAGGAAGAAAAAGGGGCTGCCACACTCCTTTGAGGGAGAAAGTTTCATTAGTATGCAATGGAATAAACAATGGATTTCAAATTCAAATTCAAAATAGTAATAAATCAAAGCAATAAGGTGAAAAATGATGGTGTCAGCAACAGTGGTGGCTGTTAGCATGTGCACCTGCTGTGAGACAAAGCAACTCAGGGAGATGCTGGGGAGAAAATTCTAATGCTGAGAACAAGCACAAAGGTGTAGTTTTGAAATGGGTGAGAGAGGAAGCAGAGGTTCAGGATGACTTGAACATTTTTGCAAGGTAAGAATGGAACCCTGAGTTCTCCCTGAACCCTTTTGTAATGATGAGTGAGCTCCAGGCAGTATTTTTAAGGACGGACAAGTTGATCAATACCTTTGGAAAATTTTTAATGGAATGGGCTCACTGTTTGACTACTCCTCTTGGTTTGGTTACCTTGTGATCCAGGAAAGTTAAGATAATAGAATTATCCCTGCAGAAATAAAGCACAGCATGTCAACAAATAAAGTTAGCGTGTCCAAAAACCTCTAGCGTGGCCAAACAGGTCTGTTTTATTCATACTAGTTGCCGTAAAAGTATTAATGGATGAACCAAGACGGCTAACAATGTAATACCCCAAACTGTCATATTTTCTAATTTTAGTGTGACCTGTAAGCGTTGGCTTCATTCTTTTTGGAGGGATTTACTGGTTGTTTTTTCAAGCTAAAGTAACCAACATCCACAGAAAGTCACTCCTGGTTGCCCCTAATAAGTAGGATGAAAACATTGTACATGATCCTCGTATGTTAAGTTTTTACATGTCAATCAGACTCATTATGGTTTTTTACATAGATAATTCAATAATTAATCTGATGTCAAAAGAATCAGTGTCTTTAATAAAATGTAGGTTGTGGCTCTCATAAATATTGTGACATTATTTAAAGTCAAGCTGTATCAATAACAAAAAAACCTGACTTCTAACATGGAGAAATATTTCTAAAAGATTCAATTTTCTAATACCTCCACACCAAAGTCAAGTCAAGGTCATCTTCCAGAAAAAAAAAATAAAATAAAAAAGGAAATGAACTAATCTAACAATGGGGGAAGCCTCCTAAATAAAACGGATGAAATATTTGTGCAGTTCATATTGTGTTGATGTAAGCTCTTTCTGAATACTGGCAATAAAATGTTTAGCATATACTCAAGAATAACAACAGCCAATAGTTATTAAGGACTTACTCTGTATTAGGCACAGTGGTTTTCTTATGATCCCCACATACGTACGAGGGTGAGGGTGAAGGCATTGCAAAGCAGTATGCCCTGAGTTCAAGAGTAATGAGAAAATAAAGGACATTCATTTGAGAAATGAATTTGATTTGTTTTCAGAATAACTTGGAAACGTGATATCCCCATCAAAGCCATTTATTTGGCCACTGCTTCCACACAAGAGTCAGACTAGGGCCTATGTCCTATTTCTATATCATCCATTCCTTTCGCCAGCTGTTTATGAGTCACTAGTGATGCCTTTAAAAAATTTTATTAAATTTATTGGGGTGACACTGGTTAGTTAATTATGTAGGTTTCAAATGTACAATTCTATAATACATCATCTGTAGTATCACGTTGTGTGTTCATCACCCAGAGTCAGTTCTCTTTCCATCACCATATATTTGACCCCCTGTACCCTCTTCTACCACCCGCCTCCCCCCTTACCCTTTGGTAACCACTAAGCTGTTGTCTGTATCTATAAGCTTTTTTTCCTTTGTTTGTTTGTCTTGTTCCTTTGTTGCTTTCAGTTTTATATCGACATATGAATGAAGTAATATGGTTCTTGACTTTTTCTGTCTGACTTATTTTGCTTAGCATGATAATCTCAAGATCCCTCTATGTCATCTCAAATGGCAGTATTTCATCTTTTCTTATGGCCGAATAATACTCCATTGTGTATTTGTACCACATCTTCTTTATCCAATTATCTGTCAAAGGATACTTTGGTTGTTTCCATGTCTTGGCCACCATGAATAATGCTGCAATGAACATAGGGGTACACATATCTTTATAGACAAATGTTTTCAGATTTTTTTTGGTAGATACCCAGACGAGAGATTGAAGAATCTCCACACTGCCTTTCATAGAGGCTGCACCAATCTGTATTCTCATCAATAGAATATGAGTGTTCCTTTTTCTCCACAGCCTCTCCAACACTTGTTATTATTTGTCTTTTTGAAAATAGCCATTCTGACAGGTGTGAGGTGGTATCTCACTGTGGTCTTGATTTGCGTTTCCCTAATAGCATTTTTTTCATATATCTTGGCTGTTTCTATGTCTTCTTGGGAGAAGTGTTTGTTCAGGTCCTCTGCCCATTTTTTAATTGGATTGCTTTGTTGTTGTTGAGTTGTATGAGTTCTTTACATATTTTGGATATTATCCCTTTATCAGAGGTGCTGTTTGTAAATATCTTTTCCCATTTGGTTGGTTGACTCTTTGTTTTGTTGACAGCTGCTTTTGCTGTGTGAAAGCTTTTTAGTTTGATATAGTTCCATACATTTATTTTTGCTTTTACTTGTCTTGAGGTCAAATTCATAAGGTCCAGAGAGTACCTATGCTTTCTTCTATGCAATTTGTTTCTTCAGGTCTTATGTTTAATTCTTTGATCCATTTTGAGTTAGCTTTGGTACATGGTGACAGATAGCAGTCTAGCTTCATTCTTTTGTATTTGGGTTTCCAATTTTCCCACCACCACTTATCGAAGAGGCTTTCTTTTCTCCATTGTATGTTTTTGGCTCCTGTATTGAAAATTATCTGCCCACATCTATGTGGGTTTATTTCTGGATTCTCAATTCTATTCCATTGTCTGTGTGTCTGTTTTGCTGACAATACCATGCTGTTTTGATTATTGTCACTTTGTAGTATAAATTGAAGTCAGGGAATGTGATACCTTTAGCCATAGTCTTTTTTTCTTAGGATTGCTTTGGCTATTCAGGGTCTTTGTGATTCCATACAAATCTGATGATTTTTTGTTCTATTTCTTGAAAAAATGCCATTGGATTTTGGTGGAGATTGCATGAAATCTGTATATTGCTTTGGATAATATGGCCATTTTACCTTTGTTGATTCTTCCAATTTATGAACACAGAATATCTTCCCATTTCTTTGTGTCTTCTTCAATTTCTTTTAATAACATCTTATAGTTTTCAGTGTATAGATCCTTCACATACTTTGTTAAGTTTATTCCTAGGTATTTTATTCTTCTTGTTGCAATTGCAAAAGGAATTGTTTATTTCATTTCTTTTTCTGAAATTTTATTGTTAGTATACAAGAATGCAATGGGGTTTTGTACATTGATTTTGTATCATGCAACTTTACTGTATTTGTTTATTGTTTCTAATAGTTTTTTGGTGGAGTCTTTAGGGTTTTCTATATAAAGAATCATGTCATCTGCAAAAAGTGACAATTTAACTTCTTAATTCCCAATTTGGATGACTTTTATTTCTTTTTCTTGCTGATTGCTCTGGCTAGGACTTCCAACACTATGTTGAATAACAGTGGTGACAAGGGCATCCCTGTCTTATTCCTGATTTTAGAGGAAAAGCTTTCAGTTTTTCATCATTAGGTATGATATTAGCTGAGAGTTTGTCATATATGGCCTTTATTATGTTGGTAGTTTCAAAATCTACTGAGATAAATTAATTTCTTTCAGTTCTTTACTTTTCCTGTCTGGCTGCTAGAATAGGTAATTCTAATCTGACCTCTGCCTCACCTCCTTGCCCCTTGCTGTCACTGCTTTGATCTTGAAGCCCTTTTACACTGCCCATTTTGCTCCAACCACAACCACTACCATAATACAACCAATTGGCTCAAAATGCATTATTCAGTGCCAGGCAATTTTCAAATAACTAAACATAAACAAACATGTAATGAACTGAGTCTCTTCTTTGTGGTGATTAAACTTGGCTGTCACAGATTTCCTACATGTTAACCACTGTGCTAGAAAATAAAGTACAGGAGTGGAACATAAATATCAAAAAATTACTTAATGAATACTGTGAAGAAGCTGAGACATCAGCTGAATCAGGAGAAAGCATTGCTGATTGCAAATCATTAGACTGCTACTCAGCTGAGCAAATTATTATATAAACCATAATTCACAATGGGGAGTACCTGCAGTGCCTATCTCCTGCATTTACACCCTGAAAGTGCTGAGATTTCAGAGATGATGTATCACCTGATGAATGTCAACCTATGGCTGAGCAATGCACGTACGTGTGTGTGTGCGTGTGTGTGTGTGTGTGTACAGAGGATGCCAAAAAAATGTATACACATTTTAAGAAAGGAAAAAACTGTATTAAAATTGTAATACTCAATATATACCAATAACAAAAGATGAATGCAAGTCATGGGTATACATTTTTTGGCACCCCTGGTGTATATATTAATGTATATGTGTGTATATATATATATATATATATATATATATATATATATATATATTCCTATGTGTGTGTGTGTGTGTATATGTCTATGTATATTTGGTTGCATATTTATAAATATTATACTTACCCTTTTTTCAAAAGAACCATTACATGGTTCATTTAAAGCAAAGTTAAATATTGTTACTTAAACATTTTTAAAAATTGCTAACAGCAGATTTCTGCATCCATAAATGATATTTAACCTCAGAAGTAAGACATCAGAGCCCTCAGTGTATTCTTAAAGAACTCTAACACTCACTCAGTAAGAAAATTGCTAACCTAAATGAATCGGTGTGTGAGGAGAAAAGTCTCCCTTTTATTTTAAATATGAAAATTCTGATTGTATTTTAGCTTCACCCATATTATGACTCCTCTATCAGGAATTCAGTTCTTTGCAGGGAAGTGGGATGTTCTCTGCTATCACCAAACAGTGAATGGAAGGGGAAAAAAAACAGAAACCCAGGGACACACATCTCTTGTCGAGATTTGTAGCTCTCAGGTAAGCATAATGGTGTAAGGTATGGAGCCCGTGTCATCTCTGGACCTCAGGTGAATCAGATGATTCCCTAATCTTAGGACACTTTTAATTTTCCAGGCATATGTGATGTTAGGACTAGAGGAAGATGTGTGTAATATGAGACAGGAGTTATCAGTGGACCAAATACATCAATGCACACACAAGGGTATTTAATTAAAATAACAGAGTGGATTCTATATTTCCCTTGGGAGGAGAGTTCCACAAAGCCAACCTCCAGATATTTTGGATCCTCCTGGGGAGATGGAAGACATACGCTATCCATACTTCTTGGAATTGGACCCGGATGGTGAGGTTTTGATAGGGACTTGGAAAAGGCCGAGTACGAAATTTGGACGTGTCAAATGGAGCCCCTCTCTTTACACTATTTTTTTTCTTGCCAGAGAACAGAAATTAGAGCAGATGCTTCAGTGTCAGTCACATACAGGACTTGTGCCTGGGAGAAAATCATGGCCAGCAGATGCAGACTAGTTCTATTTAATGACAACAGCCTACATTTATCAAGTGCCCAGTATACACGAAGCACTGTGTTTGATGCTTTTCATGGAACATCTCATTTAATCTATATAACAACACTAGACACTGTTGTTATTCCTATGTTTTAGGAATGGAAACTAGCAAATTGGTAGAGCTGTGTTTCTCACATAAGCAGTTTGATAACACAGCCTACTCACATAAGCAATACACTAACCTGCCTCCTGGACTAATGGATTAATGTGTGGCTATGATCTTTGGGAGGGTAAAATGATTTTTCCTTTTCTTAATGTAAGGCATGATCTTTCAGGCTTCCCTTACTTTCTACTCTATGCTTAAAATCATAGTGTCATTATCATGAACATATGCCATATTCCCCCCACCTCATTTAGTTATTTTTATTAGTGTTTATAATGGTTTCACAGCACTGGCTGCATGAACAGAGAACACCTGTGCACTCAATTGTCACTGGCCAAGGGACTTAGCAGAATGTAAGATGACAGTGTGTTCTGGGAAGATCATTCACAAGAAAAGAAATTGTGTAATAGTGTAAAAAGGAAGATTTGCTGCCTATGAAACAGGAGACAAGAAGAATGGACCAAGAACCAGGGATATGTCCCTATATAATCAGAGCAGATAAGCAGCCTGTTAAAAGGGGGACACAGTGTGTTCCCATCATAGTTTCAAAGGGTATAGACCTTTCTGACAAACTATGTGGCACATCTCATCATCATCATCGTCGTCATCTATTATTGAAGTCCAATAAGCTTTAGTCTTTCCTCTTCCCTCAAGACAGGGTAATACACTCCTTTAAACCAATTTGAATCAATTATATATACATCTTCATAGAAAGAGAGACAGAAATACAGCATAGTTAAAGTCACTGAGTAGAAATATAATCTACACTATATTCAGCTGTAAAATGACTTGTTAAAGAAAATCCTTTAGGGGTGTTTCTGGGGACATTACAGTGCTGGACCCACTCGTCCCTGAGCTCCTAGACACCATGGCCCAGAGCTCCCCAGTGGGATGGAGTTCCACTAGCTCACACTGGTAGCTGGCTGATAACACACCGTGGTTAGCTTCCTTCCCTTTCTCACTTCCCCACTCCTTTACTGGTGTTTCCTGTGATTATTTCCAAAATAAACTACTTAACATTCAAATTCTTGTCCTGGGGTCTGCTTCTGGGGACACCAATCTACAACAACATCAGAAATATATATTTGACATACAAGGTGTGATCAAACAATACAGTGAATGTTTAAATTGAAACAAAATTATTGCAGTAAAACACACATTGCCATTAATCTCCTTCAAAATACTCCCTCTCGCTTCAAATACACTTATTCTATCATTCTTGACACTTTCTGAAGCAGATCTGAAAGTCTTCTTTCATGAGTGTCTTTAGTTGCACTGTTGTGTCTGCTTTGATGTCCTGAATCATTTTGACTTTGGGGAAGAGCCAGAAGTAGCACGGTGCCAGATCCAGTGAATAAGTTGGATGAGGACACAGTATAATGTTTTTATTTGACAGAAATTGCCGTATACCAGAAGCAATGTGGACATGGAGCGTTGTCATGTTGGAGGATGATCTACGGCACGCTTGAAAACATACCTTCTCTCAACCATAGCTCACACCCAACTGACTACACTAAACAAGTGAAACACATTACACACTGTTACTAAGGTTCGATATGCCACTTCCTGTATTGAAGATCCCTGTCTTTTCATTGGATGGCACTCAGCAGCAGCATTCACCATAGTTTTTTATCCCAGAGGCTCCATTTCACACATCACTTCTGGTACTGCAATTTCTGTCAGATAAAAATATTATGGTGTGTCCTCATTCACCTTATTCATGGGGTCTGGCACCATGAGACTTCTGGCTCTTTCCCAAAGTCAAAATGATTCAGGACATCAAGGCAGCCACAAGAGTGCAACTAAAGACACTCAAGAAAGAGGACTTCCAAAACTGCTTCAGAAAGTGGCAAGAATGATGGGATAAGTGTGTTTGAAGCAAGGAGTATTTTGACGGGGATTAATGACAATGTGTCTTTTACTGTAATAATTGGTTCTTAGTTAAACCTTCACTGTGTTGTTTGATCATGTTGTATATTCCCCATGCTGTACATCTCATGACTTATTTGTTTTAAACCTGGAAATTTGAACCTCTTTGTCCCCTCCACCATTTCCCCCCCACTTTTAAAATTTTTCAATTACAGTTGACATTTAATATTATTTTGTATTAATTTTAGGTGTACAGCATAGCGGTTAGAGACTTATATAATTTAAGAAGTGATGCCTCTGACTAGTCTAGTACCCACTTGTTCATATACATAGTTATTAATAAATTATTGATTATATTCCCTATGCTTTACTTTACATCCCAATGACTGTTTTGTAATTACCAAAATGTACTTCTTAATGCCTTCATCTTTTTCACCCTGACCCCAACTTGCTTCCCATCTATCACCCTGATAAATCTAGTACACATCTGACAATACACATATTATGACATTATTGACTATGTTCCTTATGCTATACCCTACATCCCCATGACTACTTTGTAACAACCAGTTTGTACTTCTTAATCCCTTTCCCTTTTTCACCCACTCACAACCCTCTTCCCTTCTGGCAACCATCAAAATGTTCTCTGTATCTATGAGTATGTTTCTGTTTTGCTTATTTTGTTCTTTAGATTCCACATATAAGCAAAATCACATTGCATCTGTCTTTCTCTGTGTGACATACTCCACTTAGCACAATACCCTTCATGTCCATCCATGCCACCACAGATGGTAAGAACCCATTCCCTTCTATGGCTGAGCAATATTCAACTGTATATATGTACCACTTCCTCTTTATCCATTTATCCATTGACAGACTTCCAAGTTGCCTCCACATCTTGGCCATTGTAAAAACAATGCTGCAATGAACATGTGGATGCACATATTCTCTTGAAGTTGCATTTTGGGTTTCCTTGGATAAATACATAGAAGTGGGATTACTGGATCCTTCTTGGTCTCTTTTATAGCCTTTGTTTTAAAGTATATTTTGTCTGGTATAAATATTGCTACCCCAAATTTTGTTGTTGTTGTTTCCATTTTTATGAAATATCTTTTTCCATACCTTTACTTTCAGTCTATGTGTGTCCTTCAATCTGAAGTGAATCTTTTATAGTCAGCATATGTAAGGATCTTGTTTTCTTCTCCATTCAGCCAGTCTATCTTTTGAATGGACCATTTATTCCATTTACATTAAAATAATTGTTAATAAATATATAGATATTTTCATTTTATTATTCATATATATATATATATATATATATATATATATATATATATATAGTCTTAAAGAAGTTTCTCTAAAATTTCTTGTAATTTTGGTTTGGTGTTGATGAACTCCTTTAGCTTTTTTTTTTTTTCCCGTCTGGGGAGATCTTTTTCTGTCTTTTGATTCTAAACGATAGCTTTGCTGTGTAGAGTAATCCTGGTTGTAGGTCCTTGCTTTTTATCACTTTGAATATTTTCTGCCAATCCTTTCTGGTCTGCAAAGTTTCTGTTGAGAAATCAGCCAACAATCTTATGGGAGCTCCTAGATATGGGAGCTAGATAACTAACTGCTTTTCTCTTGGTGTTTTTAAGATTCTCTCTTTGTCTTTAACCTTTGGCATTTTAATTACGATGAGTCTTGGTGTGACTCTCTTTGGGTTCATCTTATTTGGGACTCTGTGTTTCCTGAGTTTGTATATTTCTTTTTTCACCAGGTTAGAGAAGTTTTCTATAATTATTTCTTCAAATAAGTTTCCAATTCCTTGCTCTCTCTCTTTTCCTTCTGGTACCCCTAAGATGCCAATGTTGGTATGCTTCATATTGTCCCAGAGGCCCCTTAAGCTGTCCTCATTTTTTTGGATTCTTTTTTCTTTTTACTGTTCTGATTGGATGTTTTCTGGTGCTTTATCTTCTAAATCGCTTATTTGATCCTCTGTTTCATCTAATCTACTGTTGATTCCCTCTAATGTATTCTTCATTTCAGTTGTTGTATTTTTATTTCTGACTTGTTCTTTTTTTTATGTTTTCTGTCTTCATTTTTGCATTTCTTCTTTTGGAAGTTCTTCCTAGATCACTGAATCCTTATAGCCAGTATTTTGAACTTTTCATCTAGTAGATTGCCTGTCTCCATTGTGTTCAGTTATTTTTCTGGAGCTTTGTTATGTTCATTTATTTGGGCCATATTTCTTTTTTTCTGATTTTGGCTGCCTCCCTGTGTTTTTTTCTATATATTACACAGGGCTGCTATGCCTCCTGGTCTTTGTAGAGTGGCCTTATGTAATAAGTAGGTTTTCTGTAGGACTCAGTGTCTCAGTCTTCCTGGTCACCCGAGCTGGGTACTCTAGGTGTGTCCCTTGTGTGGGTTGTGTGTGTCCTCCTGTTGTAGTTGAGCCTTGTTTGATATTTGCACATCAGTGGGAGGGATTGACCCTTGGGCTGATTGGTTCTGAGGACTGGCCATGACTACAGTGGAGGAGTTGTTGTATAGGAGCAGGACTTGCTTAAGCATGGCTCTGGTGCCTGCCCAGTGTGCCCTGTGGATGGGTGATGCTCCAGCTAGGTCAGATGCTGACTCCCAGGTGTGCCAGCCCTGGGGCCTCCTGGGAGGAACCCCAGTGAGACCCAAGTTCAGCCACAGCCTGTGCCCTTCCATGAGCCACAAAGCAACCCACAGATGGTCACTGCCTGAGCTGGGCTTGGAGGTGCCTCAAGAGGTCAAACCCCAAACCAAGGCTGGCTGTTGCTAGTGCTGGGCTTAGAGCTGCTCAGCCAGAGGTACAGGACATGCTAAAGCCAGATTCTGCTTGTTTGGGATTTGTGAACCTTTGAGAGATTTTAGGAAAGTATGCAGTATGTGCCAAGACAAGCCGTTTATACTGAAAAGCCACTGGAAGTGTCTTAGGTGGGCCCAAAAGTTGGGTGGTCTGGGATTTCAGGGAATCAGGGCAAATAAATGGTGTTAACCCTGTTGATGGAGACTCAGATATGGCAGCCGCCTCTGTCTGCACCCTGGAAGGGGGTGGGCTCTACATAGAAATAATGGCTCCACCAGCTCCTCCTTCAGGGAGACAGCTGTCCCTCTAGCCTTCGCCCTGAAGTCAGACAATTTATTTCCTCCCTGTATGTCCTTGGTGCCTTTGGAGCTGCTGTCCTAGTACTGGAGCTCAGAGTAAGTGGGTCTGTCAGTGAGTAAGTCTATGCATGGGCCTTTTAAGATGATAGCCTGGGACTCTGGTCACCCTTCTTCTCACTCAGCCCCAATCTCTGCTGGTTTTCATAGCCAGAAGTTATGGGAACTTCTCTTCTTGGCACTGAGACCCTGGGCTGTGGATTCTGATGTGGGGCTGGTACCCCTCACTCCTCCTGGGGATCCCTTTTGATTTTTAGTGGTCACACACAAGTATGGGATCGGCCCATTCCATGTCTCCCCCTTTCTACCAGTCTTAATGTGGCTGCTTCTGTGTGTCTGAAGAAGACTTAAATTTGCTTAAATGTCAATGGAAAGAATGTGGTAGAAAAAAAAGTTTGAAAAATAAGGATAAGTGAAAGGATAGGTAGTGAATGGTGTAAGATTCCCAACAGAATAAGATGAAATTGGGTCTAGATCCCATGTGGTGGGATGAACATTGGGAGGGACTTATAAGGTTTGGTCATTGAAGATAAAGGGAATTTCTATCTAATATTTGGGATAATTGGGTATTTGGCAACAATAAAATAATAAATTGACTTTCCCTTCTAGTTTTATCAGAATATTTGACAAAATGAAGAACATGGGATTGATAGAAACCCAGAACAAAATGAATTTCATTTTTTACTTACTAAATTGTCTTTTTAAAGAACAAATTGGATGGGCATGGAATTTAAGGAGAAGGTGTGTTTTATTTAATATTAAGTTAAAATTCCATCCTCTTTTCATCAAATTGAATTGGATTATGGAATCAAGGACCTCCAAATGGAAAGATAGTCTAGTGATGCTGATAGGTTTCATGTCCTTCACTGGTATAGACAATTTCCACGTGGATTTTATTGAATTATATTAATTTTAAAAATTCACTGGGAACCTGAAATATTTCGTTTGGAACTCTTTTTTGTTAATCTAAAAATGACATCTGGTCTACATGACTGTGATGGATGGTCTTGCAACCAAAACAGAATTCTAGATCTCTGGTCACTAGTGTAACTAAAATTGCAGGAAATATGCAATGGTTTTTTAACATTTAGTTCCAAATCTTTCTGTTAGTCTCATATTTCTGTTACTAACACTCAGTCTATTTTGAGCAAAATAATTGTAGGGCTACTTAAACTCTGGTCCATTAACCATGGTCCATTAGCATCCACATCATGGTGCTAAAGGTTAATATGATCTTAGCTGAGGGATTAGATTAAAAATTAAAATTTGAATGCCATAGAAAACATTTAAAATTATTCAAAGCATTAAGAAATATAAGTTTCCATATGTGGGTTAGAAAAACCTGACCTTTACTTTGATCCTAGGGTTTACTAGTCTGGATTGAAATATATGCAAGAAGAAGAAAGTGTGATCCTAGTCTGATCTAACTATAAAATACTTGCAATTACTCCAAATGTTCTCTTCACAATAAAAGGATAGGCCTCAGTTATTCTAGTATAACCACTGTGATATTCATAAAGACTGAAGACCTATCATCAAATGTATAAAAGAAAACTATTTGAAATGGTTTACAATCCCTCATAGAAATCTATTTATTGTTTTAAAAACAGAATTTAGTAAAATCAAATAACAAAGCATTGTAATAGTTGGATTAAAATTGGATTTTGGAAATTTTTCTTTCTCTCATGTGTAAGTGTAAGTGTGTGTGTGTGTGTGTGTGTGTGTGTGTGTGTGTATTTGACTATATTTAGCATGGTGTCATTCTACCAAATGGGATTGAGTATTTTCTTTGCTCCTGTTAACTACCCCCTTTCCCCTCCCCACCCTGGAAGATTATGAAAGCAAAAGGGAGGAGGGCGGGGAGGAAATATGAATTATTTAAACTGTATAAAAAATGCTGGAATAAAATGAACACTCAAAACTCTTATGGTTGAATTTAATCTTTCATTCAACTCATTTACCAAGAAAATTTGTCTTCACATGGTTCATATTGCAGAATATGATGACTCCAGTCACCTATCCTAGAGTCTACGTTTGCTGTAAAGACTATTGTGGCAGGATGATAGATGAAGAAATTTACTCCTATAGTCTGCAGGGGAGTCAAGGGCCAATAATTTAAGACTTTCGATGATACAGTATACTAAGTTTATATTCTAAGCAATCACAACCTATATTTATCCACCTGCTGTTTTTATTGCTTAGAAATAACACTATTTGTTTGTGATGGTAATTTATTACATTATAGAAGAAGGTTTTCAAATTACAGACTTGCATTGAGTTAGGCAGGGGATTAAAATACTTTGCCCCACTCTTCTTCATAAGCAAAAATAGTTCATTCAATAGATGAAGGGTTCTCAATAGATTAAGGACTCTTGGTTATTTTTAAAGTTTTCAGTTATAAACAAAATCTGTGGGAACATATTTACATTTTAGAGAAGAGAAACCTGGAAATCAGTTTTTAATAAGTAGAGAAGGGTAGTACCTACAATACTTTGAAAGACTACATGATGTGTAACATCTTCTCATTGGCTGTCTATTAACAACTGTTAAAATAGTATCTCTCTTATATTAGGTATTTGACAATTACCTTTATAATTTTTACCATAGCCTGTGTTAACATTTATACTATTATTTGCCTGAGTTTTCTTCAAATAAACTCACATTATAATTATTTAGTGTAGAAGCCAATAATACTTGCAATATACCTCCCACATTTTGGAAAAATCTTCATTAAAACAGTAATGTGCAGCTAAATTCATTGGCAATATTTTATCCACATGTTACCACAATTTGATGAGATCTAACACGGTTATTGTTTCCTTTATCTCAATATCTCAGTGGTGGTTCATTAAACTGAATACTATTTTAAATTGTATTTGAATCTTTCTATGGACCCATCCCAATTAAGCTACATGTTGCTAATAAATTGCTCTCCATTCTCCCTTAATATAAATAGTCTTTTATCATTTGGCTCAACTCTATGCCCAATTGCCAGATATAATTAAACGTCTATGAACAAACATTTTTTATTTTAGTAATATTATTTACATTCTTAAAAAGAATAGATGGCCCATTTCACAGCTTTTAAAAATACTCCAATATCGGTGAGTATAAGTGTATTCACTGTAAAATTATTTCAACTTTTCCATATTTTGGAAAAGCTTAATAATAAAACATTGGGGGAAAAACCCAACTTATCCTCCATGACAATCAGAAACATACACCTTTGAATTTGTTCTCAAGTTAGTGGATACAAGCAAACAAAACATGCTATAGCTAAATGAGAATATTTTCTTCACATAGGCTATGAGCTCTTAGAGTCTTGCTCTAAGGAAGGTCATAAAATCCTAAGGAAGGTCACCAATTCCTTGAGGTAGTGACAGGTATTGGTAAGTAAATATATTTGGTTCATTTCTTCTACCAATAGCTACAAGTAAGTAACTTCAGTTATTATGTCCCCCTTTTAAAAGAAATATCATCTGGGCCGGCCCGGTGGCTCAGGGGGTTAGAGCTCCGTGCTCCTAACTCCAAAGGCTGCCGGGCCAGTTTGATTCCCACATAGGCCAGTGGGCTCTCAACCACAAGGTTGCCAGTTCAATTCCTTGAGTCCCACAAGGGATGGTGGGCTCTGCCCCCTGCAACTAAGATTGAACACGGCACCTTGAACTGAGCTGCCGCTGAGCTCCCGGATGGCTCAGTTGGTTGGAGCATGTCCTCTGAACCACAAGGTTGCCGGTTCGACTCCCGCAACGGATGGTGGGCTGTGCCTCCTGCAACTAGCAACGGCAACTGGACCTGGAGCTGAGCTGCGCCCTCCACAACTAAGACTGAATGGACAACAACTTGAAGCTGAACAGCACCCTCCACAACTAAGATTGAAAGGACAACTTGACTTAAAAAAAAAAAAAAGAAATATCATCTACATTTTTGTTATAGCAAAAGGTTCTTGCATTTTAATATTAGAAAAGTACAAAAGGTACTTTTGTACAAAAGTACATTTAGATATAAAGATATGAACTTGAACTATTGTATAAGCATCAACAGATCATTCTTTTCTGTTTCTTCTGTTATCAACATATCCTCTCAAGGAAATATATTAATCTGTTGATTACTTAGATAATTTTTATCTTAGTTTTCAGTGGCAAAGATTCACCCAAACAGTTATATACAACTGTATTCATGGGAGACATTTAAAAATCTTTTTAGTGTAGTACGGTGTATTCTAACATCTAGCAAGCAGTTTCCTGAATACAGAATAATACATATGAAAGTTCTGTGGTGTGAATGGTCCTCATTATCTACCAACAATAATAGTGACTCATCAGATAAAAATTATTGAAGAATCATTGGAACTTGCTGTTATTAAAGAAAGCTGAATTGATTGATGCACATGAGACCATGCTCTGAAATATGACTATATTAGGTCTTTACTCTTCTTGATTGATATGCAAGGTATAATAAAGCTTTTACTGTTGTTATTCAATATCAGCAATGGCATTAGCAATATAGTTTGAGTTGCTTGGTGGAGAAGAAGTCAAAACAAATGTTATTGAATATTGTTCACTTTCAAGCTTTAAGTTCATAACACACTTCAACTTGGTTACATCAAAATTCTTAGGGTGAGAAAAGGAACTGAACAATATAAAAAAAAGTAGAATATGTGAAATATGCTCATGTGCATTTTTATCCTCACAAAAGCTTTTTAAGAAAGGAAATCTCGAATAATTATTTGAAATGGGACAAGCACAAAACCTTCTATGACAAATATTTTAAGTCTAGTGCTAAAATATTTAGACAGGGAGACCATACACCATACAGTAAAATTCATTTCATATTTTCTGCATTGAAATGATTAATTACAACTGCTATGTTAAAAAAAAAAATCACAGTGCCTGATCTTTCTATTACCCAGTCCTTTAAATCAGTGTCACATAGTGTATATAACTAAAGATTGCAGATGTTTTCTAGTATAGCACATCCTTCCTCACCCCTGAAATTTCTGATCGTTGACCCCTGATGTAAAATGATCCATTGTCCACCTGGTGCATGGATTGTGACATATCTTAAGCTTTAAAGTTTCATGGAATTGGCTTAACCCACAAGAGTGCTGGAATGTTTGAACTTCAGCTGACATCTTTGAGGATGAATGGTTTCAAGGACAAATGCTTATGGTCAGCCCAGAACACATTGAATTTTCTGTACCTAAACCATTTGCCTCCACATTATTTTTCTTTAATTGAGGAAGTACAGACTATATAATCTATGGGTCACCTACCCAAATATGTTGTATTTGTTTACCACAGTTATTTTACTGCCACATAGTCTAGTTTGACATGCACAAATAACTTGGCACTTATTAAGTCAAAGGAATTATGAAGCAAATAAACAGCAATATGTTCTGATAAATGCTGTTAATAATCTTTAAAATTCTTATGCTTATTTGAGGACATCATGGTAACCTATTCCAGAATTGCTTACAGCTTTTCAGAATGACCAGAGAAGTTGGTTATTATCATACAACATTATAAGAGTACAGAAGGAAAACAGGGAAGTTTCAAAGACTGAGAATAGTTACCATAGAATTCTAGAGTCATAGAACTGAAAGGACTATAATCAAAATAATAATAATGACTTGCACTTCATCTCTTAGTCCAATCAACAAAAATGTATTAAGATTCTACTCTATGACAAATATTGGTGATGAAACGACACAGAAAGCACATTGTATGCTTGAAGGAGCACAGGATGAAATACATACACAAGGACACAAGTAAATAGAGATACTGACAGAAACTTTGGGAGCCCAGAAGGGAGTGCAAATCTGCTTAAGGGCTAGAAGACAGCTCTGATCTGATCTCTTATTATTTCCTTCTAATGATCACCTCTAAATGGCACTTATGTTCTACTTAATCCTTATATGACATTAATGGTTGATGATGGCACTGTAAAGGAGTTTACTTTTTATAGTAAAGGAAGATAAAAATTTTTTCTCGTGAGAAAATTTACATTAAAACGTATGTATTCAATAATTCTTTGTAGAAAATTCTTTTTTTTTAATTGGGGAATATTGGGGAACAGTGTGTTTCTTCAGGGCCCATCAGCTCCAAGTCCAGTCGCCATTTTCAATCTTAGTTGCAGGGAGCACAGCCCACCCTCTCATGTGGGAATTGAACTGGCAACCTTGTTGTTAAGAGCTTGCGCTCTAAACAATTGAGTCATCAGCTGCCCCATCTTTGTAGAAAATTATTGATCAAGAATGTGTCAAAGTTCAACAGATTGGTGACTACCAGAGGGGAAGGAGGGTGACATGGGTAGAGGGGATCAAATTTAGGGTGAGGGATGGAAAGTAGATTTTTGGTGGTGTATACAGACTATAGTATATACAGTTATTGAGCTATAATGTTGCACACCTGAGACTTATGTAATGTTATAAACCAATGTCACCCCAGTAAAAAAAGAAAGAATGTGTTAAGGTTAATAGTACCTGTGCTCTCTCCATTTAACCAAATAATTGTTTAAAGTTAAACTAGTTGTCCATAATCCTGGTTGTATATTAGATTCACCTACAGAACTTAAAAAATGTGTATACAGTTTGGTTCCTACCCCAGAGAGTCTGATTTAATTGATTTGAGGTGGACTGAGGGAATCAGTATTTTTAAATAGTTCCCTAGTTGACTTTGCCCTGCCAAGAGTTGAGAGTTTTTGGTTTGGATTAGTGACCTTTCTCTCCCATTCTCACACTTTATAAATCACTTTATATAAATCCTTATACTTTCAAGTACCACATTAGCAGGACTCACTGCTTATTTACTAAGATACACAAGATACTTAAGAGCCTGAATTAAATACCTCTGCTTTTTCTGAAACCTCAGAACAGTTGGTATTCTCCCTGCTTCATACTCTTTTCTTTGAACAGCCTGTCATAACTCTTCTGGTATCATAGTGTCCTTCTCTAATTCTGAGCAAGTTTACTCATTTAGCTTTTTTTAAGATGCCTTTTCACTGTGAACTGCCTTCAATTCTTTCCTCTTTATTTTATTTGAAAAAAATATGATTTTTATTAGAAAATATAAAATATGGTTTTATAGAAAATTTGTAAAACAGAAAGCATAAAATGAAAAGCAAAGGTTACTACAAGAACAAGTACTACTCTGTGGCACTTGTTTTCAGCCTTTTTCCCGTGTTAGATATATTACACAAACTTAGAACCCTACAGTATCAAAATATATTTTGCAATCAATATTTCACTGAATGTTTTTATCTTGAAGAATTTCAGTATTTCTAAATACTCTTGTAGATCATAATTTGAATGACTGCTTGAAATTCCATTGAATATGTATTATGAAATAGTCTTCTATTTGGGGCATTTAGTTTGGTGCCATTATTTATTTAATTAATTAATTAATTTTATTTTAAAGGGTCTACAGTTGGATTTTGTTTCTCAGTGCCACATTAGACTTTTCGGGGACTTTAAACCATTCATGATGATTTTAATATTTTGCAAGTTTAGTCTTCTTCCAAATCATTTAATTCTTTCTCCCATTTTTTTAAAAATTAAAGTGTATTGGAGTGACAATTGTTATTAAAGTTACATAGGTTTCAAGTGTACAATTCTGTAATATGTCATCTATATATCCCATTGTGTGTTCACCACCCAGAGTCAGTTCTCCTTTCTCTCTTTTAAAAAGCTGTCTCAGCTGCTTTCCTTTTCTTTCTCCCTCTTCACTTGGCCATCAGCGATGAGCACAAAGTGGGCTGGGTAGTAAACACCATGGCAAGCTTCCTGCTTACTCCTGCACCTATCCTATGCCTCCAGTTTTCCTAATTCTGGGAAATATTGGGAATATTCTGCCTGAATCTCGTCCCTTTTCCTCTGCCATATGCTCCACACTTCAGAACAGGATTTGTTTCAATGTGGTCTATATTTTGCAGAAATTCTTAGACATTTCTGCTATTCATATACCAATACCATAGTTCCAACTGCTGATAGAGGTTTTCCTTTATATGACTTTCATGTCAGTCATGAGAAATAGTCCTGGCTAGAGATTCCAGACTCAGACATGGAGGAACGCTAATCAAACTCCTAGCATTTACTCATTCTATGTGTTCATGCAATAATTTAACTCTCTTGATCTCAATTTTCTCATCTGTAATAGGGAGTAGTAATTGTACTTAATCCATACGATTATTATAAGGATTAAATGAGACAGTGTGTGTAACGTGTATAGCATAATTTCGGACATGAAGTGCTTCATAAATGTTAGCTTGATGGTGATGATGAAGATGATGATGATGATGAGGAGGAGGAGGAGGAGGAGGAGGAGGAGGAGGAGGAGGAGGATTTCAACAGAAATCTCAGGTTGCCATTGTGCCCAGAATCATTTAGTAAGGAAATAGTAAAAAGAAATCTAATTCTTTTATTGGAAGCATGTTGTTTAGAACTGAATTAAAATGAACATAGGTTAAATTATAGAACCAAATAATAAATGATTGAAAGATTTTTAAATTGTTTTAAAGTTGAATCACTCTGTACCTGTAAAGTTTCCCTTACTTTTAAAATATAAATATGTTTTTAACATTTGTAATCCCAAAACTCATGCTTCAGCTTAAACCATGTTATGGGCTGAATTGTGCTGCCTCCTATCCCCCACTCCCCCAAATTCACACGTTAAAGCCCTAACTCCCTATACCACAGAATGTTTCAAAGAGGTAATTAAGGTTAAATGAGAAGTTAAGGTAGGCAGTAATCTAATATGACTAATGTCCTTTAAAAAGGAAAAGATGAGGGCACAGAAATACAGGGAAAAGACCATGTGAAGACACCAGAAGACAGTCATTTACCAGCTAAGGAGAGAGGGCTTAGGAGAAACCAGTCCTACCACACCTTGATCATAGACTTCCGTACTTCAGAGTTATGAAAAAATAAATTTCTGTTGTTTAAGCCACCCTGTGTGTGGTACTTTGTTATGTCAGCCCTAGCAAATTACTACGGATCATATTTAACTTTTGCCCTCTGTAGAAATTAAAAATTTATTGGTTAGCCTGGCTTTTAAAAATATATCGTCATCATCATATCATCATCATCGTCATGCTGCTTTTCAGCAAAATAGTGTCAGTTCTTATAAATGTTTCTCATAAATTCTATTTTTAGAGTATTTTTTGGCAAAAGCTACAAAGCTGAAATGATAAAAAAAGCAGTTATTTCAATCTTAATCTTTGTGTGTTTTTTTTCTTAAAAAAGACTATTTCTTGTTTAAATCTTTGCTTTCTACCTTGGTCTTATTACACTGTTTCTAAGATATTTATATACTGAAAATTTTATTTCAATATTTTCATTGTTGGTTTAACACACACACACACACACACACACACACACACACACACACACATTTAGAAGTAATAGGTTCCATAGTTATTCTGTTCAGGAGATCTCATTCCTGAGTATTGTATATGGTATTTTATTTTCTTCCTCCCATCTCCCAATCCCAAAATAATTATCCTTAATTTGTTTTATGGCATGACAATACTTCAGAGTGAAAGTTAATATCCCAATTATAGTTTCTTATCAATACCATACATACTTCCCCATCAATTTTATTCTTACCCTGTGGGTTCTGCAGTTGGTATGTCCTTTTACCTTATCAACATTCAGCATACTGGTCCACTTCTTCATCATATTTGAAGGTTACCAGGTTCTGGGATGCTATTATCGCCATGTTCACTTGACTCCTTTCCTAGAGTGTAAATTAAGTCACTGAATTCAGTTATAGTTGTTTCCTGGCAGAGAGTAGCAATGAAAGTGTGTGGGTCCAAAGCTGGTAATGACTTCACAATTGTGGACCAACCACAGACATGGTGGTCCATATATCTGATCAGAGCAGACCAACATGGCCTTTTGTATGAGAGCCTGTACTTAAAAGATGTGTGACAAAACTTTCCAGCGAACTCTGTCATTTTAGCTTATGTCTCTTGACATTGGGATTCTCTTTGTTAAACTTACCCACAAGGTTACCCTTCAGTAAAGAATTATGGAATATTTTAATTCTAACCACAAATTGATCCATCTAATTTCATACTAGATAATCATAATTTATTAAGTTTATAGAAGTCTAGATGTTCAGTTTATGTGGTCTATTTGTTTTATCTTTGGATTGGATTCTTTTCCTCTTTCTGAATGGGGTGTCTCACTAAAATCTTAGTTACTATGTTGTGACACTGTCACAGGACACTTTGCATGCAATAACTTAGGATGGTTTCGATTTAATCCAGAGGAAGATGAGAGTGGGTGTCCATTTCTTTCAACTCCTCAGCTCTTTCACCATCCATCTTAGTCCAAGTGTGGTTACTCAGGGCACAGCATTAATGATAGCTGTCAAAATAATAGTCTGTGGGTTAGAGGTCAAGAAAAATATGTAAAAGACTTCAGGGTGAACTGATGATAAAGTAACTCATTTAGTCATTTAAATGCTAGACTAGCATGGCCTTAGTGGGGTCAGGGGTTAGTGGGAGCAAGAAGAATAAATGGGGACATCTCCAAGTAGTTTACTCTTGTTAAAAGGAAAAAAAAAAAAAAAAGATGATAATAGCATTACCAAACAAGCAAGTTAGAAGCAATTTTCCTAATTATAGTGCTGACTCAGCATAGTACAGAGTGGTCTTCCTATTGGCATGAAAGCTTTTACTTTCAAATAATATTAACCCTTCTTGGTACTGTATGTATTAAGATAATTCCTGGAAGTGCTGCCAATGTCAGCAGCTTTATATTTCCATTCGTGTTTATAAGCCATTTGTGAAAGATGTGAATTAGGGTCCTGGCACAGGATCCAAAGTGAATTACTCTATCCAAGGAACTTTTTCAATGAATCTGAAAGAAAAGCTTCCAACATTCTGTTTTGCTAGGTTAGATAGTTAATATCACACTACACAAAATTGAGAGAGAGAGAGAGAGAGAGAGACAGAGAGAGAGAGAGAGAGAAGTCTGGGTCTGATAGAATCTTCTGGGATAGCAAAAATCATGCCACATGATCCACACAAAGATATATCATTGGATTTTAAATATAAAAATACATTTATAGCCTTGCATCTCATTTGTTGGATATAATTAATTATAATACACATTTTTATTTATAGTATATAAAAAGACTAGAACAATTGCTTATAGTAATTATACAATGGATGAATCATTGAAATCTTTAACATCTGAAAACCATTGGGTTGATGTAATTTTTAAATGAATTCTTACTTTTTTTTTTTTTTTAATTTTAACCACTGCAAAGTTCCAGGAAGTAACCTTTGAAATTCTCCAGAGAATAATTATAGTTAATTTATGGTCACTTGAAGGATTGCTTTTGAAAGGAGACCTGAGGTGTATAATGCCATTCCAAAGTATGTTTTCCTGATTTCTCTAGGTGGAAATGTGAAATGCAGCTTCTCAGAGAGAATTCAAGTTTCACTTGAATAGTAGGCACATCAAGAATCAAGCAAAAAAGAAACTTGAACATTATTTGACAAATTTGAGTTCCTGAGTTTGTAGATTAGGTAGCTAGACATCAACAACTCTATGGAAATGGCCACGTTGTGTTACTTTCTTAACTCTGGTTAGAAAGTTGGAGGGATAAAATTTTCTCATGGGCTGATTTAGAGAGACTAGATTCATTTTGTTTTATAAATCTTTACTGTCATTTCTTTAGATGTCTATTATCTTACACATATTACTTGTTATAGTTACATTATTCTTAGTTCAGACATTTATTTAATTTATTAGTTATTTTCAAACTTTAGACATCAAATATACTAGCAAACCTTTCTTTACTGTCCATGTCATGAGATTATGAGATAATGAAAAAAATATATCAATTACTTTTTAAGTTGTTTTATGTAAGTAAAATGCCTACTATAAAACAATGTACTTAACTTCATAAAAATATTTTCCCTTTCATAATTGTTTCAGTGGGGTTGTTAGACTTTATTATTATTGTCTTATTAGTCCTTACTTTAAGAGTTTTTTTTTTAGTTTGTTTGTTACCATTGACTCTAGGAACTTGTGCCAAAGCCATTAGAACCATTGGAGAACTGCATTGGTGCTTAATTGTCTAATGCTCCCAAAATCAGCAATGGTTGCCGATTTTCGTAACTGAAACAGTGATGAAAACTTTTCCTTTAGTGTAAATATCCTCACTTTTAAAAGAAAACAAGAAAATGAATTATAACTAATAAACTTTATAGTTAAGATTATGTTTGTCCATATTCTAGAAAAATCTTGATAGTGTACAGTTTATATTACAAAAAAAAAAAAAAATCAATGGTAGATTTATATTTTGAAATTCAAGTAAAATGACCAGTATAGCTTTTAACCACATTTAGCCACAACTTTGGAAGATCAATCAGTGTAAACACTTACTTCTACCTTTATTTTTTCATTTCTTATTGAAATGTGGAAGTATTACAGCATGTTACAGCATCAGAATTCCAAAGGGAGAAAAAACACACTAAATTTCTCTTAGTAGCAGTGAGAAGGAAGAACTTCAGCAGATGTTATTATCATTACTATTTTAAAAATGAATACTATAATAATATATTAAGTACATAAACAATTCTAGGTATCTCCTAAAAAGATGATAATCTAAATTAGTTTAGGACCTCAATGGGCTATTGAAACAATAGCAAAAATAAAATCTTATTTCCATTTTTATAAGACATAGGGTAATTTAAATCACATTGACAGAGTATTTCATTGGAATGGAATGATCTAAGGTGGATGAAATTTTAGTGGAATGGGATGGAATGTAAGAAAGAGTCAAATGTAAGAATGAGGGAGTAGGAAATGACAAAGAAACATTTAAAAATTGTAGCTGGTGATGAATTTGTAGTTGGTAGTAAAAGTCATTGTTCTCTTCCTCAATTATTTATTCTTTCTTCATTTATTCAGTAAGAAGTTACGGAAGTCCTATTATATTTCTAACTTTTATATATTTTGGGGTAAATTGCTTTATATTTATAATTAACAGGATATCAAATGTTTCTAAAATCTTTACTAAGATGGAAAAGAAGGAATAAAGATTATAGCAGTCAAAAATATGGATAACAGTTCAAAGTTAGCAATTTATTAAATATACGTTCTTGAGCAAGTAATAACCTCTGGATCTAAGTTTCTTCCTTTGTAAAATGAAGTAGAAGCAACTGAACTTGACTATTCTTTTAAGCTGCTTTGTCAGCTATGAATGAGCTGGACTTGCTGGTAGGCTGACATCCTTTCTGAAACTTGCTAATTCTCCATTTGCTGGGCAAGTTATGTATCAACATGTCTACTGCCATGAGGCTGTAAGGATAGCCACAATCTAAACCTAGAATAACCTCCAGAAATCTTAACAAAATATACCTTGAGCAAAGTCTTTCTCCTCCAAAATGTAGTTTCACAGACTAATGAGATTTGACTCAACAAAGGGACGCAAGGTCCCAAATCAGATTTTTTTTTTTTTTTCCATCCAGAGAGTGACTGGGAGTGACTGTGGAGCTCTGTTTAAATGTGTGAGAATGAGGGGAGAGCAGAAGCCTTCTTTTCTGGCTTCCTTTTGAAGAAGGACACAGAATCATGACTAAATGGCCCTGGGGACAAGCACACACTCTGATTAAGGGAAGCTGAAAAACGTTGCAAAATAAATAATTATGACTGTGGTATAAATGAACTTGTTAAGGCTAGATGAAGTTTGAGAAACATCAGACCTGTTGAGGGAACTTAGATTTTGTGAATCAAAATGTGAGTTACTATGAAATGTTACTGTTTCATACCAGAACATTGTGTCAGATAGACAAAATCATTAAGTCTTTGGGGCTCCCAATGGACAAAATTCTCTTTAAAGAATTAAATTTTTTGGTTATGAATAAAAAGTAGTGAAAATCTCTTCTCTGTGATTATATGTCCAGCTTCCTATAATTCTTTCCTGTGATTATGCTTTTGTTTATCTGTATCTTTTAACCATTACATTTTGTAGCCATTAAAGTCCTTCTCATCCTTTAGTTGGGATATTCTCCTTCCTCTGTGGAAAACAGATATCATTGTAGAGACACTGAGAGAATAAACACAATACTGTTCTAAAGGATGATATATCAACGAGCATTTATTGAATACATACCATATACTCAGTGACATGGGATGATGTGGGAGAGCAGATGTCATTCATAGGCCTCAAGAGTGAGATAGGTATTAAATAAGCAGCCATATCAAACATTCTCTTTCCCAATACTTTCAATCTACCCACTTGACATGGAGATAAGAAGAAATGGACCTGATTTTTCTCACTACCAGTCTTGCCTCTCCCCAAATGTGATCTATTAGTTAGTGACTCACAGAGCCATAAGACAATAGGACTGGAAAGACAATAGAAATGACATTTTACAGAAGCTGGGGAAGTGAATTCATTTGACCAGGGTCACAGAGCTAGTTACTGACAAAATAATAACTAGAACTTGGATCTCCTTTCTGGTTCAGTCACAGCTCTGATATCAGGCAACTTCCAGAAAATTGTGTAACCCCTCATACCCTTGTTAGTTTTTTAGGGCTGCTATAGCAAAACACAATAAACTATGTGGCTTAAAACAACAGAAATGTCTTCTCTCATCTCACAGTTCTGGAGGCTGTCAGTCCAAAATCAAGGTGTTAACAATGTATGCTCCCTCCAAAGCCTATGGGTAGAACTGTTCCTTGCCCCTTCCTAGCTTTTGGTGGTGGCCGGCAATTCTTGGTATTCCTTGTCTTGTAGCTGCATCACTCCATCCTCTGTCTCTGTGTCACATGACCTTCTTCCCTATTCATCTGTCTTCATAGCATCTTCCCGCTACTTATAAGGACACCAATCATGTTAGATTAAGGGCCCACCCTACTACAGTATGACCTTAAATAATTACATCTGCAATGACCTTATTTCCAAATAAATTCACATTTGGAGGTATCAAGGGTTTGGAATTCAACATCTTTTTTTTGGGGGGGGGGCAGTGAGTGGGTACACAACTCAGCTCATAACATACCCCATTGCATGTAGGCTAAGGTCTACAGGAATTGGAAGAGAGGTGGAGAGAACAATAAAGCAAGTTTTTCTCTGTCTCCCTCATGCTTCCTCTGGTTCCATTTGACATTCAACTTGTGCTGTGTTAACAGAACTGGGAAGAGCTTTGCAACCAAGAAAATAGGAAAGATGCTCACCTCTATTCCTCTCTCATCTTCTTAATTCCCAAGGCAGTTTATAGTCTCCATTTGGAGAAAGCAGAGCAGTCCTTGCCTGCTGCTTCCTGCCCACGGCTGCTTCCTGCCCACAGCTGCCTGTCTCTCATCACAAAATGCAGGCCTTGCTTACCTGGCCAGGTTCACAGTCATTACCGGCTGACACAGCAGAGAGCATCACGATGGCTAATGGAAACATTCTTCTTAGCATAAACTGTGCAGTTCTCTAATTTGTTTAGCTAAACTGCATTAGTCATACTGAAAGTTTTATTTTCAGAGTCAAATACAGGAAGCTAGAGAGGACATGCTGTATTTTTAAAAATTTAAGCATTTAGAGAAAATAAGGATGGCATATTGATTAGCTAATTTTCTAAACAGAGGCTCATTCCTTTTAATCCTCAGCACTATTGTGAATTCTATTTCTGCCTATAGGTCATACTGTTCAAAATGCTATTAAAAGAACTCTAACAACACACATATTTCACGTTAAATTTTGCTTTAAGATGACCTTTGTTAAGATATTACTGAATTGCCTGGGAGAGGTATGGCCTGGGATTTCCACAGGACCTTGCCACTGTAAATTTGGATGAATGAAATGACATTCTTTGAATGCATTGAAACTAACACTTATACTCATAAACATGATTTTTGTATGTTTTTCTAGCAGTCTAAGGCAAGCCACTGTGGGTAATGATTCTGTCATTTCTATGGAGGTCACTTCATATGACCTGTTTTTTATTTCTTCCAGCCTTTTGTAGGAGTGGGCCCTTACACATATCTTTTCTTCCGCTTACTACTTATTGTTGTTTGTTTGTTTGTTTATAACAGAGAACAAATGGCCTTTGTCGAGGACTCAGTCAATTCTACTGGATTCATCCTATTATAGTATCAGGCATACTACTAGTAGCCTACCGGTAGATCCTGATAGGTGAATAAGCTTTCTCATCATGTGCATGATGTTTTATAGAGTCAATTACTCAGATACTGTGGATACAGATTATATAAAGCCCTTCCAGAGTGTTATTACATAGTGAGTGGTCTTGAAATCTCCCCTTGCAAATAAACCTGGTTGATGACAGCTTCCATTTCATCAGATTCACTATTATTGTTTTCAATGCCTAGTATGGTGCTCATGTCATAGTAAGTCTCAGTAGTCTGCTGCATTATGGTGAGAACAAGCAGACAACTGTTTCTTAGTCTACATTTAAAACTAGAATTTCTTATTCTTGGTCCTGAATTCAGCCACTCCTACCATAAAGGTTTTACGAGACCCCTATATTGATGAAAACTTCTCATAGTGCAAGAGCAGAGAAAAAGGCTATGATTTGAAAATTCTCAGACAAATCATCTTACAGGTAAATGTTTTTGGTTCAGTGGATTTAGTATAGGCAAAACAGGAAAAAATTAACTTGAAAGAAAATGGTGGAAAGGTTTATGCATTTTCTCCCAAGTTTAGCTACAGTAATTAGATTAGCAAACCAATCACTTTATGTTTGCTACTGGAGTTTATTTGAGATAAGCAATTCATTTAGTAGATTCTCCATTGCCAAGTTAATTTTTTTATGACATTTGCAAATGGATCAGACAGAGTAACATTACCTCCTTCTCCTTGCAAAAAGGGAAAAAAAATAAAAATAAAAATAAAGCAGCGCCAAAAGTAAATGTCCTAGGCATAGCTTTCACAGAATTCAAATTACCCAATTCAGTGTTTGAAGCTAATCTAAATGGCTTTAGCCATCTCTACCACCGCCCTCCCACACTGGAAAAATGTCCCTCTGTAAGATGTCTTCATGATGAATGAGCTAATGTTTATGAAGCACTTAGAGATCCTTGGGAAAGACACTATCTAATTACAAAGTCTAGTTCTCATTATTAAATGGAAGTGATTTTCCCCCTGTGTTTTTTGTTATCCATACCATTTCCATGCCATACCCTCCTGATGGTTTCCATTGCAAAATGGAATCAGTTTCTTAAAAATAAGGGTGGGGGTGGAATGAAAGCTCAATAATTTTAAGTCACAGTGCATTGCACATGCCCAGAAAAGCCTAGATCACTTCCAAATTCAAGGACTAATAAAAATTGGAAGCACTCCAGTAATTTTAAATTGCTTTGCACATTGAAGAGTGATTTAAAATCATTGAAGTGATTCAATTTTTATATATGCACTTCAATTTAGAAGTGAGTCAGACAGACAGGATCATAGTGTAGAATAGAAGTCCAAGATATTGAATTAATGTTTAAAAAGTTAAGAATTAGGCTAAAACATACTGGAGGACCCAGATGAAACAATCACCAGAGTCAACTGGGCCATTAAGGTGAAGGACCATGTGAATTTCTGGACACATTTTTCGAGGCCCGTCCTCACCTTCTCCATGGTCATCTCTTTTTATTCTGAACTAACAATATTTCCAGTCTTTAGTGCTAATTTACAAATGCATTACATATGCATTTTAACATTTCTAAGATTTATTTTTCAGTATTGTTATTTATTTTTGTCTGGTCGTTTAATTTTCACGTGAGTGAAACTTTATGTAGAAATATAATGTGAGTCACAAATGCAGTCAACATTTTTCTAGAGCCACATTAAAAAAAGAAAAAGAAAAAATGTGAAACTAAGTTTAATAATATATTTCATTTAGCCTAATAGATCCAAAATATTGTCGAGTCAATGTATAATTAATATACACAATTATTGAGATCTTTCACATTTTAAAAAATTTTTGTCTTCGCAATCTGGTGTGTATTTTACACATACAGCATGTCTCAGTGTGGAGCAGTTGCCCGTCAAATGCTCCATAACCACATGCTGCTAGTGGCCACCATATTGGAGAGTGCAGCTAGGGAGCCTTGAAGGTATGAACTGTGTTTTCTACTTCACAACCTCAGTTATAATTTGAGTTTGCATTTTCCATTGTTTTTACCATCTCTTTACTTTGTGGCTCTAATAGACAACAGTGCAGGTTTATTAACATAAAAAGAAAACCAAACAATCCAGTGAACATGCTTCAGGCCATATGCAGTTTGACAACATCTATTCTACCTGAGCTGAATATAGGATTGAAACAGAAAGCTGACATATGGAGTTTCCTGAAGGCCTACGGCTGAATTTCAGCATCTATGCATTTATGCATAAAATTCAAATATGGCCAAGGCAAAGACTTCTCCATTAACCATGACAGAAAGAAGAAAAAGAAAACACAAGAATAATTTTCAGTGGTCAAATTGAGCAAGAGTTTATTCACAGTTACAAACAAAGGAATATCATTTTCCCAGTAAAGACACTGGCCAGTGATTGGTTCGTATCTCAAGTTTCTGCTGGAAAACGCATTCTATGCTCAGGGGACAGATTTTTCAAAGCCTTCCAGGCTCGCACATGAGTATATGAGTAAATGTAAAAAAGATGCCACCACACAGTGGATGCATTGTCGTGAAAGCAAATGATTTTACGTGACTCAGAGCAAAGAAAGAATGTATAAGGCCACACATGACAGTTTGATGGATCGAGATGGATGGCCAAAGAGAAACTCAGTTAAAGAGTTTCTTCCTTTGAAAATTCCTCCACTGAAGAATTTCATAGAACTACACTGTATTTTTCTGCTTTTTTTAAAGTCCTTTAATTATTTATTTGTGATTCTAAAAATAATGTATGTTTTTTACAGCAATGTTGAAAGTTGAAAAGGAAAACAAGTAATAAAAGATGACCTTTCTTCACACTGGCCGAAAGAAATCATTTTTAACATTTTTGACATATTTCCTTCTAGTCTTTCTTTCATGGATTTTTATATAGTTGAGATATTATTGCGGTTTCTTCTATTTACATTTTAATGTGAGCACTTTGTTATGTAATTAAAAAACCTCTTAGACCACAACTGACTTTGTCACTCCGACAACACTTTCTTTCCATTTTAAGTGATGCTGTGAAACACATCTTTGCATCTAAATCCTTTTCTACATTTCAAGTTGTTAGCTTAAAATAGATTGCAGAGAGAAGTTACTGGGTCAAAAAATATAAAGTTTGTAAGGGTTTTGAAATTATTTTGTTATGCTCTGTTAAAAAAAAAGGCTACATTTTCCTTCTGATAGATGTTTCTACCATGTTTGGTACACAATATAAAACCAGATCATCTTGACATGTTTCCTAGTTTTGTTCCAAAATCATTGTTCTAATTCCACTTATGTGGTTTTGTTGACAATATTCCACAAGTCATTGTCAATAAATTCATGAAACATTCCCATCCCAGCAGCAACCTGCCTTTAGCATCTACTCACACTATTTGTGAACAGACAATAGAGAGAGGAGAGCCTTTGAAAAATATTTGCCTTTATTAAAATGTATTATTTCTTTCATTTCAGTAGATAGATTAGTCGGAAAAGATTTGGGAAAGATTTCTTTTCCGTATTCCAAGGGAGCACCACTTGACATCCCTCACTCCTGTTATCTGGTGAACAAATCAGCTTTCAAGATTTGCAATAATCTCCATCTATTGAGAATTTACTATGTTCCAGACATTTTATATTTTGGATTTTGTCATGCCATCCTTATAATAAGTGTAAGGAAGACACCGTTATCAGTCCTTTTTACTGTTAGGAGATCTCAGCCTCAGAGATTGAGAATAAGTAACTTCCTCAAGTTACATTGCTCTTAAATAACAGTCAAAAGTCAAACCCAGATTCTATGAAGAATTTATTTTGACAAGAATATCCTGTTTTTAATTACTACCATTCTCAAATTCAAGCAGAAATTCCCCCTTCCTCTTTTACCATCCCAGTGTGTCCTATACCTTCTGCTTTCTTTGCACCAGCAACTCTTCATTGCACATATCTGTTTACTAGTTTCTTGATGGCAAATCAGTGCCCTGCTTATCTCTTATCTCTACTGCCCAACCCAGTGCCAAGCACCTCATAGGTACCCAACAAACATTTACTGAATAAATGGTGTGGGTCAAAAATCTTGGAAAGAGACATCAGATGATATTTTGTGATGTTATTCTCTTAAGAGTGTGTAATTTTTCCAGATTAGATGGCCTTCTTCTTATGAGTATAATTTAAAATAATCATCCAAAGAAGAGGGACTGAATCGTTTAGTACTGTGAGAACTTTTGGCTACTAAAATGACATTGAAGGTACTTTGGGTTATATTTGGCCTGTAACACAGCAAACATTTAGTCAACACTCTTTCAAAGATTTCCAAACTGTTGCAAACCAAAAACCATTATTTTTAAAGTCTAAATTGATGTATAATAACTTTGTTAGAAGTCATGTGAAGCTTCATGGTTTCAATTGTTTTACTTTGATTCTTTTTTTCAAGTGCAGCTCAGTGGGTGTGAACCCACATAAACCAAAACAAAAAAGAGGTTTGCACAGTCTTTGGAAACTGCGATGCATGTTACTTATAGCTTTATTCAGCCACTCAAGGGGACCAATGTCTGACATTGCAATCTACCACATTAAGAAAAATGATGACTCCTCAGGCAGTTAGAATAAAATGTTTTAAAACTAAATAGGAGGAAGCTATTTAATGACTCTTGTGTGTGTTTACGACTTCTGTGTGGTTTTTAAATAAGAATGGATGTATTCTTTGTAGAGAAAAGAAGTTGTGTGAAATCCCAAATGCTCAGGTTAAGACCTTAAGGATGTAAAATGTCTTTCTGACAGAGCGTTCCTACATCAAAAAAAAAAGGAAAAAGAATGTTTTAAGTACAATGACTGAGAAGCAAGCTGCAATTTGTCTGGATCATGTAGTTTGGAATGGAATGATACATCTTTAGCAGTTTGTCTATTTTACTATTGTTATTTGTGTAACATTTTTAAAAAGGACCACTTTGGAGGTTTTTTTGTACACATTGTTTTTGATTTTATGTCTGTTGCACAGGCAGTAGTGTTTGGCATTATTATTTATACTTAGCACATTTCTTTTATTCTATAGCCTTGCTACACCCAAGTGAAATTAATATGGGAAAAATGCAACTGGACATGAAAAACAACTATTTAGGGTGGTTATGGTTTGGAACTTTGTATATATATTTATAGAAACACATTATATTATATAAATGTACATTCTTTACATATGCAAATGCGTATATGTATTTTCTGTGTATATGAGGTCTGGCAATTAAGTTTGCGAACTTGTTGCACTGAAGTTGCTAATCTTTTTTGATATCAGAGGGTTTATTCATTAGGAATATGTACCAACTGGACAAACAGTTAACCAAGTTTACTATTTGGAAGTGCTGAAAAGGCTGTGTGAAAAAGTCATATGACCTGAACTTTTCACAAACAATTCATGGCTCTTGCATCACACCAATGCACCAACTCACACAGCACTGTCTGTGAGGGAGTTTTTAGCCGGTAAAAAAATGACTATATTGGAACACCCTCCCTACTAACTTGATCTGCCCCCCCCCCATGACTTCTTCCTTTACCCAAAGATAAAGGAAATTTGAAAGGAAGACATATTGATGACATTCAGGACATCAAGTGTAATATGACAACAGCTCTTATGGCCATTCCAGAAAAAGAGTTCCAAAATTGCTTTGAAGGGTGGACTAGTCACTAGCATCAGTGCATAGCTTCCCAAGGGGAGTACTTCGAAAGTGACTGTAATGATATTCAGCAATGAGGTATATAGCCCTTTTTCTAGGATGAGTTCATGAACTTAATTGTCCGACCTTCGTATGTATCTATATATTTAGCATACTTATAAGTATTCTTATAGAAATTTTCTAAATCAACCACATATAGAACCTCCCCCTTTCTCTTTTCCTATACCTTCTGTTTTCAGAAGTATAATGATACTATTTTCAAAGTTAACTTAGACAAAGAATAAAATTTTTTTCTCATATCATTTTTCATGGACTGCCAATATGTTTGCAATAAGAGGCAACAGCTTTTGTAGAAATATGAAATATTTTTAAATTATTCATCATAGGAATGCTCCACAGTGATGTAACTGGAATGCTCGGGGTGGCTCACCATGGTAGCCATGCAGAGATGGGGAATGTACTGGATCTCTCAGAGAACTTGTAACTAAGCAGAGACATTCAGGAAAAGTGACAACTGGTTATCAAAATTCGATGAAATGGCACCAAGAAGGTGTTCTGAAAATTGTAGTTCAATGAGGGATTGAAATTAAAAGACATAAAGCTTGATTAGATACCAAGGAACTGTCTTCAGGTACTTCATGACAATGTTTCCTAATGACTTTCTGTTGTTCTTGTACAATTTCTATCTAGTTTCACTACTTTTATTGGCTTAAATGTATCATTCATGTTACAGTTGGTTCTCAGGGTAACTTCTCTCCAAATCTGCCGTGTATTTAAATTCTGCTTTGGTACCATTGGAAGTCTAGTCCAATTCAACTCAGGTTAATGTGGGTAAGGCAGCTGGTTTTTAATAGACACTAGGTTCACACCCTGATGCAGGGGCTGTGCTGTGGGTGAGGTAGAGATATAACACTAGGAGAGCAAAAGCCAAGGTGGAAACCCATGGGTGGGAACATCAGAGGAGCAAATAGCTTCTACGTATCAACAATTGCTCTTCAGGGGTAGACAGATGAACCATAAATGGTTCAGTTACACTTGGTCTTACCCTTCAGGTGGCATTGCTTATAAATAGTAAGTATTTCACCTTAATTCATCTGTGAAGTGGGTCAGGAGGCTCAACTGAAGCTTTGAGAAACTCTAGACGAGACCTTGAGTTTCTCAGAGGTACCTCAGGAAATACTATAGTAAGGGGCAGGATGGAGCAAAAAGGAGAAGAACCAAGAGGAAATATTCTGGATCTTCCACCCCCACTTCAACCAGAGTAACTCCACATGACATTTCACTTGAATCAAGGGCTTTGTTATTTAAAGTGCTCTAAAGATCTCTGCTTTAGATACACAGACACTGAAGTAGTGCCACATACTTCACTGATACTAAAAAGCATCATTGCCGATTACATTGAGGCATAACAGGTCCTTTGCAGAGCTCTGTACTGGATACAAAGAAAGATCAGCGCCCTCTATCGTTGTTGGGCAGAACTGTCCCTGTGTAACACAGTCCTCTTTACCTCTAATATCTTCTTGTAAAAGCTGCTGTGACACAATCAGGTAATAATGAAGTGCCAGTGCACATTACAGAAGAAGGCAGTTGTTGAGGGAGGTATAGGTATTGGAAAGCCTGCAATGAGGCCTGCTATAATTCAAGCATACTGGGTAGTGCTGGGCATTCATATTTTAGGGCCTCTAACCATCATACAACACTGTACTAGATGGAGGATATCTGGATTTCTATAGCTCAGTGATGAGCTCTAGGAACTCGATTTAGGACAAGCTCAAACTCCTCAAACTACTTACATTTGGAAAGTGTTAGTGCAGCTTCCCTGAATAAATTGGTAGCATAAAGCTAGATGATAAACTAGGCCAAGGTGTTATAAAGGAATACAGTTATCTCCTCTACCCAGGAATAAAGAAAACTCTATTCTAGAACTTCTAGAAGAGGATGGGATAGTGGCATTATAAGATACTAGTATTATTTCTGTTATATCAGTAGATACTCCGGTAGTAAGTTCATGGGTCTTGAGGATCCAGGGGATATCTAGTTTACACATGTTGGGTCATCAAACTGATATAAAACTGTGCCTCTGACAGGCTATTCAGACTAACTGGGTCACGCGTTTTCATTATCATGCTCCAGAGACATAAAATTTGTCTTGAATAGGGTGATCGTTGTCTTTACAGAGTGGTCAAAAAAACCCATTGTACACCAAGTATTGGTTTAGGTTTCAGAAGGCTGATCATTTCATACCTTACTATTACGTGTATAGTGAAAAGCATGGAAACATGTTCTATATTGTTGATGGATAATTTTAGTGTTCATATTTTCATTTTCCAAAGTTTTTCAAGGACTTTGGATTACCTTTATAATTGGAAGAATAATAAAATCATAAATGGTTTAAGCTCTCCTTTTGGCCCAGGTTTTAAACAGAACCTGAGTCTCCTCTAGGTGACCCAATAAAGCAAGGGCCTTCCAGTGGCAATTAACTGAACTAGAAGCCTGAATGAAAAATTTGGACAATTGTCATAAAACCTCTCTAAGTACTCTAGAAAAATAAGCAAAGACATGGGCCAGTAATCATGAACTTATCCTCCTGAGTTAGGAGTTGTACCTGTTTGTTATAATGCAGATTCTTGGGGGAAAAGGGCCATTCTTTGTAAACAGATCAAAAATATTATAGTGAGTTAGCTGGGAGTGGGCGGACTTTGGTAGAATGATGTCATGTTCCATGTAATGCAGGAATTGGAAAGAAAAATATGGTGGCATGCATAGTCAGCACTGCATATTCAGTATTAACGTTAGGGATGCTCTCAGTCATTGCTTACTAACAATAAACAGACACATTTTATAAGCTGAAAAAAAGAGCTAGACATTAACTGTGAAGTTAGTACTGAACTCAGATCAAGGAAATTCTGAAGTCTAGCACAAGGAAGGTGTTGATATCAATGAAAGGCCTATATTCAGACATCAAAAGATGGGAGCATGAGTTTATTCCAAGAACAACTGTCAGCGAATTCTGCCACATTACTTTCTGTTTCCATGGGATTTATCATTATTCAATTTTCCTCATGTACAACAACTTTAGTCCAACAGCACTGCTTTTGTCCCACAACGCTGCTTAGCTCCAGATACTTATATTCACACATGTTCCAAGATCATCAAGTTAAAGGACTTTTGATGAGGCCACAATGAATACAGCTATGTTTTAAATACGTCCTTCCATGTACATTTATTAATATTGTTGCATATTTCTTGTCACTCTCAAAGTCCCTAAGGCTTTGATGATATCTTTTCTTCATTTATATCATATTACAAAAGAATTGCTTCTCAAATACTACTATAATTATTGACTTTCATAATGGCCACTTTAATTGAAATCATTTGGGATTTCCCAAAGGTAGTCATTCAAGTGCTGTATAAAAGAATGACCTATTAGCAGCTTTAGAATGCTACACGTTATTAGCAAGGGGAATTCCCCTTTCATTCATCTTATATCCCATGGATTATATCATTTCAACAGGAACAAATCTGTTTCTCTTCAGGATTCCATTAACTAACTTGTGGGCTTACCTACTATACACTTTATTAATACATACCTCATGCTAGGTTTATTATTAATTCAGAGAGTCTGTATATGAGTTTGGTTATCATTCACAAGAAGAAGATTAATTTATTCTTGGAACTGGAGATTGTTAATGAACGCTAAAATTCTCATCAGAATTCCTTATTTCAGAGACATTCTAATAAATTGGCAGACATTGTGATCCTAAGTGGAATGTTATAAAAACATTCTCTCTTTCATAGGGAAGACTTAGAACCAATTACTTTAAAACACCTTTAGCCCAAACTTTACTAAAGAGAATAAAAAATAACTATTTTTACATTCAATTTGTATGAATAAGCAATCTCTAATAATTCATTCTTTCAACATATTTATTGAATACTTTTTTTAAATGTGTAAAGTATTGTTCTAGGTCCTAAGATAAGGACTTTTTAAAATAAAGAAATAATTTCTATATATTTCCTAATTATAGGAAATATACATTTTCGGAAAATTTATATTCTCTCTTGCACTGTCAAGAATTTAAACGGATTTATTTTTTAAATTTCCATAACAATATTGAAATAGATGTTGATTACAGTGAATTGAAACCAACAACACAATTAACCAGAATTCCTCATGATCAAAGTGCTCCATATTATAACCCAATTGCGATTTTACTTTGTTTAGTGCCATAGGACCTAAAGGTACCTGTGAACTAATTGCAGACCTTGCAGTACTAAAAAAATGAGAGAGAGAGCCCAGGAGTCAGTAGGTACTAGAGTAAGCTACTCATGCTATACCTTCTTTCTTTCAGATGCAGATATTGTTATAATATCAAAATATATCACTCATTATTCAATTCAGGGATCTTTTACCTCATCAGGTTCTTCAGTGCTAAGATGTCTTCATAGGCAAAATTCCTACTGCTCAACATATTGCTAAGATAAGCCTTTCGAGAGTTTAGATGAGGTTTTGAACTTTACAGCATACCTGAACTAACTCTCCTTTAGACATGTTCTAATACTACATCATATGCTATTTAGGTTACTATTTAATGGCCCAGTAATTTATTTTATTTTTGACTATATGTCCAGCTGAATTGACTACTTATCACAAAGGGTTTGCACACAGTGTATATTTATCACCGTCACCTTCCATGCAATAAATAATTGGAAAGTATAACCAATTTAACTAATGTCTTCAAAATAGTGCAAATATGCTCCTAAATATTTAAGCCTACAAAATGATCTGCTATTCAAAGATCTTAAAGTTTCAGACATGTTTGCCAGACAGACAATAACATAAAATTTAAAAAGACTACCTTTTCTGAGATGTGTCAGCATAAACTCACCTTGTGATGTTATTTCAATATTCTTTTCTGAATTTAATACATATTATCTTTACTTACTTGAGATTGGAACCGTATTCCTTGACCCATCTGTGAGTATATTTTTTAAAACAGTAGCAGATAACAGCTCTTTCAAAATAAGAAAGGGGAGCTTTAAACCTACATTGGTTTATTGTACTGTTATTTTGTGTTTATCTCTCATTAGCTCTTGCGACTCCGATGGTTGCTGATTATTTCTATCAAATAGCATAGATTTATGCTTAGGTTTTTGGCAGTGTGAACAATGAGCAAAGGATTTATTTACCTCCAAATAACCATTTGTAATAGGTTGAACACATTACACTCATGTTAATTTTATATGAGCCCAAGATTTTCACATTTTTCGGAGAGAGAGAGAGTGATAGAATGAAAGAGAAAATACGAGTTTTCCTAACACCTTCTTCTTGGAAGAAATATGTAGACATTACGCAAGCCAATGGATAATTTTCCTTTGCAAACTGGGTCAGAAAAATGTCAATTCCATTCTAAAAGGAAAATTTTAATTTGGAGAAAAGAATGATTATGCAAAAATTAACATGAAGCTTCTTTCAAAACATTTGATTATGTTCCAGAGAAGAACAGTATTAGAAGGGTCAATTGAACAAAAGAGTAAGGAAATTTACTTTTCTATATCACATGACACATCTAAAAGTACATCTGACATATAACATCTAATTCAAGTCAAAAGGGTTTGATTTAGAAAAAATGACGGTTGCCTGAATCTATACCTCTCTATACATCCTTCTAAAATAACATATAAGACCAACAGGAGTGCAAATAAAATCACAGAGGACCCATGTCTCAGCATCATTACTAGGAAACAGAATATTTTGAACTTTTCATTGCCTATAAATGGAGAAATACCAAATTCTAACAGCGTTTCCCCTGCCTCTGCAAGTCTGTTGGTGAAGACAGCAGAGAGGAAGGGGATCTTCGGTGACTCAACGGGAAAAATGTAGATAGGAGCCCTTGTTTTTTAGATGAAGCACAGACAAAATCATCTTCAGAAAGAGAATGATCAACACCAAGTCGTAAAATTCCTAGCACAGGTCTAGACCTGGGTGGCTCACTGCATCCTGTATATACGGAGAAGGGGCTTGGAAATGAGCAGGAGTAGACACCCAAATATTACCAGAAAGAAGAACAGACAAGTGCACATTACAAAGGCCCACTGGGTATCTGGGACAACCTATTTGACATGATCAGCTCTAAGTCATACCCTAGTAAATATGTTCGAAGTTAGAGACAACAACAACAACAACAACAAATTCTCAGGATCTTTAAGGAAAAGAACTCATTATTTAAATGGCTACAAAGTTAGGCTGGTTTTACATTGCTCAAGAGTAACATACAGGGCACAACAGCAATAGAGCACATTTAAGACACTCAATGAAAATTTATGTCAAGGATTTTATACACTACCAAACTGTCTTTCAAGTATCAAGTATGATCGGAAAAACATTTTTTAACATATAAGATGAGGGAATAATGTATCCATAAACTGTTCCTAAAGAATTTGCTAGAGGTAGATCTTTATCTGACCAAGAGATGACCGGGAAAACTTAGGTAAATGGACTAATGGTGACTATATATATATACACACACATATATATGTGTGTGTGTATATATATAATTATAAATGTAAACATAGAATAAGAGTGGGAACATGGTGGAATAATAGCATATAAATGCTGTGTGCTCTTTAAGAATAAAGAATACAACTTTTAAAATGTGAAGATAGACAGAGAACGAGGAAAGTAGGATAAGATCATTAATTCTACTATATGGAAAATAGGTGGGAGTCAAAGGGAACAATCTAAAACTGACCGTTTAGAATTAAGTTAAGAAAAGAGGGTATTAAAGGCCCTGTAAAATGTACAAATACAACGGTAACCACTAGAACAAAATAAAAACCTTTCTTAATGACAGAAGAAATAAAAAGATGACGTAAAAGCAAAAAGTCATGCCATGTAGAGAAAAAAAACAATAACTATAACATAAAATGCACAGAAATTATGACACAAAATATTATGACAGAGTTTAAATAAAACATAAAAGTCATATAAAGAAATGGAACGAGCCGAATTAGCCCACTAAAAGAAAAAAATTCAAAGTGGTTCAATAGACAAAATGTACACATGACGACAAACACCTAAATAGAATGATTCAAAAAATATAATCGGTAATACATAATGGAATATCATTCAGCTATAAAAAGAATTAAATCTTGACCTTAGCAACAACATGAATGGAACTTGAGGGCATTATGCTAAATGAAAGAAATCAGAGAAAAACAAATAACATATGATCTCACTTATATGTGAAATCTTAAAAAAAAAAAAAAGACAACAGATACAAAGAACAGACGAATTGTTGTGTGTGGGAAGGTAGGCAATGGGTGAAATGGGTTAAGAGAGTTAAAAGGTACAAAGTTCCAGTTATAAAATAAGTAAGTAATGGGGATGTAATATACAGCATGATGACTATAGTTAATAATACTGTATTGCATATTTGAAAGTTGCTTAGAGAAAATCTTAAAAGTTCTCATCACAAGAAAAAAATTTCGAAACTACGTATGGTGATGGATGCTAACTACATTTACTGTGGTGATCATTTTGCAATATATATAAATATTTGAAACTAATGTAATGTATGTTAATTATATCTCAATTAAAAAAAGAGAGAAAGCAAAGGTTGCAGTCCTCACATCAGATAAAGAGATTTCAAGCCAAAAAGCATTAAGGCCCTCTGTAATTCTAAAAGCTGTAATTCATTATGTAGATTTAACAGTTATGACTATCTCTGAGTCATAGAAAAATAGGTACATTGATAATATAATATTTTTTAAATTCAAGTTTATTGGGGTGACAGTTGTTAGTAAAGTTACACAGATTTCAGGTATACAATTCTGTAATATACCATCTATATATCCCATTGTGTGTTCACCACCGAGTCAGTTCTCCTTCCATCACCATATATTTGATCCCCTTTACCCTCATCTACCAGCCTCCTCCCCCCTTACCCTTTATGATAATATAATATTTTTGGCACTCCACCCTTAATGTAAAAGAGGTAAACTGGATTAAAAAATAAGTAAGGCTGTAATAGAAGTAAACAACATAATCAATAATCTCTTATGGACATATCTCAGACATTACACTCTGATAATAGAGAATCTGCCCTCTTGTCAAGTGCACATAGAATATTCACAAAAATTGATCATATAACAAGTACTTAGAAAGTCCATTAGTTATACAACAGTTAAATATTAAAGGCAACATTCTTTGATTACAATGGAATAAAGCTAAAAAAATTAATTGAAAGACTGTTCCACTTGGAAATTTTTAAAAATATTTTTATTCTTAACTGAAGTAGGAAATGCAAACCAAATTAATGTATTTGTGAAAAATAATAATAATGATATACTATGTACTTAAATGTATGTTATTCATTTAAAGTAGCAATCAGAAACAATATTTTCAAGATATATTTCAATTAAAGGACTATTGTTTTCCTATACAAAGAACTTTTTAAGAATGAGGTAAAAAGACTAAAACCCAAAATGAGCAAAGCATCTGAACAGATACTTTTAAAAAAAGATACTAAAATAATCCTCAAATCTATTAAAAGATGTTCAATTTCATTCATAAATGAGAAATACAAATTTAAAATTACACAAGGTACCCACTGGCTAGATAGGCAAAAATTCAAAAGGTGGACAACACTTTTGAAGGAGAATCTGATGACAATATCTAACAAAAGTACAGATGCATTTGAGCCAGAAATCCTACTTCTAGGAATTTAGCCTAAAGCTATATCTCTAACAGGCATCAATTGTAATTACAAACTACTGGCAATTCTTTATTGCCCAAGCAAAGAAGACTGAATAGACTATGGCACACACATACAGTGGAGTATGATGCAACTGAAAAAAGAATGGGCAAGATCTCCATGAACTGATAGAGATGGATTTCTCATCTATAACGTTAAGGGGAAAAAAGCAAAGTGTGTAAGAGTTTCTACAGCATGTTACCATTTATGTAAGAAAGAAGGAGAAATAAGAAAACATGCTTATTTTGTTAAAGAAACATAAGAAAGAATAAACCAGAAAAGTATGGGACTGATTTCTTATGGTGGGGAACTGATAGGGGAGCGAGTAATTTTCTCTGAGTATATTTTTTTGTATACTTTTGGAATCAAGTAACTACTCTGCATATTCAAAAACAAAAGAAAACTCACAAGGGTAGGGGAAAAGGTGATAAGACCCTAAAACTGAATGCCAAGAGAAATAAAAGAATTCAATTTATTTCAAACAAAAAGCTACACTTAAGGGGGAAAACAACTAATGCAAGTAACTTTTGATTGTAATACTTTGACTACATACACCAGTCTTAAAAAAAAAAAATTAAAAAAGACAAAGAAGAAGAAAGAAAAAAAGTGCAGGAAAGTCTTGAACTCTTGTAATAGGGATGTTTGCTGCAGGGTTACCTTAACCAAAGAATCAAAATTAGTATTATTAATAAAGATCACACAAACATCATATCTTTCCCGATATAATAATTTGGATGAAAACATTGCTTATGTAGTATTCCAGCCAAAATATATAACGTGACCCTAATAAGAAAACATCAGAAAAACTGAAATGATATTTTTCTGTAAAACAATGGACCTGTAGTTTTCCAATATTTTTTCATGTCAAAGGCATGAAAGACAAAGAAAATCTGATGGACTATTCTAGTGTAAAAGATACTAAAGAGACCCTGATGCATCCTGTACTGGGGAAGATCATTATACAAAATATATTATTGGAACAATTGAAGAAATGGAAATATCAGCTGTATATTAGATAACAACATTATATCAGTGTTAAATTTTCTGAGTCTGAAAACTTGTTTTCAGGAAATAAACACGAACATATTAGGGGTTAATGGGTACAATTATATCCAGGTACTCACATATAGTTTAGAAAAAATATGAAACTTCTATAGAAAAGATGATAAATCAATATGACCAAATGTTAGAGTTTGGTGAACCTGGGTAAGAATATTCAGTTCTTTATACTCTGACAGTTTTTCTGTTTGAAATTATTTTGAAAAAAATGTTTAAAAAAAATCATAGGAAATAAATTGCTTTTGCAACCCCTACTCAGGCAATATTTTTTTTATGGTATCGTTACAGATTATAAAGTAAAGATTAATATCTGGATGGAGAGAGGTATAAACTTTTCAAATCACCCCAAAATAATTGCCTCTACGGTGATATGGGTGTTTTAAAACAGTTGACCTAAACATGATTCTTTATTCTCCTGCTTTGATGCGCTTTCTATGGGGTTGCACTGGTTTACTCATTAGTAATGGTGAGGTTTTCTTTTGTAAATTTCCATATGCATACCATTAAATTATGAAACAATTTGAAAAGCATTTTTAAAAATTAAGTATGTAGTCATCCCTCCAATTTTAGAAGTAAAAGATAATCTCTTTTAAAAACTTGGAGACATGTAGTCATGACACAGTGGTTAAAGCAATGGACTAAAAAGCTTGGAAAATATAGAAAAGTATACAAAATAGAAAAGAAAAATCATTGAGTAATGATTTCATGAAGGAGAAGAGAATTAAAAATGTTTTGCATTTTTTTGAATGAAGGGTTGATATCATTTGCAAAATAAGATTGGATGAAAATGTTGACTTCTTGATGAAAATAAATCCACTGTATTCCAAACATAGGAAATGTGCAGTTGAATTCACTAAAGTTTCCTTCCAGAAAATGATCTCTCTTATAAAAAATGAAAAACAATTTGCTGATACTCAGTTTCATTAAGTAGATAAATCAATAACGACATAAAGCTTGAGTAGCTTGTTGGCACAAACTTGCATGACCTTATTTTCACTTAAAATGTATCAAGATTTGTCCTGGCATTTAAAAAGAAACACTTTTAAGTTGTCAACCAAAAAAATCTATACAAACAAGTGAATAATCAAATTATTCAGTTTGTATGCCTATAATGATCGAACAAAGGAGGAGAAAAGAAAATAAGGGAAAGAAATAGACAAGAATTTTCCAGGGAGCTGTTCAAAACTGAAGAAGATGCGATTAAGAAACAACCACACAGCACTATGTAAAGATCTAAAAACATGCCTTATCCTAAATCAGGCCTACAGCCAATTGTGGATTTAAGTGTAGAGGACAGCCAGGTCACTTTCCCTTGAGCCTCTTTACCGTCAGACCTTTTCCCTGGTGTTAATGCTTTTACTGCCATGGGATGAATTGGAAAAGGGGCCAGGAGTTCCCTGGCCAGGACCTCCTAAGCAGTACATCTGTCATGGATCATGTTATAGAACAGAAATGTTTGTTTTTGATCCTATTCATTTCAACTGGCAGGCAGTTATTATTAGAATGAAAAATTAAGCCATTATGCCTTCGAAGCCTTGTTGGCTCTATCAAATTTATGGAGTTAATACAGCAAAATTATTTTTCATAGCTGATAGAACCAGCTGTATGTAGACAGCTGGCCTTTTCTTAAGTAGTAGGAAGAAACACAAAATGGCAGCCGTGTTGGGATGCCCCTCACCGAGATGGAGGTATCAATGGTGATTGCTGGTTTGGCAATACATGATACCCCACAAATGATGTAGTCTATTTTGAGAGAGGGTTTTATTTTTGTTAGTGTCCCTATAGGAAGGAAACAAAAGCCATACCTTCACGTTTTCTAAAAATAAGCCTCTGTACTCCTTAAGTAGCATTGTTATTTATATGCCTGCCATTTTTCTGTTATTTAGAGAATGTTTCAATTAACATTTCTGCTACAAAAATATTCATGTAGCAATTACAATATTTCAGAAACCATTGAAGTGCAAGTATAGCTACTTCCTATTTATAAACCACTTCTCTAATATCTTTAGAAGCTCCTCATTTCTTGAGAAAGATTTGAGTCATAAAAAATGCAAAGCACGATAAGTACTGATGTGGTGCTTTTCATTCCAAGTACTTTATAGTGATAACTTATTCAGGCCACCTCTGTAAAGGTCACGTTGATGATGGTACCCACTAGACCAGAACAGTATTGCATCCTTGTAGGGTGGGGGATGGGAGTAGGGGGAGCGGGCAGGTCTCTAGGGCCCGCTTGACTGAACCAGCACATTTATACCTGGGTATTTTTCAAACCAAATTCTCGAATCTTTTCTTACCACATCTAATAATACCTAAATGTCAACAACAGTAATATTTTAATCCTATTCTAAAGACTTAAGTTAAGTGTGTCATAGATCTGTGTGTGTGTGTGTGTGTGTGTGTGTGTGTGTGTGTGATAAGTGCCTATTGTTCTATCCTTTGTTGAGATGTGGAGTTATTTTATTTGCTTTCTAGGTTCCATGGGAATGGTTTTATTATAATATAGCTTGCCTTGGTTGTCAGAAAGTTGCTTAGCTTTTTGGAAAAAGGATCTCAGTTCTGTTTTGCCAACATTGTATATCTGAATGGGCATTTTTGATACTACCACTGAGGTTAGAATTAAAAGGCAAATATACTGATGCTATTACTAAGGCTAGCTCCTCACGCAAATCTAACTGGCCTACCCCCACCCCCACCCCTAACTCACACACCTTTTAAAGATGTAATGGGTTTGTTAAGTAAGAATAACATCTTGAGGTACAGGTCCATGAAGAATGAGAGAGGATGTTTTGCTTTTTTTGCCTTTTGTCCTTCAACGATAGACTTAACCATCAGAAAAAGAGCAGATGTGCTGGTCTTAGAGGCAATGGAAAGGCTTTTTAATAAAAATAATAGATGTCAGTAATGGGATTTTCTTATGTGGCATACTTTGTTCTTCATATTCCGTACATCTTCATTTCATTGCCTTGATGCCATTTCACAGATGAGGAAACTGAGGCACTCATTAAAATTACTTGTGAAAGTCATACACATAAGTGACTGATTGAAATTTTGATCCAAACAGCTTGGTTTCAGTGATGTCATCCATAAACACCCTATAAGGTGTTCAAATACCCTATAAGGTGACTTCCACAGATCTCTTTACAGTATCAAAAGTAATCATAAAATAATTTCTGATAAAAAGCAGACTTTTGACATTATCACTTTATTTATTTACTGACCTTAACACTTTTACATTTACTATAAGGTTTGCAAGCCCATGGGGAGTGAAATGATGCAGTGGTGAAATTAATCAATAAAATGTTGAATCAGGCATTGAAACTGCTTCCACACCATAAAGGAACCTGTTGAATGGAGCCCATGCCTTGAGTGGCCAGTTGGCCATCCAAGATCTTAGCTAAGTCAGTGGGATGGTCTCATAAGAGAACTGGCCATGTAGGCTCCACCTTTGTTCCTCCTCTTGCTCCTCTGTCTCCTCCTTCAGGCTCGGCAGAGGAGATGTAGCACTACGGGGGTATTTCTGTGGTGGCTCCTGTTTCTGTTGGAGCATATTACGCCTCAGACTTGTAGCACCTTCTCTGCCCTGGAAGTCCTGCCTGATTCAACATTTTATTGATTAATTTCACCACTGCATCATTTCACTCCCCATGGGCTTGCAAACCTTATAGTAAATGTAAAAGTGTTAAGGTCAGTAAATAAATAAAGTGATAATGTCAAAAGTCCTCTTTTTATCAGAAATTATTTTATGATTACTTTTGATATTGTAAAGAGATCTGTGGAAGTCACCTTACAGGGTATTCAATCTAAGATTTTAAGGCTGATTGATTTTTTTCTTTTCTTAGTGATTTGAATTCTGGTTATGCCATTTTCTATATTCATGACTTCAGGCAAATTATTCCACATTTCTAAGCCTCAATTTTATCATCCTTGAAAAGGGGATGATAAGAACTGCATAGAGCCATTTTGAGAATGAAGTGAGGGAGGCTTCCTAAATAACCACTGGTGCAAGATAGACGTTAGGTAAATATTGATTCTCTCCCTTCAGGTAACCCTCAAATATGTATGTATATATATATATATATATATATATATGGTAGAAAATAGACAAAGAAAAAATGATTAAATCTACATTTAGTTTCTCAGTGATTGTGTGTTATTTTTATATACAAGATAAACATTAGGAATGATGACAAGAGTAATGTTTAAAATTTGAGCTGGCTGAGCGTTCCATCAAATAATTGATTTGTTTTATGAATTAAAAAGGACTTCTCCATTTAGACTGGGAAGACATTATGGAATAAGTAGAAATTTAAATGACTGGATTTTTTATTTGTACTAGAAAATTCCAGGTAAGAGTTTTAATCTTGTTTGTAAAAAATTGAGTTTTAGAGAACTGACATGACATTACCCATAAATAGGTAGTTATTTTTACTTCCAATGAGGCATGGTGTAATTAAACCAAATTTTTTTTTGCCCAATGACTATAGGTTGGTATGAATGAAAACAAGGTGTTGCAGTGAATGAGAACTTGACATTTCGAATAAGAGCAGCACATTCACACTATATGTCACAGATAATGGTAACGAAGAGTTGTGATCTATTATTTTATTTTTAATAAAATATAGAAGCAGTTAAAATGAAAAGTGGCACTAGTATACTTAACTAACGTTCTCCGTGTTTCTAAAAGGTACTTACACTAAAACCATATTTGATCAAGAAAAGAAAAGCAACTAATACATACCTACATAGACATACGAGTAGAGACTGTACAACTCCATGAATTACAAATTAGCTCAATCCCCACAATAACAACAAATAATGCAAGAACATAGATGTATATAAAAATATGTTGAAAGAAATTTAGAATTCAAACACTAAAGGGAATACTGTACAAAATGGTCCTGTTTTCAAAGACAAAATCAACTCTGAATTCAACAGGAGAACCAATTTAATTTAAAAAGCGAAACTTTGATTATTTATATACTGCAAAGAGCTGGTGTGACCAAACTTTTTATCTCTCAACTTTATATTGTATTTATTATGTACATATGTGTATATTCATAAGTATATATATACATGTATGTATATGTACATGCATATGTATATCTGTCTATACATATAAATGTATGGGTGTGTGTAAGCAGAGCCACTGTTTTGGTCTATATATTCATACCATCCAGAGTAAACAGTGATCTTTGTTAATATCAACAAGAGTCAATACAAAGTGACATAAGAGGGGGGTTAACATGAGCAAAGCTTGCCCTTACCAAAAATTTTAGCAACACACCTCTTTGGTAACACCATGGAAACGTGTGGCTTTGTTTCCATGTAGAATATATTGAGAGATTCCATCTGATCAGCAACACTCATGTATATGCTTTGGAAATTTTGTTCATGTTTCATAAATCTTGTCATATATCAGGTTAGTCTCAATATGGCCAAAGTAAATAATCTGCAGCCAGAAGAGTAAAAGATCATTTGTGCCCTAATCATAGAACAACCTTCTTCCCCAGCTAAGGCCATGGCTCCCCTTTCATTAATCAGGGCTTTGGTGTGCAATATCTACTAATGTTAGGAATTTTCTGTGAACAAATTTCAGAATATAAACTAGTCTGGAATTAGGATATTGAATTGTTTGAGTGACAGTCAAAATAGCCCTTATACAGGTTTTTCGTTTTAATAATTACAATCTTGAGAAATGAGAGAAACCTAAGAAACTTCTGAGAGGAATGTCACTCTCAGCAACTTGGGAACTCTCATAAATCTTCTTGCCCCTGTTACCTCTGGCTAAACATGATTCAGCTTCATGTTCTAGTTTGATGGGTTCCCCCTGCCCGCCATTTTCAGCTATTAATCTCATTGTACTTCTCTGTCTTGACACTAAACTACTCAGAATTTAATAAAACATTACTCAGACTCTAGAAACACAGATTCTTTGTGTTTTTCTGTGAAAGCTGCTTTTATCTAGACATTTTCTTTAGCAGCCTATAAAACTGAGATGGAATTATGACCTCCTGTTATACTGCTTTATGGTTCTGATGTCTTCTGTGACTCTTGTAGGGCCCCCATCTACACACAGGTTTGGCATTTCAACGGCATCTCCTTCCTTCTTGGACCTGGGGTGTAATGAGTGTTACCTACATCCCGGGTAGGACACTTGCTCTTGTTCCTATGACAGCTTTCTTCTCATTACCCTCATCCAAGAAATGTGTTCAGGGCTAGCATGTGTCACCCTTTTGCAATTTCCTATTTTTTAAATTCCCAGAGGGAAGAGCTTGCCTATTCCACTTGGCTTGTCTTTGTTTAAACAAAATTCACTTAAGTGATAAGATACTTAGAGTAAACAAGCCTGATGTGTTGGGTGGGCCTACTCTTGACAGAAACCCCAGACCTAAGGTTCTATCCTCATTCATTCATTTATTTTTTCATTTGTGTTCATTCATTCATTCGTTCATGCAATAAATATGTATTGGGTGCCTACCATGCACCATAGTGATGATTAAGACAAAATCTCCATTCTCCTAGAACTTATATTCCATTGAGGAATGACAGGTAGTAAACACATATACAAATGACATATACTGGTGAGAACCATGAAAAAAATAAAACTGTATGGCTATTGAGAAAAAGGGGTTGGGGAGCAGCAGTTTAATACCAGACAGAATGAATGGGGAAAACCACTCTGAAAAAGTGACATTTGTGCTGATGATACAAAGAGTTAGGTGCATGAGGGTGTGGGGACATTGTGGCCAGAGGGAAGAGCAAGTTCAAAGGCCTGGAGTCAGGAAATTGGACTATTAGAGAAAATGTTATAAATGCCAGTGAGCTTTTACATGTTGAGCATACATTTCTGGACAGCAATTTTAGCATTTCCATCAGTCTCTAGATTTTTGCTGGGGGCTCTGTGGTCACACATGTGTTTCAAAAAACCACTTAGACCCTTTGACTTCTGACTCTAATTCTCAGAGTGGCTATGGTCCAGCTGAGTTAGGTACTTTGATATTGGATTTCTCTGATTATTTCCCCGCATATTACACAGAAACTGATCATCAAGAAAGCTAAAATCAAAACTGAGCTTCTCCAAGATACAATCTATCAGTGAGAAGTAAACGGCTCATTTATCTTATGTATAGCAAATGACTAATATATGGTGGGAAGAAAGGGAACTGGTTTCCTGGTAGTATTTTTTCTTCCAATCCTTTCCATCCCATCCTATTTCTTCCCCCAACTCCATGCCGTTTAAAAATTTGTTTTTTTTTCCACAATTTAGTATCTTCTTTCCCATTCAATCTTGTTCTTGATGCTTGTTTTAAACATTACCTACTGATAAAAAATGATTGAATTAATAAAATTGTAGAGTTATTTTGTGTTGGGATCTCCATCACTCCTACCTTTGGTTCTCAATTTGGGAACACATGGGTCAACTCTTGTTGACCGAATCTTTGACTAAAATTGACAAAGAATTGTGATTTAAAACAACAGCATTGCTTTATTGATCTATTCATCGGCACCCCCTTGGCTGTGTGAAGAGGGATGAGCATATGTGTGTCTTCACCTGCATGTTTCCCGCAGTGTACAGGGAGAGACACATACAGAAAGCGACTCTGTGATAGCGTAAAAAGGCATGTATGAAGTCTTAGGGCAGCCAAATTCAAGTCCATAACCCTGGAGAAATGGCAAAGCATGTTAGAGAGCAGATTCAAGAGTTGCTAGAGTAGGTGTCTAGCCTCCAGCCCCTCAGACATTTCTGGACCTGGCTCACTACCAAGAGTGCTATATCAGATCCAATCTAACTTTGCAAAACTTCTGGCAAGACACTGCATTCTTTGCTATGTACCTTAAATCCTAATCAGTTATATAGTTGCTGCCTCAGCTTTCTTTCTTTGTTTTTTTAATTAAAATTTGTTGGGGTGACAATGGTTAGTAAAATTACATAGATTTCAAGCGTACAGTTCTGTAATACATCATCTATATATCACGTTGTGTGTTCACCACCCGGAGTCAGTTCTCTTTCCATCACCATATATTTGATCCCCTTTACCCACTTCTACCACCCCCTTTCCCCCTTACCCTCTGGTAACCAGTAAACTGTTGTCTGTTTCTATGAATTTTTGTTTCTTTATTTGTTTGTCTTTTTCCTTTGTTGCTTTCAGTTTTATATCCCACATATCAGTGAAGTCATATGCTTCTCATACCCCAGCTTTCTTGAATCACTGAATGATCTATGGCTACATTACTCAATTATTTTTTTTCAACAAAGCAGTAATAATACTTTATAATTCCATAGTCCTTCAACATGAAGCCTGGCTCCGGGTTATGACGCAAATTGATGTTGCAAGTTTTATTATCTTTGCTTTCTGACTAAACAGTCAAGGATAGGTGAGGAAAGACTCCTTAAGATTTAGTTGATATTTATGATAGACAACTGAAACATGGATGCTGGAAAATGCGAAGGCAATTATAGACAAGTTTTCTACAGGCCCAATGTAGAAAGGGAGCCAGGAATTTTGTTTAAATCCTTCTCACGCAATACCTGTTTCACCTGAGGGGTTCCCGTGAAGAATGAGAGAGGGTTTCATCTGATTCAAGAAAGTTCAAGATCTTTAATCAGCAAAGAAATAATAGTAATGCAGACCTTGTTCATAGCGTTAATATTTTTGAACCAAGAGAATAAAAATATAGTGATATCGATACACTTATGACCTGTAATTTTGCCAACACACACACACACATACATACAAACACACACACACACAAAGGTGAAAAAAGTAATTTCAAAGCTCGTTCATTAAAAATATTGTATTATTACAATCAGCATATTAATAGTGAATAACAAAACCCATTTTTGCGTGTAGATGCAGTCATAGAAAGTAAACAGCACAGAGCATTTGTAGAAATATCATAGTAGGCTAAAAGAATGGATTTGTAGTACATGTCTTTTCATCCAAGGATTCTACTTATGAGAAAGTGTCCCTTGACAAGGGGAGGTGGAAGTATGTGGGATAGATGTTAGCTATAAAAATGTTTTTGGAAGCACTATTAGTAATATGAAAAAATGAAAAATCTAAATGTCCAATAAAAGAGGATTAGTTAGTAAATTTCCACATAATGAAGAGCTATGCAGAAATTATAGTAATTTATTACAAAAGATAACCATGATATAGTTTCAGATGAAAAATAAACAGATTGAAAAATAGAATATATAGTTTGAGCCATATGAAACTATTCTTTTTGTAGATCAAAAGTGGTTGGATATCAGTTATTTATTACCGAACTAAAGTATGATCCCATTTTTGTAAATTATAAAAACAAAACTGTTGAATATATGCATTTGTGCGCACATAGAAGAACTGAAAAAATACATTTGCCAAGGTTACAATAGTTATATTCGAGGTAATAGGCTTATTCCAATTATTAACTTTTAAAGAGTAGTCTTTACTCTTCCATATTTTCTGACCTTTAAAAAAAGAATAGTATTCATAATAAGGAGAAATGATGAAATATACTTCATTTTGAAAAAATAAAAAAGAATTTGATTTGCCACAAATTTGCATTCTTTTCATTCAGTGATAACTTCTTCTGCTATTATCTCTTATCCATCCTTGATTCCTCTTCTTTTTACTGTACATCCCTCATCCTAGACTAGGTATTTTTTAAAATAGCCAGGAAAATGTGAGCAAAGAAGAAAAATGCATGTTCTGAAGCCCAATTAAGTAACTGGCACCTTCAATGAGCCAAAATGTTCTCTTCCAAACATCCAGAATTGGGCTAACACATGCATACACACACACACACACTCACACACACACACACACACCACACTAACGCACACACTCACACACACACTACACTCCCACACTACACTCCCACATACACACTCACACACACACTCACACTCACACACATTTGTTGAGTTCATGTTTTAAGTCACTTTTAGACAGCTGCTAGATAGTAGCTGTCTAGCTACTATCTAGAAGTGTTGGATATTTGCTAGCAACAACAAACTGAGGATGAAAGATAATCTCTTTATATTCCAAGTTAGTGCAAATGGGACTCTGTTGCCCATGTGCCATGGCACTCTTTGCTCTCATCTTTCCTTCAATTTAGTTGTATGACGACAGCTTTCAGACATCTTGAAAGAAACTCATTCCAGTCTCATTCACACCCTCTGTGGTTGTGGGATTCCAGACTCCAATTCACTCAACAATTTCAGTACCCAGTCTTACCTTACTGAGGCCATTTGCTCTCTGAGAATACTTTAGACATCAATACATATTTAGCCCAATCTCCTATCATATTTATACCTACAGTTATCATCACTGGCAAATATAAAATGATGATCACAATTATGACCTCGAGAAAGTGCAAGATCTTCAATCAGCAAAGAAAAATTAGATTATCTTCACTTGACTGTTCTTCCTAACAAAATAGTAGATTCATATTAGAGAAAATTTTTCTGAAACAAAAGATGAACCCAAATAATTTTACTGTAATTTTGATGACAATTATCTTTCAACCACATGGGATGATTGTTTGGATACCATAAAAATTAGTTAGTAGAACTCAATTATTTCACTAATTTACACAAGATACCCTTTTCCATGTAGCATTTCATAATTTAGGTCATCTTTATTGAAGATATATTCATGTTACACCAGTGTATCTATTTATGTCCCCCCAATTCCCATATGACATCTCTGTTTTCCTGATTCCAGGGGCTCTCAAGTTTTCTTTAAGTATAATAATCACCTGCAAAGTCTATTGAAAATGAAGATTAAGAAGCTTCATGGCTTGAGATTTTGATTCAGTAGGTCTGACATAAAATTAAACAACTGCATTTTGATCAGGCACCCCTGAGATTTTGATGCATTGTTAAATTGGAAAAACAATGCTTACGGTCCTTCCTTTACCAAATGGCCCAAATGAGATTTTTCTGCAATCTTTCATCCTTCCTCCATGTGCTCAATCTTTCTGGATCCTTTAGAGTACTAGATATCCCTCCACACCCCCAATATTAAATTATTTGCCATTTTATTATGAAGGGCAAGTTCACGATCATCTTTGGTTATATGAGTTTCCTTTGGAACTTAACCACTACCCCAAGAATTTTAAGCAGCAAATCTTTTCCAAAGAGAACATTTTAGCTCCATATGTGAAGTTAAAACCTCTGTTAATCAGAAAATTAACAGACATTCTAAGTTAATGAACAATTGATGTATTTGGATTTTTAACCTCGCAGGCTCACCAATAGCTGTGACTACATCTAGGTCTTCGAGACCAAGGATTAGTTTCATGGTTTTAGTAGATACTTTCTTTTATCAGTATTTAGTCCAAAATATAAAAAATAATATCAGATCTAGACTCTTTGTTTAAGATTTTTAATGCATTTAGGAAATAGTAACTGGCAATTTTTTCCCTACTGCTTGATGAAGAATTTTGCTCTATGAGTAAAAATTGCAAACCATGGAGTCCACCTGCTTCCACCTCACAGCCAGAGAACCTTCTCTCTATTAAAGTTGAGCTGCAGAGTTCTTCCTTTCCCAGGATTCAGTGATCATCGTCCCAGCTGTGATATGCAGTCTTAAAACAGAAAACATCTGGAGAAATGATATGAACAGTTCATCTTTCCTTATTTATGTTTGAAAGCTGAGGCAATGTTTATGGAATGAAGAATTTGTTTAAATGAATGTCTGAACATTATGAATTCCTTGTCACACTTTATCTGGCTTCACAATTGATGTAGTGAACCGAGATCTCTTTGTACATATATGTACTTACAAAAAGACAGACAGATAGACCAGTGAAATTGAATAGAGAGCCCAGAATTCAACCCTCCAAATATGATCAAATGATTTTTGACAAGAGTACCAAAACCTTTCAATAGAGAAAGGACAGTCTTTTCAACAAACAATTCTGGGAGAACTGGATTTCCATGTGCAAGAGAATTACACTGGACCCTTACCTACTACCATATATAAAAATTAAGTCAAAGTGGATCAAAGACCTAAATGTAAGATTTGAAAGAATAAAACTCTTAGAAAAAAAGGCAGCATCATGACATTTGATTTGGCAATGACTTTTTACATATGACACCAAAGACATAGACAACAAAAGAAAAAGGAGACAAGTGGGACTCCATGAAAATTTTGTGAGTCAAAAGATATCAATAGAGGAAAATGGCAACCAGCAGAATGGGAGAAAATACATAGGCTGCCCAATAAAAATGTATACACATTTTAAGAAAGCAAAACTGTATTAAAATTATACTTTGAGCACTTTGAGCACCTCTTATAATTGCAGAAGTCAAACATGACTTGTATTTATCTTTTGTTATCAGTATATATTGAGTATTACAATTTTAATACAGTTTTTCCTTTCTTAAAATGCAGATACATTTTTGGCACCCTCTTTATTTACAAATTATGTATTGTTAAGGCAATATCTAGAATATATTGAAAACTCCTAAAACTCAACAACAATAGCAACAAATAACAACTTGATTTAAAAGTGAGCAAAGAACTTGAATAGATATTTCTTCAAAGAAGATATACAAAAGGACAACAAACACATGAAGATATGCTCATCAATGGCCATAGAAAAATGCAAGTCAAAAGTACATGTGACACCACCTCACATCCATTAGGATGGCTATTACTTTAAACCCCCCCACCAAAAAAAAACAAACACACACACACAAAAAAAAACACAGAAAATAAGTTTCGGTGAGGATGTGGAGAAATTGGAAACCTGTGCACTTTTGGTGGGCATGTAAAATGGTATAGTCACTATGAAAAACAGTATAGCAGTTCCTCAAAACCTTACAAATACAATTACTATATGATCCAGCAATTCAACTTCTAGGTATATACCCCAAAGAATTGGAAGAATGATCTCAAAGAGATATACCCATATTCATAGCAGCATTATTCACTATAGCTACAGCATGGAATCAATCCAAGCATCCTTCAATACATGAATGGATAAGCAAAATGTAGGATACACAAAAGATAGAATATTATTCATCCTTAAAATGGAAGGAAATTCTGATATCTGCTATATCATGGATGAAGACATGATGCTACATTAAATAAGCCAGCCAATCATAAGAAGACTCATATTGTGTGATTCCACGTATATGAGATGCTTAGAGTACTCAAAATCATAGAGATGGAAAGTAGAATGGTGGTTGCCAGAGGCTTGGGTGAGGAAGGAATGTGAGTTATTGTTTAATGGATATAGAGTTTCAGTTTTACAAGATGAAAGAGCTATGGAGATTGATGGTATTAATACTTACATAACATTATGGATATATTTAGTAACACTGAACTGTACACTTAATAGTGGTTAAGATGGCAAAATTTTTGATGTGTGTTTTATCACAATAAAAAATAGAAACAGACACACATACATATACACACATCATTTAATGTAATTCACCGTATTAACAAACTTAAAAAAAGATAATAAAAAATATAATCATCTCAATAGATAATAAAGCATCTTTTTAAATAAAACCCAACATCCATTCCTGATTAAAACTCTCGGCAAAATAAAATAAAAGGGAATCTTAACCTGATAAAAGATATCTCAGAAAAACCTGTAGGAAATATCATCATGCATAATGATGAAAGATAATGGTTTGCCCTAAGATCGGGAAGAGATAAGGATAACCACTATCACCTCTACTGTTCAATAGAGTACTGATGTCTTTGGCTTAGGTCTTCATCCTCGTGGCAGTGTTTTTGAAAAGTATTCATTTTAAAATTTGATGAATTTCAATGTATCAATTTGCTCTTTATGGATTGTGATTTTTATATCATACCTTAACATTTTTTTGCCTATCTCAAGGTCAATATTCTCTTAATTTTTCTAAATGTTTTAGACTTTTATATTTTATATTTATATACATCTATAATCTATTTTTTTTTTTGTTTAGTTTTGTTCACAGTGAGAGATAGGGATCAAGGGTAATTTTCTTGTAAATGTATATGCAATAGTTCTATCATAATTTGTTGAAAAGACTATCATTTCTCTATTTTGTTCCTTTTTCAATATATGTATGGCTGTATTTCTGAATTCTGTTCTGTCCTATTGTTCTATTTGTCTATCTTGATGCCAATACCACACTTTATAATGAGTCTGTAAAATCAGACTGTTTGTTTGGGTATATTATGTTTTTTACATTTCCACAGATATCTCAGGATCCACTTGTCAGTTTTTGTCAAAAAAATTCATTGGGATTTTGATTGAGAGTAAGTACATTGTAGATCAATTTGGAGAGAACTGATGTTATAACAATACCAAGTCTTCCTAACTATGAACATGGTATATCTCTACATTTATTTAGGTTTTATAATTTTTTCAGCAAAGTTTTACAAGTTCTCAATTTTCAGGTCTTTTACATCTTTTGTCATATTTTTACGCTACTGTAAGTAGAGGTGTTTTTCAATTTCTGATTGTTTACTGCCAGTGGATAGATATATAATTGATTTTTGTATGTATATTGATCTTGTGTCTTCCAACATGGCTAAACTCACTTAATTTGTTTTGTTAACCTTTTTGTAGATTTCATCACATTTTCTACAAATATTGTCTGCAAATAGCATTTTCTTTCTTTTTTTTCAATATAGATCTCTTTTTTTTCTTTTTCTTGCCTTTTTTGCATGGGCCAGAACCTCCAATAAACATGGAATAATAGTGACAAGAATGCATATCTCTGTCTTGTTCTTCATAATAAAGTAATGTATTCATATGAAGTTAGTTGAAGTTTTCTCATAGATGCCTTTGTCAGGTTGAAGAAGTTCTCTTCTATTCCTATTTTGTTGAGAGCTTTTAAAGAAAAAAAATCAGGGAAAATGTTGGATTTCACCAAATGCTCTACATGCATCTATTGAGCTCATAAATTGTTTTTTAGTTATGTTTTAATATGGTAATTGACTTTTAAATATTAAACCAACCCTGCATTCCTGGGATAAACTCTGGTTGGTCATGTTTGACAGTTTCTTAAAAAGTTAAGCATACATCTACGATACAATCAAGGCTTTTAGGTATTTACCTAAGTGAAATGAATGCATATTTCCATAAAAATCGTATTTCTGACAACAGACTTGTATATAGAACAACAAATTTTTTGAAACTCTCAAATACCACTCCAAAAAAAAAAAAAGAAAAAGAAAAAGAAAAGGAAAATAAGTAAAAGAAGACCTGAGTGGATCATTCACTAAAGAAAATATATAGATCAATTAAGTATGTTAAAACATTCTTAACCATTAGGAAAATGAAAATTAAACCACAATGAGATAACACTACACACCTATTGGAATTGTAAAAAAAGTAAAGAAAAACATGCACTACCAAGTGCTAATGAGAATATGAAACCATGGGAATTTCATACATAGCTAATGGTAGTATAATATGTACAGAAAAATGTTCAGTGTGCACAAACGTACAGTATAAAATTTAGTATGGAAAATTTTGGCAAATTTTTAAATAAAGTTAAACATACATTTATCATATTACCCAAAATTTCCATGCATAGTTGATTACATGGGAAAAAAATAACTTATGCTCAAAAAATACCTGAATATGAATGCTTAGCTGTAATTGCCAAAAATTGGAAACAACTCAGATAAATATTATATTAAAAATCTAATTGGAAAGAAATAACTATTATTTCTGATCACCACTCTCTTCCAAAAAGTTATGGGAAGTGATTTCAAGATTAAAGGATATCTAGGGGAAAGCTATATATTAAAGCATCCAATCACACTAAAGATGGAGAAAGACTAAGTGAAAGCACAGGGAGAAAACAGTATCATTAGCATTCAGAATTTATGTTAATAAACAAACTGGAATGGTTTAACAATATGGAAAGGACTTACATTATTGAAGATACTTTATTCAAATGTTGATCATTTCTCCTTGGAATAATGTTATTTACTTAGTTTATCAGTGTATGTGGAGTAGTTTTGATCTCAATTTTTGTTGAAGTCTGAATAAAGTTATTATACAGACAAAGGTTCAGAAGTGCGCTTTATGTTGGCCAAAAGCTTATTTGCATATCATGCATTTTCTAATGTTTCTCGTTGAAAGTAGATTTTTTTTGCTCAAGGCAATGTTTAGAAGCCATATCTTCAGCTTTCAGTCAATAGAAAAAATCAGTAAGCCACTCAATCATTTACTGTTCTCAGTCCTTCCAATTCAGACCAAAGGATAGGGGGAAATCAAATAATACTGAAAAGGGTTGTGATCAAATTATTTTTCCCTTCAATGTAAATATAAAGTCCAAGTCATACAGACAGAAATTCTAGTAGAGACACATTTTAATGTGTGCCAGTAACTTCTGACTACCAAAAGGAACAAATAATTCTGAAAAATGGAGGTCAGCTTTAAAAAGATTATCTATAACTGAATAAAGACAAAGTGTATACTGTGGTGTCTCATGGGATCATTTTTATTTTATTTTATTTTATTTTCAAAGAGGGAGAGCAAATAAAAGATTTTTTAAGGTGACTTACTAATAAAGTAGTAGGATGTTCCCAGGAACCACCATGACCAATGCTTAATCACTATTTGGAATTAGAATGAGCATAGCCTAAAAATTTGCACAATGCCTTATGGATATCTTTGGGTTCAAAACTTTCATATTTCTGGGTATATATTACAGGCAAGGGTTAGTTAGGACCAGGGTCTCTCTCAGCTGCCTTCCAAGTTTAAGCAGGTTTACTTTGTGCTAGCATCAGTCTTTTGTTATCCACACATACCTTGTGAAAATCAGTAGACATCCAAGAAAATGAGGATATTGGTGAGATGTTTACAGACATGGGGCTAATGTCTGTCTAGAGTATAAACCGGATGAACTAGTTCTCTTAAGGCCAAAGATAGAATTTACTTGAAGAGGAAAACCAAACCAACAAAACCTCTTTCAGTAAATAAATAGGAGCATTTCTCTCAGTCATAAGCAAATTATTTAGAAATATAGCAAATACTATGGATTAATGAATTTATTTATTCTTTCAACAATATTTATTGGCTACCTACTATGTTTCGGGAATTATTCTAAGTGTTGTGGATACAGTGGTAAACAAATTAAAAGCCTTTGCCCTCAAGGAGTTTATGGTTTAACAAGTAAAAAAGCAATATATAAATAAAGTATAATGTCCTATAGTGATAGATGCTATGGAAAAGCAAAGCAAGACAAAGAGCTAGATGGAGAAGGATTCTCTCACCGTAAATATTTACTTAATGTTTCATCCCAATCCTCGGAAACCGTCCACATAGCTATGAATCCTACATGTTGATGTAGTCCAAAAATGAACAGTAAATGTGACATAACCATTTATTTTTATAAGCATGTACTGATCATGCCCAGGTTTTGTTATTGTTTATGTGTCTAAAATTTATCAGCCAATAGTTTCTAGAATTTTGTCCAAGAGAGATGAAGGCAAGATGTCAGGTGGCTAATGAAATAATCTTTATGCTGTTTACTGTCTGGCTTTTTCTATTTTCACAGAGTTAAAATAATAACAGGTTTCCCCCCCTGCATATAGTTTAGTTTGAGTGCTTTTCTTTAAATTTATTTTATTGTGAAATGTAACAGAGAGAAATGTTTTTAGAACCTAGATCTACATCTTAACAAATTATTGAAAAGCAAACATCATTGAAAAAGTTCAGGTCAAGAAGTAGACCCTTCTAACCTCCCAGAAGTTCCCCACGCACCCAGTCCTGTCACTCCTTGAGTTAACGAGTAGCCTGACTTTTATGTTTTCGGTACATATGTAAAAATTCCTATACCACCGAATTAGTTTTGCCTCAGTGTTATCAGATATTTTAAAACTTGCCATTCTGATGACTACATAGGAGATTGCATTAAACCTATAGAGTTATTTGAGGAGAATTGATGTCATTATACTACTGAATCTTCTACTCCATAAATATGGTGTATCTCTCGACTGTTTTGACTTCTTTTATAACTCTCAATAAAGTTTTATAGTTTTCCCCATAGACATTTTGCACTGCTTATGCTGGGCTTATTTCAAAGTAGTTTATATTTTTGCTATTACAATTAGGATTTTCTTTTTTGAAGTCTTCTAATTGTTACTAGTATATAAAAAGACAATTGATTTTTGTATATTAATGTTTTATTCAGAAAACTTATGGAAGTTTCTTATAAATCTTTTATTTTTAAATTCTTTTAGATTTTCTGTGTACAAATAATATCTTTGGTGAAAATTTTCCTGTCTGTTTTAATCCTTAGTGTATTATGTATATATGTATGTATGTATGTATATGTGTACATACATATGTATTGTCTTACTGCACTGGTTAGAAACTCAAATGCAATTTTGCATAGAGTAATAGAATGCATCCTTTTCTTATTTCCAAGGGTTTTTTCCCCCTATTTTGCTGAGGGTTTTTATTTTTATGTACATATTGTATTTTATCAATTGCTGTGTCAGCCTCTATAAGCACATGATTTTTGGATTTAATTAGTTACATTAAATACTTTGTTTTTTAATGTTAAAATTTGCATATATAGGAACAAAACCCATGTACTCATGATGTTATTCTTTTTAGATATTGCTAGAATCAATTTGTTAAAATTTAGTTTATTAGTGAGAGAGACTTCTAATATCTTTTTTTAGTGTCATTATGGGGTTTTGATGCAAAGGTTATTGAAAACTCATAAAATGTGTTGAGGAGTGTACCTTCTTTTTCTATTCTCTGGAGAGGTTTGTATAAAATTGGAGATATTTTCTGCACATGGTAGGTAGAAATCATTGATGAAACCATCTGGATCTGACGTTTTCTTAGTAGTAAGACTTTAATTAACAATTCAATTTATTTAATACTAATAGGGCTAAAAAGATCTTCTGTTTCTTCTGTGTCACTTTTAGTAAGTTGTACTTTTCCAAGAATTTATTCATTTCATCTAAATTGTCATCTTTTTGGCATAACATTGATAATCTATTCATTAATTTTTAATGTCTGCAGTAACTTTTGTAATGCCTTCCTTTTCATCCTTGATAGAAAATAATTGTGCCTTCTCTTTCTTTATTTTCATTAATCTTCTTGATATTTGTTAACCCTCTCTATTACATGTTTGTTTTCTACTTGTTTTTTAAAAATATTTATTATTTCCTTCCTTCTATACTCTTTTGGTTTAATTTCATAACTTATTGATACAGGTGTTTACATCATTAATTTTAGCCTTTATTTGTTCTTAATATATACATTAAAGGATGCAACTTTCCTTCAAATATTGTTTTACATTGAAAGTTATGACATGTATTATTTTAAATTGAACTTTATTGAACAAATTTTCAATATGACTTGTTTCAGACTCATGGATTAGACTGTTTTTCTTAATTTCCAAATACATGGGAATTTCAAGTTGTCCTTTTTAGTACTGACTTCTAGCTTCATATCATATATGGTATCAGTCCTCTGAGGTGTGTTGATTTTGTCTTTATGGTCCAATTTATGGTCTATTTTAGTAAATGTTTCATGTGTACTTGAAAATAATGGTTTATTCCTCAGTTGTTAAAGGGAGCATTTTATATATATATATATATATATATATATTTTATATATAAATTATATATATAAATTAAATTATATATAAATTATATATCTCATTTAATATATATATATCTCATTTAATATATATCTCATTTTATATATATATCTCATTTTATATATATATATATATATATATATATATATATATATATATCTCAATACTTCTCAAACCACCTGCAGTGATGGATCAGATTTTAAAATTTCAAATCTATTATAAACCAATAATTTTGTGAAATAATTATTAGAAAAACGAAATGGAAAAGACATAAAATACAAGCTCAGATATTTTTATTATAATGTTTTTAAAAAACCCATAAAATTTCTCTTATTAAATGTCTATTCAGGGTTCCCAAAGCTTCGTTTCAATTTTTTTTACCTGTGGAAAAAATAGCCTGTGGACCTACACCAATCTGATATATGCACTACTTTTTTGTAGCATTGTCCTACATGCTAATTCAGTCTAATGTGTTGTTTGTATCTACTATATTCTTATTTATATTTTGTCATATTCTGTTCATTACAGAAAAAAGGTTATAAAATATCTTAAGTGTGGCTATATTTTTTTTCCTGTTCTGTCTGGTTTTGCATTACATTATATAACTTCCAGCTGTTATTAAGTTTGTGGATGTTCAGAATCACCTATCTTCCTGATGAATTGAAATGTTTATCATTATATAGTGAATTCCTTTATCTACAATTATGTGATTACCTTAAAATCTAGTTTGCCTGTTACTAATATATCTACACTAGCATTCTTTTGTTTATCCTTTTATATATGCATATATGTTGAGTCATATATACATATATATATATATATATATATCCAAAAATTATATATATGTATATATAAATAATGTTTTTCTTATGTTTTAGAAGTTGTTTCTCTTAACAGCAAACAACTACTTTAGTACATTCTAATATTCTTTATATTTTAACTACAGCATATATTCTTTTATGTTTAATGTAATTACATAATCACACATATATACAACATGATATGTTATAGTTTATATTTGTCCAGTGTCGATGTTCCTTTTTTCTCCTTTATTTTTTCTTCTGGACTAATTTTTATCTTTTTCTTTCCTCCTATTTGTTTTCAATTTATAATACTATTTTGCTGTTCTTTTAGTAGTTATCCCAGAATTACATTATGCATTAATAACATTAGATTTATTCCAGTCTAATATTAATAATAATTTTCCTTTTTTCCAGACCAGTCAAGAAACTTAGAATAATTTAACTTAACACCTCTGTTAATTTGATTATGCATTTTAATATCTGTCTCTCTCTCATGGTAGCCAGCTATGTATGTATATTTATGTCTATGTACTTCAAAAGATATTGTTTAGTAACATCGAAATTGATTGAGATCTACAAATATATTTACCATTTTATTTTCTCTTCAAACATTCCTGTATTTATGACCTTTCCTCTATTTCCCTCTAGCACAATTTTCCTTTTATTTGAAGAACATTCTTTCCAATTTCCTTTATTGCAGGTCAGTAGTAGTTAACACATTTTTTTATGTATGTGCTTCTGTGTGTGTGTGTGTGTGTGTGTGTGTGTGTGTGTGTTTGATTCTTATTTTTGAAGACAAGTGTGTTTATTTCTTGCCTTAATGCGTTGAAAATGCTATTCTGCTATTGTCGTCTGACTGCCACTGCTGCTGTCAAATTATTACCTGTCTAACTTCTGATGAACGTTTGTGGATATATTTGACTCCCCCTTTATGCTTAATATTTTCCCTCTCTCTTTGCTGTTTTGCAGTTTTACTGTGGTGTATTTTTCTTTAAATGTCTTTTTATTTGCCCTGCTTGAGATCCATTGGGATTCTGAACTTGTAAATTGATTTTTTTGACAGTTCTGGAAAATTATCAACTATAATCTTTTCAATAGTCTTCTGTTTCGTTCTCTCTTATATGACTCCAATCATATGAATATTTGATTTTCAATATACATTCTATACTTCTGCCTAATTTTCTCCACTTTCTGTTTATCTGTGTCTCTGCATTTTCTTTTTGATGTTTTATTTTCACCTATCTTATTCTGCTAATTGTTTATCAAATAATTTCTAACCTGCTCTTTTTAGCTTTAAATTTTTAGTCTGTTCTCTTTTTGAATCTGTATATATATATATATATATATATATATATATATATATATATACAGACACATATATATATCCTCATGTACCTTATAATCTTTGAAATAGTGCTGGACATTGTGATAAAAACGTATGTAGAAATAATCTGAAGACTAGCATGATGTTATTTTCTTCTCATGATGATTTTCTAGTGCTCTTTCCAGGTACTTGAAAGTCCTAGGAATCCAGAATCACATTCATCCAAATTCAGGATTTGACTATGTAGATGACTAAAAGCAGGACTGCAATCTGTACAAAGGCTGCTTTATTTACTGAGCATCATTTCTACATATCAGCCCAAAGTGGAGAAAAACATATCAGGTTCTCAGTCCTGACAGGGCCATTACCAAGACTCTGTTTCAATAGATTTAATGATATTAAGAGTACAAGTCTGACTCTTAGCTGTCTCTTTGGTTTTGGAAAAATCAATAAGTTCCAGACTCATCTCTCTGGAGTCTCATCCCCTCTACAATCTCAGCCTGATAATTCCTCAATATCTTATTAGACCTTTGATATATTTAAGACAATGCTATTTTTTTTGGACCTGAAAATAATTTCACCCAACATTTTTAGTTCACTTCTACATAAAGACTGGCATGAATTTACTAGTCTGCTTTTCTCGATATTGGAAGTCCAAGAATGAATGTTTATACATAAAACTTTTGATTAATTGTAATAATAACTACTTTTTATTTAGGACTTGATATATATGCCAATACTTGTGCTGAAAAGTACTTATATAAGTTATTTTGTTTAAACCTCATTATAGTCTCCCGTGAAATATTTTGTTATAATAATTTTATGATGAAAAAACTGAGGCTCAGATAGGTGAAGTGCTTTGGTTAAGGTCACATAGCTTCTAAGTAGCGAGCAAGGATTGCAGCTTAAATGGGCCTAACACAAAAACATATACTTTCCCATCTATTTTGATTCTTACCTTTAAAAGTGAGGTCTGTTTTGATGTTATTTTTACAAAGTTATATATACATATATATTTCTTTGACTCAATAACCACTTTTGAAGTAGTCAATTTTGATGCAATATGATGTTAAATTAAAATTTATTGAGACATTCTATTGACTTTATAATTTTGTCTGATATTTTAAAACAGAGTAATGGTTCTTATAAATTTTTAAGTGAACCTATCTTATGACATTTTAACATATTTTAGTGGCATACAGGTGGGTAGCATACAGTTATGCATAAAAATCTGTGATTCACAACACCCCTTATATATTCTTTATCATTATGCAAACTGGATGCAAAAACCATCTTATATTTCAGAGCACACCCGAATGTCAAAAATTCAATTGTTAGTTGACATTAGGATATAAGAATAGCAAATATAATTCTGAAAATTTGGTAGTGAGGAACATGATTTCCAACATATTTCTAGTGAAGGGAGAGTAAAAAGAAAAAGATTGAATAATGAAAGAGAGTGATTTGTAAGAGTATGATAGTCTCTTAATGTAAATATGTTTTTTCCCAGAAGACTAACTCAATCATTCTCTATTGGCTCTGTAATTTAAAGGTTTTGTTCTGGTTTTCCTTCAGTTATTTCTGTTTTCAACACATACACTTCTAGTAAGGCTGAGACTAAAATTGTCGACCCTGGATTGCTTCTTCTATTTCACTTTACATGTTTTTCTGTTTCTCTGTCTCTGTTTCTCTGTTTCTTTCTTTTCTGTCTTTCTCTTTTATAGTTTTTATCAGTTTTCTTTACTCGATGGCAAGGTACATTTTTGTCCATTTTGTACTAATAAGAGATAAGTTGTTACTTTCTACCCCTCCTCCCAGCTTCGACATTTGAGAGGACATTCTAACTCCTATTTAAAAACATTTTTTTCTTCTTTCTGCTCCTTCCCTCCTTCCTTCCTTCATTCCTTCCTTCCTTCCGTCCTCACTTCCTCCTTCCCTTCCTTCCTTCCTTTCTTTTTTTCCTTCCTGCACTCTTAATTGAAACTTATCAGGCAGGCTCAAGAGAGATGGGAAGACAGCATGATGGCATCCAGGACCACAAAAGTAAGACATTCAAGCAAGGAGATATTCAGTAGAACAGAAGTTTTCTACATTCAGGGACTTGCCCATATAAATAATTATGTTGAGGAGTTAGGGTTCTCACTGTCAGAGGTAAGAAATGCAATATAGAGTAGGGGAAAGCTAGACTAAACCTTGTGGTTTAGATTAGAAATCAAGAGGTTAGTATAAAATCTCTCTATAATAGGTATCATTTCCTAGCACTGTCCACTAAGAAAAACTAAGAGTAGTGACATCCCAGTAGCAATAAGCATGCTTATCACCCAGGCTTCTGTTTCTATTTACCATTTTCCACTAGAGGAACTAGGGCTCCTTAGAAAAATGGCTGAATCCAGGGCTTAGGTAGGGAAAACCAAGGTGGACTCTTGATTCCAGAACTCTTGATTCCAGAAAGTAAGGAAAATAACTCTTGATTCCAGAAAGTAAGGAAATGCTTAAAAAATGAAAGGATCATGTCAAAAGAACACAGATATTAGTTTGAAGGAGTTCTCACTGGCCAAATATGGGACAGTTTGAACACTAAAATAAATATTTGTAGTAATGGATCATAACCATTGAAATAAGAGAAATCCACAAGTTTATACTGATGCAAATTAATTAATAGCTCCACCTTACAGTAAAATGTCAACTAATAAAATAAATCAATACCATTATTCAATATTACAGCTAAGGAAACTGAAACAAATTGAGGATTGGAGAGGTTAATCAAATTTCTCATTGTCACAGAACTAGTAAGTGTTATATTTGGGCCATACACCCAAATTTGTCTGACCCCAAGAGTCGAAGTTCTTAACCAGTACATTTAGTTTTCTATTTCTAATCTGATTTTCAAACCAAGTCTAGGCCTCCTGGCCTGATTCTTGCCTTTCTCTGAAGGTTTGGCAATCAGCCCACTAATTGTAGTCACATAATGGACCTGTGAATCTGTTATACACAAAATCTACCTTTCATGTTTTCCCAAAACTTTCCTTAGCCTCCTACTCTTTGCACAACTTCCCCACAACTTGACACAAATGCTATGAGTGAACATCCATACCCATAAAATATTCCAGGTTTGGTTTTTGTTTTTAAGAGTTGGGATTACTGTTGATGTGATATATATATATATATATTTTAAGAACTCTGCTAAACAAAACCTTTTTTTTGAAAGGACTCAGCAGAAAGCAAATCTATGCTCTACTGTCCCTTGGCTCAAAAAGAGTAGAACCAGCCAGCAACTCAGATGACAGACCATATTTTGCAACAGACACTCAGCTAGCTTTGTATAAGACACCAAATGCCAGCCAAATTCAACCTCTCTTCATGTCTCTCATGCTAGAACTTTCCTTTCTAATTACAGTAAAAGGTTTGCAGACATAGAAAAATTAAAAATAAAATCAGACTTGTTTAAAACAGGTTCACTCTTGAAATAGGGCAAATTAGATGTAGTCTGGGTTTTTAATACCATTTGACTGGCTGGCTAGCTAAGACTTGGCTCCCACACAGCACACAACAGCACTGAGATTTCAAAAAAGGTCTTTTCAGTTTGGTCACGTGATCCTATAACCACCAGTTGACACACAGCCACATGCCCTTCTCTATGTCACAACTTGGCAATAGTCTGCATTTTATGCTCTGAAATATTGAGCTTCTAAGCCAAATATGTGAATTAGTGATGGACTTTGTTTCTCTTTGACTTCATAAGTTAAAGGTAAATCTATGAATGTTAATAGTCACAATTATGGGTTTTGGTGCACAATTCTAATGATGCAGTATCAGATGCCTAGTTTCATAACATTACAAGATAAAGTTCTTAGCCAAAACCCACCAAGACTGGATTAAGAATGTGTGGTGTGCTGGGGCATTTAGGAATTTACCAGCTTTCCTTTCTCCATCCCATTTTTCAGCTACATAATAGTGTCTCCTTGAAAGAAAGAAATATTTATTATTCATAGTGAAAAACCAAAATAACTAAAATGTAAATAAAGTGTAAACCAAAAATCAAATATAATGCTTCCACAGTTCAAATATAATCTTCAATTTGAACATAAGTGATGCATAAATTAGAAAGTAGAGTTTCTTTATGGGTTAAATAGAAACCTTTGGCCTTTAATCTGAACCTGAATGCTAGAAAGTAGCTACCTTAAGTGTGACTTGTAAATTAAGGTGATATTCTTTCTTCAGACCTAATGGGCAAGTTGAAGATAAGAGGCTTAGATGATGATTTCTATCTCTTTTGTTTAAGTTTATCTTCTGAGAGGATGCTTTCATATGCCAAGTAAGAATCCTTACTGTGTAAATGTCCCTTATCTGTAACAACAGCAATGCTCTTCCTTAATTAGCTGTTTTAGCCCCATTTCTATCTCAGCTGTCACCACCACCATCAGCTTCATCATTATCATCAATTAATATTGAGTGCTCATTAAATGAAAAACACTAAGTTAAACGAAAGCAAACCACACATGAAAAAAAGACAACAAAATGTCTCAGACAGTCAGGGAAATATGGATTTTTAAGACCAAGAGAAAAAAACGAAACTTTATAAATCATGTTGTCTAAATCTTTTTTGCTACAATTTGCTCAAGTCTTCATCTAGAATTTAGGGGAAGTCAAACATTGCCTGAGGAGTTATGATGGAGGGCCTCATGTTATCTAGTCTTTTCTGGCTCAGATTTCCTGCTTTCATTGCATTGTTGCTCATTTCCCTGCTTCTTCTCACTTCCTGTATATCTTGCCCCTTCTATTGTCTCACTGCACCTTGGAAGACCCTGCTTCAAACTCAGTCCTTTACTTTCCTCAAAGTACCTCAAGATCAAAACAGATTTTTACTGACAATATAGGTTAGGTGTATGTGTGTTGAGGGAGATGATCAGCACATCCAAGCAGCAACAAAACAACTGAAAAATTCTTAAAAGTCTTTTGACAATACCTTCAACAGCAATGTCTTGTGGACTCTCTTTTCTCACATACTGGCCTCCTGCTATCTTTTGTTTCCCTCTTCCTTAATCACCTTTCCTCATGTCACCGGCTTCTTAGCATTGGTCCTGACTGTCTTTTCCATCTCAGGCTGCCAAACAGTCAAAATCTATATTTTATCATAGAGAGTTACTTATTTTTTTTTGTTATTCTGCTATATCTTCCATATCATTACCTTTGGTATATATTTTTCCATTTTTTGTTATGGTAAAATACACATAACACAAAATTTACTATCTTAACATTTTTAAATGTGCAGTTTATGATATTAAGTATATTCATATTGTTGTGCAACCATCACTTATATTTTTTATAACCTAATGACCAAAAAATGATGATTCTGTTAAGTAACAAAAAACTATGCACTCTAAGAGAGAATTTTAATATGAGATTCCAAAATAATTATTACATATGTGTGTATATATGAATACAGTGTGTACACGTGTGTGTACACACATGCACACACAAACTTTCCTTGACACATACACATACACATTTCCCTTCCAAATGTAGTAGCACCTCTTTAGATTGGCCTGCCTTTCACTTAGAAATAACCAGTAAATTTTACAGATTACTATATTCTCCCAAAAGAAAAAATAATTCATGACCAATAATGTACATTAAAAAAAATAGGTTTTGTTGTCAGATGAAGTAGGGAGTTTATATTGCATATCACACACCATACTTGCCCTCAGATTGTCTGAATATCTTATTTTTCCCCCAACATTTAAAATCCTATGGTAGTTACTACCTTTTCACTAGTTCCTTCTTTTTTTTTAAATATTGTTATTTTGAATAATATTTTATTTTTCAATTAAAGTTGATGTACAATATTATATTAGCTTTAGGTGTACAACATAGTAATTAGGTATTTATATAACTTGCAATGTGATGACCCGATAAATCTGCTATCCATCTGACACCATACATAGTCATTACAATATCATTGACTATATTCTCTATGCTTTACTGTACATCCCCATGACTGTTTTGTAACTACTAATTTATGTTTCTTAATCCCTTCCCCTTTTTCATCCACTACCCCACTCCCATCAGGCAGCCATCAAAATGTTTTCTGTATATATGAGTTTGTTTCTGTTTTGTTTGTTTGTTTACTTTGTTCTTTAGGTTCCACATATCAGTGAGATCACATTGCATCTCTCTTTCTCTGACTGACATACTCCACTCAGTACAGTACCCTCCAGGTCCATCCATGCCACCACAGATGGCAAGAACCCATTCCCTTCCACGGCTGAGCAATATTCCATTATACATATGTACCACCTCCTCTTTATCCATTCTTCCACTGATGGACTTTCAGGCTGCCTCACATCTTGGCCATTGTAAACAATGCTACAATAAACATATATATGCACACATCCCCTTGAAGTAGCATTTTGGGTTTCTTCTCATAAACACCAGGAAGTGGGATTACTGAGTCCTTTTTTGTCTCTTGTTACAACAGCCTTGTTTTAAAGTCTATTTTGTCTAGCATAAGTATTGCTACCCCAGCTTTTTGTTTATTTTGTTTCTATTTTCATGGAATATCATGTCCCATTCCATTCCTTTCAGTCTGTGTATATCTTTCAATCTGAAGTGTGTCTCTTATAGACAGCATATGAAAGGTTTTATTTTCTTATCTGGTTAGCCACCCTCCCTTTAGATTGGAACATTTAATCCATTTACATAGAAAGTAATTTTTGATAGATATGTAGTTATTACCATTTTATTTCTTCTTCTTCTTCTTCTTCTTCTTCTTCTTCTTCTTCTTCTTCTTCTTCTTCTTTTTTCTCCTCCTCCTCCTCCTCCTCCTCCTCCTCCTCCTCCTCCTTCTCCTCCTCCTCCTCCTTCTTCTTCAAAAAGTCTGTCTAACAACATTTCTTGTAATACTGGCTTGGTGTTGATGCACTCCTTTACCTTTTTCTCTTCTGGGAAACTCTTTATCTCTCAATTCTAGATGATAGTTTTGCTGGGTAGAGTAATCTTGGTTGTAGGTCCTTTCTTTTTATCACTCTGAATATTTCATGCCAACTGATTCTGGTCTGCAAAATTTCTGTTGAGAAATCAGCTGACACTCTTATGGGAGCTCCCTTATAGGTAACTCATAGCTTTTCTCTTGATTCTTTTAAGATTCTCTCTCTGTCTTTAACCTTTGGAATTTTAATTTTGATGAGTCTTGGTGTGGGTCTCTTTGGGTTCCTCTTGTTTGGGTCTCTGCACTTCCTGGGCTTGTGTGTCTACTTCATTCACCAGGTTAGGGAAGTTTTCAGTCATTATTTCTTCAAATAGGTTTTCAATTCCTTGCTCTCTCTCTTTTCTCTTTCTGGTGCCCATGTGATGCAAATGTTGGTATGTGTGATGTTGTCCCAGAGGCCCCTTAATCTGTCCTCATTTCTTTGGATTCATTTTTTTCTTTTTGCTGTTCTGGGGCCTCTTGGGCGGTACTGTGGTGGAGGCCAAAGCAGTCACTGTCTGGGGCCACTTAGTATGAGCTACAAAGTGATCTGCAGATGGTTGCCACTTGTGCTGGTCTTGGAGGTGCCTGGGAAAGGCTAAGCCAAGAACCAAGACTGGCTGCCACTAATGCTGGGCTTGGGGTTGCTTAACAAGAGGTACGGGGCATGCTGAGGACAGATGCTGCTCATTTGGAATTTACGAAACTTTGAGAGATTTTAGGAAAGTCTGCAGCATGAGTAAGGTCATTTGAATATAAAAGCCACTAGAAGTGTCTTGGGTGGGCTCTGCAAGTTAGGTGGGGTGGGGTCTCATGGAATCACCAGTGCAGGGCAAACAGCGTTAAGTTGATGGAAACTCAGAGATATGGTGCCAGCATACCTCTTGATGCTCAAAAAAGGAACAATGGCTTCTTCCAGCACTACTGTCTAGGAGAAAGCTGCCCTTCCAGCCCTTGCCCTAAAGTCATAAAACTCAGTTCCTCCCCTTATATTTCCAGCACTTTTCAAGCTGCTGTCCCAGTGCTGGAGCTCAGAGCAGGTGAGGCCATCAGAAAGCAAGTTCATGTACAACCCCTTTACGAGAAATGCCTGGGACTCCAGCAGCCCTCAGTTTCACTTAGCAGCAATCTCTGCTGGTTTTCATGGCTCAGAGTTGTAGGAACTTCTCTTGATGGCACTGGAACACTAGGCTAGGGACCCTGGTGTGGGGTTGGGACCTCTCACTCCTCAGGGGGTATCTCTGCAGCTGAGATAGCCCTCCCAATTTTTAACCACCATATGTGGGTTTGGGACAAATCGCATTCCATGGCTCCGCTCGTTCTACTAGTCTCAATGTGCCTTTTTCTGCATATCTTTCGTTATCAGACTTATGTTCAGCTAGACTTCAAATGGTTTTCAATCGTGGTTGTTCTTTAGTTTCATTGTGATTTTGATGTGGTTGTGAAAGAAGGTTAAGCACAGTGTTTACCTACTCCACCATTTTGACTGAAACCCCCTAGTTCCTCCTTATTCTTACTGTCTTCTCTCTTACTTTTGCTTCAGGTTCACTCCCCTTTCCTGGTGTCTATATCTGCTCTTCTTTTCTTTTTCTACCCGGAATCCAATGTTCTTTTCCAAGCCTTCACATCCTTTTTGTGCTGATCAATTTAATGTATTCTGGGTTCCTTCCATTGAGTCACCACCTATCACTGTGATTAACATAACAAAGGGCCTTTATTTTCTGAAGTTAGTGGCAAGGGATTAGAAACTCTGACAATATTTTTTAGATTTTAACATTTATAAAATTAGAATGCAGCAAAATTTCAAATGCTGGTAATATTTGTCCTGGCCATTACCTTAGTAATTTATCTTAATGCTTGCACATACGATGTATGTATGAATTTTTTTAATATAGCATTATATTTAATAAATAAAGACAAGGGAAAACATCAGAACCCATTTAAAAGGAACAGTTTAATAATGTACATTTACACACTCAGTACCATGCAGGTGTCATAAAAATTTCAAGAAAAAAAAAAATTAAAGAAAAAATACAGAAATGGTGTCATTTCCAAGGTTTACTATTAAGTGAGAAACTAAGGCACAGAAGAATTTACATAATATACACAAAAATATTCTGTGGAATAATAAGCAATAAATTAACAATGAGTTAGAGATGAAAGCTTGTTGGACTGTTTAGGATGGATCAAATTTATATGTATTAAACTCTATGCCCTAAAAACAGAGTAGACACATTTTAGTTTCTTCCAATACCCATGGAAAAGCGAATATAACATTTAAGAAAATTTAAGATAACATTTAAGAAAAGTAAAAAATAATGCATCCAAACTGTATGAATACAATATATGAAATCAAAGCCTTAAATTGCATAAAAAGTACAATGCAGCTAGGTCTCCCATATGAATACCAAAGTAAATCATAAATAAGACATTAGTAGAAAGAATCCAACAGCTTATGAAAAGAACACATCCTCCTGACTAAATGGGGTTTATTCTAGGAATGCAACACTACTGCTCCATGTTAATAGATTAAAAGGAAAACAGATAAGCATCTTTATAGGCACTGAGAAAGCATTTGACAAAATGTTATATCAGCTATTGATTAAAAAATCAACCTAGGACAAGAAAAGAAATGAACAAGTATTTTAAATAAAATAGGGAAGTTTAATATTTCCTAACAAAATTGACACATGTGTATTTCACCTCTAAGGTTAGTATCACGCCTAGTGGAAAAACACTTAATATATTACCAGTAAAATCCAGAACAACACCAAGTTGTCCAATATCACCATTATTATTTACCTCTGTTCTGATAGTAGTAGCCATTATAATGAGGAAGGAAAAAAGAGGTAAAAACTATTTAAATAGGAAAATAAAAGGTAAAATTATCATTTTGATGTTGCGATTGTACACATGGAAAATCCCAATGACTCAACTGAGTGGTATATTCCAAACAGTAAGATAATACAGAAATGTGAATGAGTACAAAATACCTTAAATCCAGGACCTTCCTATGTAAAAACAGCAACAAATTACAAGTTAATGCAGAACGTGTATGGAAGAACTTCTATAGAAGAAAGGATCCCAATTACAATAGCACAATAGTAACAATAAAATATTCAAGAAAAAAAAGACAAATAGAATCTATAATCTTGTAATCTATATGAGAAAAATTTAAAATAACACTGAGAAACAAAAGGAAGTTTTTAACAATTGTAAAAAAATGGATTTATTTAATAATGTAGGTAAAGGTTACTGAAAAAAGCATTTGAAAACATTGGATTCTAACTTATACCATATTCCAAAATAAATGTTAAGTGGATCAAGTATTTCATTATAAAAAGTGAACAGAAAAGTAATAAAAATAAAATATGGATGATTAAAAAATATGGTAAAAAAATCTAAAATATGTATCATAGGCAATGTGATAAGTTCTTATCAATATAAAGAGTTCCCATGATTCAACAAGATAAAAACAAATCAACAAAAAACTAGGTAAGGTGTATAATCAGATAGTTTTCAACAAATATCTTTAAAAATATGTAAAGTTAACCTCATTCATAATAACAAAAACATAAAATTTAAACCATAGATGCCATTTTTTTGACAAGTTTGACAAAAATCATCATACACTATATTAGTTTGTTAAAAGTGACATTCTCATACAATGTTGGTGGAAGTATATATTATCACAAACTCTACAGAAGACAATCTTAAATATCTATCAAAATTTAAAATGTTTGCTTTAACCCTATAATTTGATTTATAAGAATTTATGGCAGATATACTCACAAAATGCATACTGATGTATATATAAGAATGATTGATGCTACATTTTTATTAACAAAAATACAAAAACAAAAGCTGAAAAGAAACAACCAAAATCTCCAATAATAGATTATCAGTTAAATAACTTATTGCAAATTCAAATGATATAAAACTATTCAAGTGTCAATTATATACACTGAAATGGAAGGAATTTGCAAATAGAATATTAAATGGGAAAGAAAAAACCAAGGTACAAAAACTGAATGTATTTATCATTTGTGTAACTAATACATAATGTTGTGTAAAAGTGTATATGCATGTGCGTTGACAGAATGCGAGGTCTGACAATTAAGTTCGAGAACTCATCCTAGAAAAAGTGCTACATACCTCATTGCTGAATATCACTAGGGTGAACTTTGAAGTACTCCCCTTGGGAAGCTATGCACCAACGCCAGTGCCTACTCCACTCTCCAAATAAATTTTGGAACTCTTTTTCTGGAATGGCCATCAGAGCTGTTGTTGTGTTACCCTTGATGTTCTGAATGTCATCAAAATGTTTTCCTTTCAAAATTTCCTTTATCTTTGGGTAAAGAAAGAAATCACTGGGAGCCAGATCAGCACTCAAGAAGTATTTGTTGAATGATTGAGTGAATGCGTGAATGAATGACTCTCAATGCCCCATACCCTCAAGTTGAAATCTATATCCCCAAACAAGCTCATGTCCCAACCAAACGATCTGAATGCCACAGGCAGTTAGAAACTCAGAACAATAATCTCCTTCTCACTGACCACAACAATCTTGATAGACACCTTACTGAGGAAAATATCTGTTCACTGATGCCAAATAGGTGTGTGAACAGTAAAATCCAGTGACTCCTAAACCCTGTACTACAATCTTCCCTCATATCTCTGAAAACGCAGCAGCACAGGTCTACATACAATGAAGAGAAGGCGATCAATGGGTCTCCCTGTCAGAAAGACTATTTCCAATAAGGACCAGAAAGGATGAACAGGCATTTGTCTCCTTACGTCCTTTCTTCCATTCTATCTTCCTTTTATTTTTTCTTCCTTTCTTCATTGAGTTAGGGCTCACACACACACACACACACACACACACACACACACACACACACTCATTTACAAATTACCATTTACAGCCTCTGTTCATAGAGGAGTAGGATAAGTACACAAACAGGCAGAGTTTCACAAATATCTAATGTGAGTCTCAGTTGCATTAAAGATTTATCAGCCAGCGTCTGTCCATTGAGTATTTAGGTATATTTAAGTTCTTTAGTGTTATTTCCTGTCTGAAATTAAAATGATCATCTTAGCCAAAGATAAAATGGATTTCTAATGCAGATGTACACCACACAGCATCCTAGAAGCACCTATCCTCAACCCAGCCTGTTGACGTAAGAGTAGAAAAGGTCAAAAACATTCTCAGCATCTGTCTCTTTCATTTTGCATCAGGGAAAAGAAAAAGATAGGAAAGGAATATTTGGTAACAGCGGTATAAATTATTTGGTCTTAAAGGCTGATTCACCCCTAAAGAGAAAAGGAATTAGCCTCAGGCCAGTCGGACTAGAGGAACATCATTTTCTTGACGTTGCTTATGGAGGAAGGACTCAAAAGGACTTGAGAGGGTGCTGGGTTTCTCGTTTTCCTAGGGCAGCTGAAGCCCCTAAATGTGGCACTGATAATAAGATGATATACTTTCAGTCAATGATGTGTGTGGTTTTCTTCTCCTCCCCCCAGCTATTAAAGCTGTATTCAGTGGGAGACACATAGTAATTTGTTGAAAATCACGATTTGCTAAGAAACTCTCACAAAACCCCAAGAGCCCATTATATTAACAGAAGTGACAAGAAAATAAATGTTTTTGACAAGGGAGTGCTCCTATCCGGGGAAGATGGCTGCACTGTCAGTGATTATTCAGCGAATCAAACTTATTTAAACACACTGTCTCTGATACTTAATAAATGTTATAGTGTGGCTCTTTGTGGCTAATAAAACTTGGTTTACATTCCACCCCGTGCCTTCTATGTTTCGCCTCCCTGGGCTCACTTAAAGTGTGTTACGAAGCAGCAAGTAAGATCAGGACGATTTGCTGCAAAACTTAAATAATTCATTTATGCATCACTGCTTTCAGACTATGTTTTTACAAATGCTGTAATGAGACAAGCTGTGAAATGTTTTACATGGGGAAAAAGGCAGGGAAGTCACTGAAAGAAAACCCCCTTTTCATGCCTTCTTTCCTAGAGGTTTAGGACAAAAACGAGGAAAGCATAGCTTACAAAAACATTTGTGCTATTTACCTACTCCCCATACAGCATCAACTAGAACCCATGTATATTTTTCCATTAACTGGAATTAAAGTCACGTCATATTTGAGAGACTTAATACCTAAGTTACTTAATAAAATTGACATAAGTCTAATCAAATTTCTAAAAGGATATTTGGAGGAAAAGTTGTCACAAAATTATTGTAAGCTTTATCTGAATAAATAACTGGGCAAAAACTCCAATAACTATCGTAAAATAAAAAATGATATGCACTTGATCTGTTAGATAATAAAGTATATTATAAAGCGATATTTAAAAGTATGGCACTAGCTATGGAATAAATAGGCAATCAATGAAACAGTTTAAAATGAACTAGGTAAAACAGTCCAGAAACAAGTGAAGAATATTTATATATTCAACATAAAATAAAAGCAACACTATAAACCAGTGATAAAAAAAACCATATAATTAATATATATATGTATATGTATATGTATATATAAATATATATATTCAACAATACTTAGTTACTTATTTTAAAAGAAATTGTATTCAAGGAATTTAACAAATTAAATTCCAAACAGAGTGATGACTTAACTATCACAAGTGAGATCTAAAAGATCTAGAAAAGATTTACATGGGTCTAGAAAAAAATTTAACTGAACATTCATATATTTTTGGAAAGGGGAAGATCATTCTAAGTATAGCACAGAAGTAAACTACAAATGAAAAATTTATTATATTTTATTCCTGAGAAATATAAAAATGGACATCTGTATATAAAACATTATTAACAAAAAAGAGAAATAATGAATTTGAAAAAATATGTGTATAAGGCAGGGGGTTTAATATTCCTATTACATAGATTGCTTACGTATCAAAAATAACCATTTTTTAAAATGAGTAAGGGATATGATTAGACAAGACAGAAAATATAAGATCTAAAATAAGACACCCTTTGTTTTTGTTTATGTTTGCTTGTTACTATAGCAAGGATAAGAGATTAACTCCTAATGTTTTGAAGGTATGGGGAAAAAAGTCACCCTCCTAAACTTCTGATGAAAGTGTTAGTTCAATATTTTCTTGAGGAAATATTCGCAAATGACTATGTGTTCAAAGTATTTTTAAAAATACATCTCTTAAATCCCAAATTTCTCTTCTAGGAATTTATATAAGGAAACAATCAGAGATGTAGTATAAAGAAATTCTCCACAAGGTTATTGTTCATAGTAAAAAGTTGAGGAAAACAAAATATTCTCAAAGTAGGGTACTTACATGTTACAGAACACTATGTAGCTATTAATAATTTTGGGAAAACATTTATGTAAGGAGATATTCATGATATTTTTGAAGTAAAATGCAGGCAATAAACAGAATGTAAAGTGTGCTACTAATATGTTTAATACATATGAATACACGTACACACACACAAGATTGACACAGATCAAATATATCAGAACACAGAAAGAATGAAAGTGAAGTGAAGGAAAAGTTAAGTGACGGACCTACTAACCAAAATGAATATGATATGGTTGTATTAATATCAGGCAAATTAGTCTTTAAGGGAGAAGCATTATTAGAGATTAAAAAAAAGAGAGTCACTACATCTAAGTCATGCCCAAGTCACCACAAAGCTTACGCAACTCTCAACGTACTAACAAAACTTCAAAACTTGTTGAAAAGTTTATAGCATGATGCTCAGTAATTGATACACAAGGAGACAAATATTACATATACAGAATTTTACAGAATAGAATTAACAAGCTTATTCTAATAGACATAAATACAACCCCACTCCCACTACTTCTGACTGGAGAATTACAATTCCAAGTACACTGTGACATTTATGAAAATTGATCATTTCATTGGCTTTAAAGCAAGTCTAAATAATTTTTAAAGGATAAGTTATCATAGAAAACACACTCTCTGCATATAGAGTAATTTATTTATGTATCAATAAAAATATCACTTTTGAATATATACTTGTAAATTAAGACAAAGTATTCTTACATGATTTATGAGTAAAGGAAACATTACAGTGGGCATCAAAATTACTTATAACTGAATAATAAGACAATACTACTTATCAAAACCAATAGAATACAGCTAAAACAATATTTAGAGGGAAATGTGTAACCTTAACTGCATGCAATAGAAAAGAAGAAAAGCTGGGAATATAGGAGCTAAACATCCAACTTTAATATTTAGAACCCAAACAGAATAGACCCAAAGGAAGCATAAAGGTGACAAAAAATATGAAGGAGAAGTGAATAAACCAGAAAACAAAGATAGCAAGTGTTAAAAAAATTAAAAAAGTAATAAATTTGATCGACCACAGGAAAGAATTATTAGAAAAAAAGATGTAACAGTAATTTCAAAAGAAAGTAAAAGAATGTTAAGAACAACTTTATGCCAGTAAATTTTAAAATTTAGTCAAATTGACAAATTTGAAAAAATACAATACTAAAACAAACTGAAGAAAAAACATTAACCTAAATGATCTTGTAATCTTTAAAGGAACTGATTCAGTAACTAAAAATTTCATGGTGAAAAGGGATCTAGATTTTTTTTTTTTTAGGAAAAGGTAATTATGATTGTCACCTAAATTCTTTCAGAAAACAAAAAATGAGGAAATGCTCCCCAACTATTGTAATAAGACACAAATTATAACATTACAGGTCAGTCTTTCTCATGAGCATAGATACAAAAATCCTAATATAATACAATATTATATATTATAGTCATATAATGTAATCCTGAGAAAACGTATTAACAAGTATAATCTAGGAATATGTAAAAATAACCAATTTGATTTGGCCCAGTTACGCAAGATGAGTTAAAAATAAAAATACCAATAGTGTAATTTATTACATTAGCAAATTAAAAGAGAAAAAACATATTATCAATTCAATATGAAGCAATAACAGTCTTTGATAAAATCCAACATTTATTCATGATTAAAAAAAAACAAAAACAACTCTTGACAAACTAGAATAGAAGGGAATATCCCATACTAGTGAAGCATAGTTATATAAGAAATCCTAGAGCAAACATCATTTTAGTGGTGAGAAATTAAAAACATTTCATTTCACAAAATCTTTTACAATCAGAAACATGACAAGTATCCCTACTATCATTTTTGTTCACCACTGTATTTATAATCTGAGCTAGCACAATAAGATAAGAAAAAAACAAAATTATAATGAATGTAAGAAACAAAAAATCATTATTTATAGGTAATAGTGTTGTTATATGAAATACCAAAACAATCTATCAATCTACAGAAAAACTACTAGAACTAACAACTGATTATATCAAGTTTGTCAGGTACAAAATCAAGATACAAAATTTAATTCTATTTCAATATACTGACCATGCATTTCTAGAAAAACTAATTTAAAGAATATATATAATATGTGATCACAAGTAATAAAAGAATCTAAAAGTAAAAAAGACATTTTTAAAAAGATGCACAAGACTTTTGTGAAGAAAATTTTAAATTTTATTGAAAGACAAAAAGGAATACTACATTCATAGATAAAAAATTCACTATTGTAAAGATTCAACCCTCTGCAAATTCACGTAGTGATGTGATGTAATTTTTACCACAATTTTAGTGCCTGTATGCAGTTTGTGTGTATGATTTGACAAGATAATTCTAGAGCAAAGTGTAAAGAACAGTCTAGAAACTACTCAATAAAGTAAAACAAGCTGTGGGGTTGGGGAAAGGAGAACTTAACTTACTAAATGTCAAGACTTATGTAGAAGAATATAGAGACAAGAAACAGTCTCATTTGTATCAGGCAACTTGACACAGGACGGAGCTAAGAGTGAAGAGGAGCACGGAATGCAAGGACTGGTCAATAGTGCACACGATCTATAGAAACAATTTACATGGACTAAGGACATAAAAGTAAAAGGTAAAAATTTTATACTATTAGAGGAAACATATAGGAGAATATCCTTAAGATCTTAGGGAGAGGAAGAGTTTTTATCATCAAGACCAAAAAAAAAGGCAAACAGTAAAAAAAAAATTTTGACTATGTTAAAAGTAAGACTTTTGCTCATTAAAAAAACTATAAAAGTAAAAGACAAGCATAAACTGGAAGAAGATATTTACTATACATGTAACTATCAAAGGCTTATCATCTAGGATATATAAGGAGTTTGAGGAGGAGAATGAGGAGAAGGAGGGAAGAAGAAAGGGAAGACGGGAGGAAAAGAGAGGGAGAAGGAGAAGAGAAAGGAAAAAGAGGAAGAAGAGGAAGAAGAGGAAGAGAGGGGAAAGAGGAGGAGGAGGAGGAGGAGGAGGGGGAAATAACTAAAAGCTAAAAGGTCAAATGCATTAGCAGGCATTTCACACAAAAACTCAACCCAACAAATAAAGAGTGCTCAATCTCTTTATTAATCAGGGAAAAACAAATTCAAATAAAACGTTAGGTTAACATTTCACACTTACTAGATTAGCAAATATGTAACAGTATGATAGTACTAAGTGTTGGTGAAAATCTGAAACTGTGGGAACTCTCACACCCAGGGGAAGTGTTGGTCTAAGCACTTCCCCTTTTACCCCCGATAAATTATTGCACATGTGTATCAGGAAACGTAGATAACAGGCACAGCAGCATTGTTCATAATAACACAAATTAAAAATGACACAAATGTCCAACCACAGTAAAACAGATAAATTCGGTTCTACTCCTATTAAAACAAACACCAGGCAGCGGTAAAAGTGAATAAAGCCCAGCTACACAACACAGTGGGGCAGTCCTCAAAAGTCATAATATCAAGCAGAAAAAAGACCAATTAAAAAAGAATACACAGAGTGTTTATATCCAAAGAAAGTTCATACAACAAGCAAAATTAAATAATATATTGCTTAGGGACACGTGCTCGTGTGTGATAAAATATAAAAAAAAGCAAATGAAGGAAGAACACAAAATCCAGCAGATCAGCTTCCTGGGGGTAAGGTGATTGGTGAGGTCAGAAATTAGCACCTGGGGCTTTGAAAACACAGATAAAACTCTGTGAAGCTGGGCAAATGCATTTCAAACTGCACCTACTCTGATGCACACATGATATAATTCAGAACTTTAATTCAGAAGAACTTCTAAGACATAATAGTGTGTTTGTAGGTGACTTTAAGTATTTTTTCACTTTTCTTATTTGAATTTTCTATTTTTGTCAATAATGAACATAACATAGTTGTGTAATACATTTTAAATCAGTTATGGAATAAGACATAGTTTTGTTAAAAATCTGCATTAGTGGATACATCTAGTCAGCTCAGCAACTTCAGGACCTAGTTGATCTCACATCAAAAAGATCATCCACGTGACATGACAACTTGCTCATTCATGGGCCAAGGAACTCTGCAAGGACTTTCTCCATTAGCAGATACAAATGCAGAAAGGATAATGTTTGCAAGAACTTATAAAAAGTATTATTTTCTTATCTAAAGAGAGAAAAATTCCAGAAATTTTACTTATATGTCTAAGACCAGTTTTACAAGTTTAATACTTTTAAAAAGTATTTTAAATTTAGATTTAAATAATTATTTGAGATCTATCTATGTAGTAATATAGCCACAAAGAACATTGAAAAGAATAGATAAAAGAAAAAATACCTCTCTTGAGTCTACCTTCCCAAGAGCCACAGTTGGCACTTGTTTTCCCATTAACATTGTTTTCCTAAGCATAGCTATTTCCTCTGAAGTTTTAATTCAAGTGAAGATGCATGTCTCTACTCTGCATTTTGATGACCTAGTATTATATCAAAAGTCTTTGTTGACATTGCTAAAAATTTCACAAAAATTATTTTAAAAGGGGCAGAAGATTCCATGGAGTGGATGTACCATAACTTACTTACCAATCCCCTGTCTTCCTTTTGCTTCAAGACTTCAAATGAAGTTCGCAAAAACTAGTTTAGAACACAATTCTTAAAAGTTCCAATGTTTCCATAGTGCCCAAGTGCTAGAAAGACTGCCTGGCCCAATACTTCCTCTACCTCTATCCCGTCTGGGCCCACTGCAAGTGGGGTCCTCAGAGTTGAGATGCTGAAGTCCCCAGGAGCTTGCAGTTAGTTATGGGCTCTTGATTCTGTCTCCACAGGGAGTCCCAGAAACCTAACCTAAAGGCCTACTCTCTGGACCACTACTTCTATACCAACATCTTTACTTAGGGTTTCTCCAAAGGCAGAGCGTGAGAGAAGGACTTGGCATGTGGGAGCAAGGAACACGAGACAGGGGAAGTTGCGTTATCAGTGTCACAGCTCTGGGCAATAGAAATGTGATTAGGCCCTGGAGCTCTGAGAAGCTTAGAGGATGCCTCCAGAATTGTCTAATATTGGAGGGATGGGAGGCTGGGTCACTTACCTCCTGGCTTCCATCTCCTATTGGTTGAGGTTTACCTCTGGGAGGATAAACTGCCCCCTGTCCCCAACCCCCTCCCACTTTGGGCTTTGCTGTGCCTTGGCCAAGCATACAGCTTCAGAGAAGACTGAGCCAGAAGACCAGTGGTGGTGCATTCTGGGAAGGGATGTGGCCAACCCAAAGTAAGTCAGCTACCACAGAGCCACCCCCTGCAGCTGTAGCTGAAATCAGAGTTGGGCTGAGGAAATATAATATTGGGATTCAAAGGTGCCTGATACACTCATATTAAAGAACATGAACTCTCCTTTTACTGGCAATGGAATCTATTAAAAAGTTTGGTAAGTGAGGGTCTGCTTCCTATAACTGGGTAGATAACAGAAATACTTGGTAAGAAATAATTCGGGAAGAAGAGATTGAGGGAGATAGATGAAGAGTTTAGTTTGGAGCACCGTGGTTTGAGGTTTACGTGTGACATCATCAAACTGCAGATATTCACGTGAAAATTGAAAATACTGTATGATGCTCAGGGGAAAGGCCCAGATGAAGAAAAATATCAGTGGCAACTGAAGCCATGAGAAAAGATGAGATCACCTGGGGAAACATATGGAATGGCAAGAGAAGAAGGCCACAGCAGACCTCTCTAGAACACCTAACTTTAAAGGGAAGCAGAGGAAGAAGAGCCAGCAAAGGAAATGGGCAAACATAGTAAGAAGGCAGAGAAATCATCAGGTAAAATGGGTCCAAGTCTTAGGAGGAGAGACTTTTATGAAAAGTGTAGTCACCACGTCAAATGCTAAGGAGAGACTGTGACGATGAGGACTGGGGAGAATCTAGTACATTTTAATTGGTGACTTGGTTAAAAACAATTTTAGGAGATGGCTCGGGATAAAAGCCCATGGGGACTTGAAGTGTAGGTCTGAATTAGGGAAACACCAGCTCTAGCTGCACTGAGACTGGGAGAGGAATCAGGAGGCTGTGGGAACGGAGGCAGTAAATCAGGAAAATCTATACTAAGGTGGTGGCAGTGACGGTGATGGAGAACATGGGTTGTCAGGTTTTGAGGTACATATGTCTGAGGTAGGAAAAAAAAGATAACTGACTAGATTGCAGACATGAGGCTAGAGGGAGCCAGGAGAGAGACAAACCTAAAGTGTCTCTAAGGCTTCTGTCGAGCTAGGGGGATTGGGCAATACACGGGGCATTAAACAGTCTTGAATACGTGAGGTGGAACAGTTTTGGGGGAAATATAATGAATTCCATTTGGGGCATAGGGATGTGTGAGACGGCCGATGTGTGATATCCTATTAGAAATATCTAGAAGTCACTTGGATTTATGGATCTTGAATTTATGAGAGAGATGAAAATATAGATTTGTGATTTTTCTACATATAGAAAGATAAAGTTATATGTTTAAAATAGTATAGTTCTCTACCCAGGAAAATCCTAAGAGCTAAAACAGAAGAGACTACAGGAGAAAGTCTTAAGAATCCAGGCATGAAACATGATGGTGAAGGAGCCAGGAAAGGAGATATAATGCAGAAAATAAAGAACCCAATTCCTTATAAAAGAGATACTTCTGTTCTAACACAGATAAACGCCTAAAAAGCTCTGTTTTCTTTCAAACCAGGATGGAAATATTGGCAAAGAAAGTAGAAAAACTCTGGCTTCATAGTCTTCCTGCAGATCCCAAATCCATGGCTATAAATGAACTGCAGGATAAGGCCAGACTTGCATTTTGTAAACAAGAAACAGCTCTCAGACAAATAAAATACTTGCATTTGTCTGTAAAATTAAAATTCATGGGGTTTGATAAATTACATCCTTTTTTTTTCTCCTACTGCAGGATATCTGGCTTTCTCTGCTTCTCTATGTTGCCTCTGACTAGAGCATTACATTAAATGTTTTTCTACCTCACCTCACCTATGCTACCTCTCTTGAACCCTTAGGTTGTCTCTCTCTACTTTTTATAAAAGCAGAGTGGAATGTGATTTTCTGGTTTTGCTGCTCTGATGAAGGAAACATGCCAGGTTGAACCAAGCACTAGTCCCATTTTGATGGGGCTTATATTCTTTTGCTTAGGCTTCCGTAACTAATGCTTGGACTGGGTGGCCTAAGCATCAGAAATCTATTTTCTCATAGTTCTGGAGGCTGGAAATGCATGATCAAGGTCCAGTAGAGTTGGTTTCTGATGAGCAGGCTCTCTTCTTGGCTTGTGGACAGCTGCGTTCTAGCTATGTCCTTACATGACTTTTTTTCTATGGCAATTTGAGGGAGAGGGAGAAGCAGAGAAGAGGGAGAAGGAGAGGGAGAGAGGGAGAGAGATAGATGATAGATAGATAGATAGATAGATAGATAGATAGATAGATAGATAGATAGATGGATGGATGGATGGATGGATGGATGGATGGATGGATGGATGGAGAGAGAGAGAGAGAGAGATATGATAGATAGGTAGGTAGATAGATAGGTATAGCTAATGTGCTTTCTGGTATCTTTTCTTATAAGAACACTAATCCCATCAGAGATTGGGGCCGCATCCTTATAACCTCATTTAATCCAATTACCTCCTAAAGTTCCCCTCTCCAAATACAGTCGCATTGAGGGTTAGGACTTCAATATATGAAGTTGGGTGGTGTGTGTGGGTGGATGGCGCACAATTCAATCCATAACAAGGCTTGTCTTGCTGAGATAATTCAAGAAGAAGTATAATCCAGAGCCAAGTGGCTGTGGGCCCTGAGTACCCATTCAAGCTGTTAAAAGCATTCTAGAGACTCTCACGAGGACTGAAAATTGCTGGGTGAGGGTTTTTGTTTGTTTGTATTTGTTTTTAAGAGAGTTGGCCTTTGTAAACACTTAAAAATCACAATACCTCATTTTGTTTCAGTTAATGTGAATACACATTTATTATTTACCACTACAAATAATTAATTTGTGCTGTCAATTTATGTAGGACTGAACATCTCTCAATCATGGTGAACCCTAAATACTAACATAGACTCATTGTAAGTAATATGTATGTGGAAAGTATGCAAGAGTAACAGCTTCAACTATCAAATCATTTGAAAATTGGGCATGTCAGAGTGTGCAGGATTACTTTAGAAGGATGTTGGAGTTTATTGCTCGTCCTCAAAGAATATTCCAGGAAACCACTTAATAGCTCCCTGGACACCCTGTTGTTGGGAAGGTGGAGGCCATTGGACTGTGGTGGAAGGTTCAATAGGAAGTGTTATTAGCCGTGGCCATAGTCCCTGCCTTGTCCTTGACTTTTGTTTCAGCCCCAGCCTCTGGCATTTGTGATTAGCCCCAAGAAGAAGGGAAAATACACACAAAAAACTGAAAGATAGAAATGATGAAAGATTCTTGCTGCTAGGAGTACTGGAAGAGGCTGATGGCACATAACTCTCTGGTTTGTACTTGGACAATAAAGAGTGAAACACAAGTGGGAAGAGGATTTTTCTCTTTGTCTCCACACAGCAGCTGTAGAAGCAGGTCCGGTGATATTATCCTAGTGTTGCTGAGGTCAAGAGAGAAAAACAAGAATGTATCCACAGCCACCAGTGTCAGGCAGCGACAGAAGCCAGGAGGAATGGGGGGCAGCAGCGAAGTGATGCCTGTAGGGGTTCTCAGGAGTGCTCAGGAGAGACCCTAGGAACCTTTGGAAACAAAGAGGAGAATTGGTAAAGCTGAGGTCCTCACCATTTCCCCAGTGGGCTATATACTTGCCCCAACTGCTAATACGATGCATAGTTTTCAACTTTTTTCTTTAGGGTGGTGAGAGCAGGGATCCAAGTTATACAGTTGCTTGTGGGTCTCTGTAGACCTGACAACAATGTTGGTGCTGGTCCTAGAACATTAGTCTTGAAAGCAGGCTGCATTGGTGGAACTGCCCATCCGCAGTGCCTGAAACATGTGCCAGCTCTCCACAGCAGGAAGGTTAGTGAAGATAATCCTTTGATGGCCTGAACCAATCAATGGTGGCTCGGCTGTGACTCCTGAAGACCACAGAAAGAGAGGAGAGTGCAATTTGTCAGCTGAAGCATGAAAAGATCTTGCTATTCATATAAATGCAATGGTCTTACACAAGTCAGTCCGCCTACACACACACACACACACACACTCACACAGATTCGTTCTTCTTCACTTAACCACATCTCCCAGCTACACGCTCACCAACCCCCCAAACAGAAACACAAACTGTAGTTGTAAATCATGTCTGTCCTTTCAAAGTTTACTTTGATTTTCACTTTAACCTCACATCACTTGGAAGTTTATATTAGGATAAGGAGAAATCCTTATATATAGTGAAGAAGGATCAAGGGAGGAGGAACTCACAATATTTCGTGCCCCAGTTCTAACACCTCACCCCAGCCCTCCCTACCCCAATGGAAGAATATTTTTTCATGCAAGATAAGACCTTGACTCAGCCTTGCAAGCCAGGATTCCATTTGGTTTCTAGTGTGGGAAAATGAGAAAACGTCTATGGGTTCTTCTTGAGCATGGGAGGGAAAATACAATAGACGATAAACATATAGACATTTCTCAGTGCACCAGTCTAAAAATGGTCATGATTGGAGCCCAGCCTGAAAGCTGCCTCAGCTGCTTTACCTCAACTTTTTGCCCTTTTCCCAACATGCACATATTTATAACCTGGGTTTCCCAAACAGATTACTCTGTATTTCCGCCATCTGGTTTATGGATTTTTTTTTAACACATTACAGGCTGCCAAATGGTAAAGCTAGTAAGATTCTTGTTTGAGAGAAAGCAACACTGGCAGAGTGTTGTAAAATAACAGTACATTAGCTACTCAGAAGCAGTAGCACAGCTTCAGAGACTTCCAGAATGCTGGAGGACTTTGAGAGGATTTAATGAGGATGCAATGAAACTACTTATATGTTTGGCAAAATGTTAAAATGTTCTCTTCTGTAAGTACAGGGAGAATTTCACCAAAGCGTAGAAGGTGAAATGTTTTAATTTTGCTTTCCTTTTATCACTGTGTCTCCACCGTAGAAAAATGGTGTGGCTTCATTTCACAGAGACCCAGCTATTGTGTTTTTGTTGCTTCTGTTTCTGTTATGAAGTAGAGTCAAGACAATGTTAAAATGGGCCTCCCTTGTTCAATGGAAGGTCCCATAAAGTTCATGTCACAGCAACATTTTTGTTAAGTGAATCCTATTACACTGTTCAATTCCATTATAAATGTCAGAGATTCAGTCTACAGGAAAACCAGCTGGCCCAGAATAGAATGAAATCACAGGCCAGAATGTGGAAAATGTTCTCAAAACGCTTATTTAAAGGAACAAATCATATTTGCTGTTGGGAAAATATTATCATTCGAGATATGGGTAAAAAAGTATTCTCCACTCAAATAATAACATAAATAAAAATATGGGGATAGGAAACTCTGGCAGCATTTTCATCTGCCTCAACTTGATTTGCACATTTCAACTAAAGAAAGCAATTCCTAATTATTAGAACATTTGGTGATGGGTGTCTTATTTTATTTTAATCAGCTTCAATTACCTTAAAGTTTTGACTTGATATTCTAGATAATATAAATTTTTTTGGTGGGGGGGTGAGGTGGAATGCACTTTTTCTAGACGTTTATGTTAATATCTCCAGATATCTTTAACAGTATCCTTATACTAGGGGAACAAAGAAGACAGTGTAAAATGCAATACCCAAAGATTGTTTTTAATTGCTTCACTGAAGAGGTCTGCTCTAGTCTTAGCAGAAACAGGTGTTATTTAGCAAATGACTTTGTGGCTCTTGTATGGCAAAGGTTGTTTGTACATTTTGTTCTGGTCTTAAATCAAAATTTGCTTCATTTGCCTGATAGTGTTTTCTCATTTGGGGCCGTTAGCATATCAGTTGGTGTTTCTTTTTCTTTTCTTTTCTTTTTTCTTTTTATTGGGGAAGGGGAACAGGACTTTATTGGGGAACAGTGTGTACTTCCAGGACTTTTTTCCAAGTCAAGTTGTTGTCCTTTCAATCTTAGTTGTGGAGAGCACAGCTCAGCTCTAGGTCCAGTTGACATTTCTAGTTGCAGGGGGCGCAGCCCACCATCCCTTGCGGGACTCGAGGAGTTGAACCGGCAACTTTGTGGTTGAGAGCCCACTGGCCCATGTGGGAATCGAACCGACAGCCTTCAGAGTTAGAAGCATGGAGCTCCAACCGCCTGAGCCACCAGGCCGGCCCCAGTTGGTGTTTCTTGAGTTTAGAAAAATTTTGAACACTAACTAGACAGATTCATTTGTTCATTCATTCATTCATTCATTCATTCATTCATTCATTCATTCATTCATACAGAGATTAGATACAAGATTACTACTCTGAAGCTGCCTATAGTGCAGGGAAAAGATTGAATGTCTATAAAATATTTACCACACTATGCACAATCTGTTATTTAATCACTACTTCTTAAAATATAGGAATTGTTACCCCCACTTTAGAAATGTGTAAACTAAGGTTCAGAGGTTCTATGCAACTGGCTCAAGATTATACTAGTATTAAGTGACAGAGTCCAGATTTAAACTTGGGGTTCTCTGATGCAAAATTCCACACAACTCCCATTACAACACCCTGCTGTTTAAAAATGTTTAGCAGTTTAAGAATTAGATAACCAAATTATAATGATAAAACAAGATTCCTAAATTTTCTAAACTTAAGAGTATGCTGTTGTCTACATGAGTATCTGTTTTAATTCATGAATCCTTAAGTTTAGGAGCCTGAAAGGCAAGTGTTCTATAAAGGACAGGGATTTCTGTGCTATTTAAAATAAATTTGCAGCAGTTCCAAGCAATCCCTTGGTAATATATAAACTGACAGTTGGAAACTTTGTTGACGTTAACATTATGATATAAAATCTACCTTCTGGAGATCCATCATGTTACTGTCATCTGGAGAGGAACGGGAAGACGATGGTGTTGGTGTGTTTGCGGAGGTGGGGGTGGGTGGGGAGTGGGATATAGGTAGCCAACCTAAAGTCTCCTAGTGGCCAGTCTCAAAATACAGGTGAGGTGGGGGGTGGGGGTGAGGGATGGGCAGGGAATAAAACACCTTAAGGGTTTCTTCTTCTCCTTTTTTCTCACTCTGGACCAATTCTATTCCCCATACATTAGAGAAGGGAAAAGGGATAAATTCATCAGGCAGAGAAAAATAAAAGGAAGGGGCTATAAATGAGAAATAAGGTAGGAAAACTTAGAGAAAATGTTTTCTATGCACTCAGAAATAGTGACATGAAATGAAGTCATCAATAATGCCTGGGATACTACTTCGTATTTCTTCAATGAATTTTGAAGTTTGGGATGGGGAAATTTCCTCCCTAATATGAGTAATAGACACAAAAGTTTTAAAATATGAATGATCTCCAGTGAGTCAAAATGCTACACTCAGGATGGCCTCTGAGGTAGTTAGAATCAACAGAGTATTCAAGTACAGTTTTATGGGGTCCTGAAATCAACTCTTTTGACTTGGAAAACTCCAGCTGAACTTCCAGCGGCTCTCTTAGGAGACCCCTCAGTTCCTGGTTGGGTCTGTAGTCTCTAGAGTACTTAAAGGGCCCAGGTAAATTGCTTTATTTTGGAAATTTATCACACCTTCTCATTCATTCTCAGACATGGAAGCTAATTTGACCTTGGTCACACCGAGGAAAGGCAAAGTGAGCAAAGCAGAGAATTTGTGAGAATTTTTATAAGCAAACTTAGTGAATGATTAGCAAACTATTAGAGTGAATTTCCAAAAATATTGTGCATGTGTCTTTATCATGGTGACAAGTATCAGTGAAGGAGAATGAATTTGTCATAGGCTGGGGGTGGGGGAGTACTGGGTTGCACATGAGGTTTATGAGAGAAGGGAACCAACATGTAGTGAGGAGAAGAGAAGACTGAAGGCCAATTTAATAATATTCCAGTAACTAATGGGCAATCATCACAGAGATGTTTTCTGTTTCAATTCAATTAATATAGTAGTCATCTGTTTTAAGTTGGCAATAAAGATTGGAGCATCAGTGGAGAGAGACATGTGTCAGTCACTTCTCCCTCTGCTCTTTCCTCTCTTCTGAATCTTAACTTTGTGCCAAAATGAATACGCAGGTACTCACTAGAAGAGAACGGGGAGGCACTGGAAAGTGAGGTATAGGATAACCCTGAGAAAAGTTTCTGTAGAGCAAAGAACACATCACTGAGACCAGGATGGTCACTATTCACCAAAATGCACATTCTTCTTTCTGAACACACAGCCACAGTCATATTGTAGCTAGGGTCACCAGAGCACAAAATTCTAGGCAATGCCATGTGAGTGAAAGTGATAGAAGCCACTTTTAGGCATGGTCCATGGAAATCTTCCACACATGTTTCTCCATGTTTTTCTGACTAGAATGGAAAAGAACACAGAGGCTTTGGAGAACTTGTGTTGATAATGACAGAGGCTTGGCCAGCCTGAGTTACTGAACCACAGGTAGTTCCTCCGATGGAGGAAAATCATCACCATGAACAAAGAGCACCTGCCTTATCTGTTATGTGAGCATGAAAGAGTCTTTTAGTGCATTTCAGTCATTCTCCATTTCAGGTTCTGTTTCTTTTAGCATCTGTTTCCCTGCTAGTCACTAAAGACAATTTCATGGGGGGAATATATAAGTAATGTGTAATTACATTTTATAATTAAAAAATAAACAAACAAACGGTAAGAGCTCCTTTTCTGCAGGTCTCTAACATTTATTTCCTGTGTTTGGACTTGTTGAGAGGAGGTCTTGCAAAAGAGAACAGGGATGGGTGCACACACTTTTCCCATAACACCACAATTCCATGATCCCATGACAGTCGGGCCATAGCGTGAATTGTGTCGATTCCTAAAAGGGATCTGAAAAATCTATACCTTTCCTGTTGGGGAAATTCTCTTGATTTATGATCACCATATTTATATGTACTAAATCATACTGAAATATTATATATATATGTGTGTGTGTATATATATATATATATATATATATATATATATATATATATATATACATTTTGTCGAGCGGCGTGCTGGTCATCCAGATTAATGACTTCACGGCTGGCATAAATTCTGAGATGCATTTGCAGTGGGTATGTGTTATTTGAATGGCAGAGGCAGATTGATGGTGTCTGTATCCCACGTGAGTGTCAGGCAGTCCAGCAACTGCTCAGTGCACTCACTCTACGACCATAAACTTGAGTTGTTATGATTGTTGGTAACAGTTGTACTTTAAGCCATGAAGAAGAGTTATTTTAAAATGATGATCCATGTTGTTCCCTAATCACTATTTTTAAAGGCCTTGATGCTCCTACGATGTCACTGATAGAGCCAACGCATGCCCACGTAGTTGATGGAAATGCTTCGATGCCACATTAATATCTATCTGCATAAGCATCAGAGTAAATTCATTTATTATTTGAATATGTTTGCTGTCACCCAGTTAAAAAATAACTGTTTAGTTTTCTTTTTGAAAAATATTATTCCAAGGTTGCTACCGAATTGTTTGTACAGGAGTAAGAGACCTTCTGCCGTCAATCATTTATCAATTAAAATACTTTTAATGAACTAGCAGATTTTACTTTATTCCCAGCACAATGTTAGGTACCAAAAGGTAGGGAACAGAGAAGAGATATGTGACATGGTTTCTACAGTCTTAGGAGAGGCACATTTAATATGATAAGACACATTTACACAGGTAGAATTAGATTTGCTCAAGAGGACCTGAATTTGAATCGTGTCCCTGGTACTTGTTACTTTCACTGAACAAGTCACTTGATCCCGGGGAAGTGGGGGTAGGTGGGTGGGGCGTTGAGAAGGGGGGCTCAGTTTTCCCATCTGTAAAACAATTACAATACTACCTCCCTCCCAACATTGTCTGTCAGATTAAGGAGTAGAGTGCCTCCTTTGATCCTAACACGAGTACTGAGAGAATAAGAAAAGAGCTCATAATTATCACCCAATTGAACCAGCAGTGAGTGAGGGATTCTCACAAACAAGGAAAGGCTTAAAAAGTAGCAAATTGTCAAGGAAGACTCACAAGAGGCGAGAGATAAGGATTCTATACCTGCAAGTGTAGTTGAGGGCCAGCCAGGTCTAAGTGAGCAGGATTAAGAAACCAGAAGTGTGGAGATTTGAACATGATTCTACCGTACGCTCTATATCTCGTGTCTCTTTCTTACACATCAGCTGGACAAGAGAGGTGTTCAGCTCTCCCCTGGTTTAGGAAAACAGTCGAGAATCTGCTTGTGCATTGAGTTATACTTTTAAGATTCCTATATGTATATATTTTTTAAATATTTTATTGGGGAAGGGGAACAGGACTTTATTGGGGAACAGCGTGTACTTCCAGGACTTTTTTTTTCCAAGTCAAATTGTTGTCCTTTCAGTCTTAGTTGTGGAGGGTGCAGCTCAGCTCCAGGTCCAGTTGCAGTTGCTAGTTACAGGGGGCACAGCCTACCATCCCTTGCGGGAGTCGAACTGGCAACCTTGTGGTTGAGAGCCCATGCTCCAAACATCTGAGCCATCCAGAAAGCAGCTCAGCTCAAGGTGCTGTGTTCAATCTTAGTTGCAGGGGGTGGAGCCCACCATGCCTTGCGCAACTGGAGAAATTGAACTGGCAACCTTGTGGTTGGGAGCCCACTGGCCCATGTGGGAATCGAACCGGCGGCCTTCGGAGTTGGAGTAGGGAGCTCTAACCGCCTGAGCCACCAGACCGGCCCCCAAGATCACTATATTTGACAAAGCACTTGTTATCACTTGATTTACTTGTTTGTTTATTGAATATTATCTCCCCCTCTGGGATGTAACCTCCATGAGGAAAGACACAAATTATTTTTCCACTGATAAATTTTTTCACTGATAAATCCCTGTGTTGAGAATGCAAATGAATAGATACTCAATGTGCATTTTGAATAAATGAATGAATCAAATCAATTATTGGGTATCCACTACGGGCAAATCATAGTGTTTAGGCCTGAGGCACCTACAAAAGATGGTTAAGAAAGGTCTCTGCCATCAAGAGATGAGCTCTGTTGGGTCTAAGCCGATTATCTAAAGTTTTGTTTGCAATTGAAGTAGGCAATATTGGCCAGTAAAACGAATGACTCAGTCTTCCAGAAGCTTTTGAGGAAGAAAATTCTGGGCTCTTAAGAGAAATCCAAACTCTTTCTCTCTCATTCTCTCCCCCTTCTCCTTCCTTCCTTCTTGTCTCTCTCTCTCTCTCCCCACCACATCTCTTTCTCTCTGCTCCCCACTCCTCTCCTTTTCCCCATCTTAGACCTAGCTGCCCATAGTCATCTTGAGACTACAAGATAAAACCAGCAGCACAGGGAGCAAGGTAGAGCTGACAGAATGAGAGAGAAATGAGGGTGGGAGGCACCTTGATGGTCAACCCATCTCTGGACTCCCAGTTCTGTGAGTCTTTGAGAGTTCTTATTATTCAGCCACTGGGATCTGTTTTTTATTACTTCAGCCAGAGCATCACACTTGATATCACCTGTTAAAATTCCTTCCAGAGAGCTGAATAGAAAATATATGTGGTCATCAAGAACCTGCCAAGTAGTCTCTCACAATCTTTCAAAATACTCTTCACCAAAATGCATTATCCAATGCTTCCCCAGATAGAGAAAGACAGTACCAAAGACCAGATTGATCGAATTAAGAATAGAAACAAACAAACAAACAAAAAGAATAGAAACTAAATCTTGCTACTTTTGCCAGGAAGCTAAGAGAAAAAACAAAACTATCGTACAGAAAAGGGAGTAGGAGTGTCCTGTATCTTTTGAGACTCTTAACAACTGATGTGTACTAATATTTCCATCTATGCCCAGTTACCAATTTTGTCTTTAAGAGGTGCTAGTGAAATAGGCCAACCTACTCATCCAACAGCAGTGTTGGTTTTCCTGTCCAGTGAGCCAGTCTGCAACTCTGTCCCTGCACAGGTTGAAAAGGGCTCAGCAAAGAGATGAGATTCAAAGCGATCTCTTCCAATTCTAGTTATTATCATGGCTCAAGTTTGTTGTGAAGGAGAAATTTAAAACTATTGGTTACTGGGAATCATTTGAAATTTTAAGTAATATATACCCCCCGCCCATCTCCCACATTCATCCCTGCACTCTCTAGACACTTCCTGCTTATTTTGTCTACAGCATTTATTGTCTTGACACACTATATATTTTCATTGTTTGGTTGTTATTGTCTATATGCTCCCCCCTCAAAAAAAAAATTGTAGGCTCCACGAGACTGTTTTCTAGTTCACTGCTAATTGCCAGCACCTAGAAGAGTGTCTGACGCATAGTAACTAAATAATCAATAATTTTTAAAAGAATGAGTGAATGGATTTTTCATTTGCACAAACATAAAACAATTGAGATGTTTTACAAACTCAGTTTCAAATTACAAATCCAAGCTTGAAATGACATATTCTCTCGTCTTCCTTTAGCTAATAAACAATTTTTAAACATCAAGGGACTTCTTTTGAAACTTGGATCCATTCAAAAACATTTTTAACTCAGGGGAGAGTATAGTAAGGAAAATGTAGATTCACTCCATCACAGAGCAAGGAGAGAATTTGGAGACTTTTGGACTATTGACCTTCAGTACAGGTTTTAAATTATAAAGCTATATTGTTTTCTTATGCACCTTTAACTATAGATGAACTATTCTACCTTGAAACTATAAGATCACATATAAATTAATTTTGAAAGTGCTCCAATAAAAAATGGTCAATGTTTTGAAACTTTCACTTGGTAGAAATAAGACATAGAAATATCCCAACTCTTAGGTTAGAGCACGGAGGACGGAAAGCTTGCACTAATTTTTGTTCTGCTTCTGCAGGTGGTTCTGTCTTTGCCTGGGGACGGTAAGTTCCCTTCCCTAGGCTATAGCCGTCTCTTTGGTTCCTCACCACTTCAATTACCTTGCCTCTTCTTCCTTCCTCACCTATTATTTGAGACGATGTAGTGGTCCAGTGAGCTGCAGAAAGTTAACAAGTGCTGAACAAGTGTGGAATCCATACGATCCCTCCAGCCCATTAGTTCCCCTAGAGTTAAGTGTCCAGTTTCTTTCAATAAGTACCGTCCGCTCCTTGTTCGAGGAAATGCTCATGAGTAAAACTCACCACCACATGGCTCACAATCAAAGAGGGGCTTGTTGAATAGGTCGAGGAAGGGTTTTCCAGCTCTAGATGGCTGAAGTACCCTATTTTTCCACAGAAGCAGGTAGTCAACCAGGGTGTTTTCTCACTGAAGGTCAGGCTTTTGTGTTACGAAACTTTTAGCAGACGTGATAAGCAGTAAATTGTAGATCTATCACTTTTTTTTTTTTCACCCCAGAAAGTGTGTGTGTATGAAATCAACAGAATACTGCCTCTCTGTGATTTATGGTCCACTTTTGACCACCTCTTATCAGGTTCCCACAAGCCCTTTTCTGATGCAGCTCAGGTCTGAATGACAATAGACAAACTGGCACCATTATGCACCAAAACCTCTCTCTGAATTCTAGACACCAAGATTACATCTAAGGTATTGATTTATTGCTGCTGTTCCCCACCCACAGGGACCAGTTTGTTCAGCCTGAACAGGATCGACTATTATTAAATGGAGCCAACAACTCTATGTGAACTTGGTAAAGAAATAATCATTTGCTCCCACGTTTCTAGCAACCTGGGCATATAAGGAAATGCTTGCGTTTAAATATTTAGACTGTTTATTCGTCTCTGCTTGTCTCTTCTTTAAGTATGCAAAAGAAGATAAAACAAGCCTTTGGAAGAAGGGAACCTTTGTCATTTCTCAGAAGTTGAAACACAATGTGCTTCTTTTTATGAACCACACTGAAATGATTACAAATCTCTGCTTTGGTGTATATTTCTGAAACACCTACTGTATCTATAGCAATGAGGTTTTATGACAGCTTTAACAGTTTCTTCAAAATTTATATGTTCTACCAGTAGATCATTTTGAGGAGTGATATAAATTTTACAGCACATCAGAGTTTTATATCACCTACCGATGCCTGATGTAGGAATCGCATTAAGCAGGCCCTACATCCACCCACAGTCTTCTGTTCTTCCGGGTATTTATGTTTGCCAGGCAAAAGGGCCCTTCAACACTTTCCTGTTTACAAATGATCATTCCTCCTCCCTTGTTACCTTTCAGTTTAACTTTATTCAGTCTGACTATTTGTCTGTGGGAGATTCACCCACATCCTCATCAATTTACATAACAGACAATCTGCAGGATCCTGGCTCTCTGACTCTCCTGTAGTGGGGAGGCTGGTGTTTCTGGGGTTTCTGGAGCCCCTGAAGACCAGAGTGAGTGAAATGAACACCAAAGAAGGAAATCCTTCTCTACCAGGCTCTTACTTTCTGATCCCCAGTTGGTTTTTATGGTCTGATATATGATAGCGGACTTACAGGTGGCTCTGAAACAGTACATTTATAACCATAACTGCCTGAAGAAATCTGGACACGTGTTGCTAAGTCTGTGGGAGAATTCTGGGACCGTGAGCCTCAAGATTTAGATACACTCAATTAGAAAAGAGCAGAATTAAATTTAGAATCAAAGTTGTAGCTGGTGCTTTTGCTGAGGTTCTTATCAGAATGTCACTTTTGGAAAAATTTCTGCCACCTCTGTTCACCATATCAGAAACCCCTGTCTTTAATATTTTTCACTCATATGAGCTCTATTTTTGGTGCCCCAATACCTGGAAGTTTGTCATGTAGATATTTAATCATAATGGATGCAAAAAATACGTGTGTTGAGAGGCACAGTGGGCATATGAAGGTTTTCTGGGAAGCCATCCTTTCCCTCAACCTCCCACCTTTTCATTCCCATGGGGGGAAAAAATCCTGCTCGAGTCATTTGATTTGAGTAGCAGTGGGCCTAGAACTTGAGGGTGCTATTATAGATTTTTGACTCAGACCTAGCCAATCAGAAACAGTCTCTCTGTGTCTATGGAATCACGATCTGTACAATTGATACATGCTCCAGGCTGCCAGGGACCATGTAGGTGCTACATGGAGAAAACCTGTCTGAGACTGAAATGAAACAGATACAAACACAGCCCCAAGATGGAAACAAAGTCCTAAGACCACTGAACCTCTCAACGCAGTTCTGCCTAGCGCCTACTCCATCTCTTGGACTATTAAGTTAGGCCAGCCAATAAATCCCCCATTTTGACTTAAGGGGAAGGGTGGACACCAACATATGAGGAGTTAATTCAGACAAACTATGTTATACTTTGGGTACCTCATAGCCGATGCTTTTACACAACAAACAAAATCATTTGTCTCTTTATGTCCTGTGCTAGAGTCATTAATATACTCCCTGCATATGACGGTAGTATAGTCACAGAGATGAATGAATTCATTCACGGAAAACATACATGTGGAGCCAAGGGAGAGAGAAAGACAGACCCCTGAGGGCCACTGATATTCCAGAGGTGGATTCAGTCTGAGGAGGCAGGGAAGGAGACTGAGTAGAAGCAGTCAGAGGTGAGACAGGAGAACCAGGAGAGAGCAGGTGCTCAGGGCTGAAAATGCAGCCTTTGGATATGACAGAATTAGTCTACAATCACCTACTATACAAATGTGAGGATGGTGCAAGATTCCTTGATTTACTTACAAATGAGTTGAAAACATCACTTACTGCAGAACTCAGATGGGAAAGGGCATTGTCACGGCACTGGCTTTTTTGGAAAGGGAAAGCCCCTGCCTAGTGACAGGAACAAAGCTAAAAGTTTATTCAAGATCAGCCAGTGAAATATCGCGTGCGTTTCTAATTTTAATGTTCTTTTCTCTCCCCATGCAACTGTGACCAACCCTGTGGACCATGTTCTACTTCTGATCACACAATACCTGTTATTATTCTTGTACCCACACATCTGCTCTCTCTGGATTACTAACTCCCCTGGTACATTAATGCAGACGCTCGTTACACGCCAAGCACTGTTCTAAGCATATTGCGTATCTATTAATTTATTTACTCCTCCCCAAAGCTCTATGAGATAGATACATTACTTCCATTTTATACCTGAGGGCACTGGGATACTGTGATGTTAAATAAATTTTCCAATTTCATACAACTTGAAAGTGCCAGAGCCAGGATTTGAACCTGCGCCGTTTTATTTGGCTTTGTCATGCATTGATCACACATCTGTGTTTGTGTGTGTGTGTGTGTGTGTGTGTGTATTGTTGTTGTTGTTGTTGTTTTGTTAAGTTATATAGTGCTTTTCCAAATAGCTGGCAAACCCTTTGATGGCAGTGCCAAGATCTTATACTCATTTAAATTCTTCTTTGAATTCAGTAATAATAGCTAATGCTTATTAAGCATTTACTAGGTTCTCAGCCCTGTGCTCAGTACATGTATTTCATTTATTCAGTCAACTCTAACGATGTAGATGAAGCTGCTTCTTTTTGTTGGTTTTTCATTTACAAATGGGGAATTTGAAGCTTGAGGAGGTTAAATACGTTGCCTAAGGTCAGGCGGTTAGTAGGCGGTACAGCTAGGATTTAAACGCACATGAACACTCACCTCTAGGCTGCATTCCTTTACACACGGCTACGTATATGAACAAGCTCAATAAACGGAGGACGTACTGATTGACTCTAATCAGGCGTGAGACTGCAGGGGTGGAAACTCACTCTCCTAATGCAGTGTTGCCTGCTGGTTATATCCCATTTCCTATCAGAGGGGGAACTGATCAGGGCTACCATCGAGTGTTAGATTCAAAACTATATTGGAAGCTCAATTATCTGAACAAATCAAAGCTCAAAAGTGTTCAGGCATGTGGTGAGTTTGACTAATATAGTTTGAAGATTGAGAAAAGGAACAATGAGAGAAATTTTCAATTTCAGCATGTCAGGGCATAAAAGGTAAAGGAAATTGACTTTAGGGACTCATTTGAATAACAAGGCAGCTCAAATAAAGGACGTTCAGATTAGTGAGTTTGCACTGTACTTAATCTACCAGAGAGAGACTTGTACTCTAGAGCATTTGCTTCCACACTTGGCACCTTCTCTCAAAATTCAGTTCAGCCATACTCCCCTGTCCAGCTACCTATATCTCATCTTCAGCACTTGGAGAGTCTTGGATAGTTTTACCACTTTTCAGACGAGAAAATCCATTGAGTTATTTGTTTTTGTTTGGAATATGTTGTTATACAATAGCCAAAACTAAAACCCCTCCCAGCGGATCTTCGTCTCCAGGTTGGGGCCACATTGTCACTTTCTTTCAACAGAAGCCCAAGGAATGGTGACAGCAAGAATAACTGAAGTTTTCCTTCCAAGTCCCCTCTCAAAGCCTTAGTATCCTATTGAGTGACATGCCTGGAGCACAGGCCTATTAAGGGATGATGGAAGAAGGTGGGGAAAGAGGTGCTCTGACTTTCCTGATGAGGGTTTGATTTATCCTGCCATGTATTGCCCCACTTTCAGAGCATACATATGCCAAACTTAGGGTAACAGAAGAGGGAATCTGACCCAGTCTCGGTGGAAGGACCATGTAGACCACGTAGACACTCTTCTAGCATAAAAACACTTGTCAGGTTGAAATGGCTGATTGTCCTATGAGTGCTCCAGCTGCAGGATCTGAATAGTACAGTACCCGCTACCACCCAACAAGCTTAGGAGAAGAACAGACTCTGGAAAAGAAAAGGAAAGAGAAAGAAAGCTCTAAGAGGAGCCAAAGAGCCAGAGGATGGCTGGTGGGTGGAGAAGGTCCAGAGAAAAGTGAATTGTTCTCTCCTGATCTCAGCAATATTGGCTTCCTGGGGCTTCCTGAAAAACCTTAGGTCACAGAAGCCACCCACACACACCGAAGAGCAGCAGGGGCTGGGTCAAGATGAGGAGCCATTTTTGTTCCTTCACTTCAACCCCGCTTCTGATAGATTCTATGGCTTAGAAGGCATGACAAAGAAAAGAGAGAAAAGTAAAGGAGAGAAGGGGAGGGGAAGGGGACAGGGAAGGGAAAGGAAAGGAAAGGAAGAGAAGGGAAAGGGAGGCAAGGCAAGGGAAAGGAAGGGAAGGAAAGGAAAAATTGACCTTGGAGTTTCCTCCGCACAAAAATAAATTACATTTTCTACTTCTCCTTCCGTTTAAAGAGATTGTTCAAAAATTTTTCTAAGATATTCAGACTCCTTAAAGAAAAAACCCGGTAATTCCAAAGCTTCTCCTGATTCTTTGTGTTACTCAGTGGGATTTTGAGCATAGACTGCTCTTTTATTTACAGAAGCACGTTGCTTCTCCTTCTAGTGATGATGGACTGTGCGTACCAGATGAATAGGGATTGGAATGTTCTCTCTGCAGAGCACTAGAGAAATGGGTGGGGTCCTCTGGCCTTGAAGAAATGTGAAGAGACAGATTAGAAAGGTGAGCAGCCTCACCTCTACAGTGTGTCAGCCAGCCGGTTCCTAAGAGAAATGGCCAGCCAAGGCAAAACAGTTGATTAACTTCAGGAATAGTGATGTCTGCTGTTGTCCCACGTGCCATGAAATAAGCTCCCTTTGTTATTCCCTGCCCCTGTTGCAAATTTGTTTCTTACAATGGCCTGTGTTAGGGACACTGTGAGGAATTTAACAGGTGTGAAGTGCTCCCCATCAGGATGGGACAGGGAAGGGGGTTGTGGCTTCCACACATCACACCTGCTTTGAGGGTAGCAAGGTGCCAGCAGCAGCGTGTTGAGGGAACGCAGCAGTCCTGCATTTCCAGGGGGTCCCAGCAGTCTAATTCTCTGAAACCCAAGGCAACCTGGCAGGCCCCATTGGGAGGCAGTGAGAATAGAGCAGCAGGTCCTGTGTGAACTGACTCCACAAGGAAATGCATGATAAACTCTCCTTTCCCTAAATCCAAAGGCAGATGGGATGATGGAATGGGGAGCAGTAGGCTAGATCCTGCTAATATGTGGCTTCGGACAAACCAGATGGCAGATAATTGAGTTATAATTCATCCAATAAGTGTTTATTGAGCACCTGTTACGTGGCAGGCACTGTGCCAGGTGCTAAGGATATAAAATCCAATTACACAGACAGTATCCTCAAGAAGTGTACATCTAGAGAAGAAGACATGCATGTGGGTCGGCAATTACGCAGCAGTGAGATGAATAGGACGATGACTCTAATGCTGATAACAGCTATCACTCACCTGCTATTTACTCTGTGCTTGGCATCCAGCTAAGTGCCTTTTATGTTCTACAACACTTACCCTTCCCAACAACTCAGTGTGGAAACATCTTTTTAGTAGCCCCATCTTGCAGACCAAGAAATTGATACCTAAAGAATCTAACATTTTTGGGTACAAGTTCATAATTCTTATATATTTCCCAATTAGGGTGCGAAAAGTCTTGGTCTCAGCCCAGAGCTTGCCCTCTTCACAGGGTGCAATGGGAGCCCAGGGGAGGGGCAGATGCATCAGCCTGTCATGAAGGCTTTACAGCAAGAGAAGAGATAATGTTTGATTTGATGTTATCATGTGAATAATAGTGTCATAAAAGATGTTGGGGTGGGCTTGGGGGAGGAAGTGCATATGAGTTGCAAACAGAGGGAGTGACATGTGCTGCTTCATAGAGACATGCAATGCCATGCTATGCTGATGGTGCTTTAGTCTGGTTAGAGTGGGGTATGTGCAGGGGGTGAGCTGGGAAGGGGGACTCATGGGACATGAGCCTAGAGAGTAAGTTTGTTCTACTCATGGAGGGCTTGGTGTGCCAACTCAAGGAGTTTGAAATATGTTATAAAGACTTGAAATCCATGAGAGTAGGATGATCTAATCAGATGGTGATGGCAGAGGTCACAGAGGGAAGGAAGTGGGTGGGGAGGGAAGGGTGATGCTCCTGTTGGTTTGACCCACTTGAAATGAGACAGTAATGAGAAAAATGAGACAGAAGGCTATTTGAGATGGTGAGAAACAAAACCAAAAGGAGAGTTGTTATAGAAAGTGGTTCAGAGAGCCTCATACTCCACATGTACCGTCTTGCCCTTCCTTGACCTCTCCCAGAACTGGACCAGCAAGAGTCTAGGATATTATAAAATTGGACATCATCCTTGAAGCACATCTTGGGACCTGGCTTACCTCCTAGCATATCTCCTCATTGTTCCAACAGACCAGATCATGAGGTCTGAGAAAGAAAAGGAGCCCAGCACCTGCAGTGCAGAGGTTACAAGCTCATGGTCTAGGGGAAAACTTCTTTAAGTCCCATCCCTCTTGCTGTGGACTCCTGGACAGTTATGATTATTATTTTTAACCTCTCTGTATGCTTCAGTGTTCTTATGTATAACAAGAGGTTTTAACAATAACAACCATAATAATAACACCCACTTCATAAGATGAGTGAGGATTTCATGAAATAATAAATATGAAGCACATAGAATACTGGCTGGTAGATGGAAAAAGTGAGCAATTATTTTCCAGATAACCACAGGCCTGATTTTGGGGGGTTCTCCTTTCCCTGCCAAGCAGGAAAGTGACTGTCTGAGTCTGAAGCCAAGGCCTTTTGGCCTGAGGAAACATTTTCCAAGAGTTCTTCGGGCTCTCCAGCTTTCTTGCAAAGGTCTCTGCACTCTTCCTGGAGAAGAAGAACAGGAAACTGTTCCTTGGCCCCAGTGCACTTACTATTCAGGATGACTTCTCAGGATAAATCCCAGGCTCCTGGACCAACTTCACAGAGTCTCGTTTTTTCATGAAGCTTAACAGGCTAAATCCAAGCAAATTCCGATTAAAAAAAAAAAAAGACAAATGGAAGTCTGTCTTCTAGATGTGTCTTGGGCACATCTAAATTGTTGTTTGGGCCATGAAATCCCCGCTGCCTTCATTTGGCTAACATACAAAATCGAAGAGGACTTCTAATCTGAAGCATCCATTCTCTTTTCTGACCTCCAAATTTACCTGACAGCTCAGGGGTTGCCCTCATCCATTTTTTAGGAAATCTTAGCTAGGTCAAACAAAGAAATGAATTTGAAACCCTACAGGGGGCATTTTGAGGACTTGTATAGCCATAGAGTGTCCAGGAACAGACAAAGAATCCAGAGAACTGGAATGGATATCCTTCAGTATGATTAAAACTATCCAGGGATGCTTGGAGTCCACCGGGCCTACTATTTCTCTGCACCAATTATCAATCTCCTCAGGGGTATGCCCAGTCTGAAGCCATAGCTGGGAAATCCCAACCTTTGTAGGTCCAGGACTACCCCCAACCTCTCTCAACCCAATCTTATATCCTTGAGATCATCAACTATGGGCCGTTATTTCACTAGAGGATTTTAACAGAGACAACTCAGCTCTGTACCTACTTCCCCAAGAACCAGCTTCTGTCAGAAATCGATGACATTATTTGTCATTGACACATAGTCAATGAAGCTTGAATTGACAAAAATGAAGTCTTGGAGTCACTGCTTCTCAGAAGCCAACTCACCTGAGAAGACAAGTTTCACTCTACAGCCAGGAGCAGCTGATTCGGAATTAGAAGCTAACCCCACAGCAGGCGAGGCGAGCATGCATGTGGAAGGCTATCATTTCCATTATCTCTGCTTCTACCTATTTGATTATACTTTCAGGCAGCAGAATCCGAGGAAAGAAACCCTGACACAGGCTGGCAGAGGCTTCCCCATTTGACAAATCGTTTGTGCCCCTAAATTTAATACCAACACATAACATCTAGAGCTAACTGAGCTAAACTTGAAGCAGCAGACAGAGGCCTATTTTCAGCAGTGTCTAAATTCCAGAACTCCGAGGGAATACTCATTGTACCAAAGTGACTCTATATCCCAGTGAGAGAACCCTGAACCCTCTGTAAATCACTCCAGCTGCCCAATGCAGTCCATTCAAGTTTCACTGTGTTCCAGACCTTTGTGTGTCCTGAATGTCACCACTCACCTTTGATATCTGCTTCTAGAACGTGAATCAGCCCAGAATCCATAAAGATCATTGCTTCTTACTTACCACCTGGCACACCCGTGACACTATCACCACTATATAGATGTGTTCCCTTCCACAGTTGCAATACAATTCATGTGGGAAGAGACATCTCATTATGCTGCCACTGGCTGTTCCATCTCTTTCACTGCCTTCACTCTGCTTAAAAGAAATTCTTTCATGTCTAAGGCTCCCCTGCACCTACCCTCTAACTACAGCCCATGTCACATCCCAGCTCTGAAAAGTACTTTTAAATTCTGCACAGCCTTATCTACCACTGTGCTGCCTGCCATGCCCAGGACAAATGCTATAGGAATGAGCATATCAACAAGCCTTAGACGAGAATGTCCATTTCTGAATACCCTTCAGCCAGCACTCATCCATCCATATGGTCACTGTGCACTTATTATACAGACTGCTACAATCTATTCAAAGCACTCTGCTTTATCCCTCCCTCTTCACTCTATCTCTGAAATCCCGAGTCCACTGCCATCCCAGCAAGTGTACCATATAATTAGAGAAGCCATAAACTTCTCAAGAAGACCTACATCGATAGTCTTCAATAAGCAAGAGAAGATCAAAAACATGTCACAACTAGCCTGGGATATTTAGAAATGACATCCAAGGAAGTACATGTATACTCAGCATCAGCCTCTACTGAGAAACAGAGCACGGACCAACCAACCAACCAACCAACCAACCAACCAACCAACCAACCAACCAACAAACAAGCAAAAAAACATGACACAGAAACTCTCCACAGTCCACAGTTGCCAGTCTGTAGCTTTCAATTTAACCCAACTGCCTGTTTTACAAATTAGTATAAAAAGTTATGGAACTTCTTGAAAATATTCCAAATTATAATTAGCACATTGACTTTTCCCCAACAGCTTTATTGAGGTATAATTCACAAATAAAAATTGTATGTATTTAAGGTTTACAATGTGCTTGATATATATATTGAAATGATTCCTATAATCAAGCCAATTAACATATCCATCACCTCACAGAGTCATCATTTATTTTATATTTAGTGAGAAAAGTTAAGATCTACTCTCAGCAAATTTCAAGTATACGATATAGTAATTAACTATAGTCACCATGCTGTGCATTAGATATCTAGAAGGTACTCATCCTGCAGAACTGAAATTTTGTTCCCTTGGACCATCACCTCCATATTTCCCCCACTCCACAGGCCTGGTAACCACCATTCTACTCTCAGCTTCTATGAGTTCAAATTTTTAGATTCCATATAAAAGTGAGATCATGCAGTATTTGTCTTTCTGTGTCTGGCTTATTTTACTTAGTGTAATGTTTTCCACATTAATCCATTATTGCAAATGACAGGTTTTATTTTTTTAATTTTTTAAGGATGAGTAATATTCCATTGTGTATTTCATTTAGCTATTCATCTGTCAATAGATACGTAGGTTGTTTCCATATTTTGGCTACTGTCAATAATGCTGCAATGAACGTAGAACATAGAAATACCTCTTTAAGATTTCGTTTCCTTTGTATATATACCCAGAAGTGGGAAGCACATTAACTTTTAAAGTTATTTAAAAGCAGCATATAAAATCCATGGGTGCATACAACTTAAAAATGACTACAGCATATTATTATTACTACACTGTATTCATTATTTCAACAAATATTCATGGAGGACCCAGGGTCTAGTATAGAAGGACATTGCCCTTCATCTTGAGAAATTCAATGACCTGATTGGAAAGACATGACACAGAAACTCGCCACAATCCACTGTGATAGGAACTTAATAAGAATACAGATGAAGCTGTGAAAAATTCTGCACTCACATAGAGGAGTCAGAGGGGGGCTCACATGACAGGTACCCACGAATGGAAGTAGATGGTCACTAGATAGTTAAGGACATTCCAGGAAGAGAGAATGGCAGAAACAAAGATACAGAGACCGGAAAGAGGAAGGTATATATTAGTTAGGGTATAAAGCTAAGCCGCTGTAATAAAGAGACTGAAATATAGAGTGACTCAAACAAGATAGCAGTGTATTTATTTCTCTGTCCAGATGTAGGCGGGCAGTCTGGAGCCAGTAGACAGCTCTGCTCCATGAGGTCAGCAGGGTTTCAGATTCCTTCTTTCTTTGTTTCGCATTTGCCAGTAATCACCAGCATTAGCGCTATGTTCCAGCCCATGGGAAAGGAGAAAGAAAAGTGGAACATAGGAATTTCCTCTTCACATGACATGACCTAGAAGTTGTGCATTTCACTCCCACTCACATCCCGTTTGCTGAACTTAACATTGAGTTTTAAGGAAACCTGGGAGATGTAGTTTCTCACTGGACTAGCACAGCCTCCTAAAATCTAAGGGATTTTATTGTGGAAGGAGAGAGGGAAGCAAGTCTCGTGAGGGATAATTATTAGCGTTTGCCGCAGTGGTTGAGGAATCCTGTGTAACTCTTGCCTATGTATGGAGGAGTAGTAGGAAATGAAGTTTTCCAGAATGTCTAGGCTTGGGTAAAGAAAACATAGTCTGTAATCCAAGCAGAGGGAGCAGAACATGCAAAAAAGAGCCGCACAACTTAAAAATAGATACAACAACCTAGTAGCATTATTGTTGGGTCAGTATTGTATAAACTTCTAACGTTGCAATGGCTTCGTGGCAAAATCTTCACACTGGGGGCCAAACCAAGGTTATGATTTTTCTTTTTTTTTCTTCTTTTTTTGTTTTTCAAATTTATTGGGGTGATAATCGTTAGTGAAATTACATAGATTTCAGGTGTACAATTCTGTATTACATCATTTATAAATCCCATTGTGTATTCACCACCCACAGACAGTTCTCCTTCCATCACCATATATTTGATTCCCCTTCATTGCAGCTTTGTTTACGGTGGCCAAGACAAGGAAACAACCAAAATGTCCTTTGATAGATGAATGGATAAAGAAGTTGTGGTATATATACACAATGGAATACTATTCGGCGGTAAGAAAAGATGATGTAGGAACATTTGTGACAACATGGATGGATCTTGAAAGTATAATGCTAAGCGAAATGTCAGACAGAAAAAGCAGAGAACCATATGATTTCACTGATATGTGGTATATAAACCAAGGTTATGTTTTAAATACAATCGACATAGAGAGATTGCCAGCTCTCTGCTCTATTATTATATTCTATCAAAATAAATGGCCATAAAAGAGGCCAGATTAGAATGGTTTATGTGAATTCCTGTGAAGTAAAGGGAAGCTCAATCTTAGTCAAAAAGAAATAGAGATGTGTCGTGTGATATGTTTCATGATACATATTGGTTATTAATGGAAAGCAAGACATCTTATTAATCATAGCACCCAAATTCTGTGCTTTGCTTCAATCATCAATTGGGTGATATTGGGCTGGGATAACTACATTATGAAGTTGTGGTAGAGAAATCCAAAAGCAGGAAGAGGTGGTACGGAGGATGAGATGTTAAACGTATAATTGGTATGCTATTTAAGGTAATTTTCTGTTCTCCTGCAGCAAGCATAGATCTGATACTTATGCTATATTACATTGAGGTGTCAGCTAATTATTTAAACCTAGAAAATCCAACTCCTTTTAAAGAACCACAGTTATAGTCCACAAGGCAAATCATCACTTTGGAGGTCTCCAGATTTTTCTTATTGGACAAGAGCATGACCTCTGGAGTTTTTTTAGTAATAAGATGGTACATCCTTGTAAAAGAGACCACAGCTAAGACAATCAGATTGATGCTGGTGGTGATCACCATGCAGGTAAATCTCCGCAGTCACAGTAACAGCTTTCTTGGTGGCCAAAGACATTTTCTGGACATTGGGATGCTCAGAAAGTATGTATGAACTTTTCTACTTGCCTCCTTCCTGTTAAGTTAGGATCTACTATAACATTAGCTAGTAGGTGACAATCAAGAAGTACAAGCGACAGATTTTTAGCTTCATATCCACAACATCAGCTATTCCATGATGACCCCTCTTTAACAAACTCCCTAGCAGCTGGTTAAGTGTGTTGCTTTTGGCAAGTGCCCACCAGCTGTGCCCACCTGTGGTCATATGCAGGCTCTGTCAATTATGCTTATTAGTTCTGTAAATCTAAGGGATAATCCAACCTGATACAAAGAACCTCATGCATGGTGTACGAGTACCAAATTTTAGTGAATCTACTTTTAGTAAGCGATGATTTTTCATTCTCTTCCTCTCCTAGCCACTCAAACACACAGTGCTTGATCAAGAAACTAATGAATTGGGAAGTCATTCTGCTGTAGAATAACAAATACATAAGACATCAGAGCTCCATCCAGCACCAACGATATGCCCCTGCTCAAACCCATTATTTCAAGAACCCATTACTTTCACTCCCTCACTTTTTATCTTCTGCTTCTGCATGGTAGTTCAAGCCATATAATTTGCCATCTGAAAGAGTTACGTAAGGCACAGAGCATGAAATACTCTGAGAAGTCACCCTATTAATTAGACTCTCACATCATAGGATCATAAAAATTACAAGTGTAGAGGATCTGCAGCATGACATCATTTTTTGCCCATCTTCCTCCCTTCTGCCCAAATGGGATTACTTCCTATTGTATTTACTAGTTCTTTGTTCACTTAAGCAGGAAATAGATTAAATATGGCGCTTTCTCACTGGTCCATTCAGTGTTATCACAAAAGGTCCTAAAGTAATTGACACTCCCTCCCTTGAACCTGTGTGATGAATCCCCACTCAGTGGCCTTTCCGCTATAAATACAGGATCCATCCCGGCTGACATGCTTGTATTATTGGACAGACTTTAATCTCAGTCTTATACAGGCCCACATTTTTTCTCCGCCAAACACTATTTGCAGTTCTGTCCCAGATGTAACAACCTAATCAAAACAGAATTTCATAGAGTACTACACAGAGGATTGGTTTCTAGGGGACTGTGCAACAGGTATCTGTATGTTTACTGCCTTCTTTTATGAAACTTGATACAATGCAACTGGCAGATTGCACATTGAATAAATATTAGGACTCGACTCATAAGAAATGAAACATAAATAATGAGGTTTAGCAGCAGCCAAAAACATTTTCAAATACTCATAATGCCAGCATTTTCAACTATAATATCATTGATGTCGAATTAACACAGCATTTCTTTACTTTTTCTACATGGTCTTTCTCAGGGACCCATATTATCAACTGAATTGCATCCCTGACAATGAATGCTGCCATGTTTAGAGTGGAAAACAGAAACCTTTCAATGACCCACAGAAACAGGAAAGCTTTTCAGAGCACTCTGTCACATAAATGGTCAAAGGACAAAAGAATCAACTAGAAATGTGGAAGTTTTGAGCTGAAAGTTTCTGGAAACCACCTACTTAGAAAACATGCATTTGGAGAATGTTTTGTAATTCGAAAAGCAATCTTGCCTAAAAGTTTAAAAACAAACTAAAAAAGGAATAACGAGATTTTACTCCTTGGTCTGTCGCCAACTGGTAGTGTGAGTGTACGTAAGTATCTTGGCTCTTCTGAGCCTCATTATCCTCATTTGTCAAACTGGGTTTGATAAGACCTAACTTCAGCCCCTACCTTTTAGATTCCTCTTAAAATAATCAACTTAAATATTGTAACAGAGAAAAAACCTTTTAAATAATAATTAAAAACAAAAACAAAAACTAAACAAGTGTAAGGTGTTATTAACATTCTTAGCAGGATCTGCATCTAATCCAACTTCTTCATTTTATAAATGCAGAAACTGAGGCTCAAAGATACTAGAAAATTCATTCAAGGCAACAGATGGTACACATTAAAGCTAAGCCAGTAACCCAAGTCTGTCATTGCCCACTGGGTACACTTCCCTGTACATGACACAGAAGGATCACAAAATTCAAATTTGCTTCAAGACAAAAGCAAAGGAAAAATGTGATATACTCTTCCAAGAAAAAAATCCAACCTTGTTCATGCACCCTGCCACCTCCACCATTTTAGCACTTCTACAATGTTACACCTGAAACAATTAGTGAATTGAAACTTTGTAGCAGATGGTGGAAGTTTATGAATTACTGAAGAAATAAAAATAAACTGTTGCTCTCATTGGTGTCCCTACAAAAATATGTAAATAGCATACATTTGTTTTCACAGTTCATAGATGGAGATTTTGAGGCCCAGAGAGGTTCCGTTTGGTCCTGCGCAGGTGAGGAATAGACACTCAGTCTGAAGAGAACTTTTCATCAGGCTTTCATTAGATCTTTGTTTTTTTCTGCTTTCTTATCTAGAACAAAACTTAGTAAAGGCTGTTTACAGTCTTTTCTTCCTTATCTACCATTTCGTAATCCAATCTGGCCTTGGCATAGGACAACTAGTTGCACAAGCTGTTAGCAGTCTGCCTATCAGTCAAGCCTCTGTCCATTTCCTTATGAAAGGTCTCACACCCAGAGGGCCAGAGACAAAGAGAGACACTTTTGGAACACGTGCCTGAGAGGGGGTGATAGATCTTCCATCATATAAAGCATTAGGAAAAGCCTAGATGCTCCCATTTCTGGTAGAGTTTTTGTGTAGAAGGCTAAGGAGAGAGATTGTTGAGTTGTTCATGGCTTGGTATTTCTAACAATCCTAACACCTAGAGAGGCTTTGTATCTGTCCAAGAGTAGTTGTTGAAACACCCCCACAGCCCCAGAAACACCCACACAGCCCTTAGTGCCCATGTAGATTCAGAACTTCCAAAATATTTTGTGACACAGCCTCCTGCTCTGCAGCATTTCACCACATTAAAATGCCATTTTAGGCAATTAATATTTTATTTATAAATACTTATAAATATTTATTATAAATGACTATTTAAATAGCAGCTCATGAGAAAACAAATCTATTATGTTTGTATTAAAATATCTTCAGATGCTTAATTATAGGAATATTTAGACAAACTATTAAAAAATGTATGCCAACTTTCTGGAGACGTCTGGAAAAAACCCAGTTAGACTTTCCCATTTAGCTGAAGGGGCAAATGTGATAGGACGCCACAAAAACAAAGGGTGGGGGAATCCATCTCCAGGTCCCCTTTCTAGTAGTTGGACAGATTCTGCCTTCATGCCAAGGAAACCAAAAAGCATCTTTTATCTTAAGAAAAATTTTGCCTTAAAAATTGTCAGAAAAGGTGGACTCATTCTGGGCATATGTCCCAGGCATACTTGGAATCAAAATATGTTATGTGCTTAAATGTATCTGATTAAGCATCTTCATCTTCTTCAGCTATTTTAATCAGTTCCCAAACATGCAATCGGCAGTCCTGTATTTCAACCAGAAAGAAAAATGGTTATTGCCTACATTGATCCATTGTAGAGTACATCACCTTACCTTTCTCAGTTCTTGAAATATAATTAAAACATTCTATTTTTATTCTGGTGGTTCACTTAGGTATGAGAATCTAGGTGTACATGTTCCTGTTTTTATGGTTATTAAGCTTAGAATGAAAAGAAAGTAAATGAGACTGAATTGCTTTAATTGGCTATAACTGATTTATTTCTATTGAAGTGTATTCCAGTTTCCATGTAACACTTACTTTTGCCTCGATCACTACACTATTTAATTGGACTTTATTTAACTTTTTTTTATGCATTTGCATTGTATCTATTGCACAAACACGCTAGAAGACTTGCATACATTTGGAGCTTTAAAAGTACAATGACTGATTTGATAGGAAAATTGTAGTTCCTCCATATATTTCCAAAAATTGCTCTTTGGAACATTCTGTTGTTGTCATAACATGTCTCTCAGTTATGCTTACTTTAATTGCTCTTGGCTTTGGTATGAGACAAGTTCACACTAACACATTACCAAGTGGTTCGAAATAGCATCGTAATCCATAAGGGTCATCTTGTGAATTTAAGACCATCCGACCCCTTTAGCCGCTTTTAATGATATGAAATATATTTTTGAGAACTGGCATTATTATTTGCAGTGGAGAATATAATATAACATAAAAAATATGGACTGGATATTTTGTGTAATCAAATCAAGATAGAGATGGGCAAGCATTTTAGAATAGAAATGAGAAATCTGGAAAGACATGGCGATATCTGATGGGCACGGCTTGGAAATAAAATGCTAATAACCTGGGGAAATCATTTTAGAGACTTTCAGAAAAACTCAGTCATACTAGAACAGCTAGTTCTTTGCCTGGCTTCCGCACCGCCCCCCACCCCCACCCCAACCCAAAGCCACAGTAAACAATCCTGAGTGCACTTACAATGTTGACAACATTGTTTTGAAATATTTGCCATAAGGTCATATGCCATAGTAAATTGTCCACTGGAAGTGAACGATATGATATTAAA